>NC_092638.1:14570884-15281384 GCF_039555335.1 Amphiura filiformis
AAAGTGATGAGATGAGTGTTGACAGTGCCTCAGCCTGAGATGCCGAGCATTGACTGCTCTGGGATCTCGGATGCTCAACCATCGAGGGAGCAGCTAGGGCAGAGGAGGATCCGAAACACGCTCTGGCCAGGGGCCGAGCGTAAGGGATCCGAGCGGTTGACCGGTGGACCATGGCTGCCGCCGGGGTCGCTCTACCGTCCTGGACGGACGGAGGCCTTCCGACGGTCGAGCCGTGGAACCATTGAGGTCGACCGCACACGGGGAGGACGCCTGAGCAGCGCCTACGCCCGGGGCACTCAACCCGACCGCAACTGGTGCCGTCGAGGAGTGGCCGCTCGGGCGCGAGCCAGCCCATTGCTCAGGGGATGCCGGGGCCGCATACCCACCTACGGCACTCGACCCGGACGCCGTAGCGCTCAGGGAGCCGCCGTGAGGGTACGAGCCTCCTAACATAAGGGCGGGCGGAGCCAAAAGGCAGGGACTGCCCGACCGAGGGACAGATAGAGAGATTGACTCTCTCATACCTGGTCTCCTGGAGCTTGAGGACCCAGGGGACGGTGGACAAACTCCCTGGCTGGCGGGGGCTAGGGACACTTTCTTCGCAGGGCCAGACGACTCCTGCGAAGAAGAACGGCGTTTGCGGTTCCTGTCCCTAAGCCCCTCCACCTTACGTTGGTGAGACTTCTGTAGTTTCACCTTATGGGCCAGGGACCTAGCCCAGGCCTCCTTGGACCAGTCACGGCCAACGGTGCACGGTCGGTCCGGTGAGCACGACCTACAAAGCAGGCATGCCTCATGCGCATCGTCTTTCCCAAGGAATGCCTTGCACGCAACACACTGCCGAGGTTTGCTTCTGGTCCCCAACGCCTTGGAGGGAATACTCTCTTTAGACATTTTGATAACTACCTGTAATGGAGAAAGGGTAAGAAAAACATGTAAACTCCCTCTCGTCTCCGAAGGGACTGGAGGGAGGGACCCCCGGCGTAAGAGGAGGGGATAAGGAAGAGTGGCAACCTGTAAGGGCCACAGACTCCCCAAGGGAGAACCCCTCCTCTACCGCCAGAGAACCCAAAACATGAAAAAGCGCACGGGATCCAAAAAAGTGAACACGAGATCCCCTACTACTGAGAGGTGCGCATGGGAACAGTTTTGACATAGGCCCCCGCACTATTAAGCGAAAAACCGCGAATTTTAAGCTTACCACATGTGCGAGGGAAAAATGAATCAAAACACCGACTACGAAAGCCAAAGTAGCCGGGACAGAAGGGAGATCGCCAAGAAAAAATCCCGGCGACCTCCCAGTGGAATTACCAGGGGAGCCGAGTGAAAACCTATGAATATTTTACTTGGGCGGTCTCACTTCGGCCACAGAGACTACGAGAAACTAGCAAAAAAAAACATCACAAATGGAAAAAAAATCTTGCTAAAGTTACAGAAAATATCACCGAAGTGATTACTGATACTTGCGTAACCGTTACTCGGGATGAGCCTCACGCTGCTTACGAAATTTCTCAACAGAAATTGGAGCCTTTTCGAAACACGTCCTTGTTGGTCGCAAGAAACGAATTGGTGAGGGCGATATCTCGTTAGTGTTGGGCGACACCAACACCTGGGCGTTGTCATCCCCGTTCTTCCGGGGTGCCAAAACCTTTTCTGTGGTACAGGGGTTTCTTGTGGTCCCAAACTTCGTTTTGTGCATAGATCAGGTCGTGGGAGGTAAGTAGAGGGTGCGCAGTGTATAACAGGAGAGCAACCAAGGGGGTGACACTAAATTCACGGTTGTTCTATTAGCAACGCAAAATCTATGAAAAATTCAGCTGGTTTACTAGCTAGAAAGTGAGGCCAGTTATCGATCCGTTACAGCTCGTTATGAATAATTCATGTTCGACCCTTGGATCATGTTAATTGAGTTTGGCAAATAACAACGTTGTTAGTTTTGCGAACTTTGCCTGTTCAATGGGAGTATAGCGCGCCCCCAATACACAGGCGAAAACGATCCAGTTTAATGAAATGGCGGACGGGTATTCCCATCAGGCACCAGTGATATGTTTTTTCAAAGAAAGTCTACTAATTTGATATGAAATGACATTTTGCAATAGCAAAGTCAAAATTAGGACTTGCTGTCAATAATATGAAGGAAATATGTGACAGAGGCAAGGTGGGAAATACAAGTAGTATTTAAGTTATAATAACCTTTGATACCCGACCTGACCTTCCATCATGGCGCCTTATTCGTCTTTATGTATTTCTATTATGCTCTCAAGTAAAATAAAATACCAATCTGCTCTGAGCAGACAATGTTACTTGGCTCCCAGCATGAATTATTGATTTTATACGGAAGTAAAGAAAAGCACAGTGTATGTGCATGATGTGCAAGCATACTCCAAATATTTACGGTAAATCTGAATAGTGGTCACCTGTTAACATAGGGCCCCCTATCATGTGTTCGGGAAATCACATGGCAACATTTTAAGATTTCAGGCTTGTTTACTAGTTAATTGCCATTTGTACTCTTTATTATTTATCTTTGTTAATTAACATATATTTTAAATGCTGATAAATCGTGGTTGGCTACCAATGATATCTGTTAAATTCAATGTTTTATGAATATAATTCTACCACGCAGAGGGGGTCACGCAGCAGAATTTCACATCACCTGACTTAGCTACATTTCGAAGCTCTGCTCTTCAAATTCATGTAAATTTCAAAGTGTATACATTTAATATATTTAATATGATACTAATTTTTTGTTATAACCAACTGGTACACGAAATATACTAGCTTATTACCTATACAGAAAGGTGATTATCAGCCTTCACTCAGCAAATTGACATGCCCGGCATATGCAGCCATTCTCCGTCTGGATAACATGACTGTCGCCCTCAATACGTCTGGGCGCAAATTTAAATAACAATACGCTATTTACATATCAATGCGGCCTCATGCTAATTAAAGCTGCCCCATCCAGGAGTTCATCTATGGAGCAACCGAGCACTTGTAATTGGGCTGGCAACGTTTGTTTTCAAAATAAATGGCGGCGGTGCAAATATCGAAATCGCATTATTTGGAAATAAAATCGAATTGTAGGAGAATTATAAAGCCATGTCAAAACGTAAGATTTGTTAAATAGCTAAATATTATTGTTATGTAAGACTTACTGTTTCTTGACCTTGTGGCGCGGCGAACTTGGGTCGGTTGCTAGATTTGCGAGCTAGCTCTTGAGGTTTCGAGAATCACGGGATCAAAATTCGGAAACCTTTTCCAACGTAGATCTGACATGTCATTGAATGATCATTCAACTGTGTTGATACTTTGACTTTGACTTTGACTGGATACTGGCCAACGTTCCCTGCGGGAATCACACGGTCAGGAAAGGTGTGCGCTTGATGTTATGCTTATAGTCTTGCTTGTAGATGTGGCTTGCTATGGCTGCTTTGAAGGTGTTTGGTTCTTGTAGCTTAGCTATTGAGTCTGGAATAGAATTCCAGTCTCTGATTGTTCTGGGTAGGTAAGAGTTCTTGTAGCAGTCTTTCGTGGCTGCTAGTGTTGCGAAGGCTTGTGAGTTAGTATGCCGTGGCGCACGTGGGGGCGGGCTGAAGGAGTTTTCCGACAGGTAGGGATAGGTGACCAGTGATGGCTTTTTGAAGTATGGTCAGTCTTCTACACTTCCTTCTGGACTGTAGCGACTCCCAATCTAGCTGTCGAAGTAGCTCAGTCATGCAACCCTGTGATTTTGACTTGTAATCCCCACTTACAAAGCGGGCCGCTCTCCTTTGAACCATTTCAAGCTTGTTGTTAAGGGGTACTACACCCTGTCCAATTTTGTGCCTATTTTGCATTTTTCTCAAAATTATAGCACATTGGTGACAAGTAAGATATGTATATTATAGGGGCAAGGACTACAACTACTGTACTGAAAATTCAGCAACTCAAAGCAAGTAGTTATTGATTTATTGATCAAATATTGTTTTTCCCTCATTTTTGACTGTAACTCCACAACTGTTGTCTGTACTGAAATAAAATTTCCAGTCCAGTAGTTGTAATCCTTGACCCTATAATATACATAGCTTACTTGTCCGCAATGCGATGTAATTTTTGATTTTGAGAAAAATGCAAAAATGGGCACAAAATTGGGCAGGGGTGTAGTACCCCCTTAAGCACTTGTGTATACGGATCCCATGTAGAGGATGAATATTCCACCAAAGGTCGGACCAGTGTCTTATAGGCCGACTCTTTCACATGTTGGGGACATGAATATAGGTTTCTACGTATAAAGCCCAAGGTGCGGTTTGCGGATGCTGTTATGTTATCGATGTGTTTATTCCAAGTGAGTTTATCAGTGATTGTTACGCCTTGAGATATGGGTGGCTATTTGTTGTCTGCAAGATAGAATTACCCAGTGTGTAGTCAAAATGGAACACAGATCTTTTATGTGTGAGTCTCATTATAAAACACTTATCTGGATTGAAATGCATTTGCCAGTCCTTTTCCCATTTTATGAGTGTGTTCATCTGCATCAAACTGATTTTGTATTTCACGATATAACACACAGTCGTCTGCAAAGAGACGGACTGTGGAATCTATGTTGTCAGGGAGATCATTTATGTATACAAGGAACAGTAGCGGTCCAAGCACCGTGCCCTGAGGGACGCCCGAAGCAACGTTGGTCCATGTCGAGTGTTCACCACCGACTACGACCCTCTAGACTACGACCCTCTGGACACGATGCTTGATAGAGATAGAGCGTGGAACTTTAACTACTTCAGTCACTCAATCGTCGCCAATTTTCAAACGTATTAACTATTATAACAATTCATTGAGTCTCAGTTTGTGCATGTTAAATGTTGTGAAGTTTAATGGCATTTTTTTGTTGGACTGATTGAATCATGACAATACATGTCTCATGAGTATGACTTCTTCTTCTTTTGGTTAAGTCGGTAATTAAGGTGCACAATGTGCATATCACACCAACTGACTAGTGACATGTATCATGTATATAAATGTATCATGACATGTACAGGGGTGAAATTAAGTGGGAGACGGGAGCCGTTTGGCCTAGTACAAGGAACTTATACGATGTTCTCATTCACAAACTGATACTATCTGTCCATCGTATAAGACTGTCCCCGTACGGCAATGTGGTGAAGGAATATTACACAGTCAAGAATAGGCTCCATCATTTTTTTGTTCTGATCCCTCCCAGTCTCCCAAAACATCAAAACATCAAAAGCGTTGCACATTTACTTACTTAAGACTGTCCTTTTCCATATACCGCAGACAAAGTAGGGCCAAACTACCTAGAAATGGTCAAATTTTAGCAAGAAATATCTCTGTGTAATCCTATGTAAGTCCCATATCACATCGTTATCGGCGATCGTGATTTTTTTTTTCTGAAGTTTGGCTGGTACCCACTAGCGTCATGCACGTGACATGACACAGCTAAAATAATCGACCGGAAATCGGGGATCATGAAGACGTCAACAAATTTCAAAACACAGAAAGCAGTAAACTTAATGGCGAGCGGTCCGAATTTTGAGCCATACAAGTTTACGAGGTGAACTACGTTTGGCCCCAGAAACTCTGAAATGGCCCCTGGTTCCATCTCAATTTTAGTTGACCAGTCCAGGGGACACTTTTCTCACAAAACTGGCCCCCTGGATAGTGAACCAAAAATGTCAAATTACAAGCAAATAGATTAATAGTGCTTAAATTAAAGTTATTTTTTTATTACTTCCGTGGTCCGGGTATGCGCTAGTGAATTGCGATCGCGTATAAGTGTCAAGGTTGCCTACTACATGTACATGTACGCGCCGCGCCGACGACCTCGACCAATGGGTCAACCGGCTTGTTGTCAAGTCAGTTGATCAGCCAATCAGCGTGATTGTTTATTTCTTCTGTGTGTACGCTCGTCTACGCTTGGCGCACAGCTCGGACCACGGAAGTAATATTAAAGAATTAACTTTAACTCATCCAGCACATCTTTATTTTTATTGGCCCCCTTGGTAATTGGAAAAGGCCCCTGGTTCTTCCAAATCTTGGTGAACCAGGGGCCACTATTTTTTGCCAAAGTGGCCCGTGGTTCAAGCTCTCTTATTTTCACCCTTGATCATGTATCATTGCCATTGTGTAATGTGGGGGTGGCCGGTGGTGTTGTTCGAGCATATTCTCTAATGCAAATCTTTGATCCGTGAGCAAATTCGTTGCTACTAATGCTAGTGTTTCTCGAGTAAGGGTGGTGGTACCGAAATTTATAATAATTTTGATCATGAATTCATACAAGCTATCGACCAGTGGATCTTTTGCGACCCCTAAGGCTAAGCAGAGCTTCACAGTAGAATAAATGTGCTTGGTAGACTGTCGGATTATCTGAGCTGTGCATGTACATGTGCGCTGAAATAACCCTCCGATTCGGTCATCGTATCACTGACCATAGGCCCCTACATGAATGCTATACTCTGGTGGAGTATTTCTGTGCAGTGCGCACGGTTGCAGGGAATCCACTGTGAGTGTCGGATTTTCTGCACATGTGCACTGAAAATCTAGGGTAGGCCAAGTTAATTCATAATAATTCAAGAAAGGATTATAACGTGTAAAGTCCGACAATGGATTCCCTGCAACCGTGCGCAGAGATACTACACCATTGCCCATCGCTATATACGGAGGGGAGTTTCTGTGCACATGCGGCAAAAGTCCGGCAGTGGATTCCCTTCATATGTGCGCAGAAATACTCGGTCGCATGTCATGAGGTGGTCCATTTTGTGTTTACATCATGGTCAAAATGGTCAAAAAATTTTTTTTTTTAATACATGGTCTTGTTTTTTGAGGTGAGCACTGAGCACCCAAAAAAGGTGGTGCTGTCACATTTTGCTCAATCATTTTGTCTTCTTATTCCTATATTTTTACTAAAACCCATCATGTACTACCTGTAATGGTTTTGGTCTTATTTTGAGGAGATATTATTATTTTAAATTCTAATGAATTAATAACAAACACAATTATTGAACAAATGTATTTAATTACAACAGCTTAATTAAGTTCCTTAGTCAGGGGTGGTGCCGTTCAAGGCATTAGCCATAGGGTTGTCTTTAGGGTGTCCAAAATGGTCAAAAATACCTTATTCTACAAAATCAGGGTGTCCACTTCCTATTCACTCCATTATAAAAATCAGAATTTTAGGGTGTCCAAATTGAAAACAGGGCGTCCAAATGACACCTGGACACCCCTCTGGCTACTGCCTTGGTGCCGGTAGAGGAGGAGCTCTGTGCAAATCCAATGAGAAGTTGATACACTTTGGTGCCTAGTAAATTTAAAAGTAAAAAGCGTACAATCAGTCGAAGTCTCGGCATCACCCAATAATGAGGGTCGATTGTTCCATGAAATGCGACAGGCGAGACTGCTATGCACTTACATGTACTGGATTTTTATACGGTCCATCGCAAAGACGCACAATGCTCTGTCGTGTATACGTGAAGGCACGCAACACTGGCGGGATTGTAAGACATGGCACGATGAAACAATCGGCCCTCATGAATATAATTATAAAATGCAAGAATTCACAGCATACAATGCATGGGGACTTTAACTGCTTGTATGCAGCCTGTTATCTCTTTCGTCCATGGTTACATGTATTTCAGTTGATCATTTTTATTTGCAGTTTGGCAACACCCTTATGTGAACCTTTTCAAGCACTTGAATGTGTCAGAATGGAAGAAGTCTACCAAGGAAGGAGATGTAGTCACTATCATGGTAAGATTGATGCAGTGGCATAGCGTGAGTCACCCTAAGGGGCAGGGGGGGGCACTGGAATGTGAATGTGTCAGAATGGAAGAAGTCTACCAAGGAAGGAGATGTAATCACTATATGGTAAGATTGATGCAGTGGCATAACATGAGTCACCCTAAGGGGCAGGGGGGGGGGCACTTGAATATGTCAGAATGGAAGAAGTCTACCAAGGAAGGAGATACATGTAGTCACTATCATGGTAAGATTGATACAGTGGCATAGCGTGAGTTATCCTAGGGGCAGCCCTCGAATTAAGGATCTGAAGGGGCACAGCAACTTTTTTAGGGCAAGTTGAAAATTGCCTTGGATTTTCACTGAAAAGGCAAGGCAGCACAGCAGTTTGTAATATTTCAAGAGGGCATCATGGCAACTATTGAAAATTTGAGAAGGGCACCAAGGCAATTTCTCAAAAGTGAAGAAAACACACACAAACATATAGATAGATTTTATAATGAAGGGGCAGGGCTGGAGGCACCGATGGCAACTTCATTAGAGGGCACGGCAAGTGACTGCAGGCCTTGGGTAAAGGACATATTTTGAGGGCATTACGGCAGTATAAAGAGAGACACCTTATCCCAGTGTCGAGGAGCTTAAAACTACCTTTTGCCAGCATTTTGGCACTTGTGCCAACTCTTTCCATCTATGCTGGATTTTCTCCAATTGGGTACTTACATCTTGTCCCATTTTGGATGCTCCTACCTACACTACTCTATTTTTGTTTCATCTTTCAACCTGTTTTCTACCTTCTCTACCTTAAAACTTCCTTTCGCAACACAGCTGGTTAGGAAAGGTGAGCCAATTTAGTTGGCTTGGTAGTTTGTTTTTTTGTCTGGTGTTGTTTTTGGATTGGAGCTTTCGTTCTAAGTTTCGTAGAGGATGGGAGTTCTTATTCCACATACTAGGGTAAAGGCGCTGAATTCCAGTACTGATGGGCACATAACCCATATCACACTGGCGGTACAGGACACAGATCCCCAGTGTGAAGGTGACGGCGCAAATTAAATCCGGACTGTGGACTAAAAGGTTGTCCACAGACGGACAACATCATCCATTTCCTTTTGTCGGGTAAAAGCTAGTGTGGGTGCCAGCTTGTGTTGTGACTTTTACTTTTTCTCTTCATCTTTCTTTCTTGCTGTCCCAATCATAGTGTTTTGTGTAGGATGTGGATTCTCAGGGGGCGCTGAGACCCCCTGTCAGTATAACAGCAAGAGCTGACTTCAAGAACTCCTCTCTTCCAACTCGGAGCTCATCCAGCCTCTACCATGTTATCTCGCCAGTGTGGTATGAGTAGGCAGAAGGAAGGGACACTTATGTAGGGTGAACCTTCTGTAACCCAGCTATGGGTAAATAGCGAATACTAGCTATGGTTTAAATAGTCGTCAATGGTCAACAGCATTGATGTATATGTGTTGCGCCGGAGGAATCAACCGTATGGTCAGCGACAAAACACAATTACACAAAGCTCACATCTGGCATCCAGGGAGATGGTTTGTGTCAAGAGGAGGCTAGTACTGTAAGAACTCAGGAATGGCCCTCTACTGTTGGTACGGAAGGACCTGGCCACCCACCGTACTATTTGGCCTTGAATGTAAGCATGAGAGCACAAAGTCAAAAGAAAGCGAGGGTATCGGAAGGTGCGACCCGCAGGCGGAAGATCGTCAATGGCTACTGGGGAAGAGAGAGATGCTGCTCAGAGTACACCTGGTGGTGAGGACAGATCAGGATTAAAGCCTGCTACAGGAAGTCCTGTTCTTGACGGTCCCAGGAAGGAAAGGAACAGCACCCCTTTAAGGAAGCCGATAAATATTGCTACATGGAATGTACGCAGTATGTCAGGAGGAAAGATTGAAGTTGTGGAGAAGGAGATGGTTGCAAACAATATTAAGATCCTAGGAGTAACAGAGTTGTGGTGGCTTGGGCAAGGGAGGTTCACTACAGATGATGGAAGTATGTTCATCTATTCTGGAAAAAGATACTGGAAGGAAGCGAGGAGGTGTGGGTTTCATAATAGAAAGAGCCACAGCCAAGTGTGTTTTGGGATATAATCCAATAAATGAAAGAGTGATGACTGTAAGACTGCAAGGACATCCTTTAAATATATCTATCATACAAGTGTATGCACCAACATCAGATGCATCAGAGAGCGAGATGACCGACTTCTATGAGATGGTACAAGGAGTTATGGATAGTATACCTAGAAGAGACTTACTCATCGTACTGGGGGATTGGAATGCTAAGATTGGCAAAATGAAGGAGAAAACTGGGTGTATAGGCCAATATGGACTTGGGATCAGAAATGAGCGTGGAGACAGACTGGAGGAATTTTGTGAAGCTAATAACCTAGTCATTGGGAACACTTTATTTCAGCATCATCCACGGAGACTGTGGACTTGGATGAGCCCAGGAGATAGAACAAGAAACCAGATCGATTACATCATGGTCAGGAAGAGGTGGAGAACATCACTCCAAAATATCAGGACATGACCAGGCGCTGACTGTGGTAGTGACCATCAGCTACTTGTAGCCAAAGTGAAACTAAAACTGAAAGCTAAGAGAGACAATGCACCACCTACCAGGTATGATGTTGACAACATTCCCACTCAATATTCAGTAGATGTGAAGAACAGGTTTGATGAGTTACTGAAAGTTAATGAAAAGAAGTACATCCCTAGAAAGATGAAACGGAAACAGCCGTGGATCTCTCAGCAGACCTTAAACCTAGCTGATGACAGGAAGAGAGCAAAGGCAGATGGAGGAAAGGAAGAATGGGCACGCTTAAACAAAGAGGTCTCCAAAAGTGTTAAGGAGGACAAAAGAAACTACATCGTAAGGAAGTGTGTAGAAATGGAAAGATGTAAGGGTGACTCAAAAATAGCTTTTGGTATTGCCAAAGAACTTACTAAGAAGTGGACCCCCAGGATGGATGTTATAAATGATGAGAAAGGTAACACTCTTACCGAAAGTGTAGACATCAAAAGGCGATGGGTTCAGTATAGTTCCCAGCTGTTTGAGGCACAAGATGACAAGGTGTATGTACAGTGGGAAGCGAGTGAGGAAGAACCTCCACCATTGAGATCTGAAGTTGAGCTTGCCATGGAACAAATGAAAAATGCTAAATCACCTGGCATTGATAATGTAGCTTCTGAGTTGTGGAAGGCAACTGGGAAAGAAGGGATAGACCTAATGTGGCGTCTATGTGGTATCATCTGGAAAAAGAAGAAATGGCCGAGAGACTGGTGCAGGGCAGTATTTATTCCACTGCCAAAGAAGGGAAATTTGAAAGAGTGTGCCAATCACCGGACCATCAGCCTGATTTGTCATGCAAGTAAAGTGCTTCTGAAGATCATCATCAGCAGAATGAAGAACAAAATGGAGCAAGAAATATCTGATGAGCAGGCAGGATTTCGTGAAGGAAGGGGTACTAGGGACCAAATTGTCAATATCAGGAATGTGATTGAGAAATGCAGAGAGCATAGACTTCCTCTTTACATGTGCTTCATAGATTACAGTAAAGCTTTTGACTGTGTTAGCCACCCTCAGATGTGGGAAACTATGAAAAGATGGGTTTCCCAAGTCATCTTGTGGATCTGATCAGCTGCTTATATGAAGACCAAGAATCGGCAGTCAGAACAAGTAGTGGGGACACAGATTGGTTCAAGATTGGAAGAGGCTTACGACAGGGCTGTGTGCTATCACCAAACCTATAACATCTACTCTGAAGACATAATGAGAACAGCTTTGGAGGGGTTTGAAGGTGGAGTGAAGTTTGGCGGTACAAGAATTACTAACCTGAGGTATGCCGATGATACCACTCTTATTTGTAGCAGCAGAGTAGAGCTGATTGATCTTTTGAAGCGCATCAAAGAGGCCAGCGAAGAAAAACACCTTCTCCTGAACACAAAGAAGACAAAAATAATGGTTGTAGACAGAGAAGCGGAAAAGTGATGAGTTAAGTGATAGATGGACAGCAGATTGAGGAGGTGAAGCAATTTGAATATCTGGGTTCAATGATTAACAACAGTGGTGACAGCACAACTGAAATTAAGAGAAGACTGGCTATTGCAAGGACAACTGTGCAGGGCATGTCAAGCATATGGAAAAGCAGAGGCCTATCCATTGACCTCAAGGTACGCCTACGCCGTGCAACTGTGTTTTCCATTGCCACTTATGGATCGCGAGTCTTGGGCTATGACCAAGAATGATAGGAAAAGAGTAGATGCTTTTGAGATGTGGTGTTACAGGAGGCTTCTCACGAGTGACATGGAAATACAGGAGAACAAATTCCTGGATCCTCGACAAGATTGGTACAAGTCTAACCATTAGAAGCGGCATAATGGAGAGAAAGCAGAAGTACTTTGGCCATATTGTCAGGAAACATGGAAAAAAAAAAAAACAGATTTTGCAAGGGGCTATGGAAGGCAAGCGAGGAAGAGGGCGTCCACCAACATCTTGGACTAATGGCGTGAAGCTGGTTTCTAACCAAGGAATGCAAGGTGCAACACACTTGGCATCAGATCGAGTGAGATGGCGTACTCTTGTGAAGACCACAGCAGCGCTACACAGCGCCACCTGACACAGAGAGAGATTACGGCAGTGGGGATGGGCAGTGGGCACCCACGGCAAAATGCCATGGGTGCCATGGGTTAATTCGAGGGCTGCCTAGGGGGCAGGGGGGACTTGAATATGTCAGAATATTACGTGTCACATAAATTTCTCTTTTACTTTTTTATGTTTAATGTTGTTCTTTCAACTCCTTTGCATGTGTGCATGTTTTAATTCAAGGGCAAAGGGACAGTAGGGGGCCTACAGGAAACATATGGTACCCACCTGAAATTTGTTACTTTTGGACCGGACCAGATGATTTTTCACCCTTATTGTGATTATCAGTTAATACCCCGGTTATTGCATGTGTGCACATTATTAAATTAGCAAAGCAGTTGTGACATTTTTAATTCAATTGCAGTAGGTCTAATTGCTGTGCCAAGTTATTACATGTTACTTATTTGTTCTTCCCTGTCAGGACAAATCCTTGAAGTGCACTGTTTATCGTATCACGGGTTCGATTCCAGCTAGTAACTACCTACAGCTACCCAAGACTTCATCTCAATCCCTTGGACTCACTGGAAGATATCTCTACATACTGCTCAAACCAATTCCAGGTAAATCAGCAGCCAATTTGGCAGATATTACATAATTAAATAATATGGGACAGGATCAAGAGGAATGAGTATGATGTCCCTAATATTGTTTTTGAGATATTGGCAAAAACAGTGTTCAAATTCTTCTGTTTTATACTGTTTTCAGCTATTAAAAAATTGCTCATAACTCGGATTAAACCAGATGTCCAATTTTAATGGGGTTTACATCATAATGTAGCATTCGTAAATTGCCAGAAAATGATGTAAACAATTTATATTGCAGACATCTGACTCATTCTTCCTGATAATGTCACACATTCTATATGGACAAATGTGACTAGTGCAGTTCAACAATTACATACCTGCCAACTGTCCCTATTTTTACTGGAACAAAAAAGCGTAAAAGAAAGCGATTTTACCATGTGTCCCTATATTTGCAAATATATGACAATGGAGGCCGTCAGCGTGGACGTCATATGTCGCCATCTTGTGGGTACACGCTGTGATTGTTGTTTGTGAGCAGCAAAATCACCGCGTTGATGCGCGATAACAGCTGCGTGGCAAGCTGCGCCATGCGCGTAGTGTCTGACGCATGAACACACAGATCATTTGTACCCACAAGATGGCGAAAGGCTGACGGCCTCTATAGTAATGTATAGGAAATTCAGGAATGTCCCTATTTTTCTCCCATTTGTCCCTATTTGTGAGGTTTTAGGGTTGGCAGGTATGCAATTAAGCACATCCAAGTTTAACTTATGTCAGCAATCAGTGGCATAGTCAAATGAGTTTCATTACAACATGTAGAGCGAGTTAAATTGTTTTTGACATACTTGTTGCAGGTGCATATTTTGTGGTTCATCTTGATGTTGCCACTCAGGATGGTCTTGTGGTGAGAATCTCTTTCTCTAACTTGTTCAAAGAGTTCAAGTCAACATCAACATGGTTGCAGTTTCCGTTTGTTTGTCAACCGTCCAAAGGGACAGTCGAAGGCATCACTACAAAAACAGCCAGGAAAGGTAAGGGGTTTGAGGCAAGGGCTTAGGCAACTAGCTGTGTTTTACACGCCCACATTTTTAAATGCACACCCAGTTTTTGCCCACATGGCATACTTAGTACACAAATCTTAAATTTACACACCCAAGTTTTTGAATTTACACACCCAAACCTTCAAATCCTGCCTAAGACCCTGGTTTGAGGTAACAGGCGGGAATGGTACAAGTAAGGGGCTGAGGTAACAGCCAGGAAAGGTTAAGGGTGTTGAGGTAACAGCCATGAATGATAAGGGAGTGAGGTAACAGGCATGAAAGGTATTAGGGGGTTGGGAAACAGCCACAAATGGTAAGGATCGGAGGTAACAGGCATGAAAGATATTAGGGGGTTGGGAAACAGCCACAAATGGTAAGGAGCTGAGGTAACAGGCATGAAAGATATTAGGGGGTTGGGAAACAGCCACAAATGGTAAGGAGCTGAGGTAACAGGCATGAAAGATATTAGGGGGTTGGGAAACAGCCACAAATGGTAAGGAGCTGAGGTAAAAGGCATGAAAGGGGTTGGGAAACAGCCACAAATGGTAAGGAGCTGAGGTAACAGGCATGAAAGAAGTTGGGAAACAGTGAGGGGTTGAGGTAATAGCCAGGAGAGACATACCTGCCAACTACTCTGATTCTTGAGGAGTTATTCAGATATAACCCAAGTTTTCTGATTTCTCCAAAGAAAAAAAAAATCTGCCCAAAAGTAATAAATCTGGAAAATCTACCCGATTGCAACCAGCACCCAACTTAAGAAAAAAGAAAATTGGTGGTGTGCTTCAGTAAAATTGGCCTCCTTCTCAGAGGTCATTACAAATGAATTATAATACGTAGCTTTTGCTTTATTGTTTGTGATCTTTACCCAGTAGAGGATGTTGTACATTGCATGACAATTTTAATCTCATTTGTTAAGGTGCACGATTCAGTTGTTAACATGCGTGTAATTACGGTGAATTACCACTACGTACAAGGTTACTTTTAATTTATTGCGTTGACTGTATTTTCAATATTAGACATACACATTTCTGGCAGTGAAAGTATATTCATTGGCATACCTAATAGTGAACTCAACTCTTCATAACCAAAAATAGATATACGCAGGTCTGGTTTTAGGCCCTTGATACATGTACATACATTGCTGGTAATGTAAGTTGGCTGGGTCAATGTAATTACATATATGCCATGGAAATTCCAAACACAACAAAGGGTGATTTTCTAATAAGGTGATAGCTGTTCCACTGTAAATTAATGAGCACCTACCATATTTCGTCAAATAGTCGCCCCCCTCAAATAAACGCCCCCCACCACTTTTTTCAACCAAGATGTATCAAAAATGCCGATATTTCCATGCTATCTTGTGTAGTAAGCGTACCAAGTTCCCCACATGGTCGATAATAGCGTCAATAATTGGCGAAAATCTGGATCAGAAACCCGGAAGTGAGCCAGAAGTCAGTGTTTCTAGTTCATAGTTTGTCATTTTAGCGTGTGTTTTTAGTTTACCTAATGATTTTAACGGAAATTATCGTTCTAAAATTGACCTTGAATAACGCCCCCCCTTGGGAAAATGTAACGCCTTGGGCGTTTATTTGACTAAATACAGTATTTATTTTTCAAAGGACTATATATATTAATATGCTGTATTGATAATAAAACCATATTTGCAATCCATTTCAGACACTCAAGGTCCAGCTCCTGCTACTACCAGATGGACGCTCCTCCTCCTGGACTTCCAGTATATTCTCTCCATGTATTTAAATCGCAAGTATGCCTATCTGAAGAGTGTGCGTCTTTGTGCCAACCTGTTCATCAAGAATCTCTTCACTACTGATATACAGTATGAACCAGGGATAACAGTGCAGCAAGCAAGGGAAACAGGGTTGATAGCGAAGGGTGTGTCTCCATTGCCAAGGGATATGAATTTTCCGGTGCCAAAGGGACACATTTGGCATGATCACTATGATTATATCAGGTCAGTATTGGCTCTTTCTCTACTACAACACCTCAAATATTCAAGGCGGCAGGATCATATCTGCATAATTATAGAGGGCCAGGGGATTCACTCTATCATTATAAAAATTATTTGAAGAAATATAAGAGCCCTTGGAGTAAATATTGTGTAGTATAATGATTGACAGACACAATTTCAATCAATGACAAAAATTAATTTTTGTAATCGATCAAAAAACAAACATTCTATATCAATTTTGAATTTAGCCTGAATCCGTTAATATGCCACCTCTCGCCCTTTTTTAGGCCAAGGCTGTTCTTACTATGCAGCGAACCATTGTTGAAGCTATTTCATATAAACTCCAGAAAAAGAATAAGGCCATAATTTATATTGTTTAAATATCTTTTGCTGATTTCAAATGAGAATGTCACTAAGTCGTAAATTTTAAGGTCAAATTCCAAAAATCAAAACAAGACATTGCGATGCAGATATTTTCCGACTTATGCAATTTCATCATCATATCAGTGTCTGCATGATTTGTTTGAGGCCTTCTATAAATATTCATGCTATTTATTATGTAAAACGGCCATTTCATCTTAACAAAATGTGTTATTTTTATGTAAACAAATGGCTAAACACAGCATTATGAGATTCATGTTTTATATTAAGTCAAGTTAGCTCAATCGTTAAGGCGTTCGACGGTTCGACTACATTGTATGGTGCGAGAGGTTGCGGGTTCGAACCCTGGCGGTGCCTTGTATGCTCTCGTGAAAATTTGAGTTAGCTTGAAATTCCCTGGACAAGGAACTTACTGCTAATTGTCTTGTTGTAACCCGTACGAAACTCGGGGAGCTGATCCTGGTTGCGATGGTTATTTATGGAATGTCAAGGGTGTGCGCTCTTGTAGCAGCAAAGTCCCTGGTTTGTTGTTAAATGGTTTATGGAATGATGTGGGGCCGTAGTGGTCAGCGACAACCTGTAAAGTGTGCTGAGGCTTGTGGATCAACGTCTAGGCGTTGTGCCTGTGCATAGCGCACTATAAATCACTGCGCTTTAAAAATTTTTTTTTTTTATTAAACTTGTCTCCATCCAACTGCCTCTGTGGCCTAGCTGTAAAGACCTGGATTCACAAACAACAAAGTAACGAATCGCTGGTTTGAGTCCCATTGACGCTGCAGAAACTATATTTCTTAGCTTTTCATAATGCATGATTGCATTCCGAAATGAGCCACTTGACGGTAAATCATATATAAGTACCCTTAACATCCCCACACACATTTCACTTTACATGACTTATATTTTTCGTCTTTTGTTGTATTTGTTTACAGATTTCCTTCGGCAGCATCAAGAGTGCCTTTTGACTCTATCCAGTCAAACCAAGATATAACATCTTTGAATAGAACAAGTCAATCGTTAGGGAAGATTAGTCCTCAAAAAGCTTCCCCAAAGCAAGTACATGTAAGTATACATACAGGGCCTAGATTTCAATGAAAATCACAGAATTGATTCTCGTAAGATTCGGTTGCAAGAATCGACTTCTATCGTTGTATCATACAGTAAGTGCAGTGACTGATGGATTTTGATTCTCGCAAACCAAGATGAAATCTAGGCCCTGACTTACCTGTATCCTTCATTGTTTCAATTGTCACTCATCAGATATTTGTATTGTAAGTGTATATCGTTGTTGGGCAGGAAAAACCTCATGTGTCATTGGCCCCTGAACATGTTTACAGCCAAACCTCCTTATAACCTTTCATTTCATTTCATTTTATTTAGCACTCAATATACATCAAAAATTTCAAACAAAAAGAAAATACAATATTGCACATTATGGATAAAATACTTTAAAATCTACTGTACATGTATGTAATTCAGGGTACCAGAATAAACTATTGCACGAGGTGACAAGGGAATAAATACCAATGAGTACCAAGGATAGCCCAAAAAGCCTTCCGAAGAAAGCTTAATTCCATTGGGGTCCTTGTTGGCAGTTTTGTTTAAACATGTTCAGGGGCCACACGCACATATACTTAGATCAGCTCGTAATTGGCGGGAATTGTTAGGCTTTTATCACTACGCCGAAAAGTAGAGCTACGTTAAGAGTGATATTGTTGACCTGTCTGGTCTCTATTGTGTGTTTTAATTAAGTAGACAAAGTACCGTATAGGACTTGAATTATTAATTTGTGATACTTGTGGCGGAATATAAGAAAATCCTTAAAATAAAATATATTGATATTAATCCGCAACGCTATAAGGCCTGTCAATTACGAGTTGATCAAAGTATAGGGGTTTTTTTCCTGCCCAACGTCGATATATGACCAGTGCCAAGGCATTCATTCTTTTAGGAGGAAATGTCTGATTCTGATTAAATGCTGGACTCATGTTAACCCTCTCCACACGGGTGTCGACTGCAGACGACAAGTTTCAAATTTTCTTAAAATTTTTTTTGTTTAATCTGTACATTCTCATGACTAAATTTGAAACAGCATGAAAAATGCATTACTATGAGTACAAATGTGTACATCCATATCAAAACGATGCACTTGTCGGCTGCTACATGTGTCTCATTTCACATAATAGTGAGGAATAAAAACCAGACTGATCTTTGAAGTGGAGGTCACTTCAAATCATCCCAAGTCATGTGGTTTAGGAATACAGAGAACATTCCTTATACAATTTGACTTGGGGATGATTTAAAGTGACCTACACTTGATATGAGTCTGGTATTTATTTCTAGCTATTATGTGAAATGAGACACATGTACATGTAGCAGCCGACAAGTGCATCGTTTTGATATGGATGTACACAAATAAGTCTGGTATTGGTTCAGTGGTTCTTGAGATAGCTCTTGATAGTTTGAATAGCTTGAGAAAATATTTTTATGGTAAAGCTTATGGCCAGCACGCAGAGCATTAAAGTATCCTAAACAGCCCCCTAATTAACTCTATGCAGTCAAATCCAGCAACAAGAATGACCCCACAACAATATAGTTACGGCTATGGTTTTCTTTGGTTCTAAAACATAATTTCTTTTTTCTTTCTTTCAATATCTTTTAGGTTAGCAAAGCTGTCAACAGTAGAGTGTCCTTGATAAACAAGTTAACAACACCAAAGAAGGTATTAAGTTTATTGCTTTTTTTTTTATATACAGCCAAATAAAGTTATTAATTACAATTAGATGTGAAAGAATGCCAATACCTTCTCCATATGGCAGCAATAGGATTGTATTGCTTAGCCCAGTGCATGTATACTGCAATAATTCATCGTGCAGTGATGGCTTGTTGTTTTTCATCATATTGTTTTTAGTACATCATTGTGAAATGACGTTTGAAGTGTACTCCATGCAAGGGTGAAAATAAGTGGGAGATGGGAGCCGTTTAGCCCCCAGAAACCCTGAAATGGCCCCTGGTCCCATCTAAATTTAAGCTGACCAGGGGACACTTTTCTTCAGAAACTGGCCCCTGGTCACTATACCCAATTCCATAGCCATTAATGCATGATGAACTTATCCAGAACAAATATTGGCCCCTTGTTGATTAGAAGTGGCTCCTGGTTCTGTGTTGAATGAAGTGAACCAGGGGCCATTTTGTGTAAAAAGGAGCCCCTGGTTCATCATTTCTTATTTTCACCCTTGACTCCCATGTTATAATGTCACTGTTTGTGAGGTTGTATTCTTACTTGGGGCGTGTAAGGTCATCAGCTGAAACATAACATTGTAATATTCAATCATTTTAAGATCAAGATTTCACCACCATTGCAAGAAAGAATTCTTCTCATAGTTTTATTTTTGACATTATTCATGGCTAAATGTTGGCCCAAACAAGCTACATGTGACATTGGCTTGTGCTTTGTGTCAGTACACATGGGGCAAGTATGGGGAAAATAGTTAAGTCTGAAATATTTGTCTGTCGCAAACCAGTATTTCCTAAGTGCAAAACTATAGTAAATGCAGTGAAGTGGCAGGGCTCAATTTACTTTGAAAAATGTGCGTAGCAATTTTTTAGCGAAAACATTATTTAGGTGATGTTCTTATAATATTAGCATATGTTTACATTTAAAAAAATTGCTATACAAGCTGAAATTTGTGTAGCAGGTTGTCCAAGTTAAATCAAACCCTGTGGGAAATCTATTTGCATAGCAAACCTGAAGTTTATATATCTCATCATAACCATAAAGTGTATCCTTTGTGTAAGATATTCATGAGTTAGACTAGTGTAAAAACTCCATTGAGGAATTAAGCAACTTACGTAATACAGCTGTATAATCCTTCAATCTAGGATTTTTTATATCTGTGCTAGGCTAATTGGTGCAGTTTTACACAAAGGATAAACTTGCTATTGCAAACTTGCTATCCTCTCCATGCTATCTGGAATGCACGTTATGAACTGACATGGGGCTCATCTGATCAACCTCATCTCAAGCTTAAGTGTTTTGCCATTCATTTGCCTCTTGCATTTTTTGCCTTATTATGCATAGGCCTATGTTTTTTGTTTTAATTTGTTGTCTTGCGTGCAGCCCTGCACCGTATCCGGGTCAGCTCTGCTGACCCTAGTACATGTCCTGAGCATTTGTATACAATCTTTGTTGTTTTGCTAGCTTGTATGTATTTTGCTTGCTGTATTAATAAAGATTGATTGAACAACACCATGATTATTAATACCATTATATGCTGCTATCATTACAGAGTGTGCGTAAGAAACCATCAGTAGTGAGTCGGCTTCCTGAAGTAGGTCTACAAGGTAGTACAGGTGATGTGTCCATAATGAAAGGAACGCAAGGAGAAGTACATGTGTTTGCTAATCCTGATGATGATGTAACTCTGCATAGACACCAGGGCCCTGGTTTGGTAAGCTTAGCATGAGATTGAGGATTACAAATACTGTCAAAGTGGTCACTTTTGCACAAGTTCATTTTCATTGTTTGCCGATATTGAACTACGATAGTTTTTAATTTTGTGATTTTGAGTTTTCTGATATATGTGAAACAATCTGGTCCATGGAGGCATGCATATGAGTCATTTTTGAAAATTTAGGCTATCATATACTGAAAAGGGAGAACCCACAAAGTTTTGTGATGTCTATATTATTATGTATTTTATTGTTTTTTTACTCCATATTTTACCTGTATCCCAATTTCAAATTTGGCGTCCATGTACCAGATTGTGTCGCATATAAAGAACAAATTCAGTAGCAAGTGAAGCATCCACACCCTTTTGTTCAGCGGGATTCAAAACCTGTGCCTTTTGTGTTCAAAACTAGACAATTGGTATTCATATCTGAACATTTACTTTTTCTTGCTCCGAAGTTATTCTGACCGCTGGTTAGGCTGCTCCGATTTCCCTCTTGACTGAACACAGGCATTGAGTATTGAAACTACACTTCTTTCTGGCGCACAACAAAAATTGCAAGAAATAATATTTACTGGGCAAATATTTTCACGACTCGAATTTGACTTGACACATTTCTTTTTCCGTTGTAGCTGTGTTGAGCATGAAAAAAAATATGAATGTTCCTTGAAAATGTCTGCATGTATAATTATTTGCATGTGAAATTAAAGGCCCATTCAGTGATTTGCTCATCAGGGTGATCGTAAAAATCATCAAAATTCAGATTTTGGTATCTTTTGTCATTGCCATAGATGTGCTAACATAGCCTGTTACTGATTCAGCTTTGTAATTTGTTTACCAGGCCTTGTCTTTTGAGGCGAGTGAGAGCGATCACTCACCATCACTCACCTAAAATGAAGCTGAGGAGAGCTTTTTATCACTCACCTACATTTGGTGTAATACTAATTAAAATCACTCGCCTACAGCTCACCTGACAAGTTTTGAGGAGAGTGATTTGTCACTCGCCAGCAATTTTCAAAAGACAAGGTCTGGTTTACTGACAGTATAGAAATCAGCTACATGTATTTCAATGGGGCTTCAACTTAGTCTATACTGCTGTTTTCTTTGTGTTGTGCCAAATTTGTCATTTCAAAAATAGCAAATGACATCGACAATTTGAATGACTTATAAGTTATCCTTCACTTTTAAGGGGTACTACACCCCTGTAGTAAATTTGTGGCTATTTTTGCATTTTTCTCAAAAAATAATAACACACTGGTAACAAAAGTTTTGTATAAATATTGGGGCAAGGAATCCAATTACTACACTGAAATTTCAGCGACTCAAGACAAGCGGTTCAGTATATATAAAAGGAAATGAGGTACATCCTCGTGGTACCTTATTTTTTATCATAAATAACAAACCGCTTGTCTTGGGTCACTGAAATTCCAGTGTAGTAATTGGATTTCTTGCCCCTATATTATACATAACTTTTGTTACCAGTGTGTTATTAGTTTTTGAGAAAAATGCAAAAATAGACACAAATTTATTGAGGGGTGTAGTACCCCCTTAAGCAATTTATAAACAATTTAAATTTTTTTACACTTTTGCTGGGATCACTGAATGGGACTTTTTAAAATTATGTGATTAAAAAAATGTGTGTAACAGGAGGCAGAAAATTACAATCCTGTTGAGAGTCAGGTTCAGTGATTGATGCAATTTCAATCATGCTGCTTTATAGATTGATGCAAGGGTAGAGTGTGGACAGGTAAATGACATGTTTACCTAAAAATTAAAATTCATTTTCTATTGATGAATATATTTGATGTTACAGGTGAAATCAACTAAGTTGGCTAAACCTACAAGAGCTTCACTCCCGCCTAAGCAGTCACATTACAAGGTAAGACATACACATATTGGATTTCAGTAATCCCATGAACTCCCAAAGAAATCAAAACCTGCTGATGGGGTTTTCTTTATTATTATTATTTTTTAGAGAAAAAATGTTTAGATTTTCCAACTTTTTTCCAATTTTTTCAAACACAGAAGCTAAAAGTTATTTAAATTTTGTGTTTATATTTTCAACATACAGCATAAATATTTATATTTTGGTTATTTTCTTCATTTTCCAATACTGTTTATTCTATGAAAGCAAAATAGAGCGAGGTAGCTTACTAGGAGTGTATACTCAACCATGTTTGCCTGTTGGTCATGGCTTGAGAAGAACACAGTGTGCCTCTGGTTTATTCTAGTTTCAAAGGGAGCTTCTACCAATGAGTTCAACATTGATTTGATCACTAATGGAAAAGGGCCCATGTCAAATTGAAAAATTGAAATTAAAAATGATTTAGCATCCAAATTAAAAATAGATTTATTATCCAGATAGACACAGAATGGTCGGAAAAGCAGGGATCCATGCACTAACTGAACTGCTTCCATGCAGCGTTCGAAATAGTGGTTATCTGGTTATCCAAATTAATCAAAACAAGCGTCGGACAACTTAAATGAGGTCGCCGGTTGTCCGGTTGACAACCAAAAATCTACACACAATTTCTATATTTTAATATACATTACATAATCTTTACACAGGTGACAAACGATGGTGGCTATATGATGATCAATTTCTCATTTATATTGTTGTTTTATGCAAGCAATCACAGCCCCGAAAACTTGTAGTTTCGTATGCATTGCGACATGATGGGGAAAACCCAGCTGATGATTCCACAACTCTTGATGTAAACAAAATTGGTCGCCACACAAATTTATCGCATACCTAGTGTCAGTAGTGTGTATGCATACATGCACCTTGTCATATTCTGGACAGATTAACTGCGTCATTGGGAAGAGGCTAACCAGAACACGTGGAGTGGAAATTTCCTTCAGCAGTCGCATTCACAAAAATGACAGAATACAAAGTTTCAAGTTCTTTTGTAAATAGCGATATGTGGAAGTCATGGAACTCTGTAATTTTAACGATGTTCTGTCCTGGCGTGCGCGTGCGGTTGATGTTGTAATATTATCACAAGCTGAAAATATTATTTTTTATTTACATTTCAAGTAAATTTTCTTAAAAATAATATACGATTCCATAATTATATTAATTTTACGATGAATAAAACCAATTTTTAAAAACAAAATCAAACCATTCAAATGTTTTTTGTTTTTTGCATCCGCTATAATTAGCACATTTTTAGCATTTACTATACGTTCATTTTGCGAAAACAAAAACATGACGAGTGATGATTTCAGGAGCAGATCGAAAGAAATGTCTGACTTTGTAGCGTAATTTGTTTGAAAAATCACGGACAACTGAAATATTTGGCGGACAACCAAAAACTGTTACCTGGTTGTCCGGTGGACAACCACTTTTTTTTCTTAATTCGAACGCTGCTTCCATGATTTTCACTGTACACTCATTAATGGTTGAAGGTTTTCCCAAATATAATTTGGGAATCATGGTGTAAAATGTAAAACTGATATACACTACTGATAATGCAAAATGTTTTTATGTATCTTGTTTATTTTGTAGAGTCTAAAACCTGATCCAATCATGTCTTTGAGAAGAATAATAGGATTTGGAGGCTGCACAACAACACAGGTAAAATCCTTTAATTCAAAACAGTACCAACAATATTTCTGCTTCATGATTTTTGAATAAAAATTCTGTACCCCAACCTTGAGAGCGATGATCTTTATAGTGCGCCACCAGACCCACAAGGCCATGCACTTTACAGAAAGTTACTGAACATGGTGGCCCAAATCATCCCATAAACCATTCCAAGGATCCACAGTTCAAAAAACCATCAAGCATTGATCAGCTCCTAAAGTTTTGTATGGCATGAAAACGGCAATTGACAGTCAAGCACTTTACTGATTGAGTTAAATGGACTGCTTTATGTGCATCTTTCCTTGTCAAAGTGGCACACTCTCAAATATGAATGAAAAACATGGATATAAAACTAAAAGTTTGTTTGTGTTTAGGCACTGTGGACAGCCAATGGAACGCATATAGTATACCCTAGTCATGCTGTGATAGTTGCAATGGATGTGTTATCAGGACAACAACGATTCTTTATTGGACACACAGACAAGGTAATGACATGTACAAATGCACGCCAAGTTGTCCATACATATCACACATTTGCAGACCTGAAACTTTTCCTCTTTTTAGATGATTTCCTGAAATTTATGCATTATTTGTTATTTTTCAGTCCAATTTGAGCTTTTCTTAGCATGATTTTACATTAATTTCCTCTTTTTAAATCATTTTCCTCTTTTTTCACAAATGGTCAGTTTCAGGTCTGCATATGGCCACTAGGCTAATAATAAACAGATGGTACATCAATTAACGAAGTCCCTGTGCTTTGTATTGAATGAGGATTCTCGCATATTCATGAGGGCTGACCATTCTATCCCCCATGTCTAACAATTTACGCATGGCATTGCATACATTTGCATTTACACGAAAAATGTAAAGAGGAAGATTGGGCTGTAAAACATACGAGGTATCACTATTCAGTGCAAAGTGGGTGCAGTATTTTTGTCTCTTGATTTTCATGGAATGATCGGCCCCATAATAGACTGGAGTAAAATCTCAAATATGTGATTGTATAAAATTGTTGAAGCATTTTTAAGTAAAAGTCAATAACTTAGATATCTTTACTAATTAGGACCTGCTGAATCTGGCTGGTCGTAAGGATCACAAAAATATAAATTTGTGCGCATATGACCTGTGGTTGCGAAGTTATGTGCCAGAAAGGGTCGAAGGTCAATTGTGTACATGGGTCAAAAATTAAATTTGCTCCAATTTTCATGAAACTTTTACCAAATTGTTTGACTAGCTTTAGATAGTAAGAAAAATCTTCGTGAAATCTGAATTATGGAAATTTTGTCTAGTTTATAAAAATAGTTAAAATACAGCTTTCATTATTATTCCATTGTCATGTAGATTTCTAGCTTGAGTTTTAACAAAAATACAAGTCTGCTAGCCTCTGCACAGACAGGCCAACAGAGTGTTGTAAGAGTGTGGAAGTACCAATCAGGAGAATGCTTGGCAATGTTTAAAACTCATGTACATTCAGTCTACTGCTTGAGGTAAGATTAGCTACCAATTCTAGAGCGTAATATGCAAATGAGATCGCAGTCTGTGCAACTAGAAACGGAAAAAAAAATTCTTTCATTTCAGAATAAGTGTTTATTGAACACATTAGTCCATATGTACAAAAGAGTTAGACCGGGTCTAAAATTAGACTTGGTCTAAATGGAATTTAGTACCAGGAGAAAGGACACTTCCCTTTACATTTTCTTAAGTTATTTTGTATTATTTTTGAACTTTGCATTTAAATCTTTAAAATTTGCTAGCTACTCTAGGAAGGAAATAAGAGTAAAGGACCATTCCTGATGAAACTAAATTCCACTTAAACCAGGTCTAACTCTAACTCTTTTGTGCATGCGGACCATTGGGACCAATTTATAGCATTACGCATCGTTCAGTCACAATGATTCATTATGTAAAAAAAGAGGCCATTTTAAAAGTTGCATCTGAATCTATAAAAGTATTCTCAAACAATACAGTAGTCCAGGAATATTCATGTGTTTGTTAATGTGGAAAGTTGACTCCTATGGACTCAGGTGCAACTTTTAAAACAGCCTTCTTTTTTTACATAGTGAACCATTGTGACTGAACGCAATGATGCGTTTTGCTATAAATTGGTCCAGATGTGTACAACAAATAAAGCTACACAAACCTTTTGCAGGTTAACTTGTGTATTTAGTGGGGAAGGTGGAAATCCAGAAAATATTGTTTGTGACGTCGCTGTGTTGTTGTAAACTAACTTCCTGTGTCACCCACCAAATCTTCACTGTTTCTACTGAGAATGTTACTGCGTATACTAATAACCACCTCAAAAGGTGGGTGAAGGAAAGGTTCACTTGCATTACCCCACATTCACTTTCACCTGATCTTTTTCTACTGAGGACGTTACCGCGTATTCCTCTATAACCCTCAATTTACTCGAATTCATCGGCAACTGTTTGCTCAGTAGAAACATCAGTAGAAACATGTTGAATGTGCTGTAACTATTTCCATATTAAATCATTTTTATTTTGTGTACAGTTTTTCTCAAAGTGGTGATGTTTTATGTGGTGTTGGTAAAGATGGTCATGGTAAAAATGTAAGTTTTTGAGTTTGTATTATTTTGTTATCTAATTTTGCGCTGCTCTGTGCTGTATCATTTCAAGACAGTGGATGTCCGCTGATGTAAAAGGGTCCCATACAACACAGGCATATTCTATGTAGATGTGGTCTTACAAGCGTAAAGTATGTAGCTGTTCCTTTACTTTTCATATGCACGAACCAGAGGCCCTTGGGTTTGAATGTGTATTATTTTGTCATATGTATCTAATTTTGCGCTGCCCTGTGCTGTATCATTTCAAGACGGTGGATGTCTGATGATGTAAAAGGGTCCCATACAACACAGGCATATTCTAGATGTGGTCTTACGAGTGCAAAGTGCAGCTGTTACTTTACTTTTTACGGACATCTAAAAAGATTCATATGCACGAACCAGAGGCCCTTGGGTCTAAATTTGAATTATTTTCAGGGATGTAAGTTTGTAGGATTAATCCTGAATTCATTTATGTATGTAATTATACGCTGCCCTGTGCTGTATCATTTCAAGACGGTGGATGTCTGATGATGTAAAAGGGTCCCATACAACACAGGAATATTCTAGATGTGGTCTTAGGAGTGCGAAGTATATATTGCTGTTCCTTTATTTTCTTCAGACATCTCCAGAGGGCCGTGTTTGCCATGGCTATGACATTCTGTTGAATTTGCATAATTAACCAATCAGCTATTATGTTTACACATGTCCTTAATTTAAATCAGTGTGACATGGCCACAGCCCATAACACTCAATTGATATGAATATTTATTTCAATGTATTTTGATTACAAATAATAGTTACATTTTGAGTGAGTGTAACTTAAGCTCCATTTTTCGCCTACAAGATGTTGGTGTACTTGCAAATTATGGGCCTAGTAATTGAATTCTTACCGTTAATGCTGATCAACATGTAAAGATCATTTAAAATGTTGCTGACAAGCTGAAGCAAACATGAAGACTAAGTTGTCCAATACTACTGCTAATTGTTTCTTGTCCAATGTAGATGGTTGTCATATGGGATACATCAAGAGTGATTAAGAGAGGCGAGGTGTCTGTGATGGCTAAAGCACATAGCGATGTGGATATAAAAACTATGAAGATATCACCATACGATAGGACCAGGTAGGGCCGTGTTGTATGTGTGTAATGTAT
This sequence comes from Amphiura filiformis, assembly GCF_039555335.1. NCBI lineage: Eukaryota > Metazoa > Echinodermata > Ophiuroidea > Amphilepidida > Amphiuridae > Amphiura > Amphiura filiformis. The sequence continues at coordinate 14,598,925 of NC_092638.1, forward strand.
ATAATCACAGAATGAATATTAAAAGAGGACAAATGTGTGTTCTCACATCTTTAAATGCAGACCTATATATCCACCCAGCCAATCATGCTAATTCGCTTCATGTTTAGTGGACTAGAATACTGTAGAAATGCATTAGATCCCCCTATGTTTCCCATTGGTAGAGGTATTGTACACATTGAATTTGGCACTAGCCCACTGGAAATTGAGAGAGAATTTGTCAATCTTGTGTGGAAGCTGCACAATGATATATGTGGGGGTGCTCAGCAGGCAGGCACTTACACATGCACTTATTTGAATTAACAATATGAAGAGTAAACTAGATTGTTAAGTGTCAAAATTAAGAGTCATACACTCGCCCCCTCTTGTACTGTGTGTCGATTGGAGATGCTTGCATAAAACCTACCATTGGGGACACGCAATTCTAGCCTAAAACCCACCAATTGGTGACATTCATGTGACAATTAGGGACATTTATGTGTTAACTGGGGACGTTTTGTGTGCGAAAACACACAAAATCACACAAATGTCTAAAACCTACAATCGCATACATGTCCTACACCCCTTAACTAGGGACATCTTAATGCTATTTTTGTCACTTTTAGGTATACAAGTGAAGGGGAAGAAGTCTCTACAACCGGGTACATCCCTGGTCGTCAGATGTCCCCTTCTGGTGGGTTTTAGACCAGAAAATGTCCCCATTTAATTGTCTATGTTAAGCCTACTCGCTAAACATACTCATTACATACAAATTTGTTGTCTTCTCGTTCATGTGACTCACAGAATGGTATCCTGTGGGGATGACAATGTGAGAGTATGGCGTGTACGTAATGGCTCTCTACGATCAGCTCCAGTAGCACTGGGGGATATTCACATGCCACAATTCACTGATGTAGCATTTGAAGTTGGTCCACAGCCTGGCATGGAACCGGCAGACAAGATAGTGTAAGTTTATAATGAGTCAATTTATTTATTCTTTCCGCCTAGTCAGCCAAGGAAAAATGTGTCATCCTCGACCAGGATTCGAACCTGGGATCCTTGGGTATCTAGTTACTGCTTAAACCAACTGAGCTATCAAGGAATCTAATGACATCAATGATTAATTGTATACTGTGTGGGCTCAAGATTCCAAGTTCTGTTTCTTTTTTATAATTAATATTAATTCTAGTGAATAGAGAAAATATGGTGATTAAGAGTATGCAAGGTTAAAAGAATGATTCCAATTTATTCTTCCCCTTCAAGTTGCCAAGTGAAGAAGCATTTAACCATTGCACAGGATTTGAACATGGGACCCTACTCGAACCAACTGAGCTAACAATACAAGGAAGCTATAGCATTGGTGCATATAGTATAGGCCTTCATAGTTTGTAGTATACATAGTATACTCTATGTAGATTTCAAGTTACAAAATTGTATTTGTCCTATTTTTTTGTCATTTGAAGTTCAGAACCGTCTGCAGAATTCTATTTCATATCCCAATTTTAAGTTACATGAAAAAGAAGGAAGAAACTGAGCCCTGCTCTTATCATTATTCTCTCAAAATAATTTCCAGTAATTTCAGTGCTGATTTCTAAGTGACCTTTATTATTGATGTGATGTGAGTGAATTTTGTTTGGAACTCGTTACAGGCAGTAATGTTATCACTAATTGGGGTCATTAGGTAATTACATACCTAGGTGCTTGCATGCAAGCCATTTCTGATATTGAACTGACTAGCTTCCCTCAATGTTATTTTTCTTATTGAATTTCAGGTATGCTTGTACAAAATCAGGTCATATTTTTGAAATAGACTATGAACGAGTCTCAGTGACGCATATCAGAAGACTGCTTCCTGCTGGAAAAGAAATGAAGGAGAAAGAAACATTCAAATCAGGTAACATCATGTTTTAACCAGTTACATGTATGATATTGAGGCTGTTGACCCAAAGAAGTGTTTGTCTGAATAACCATGATTATTTTAAAATTAAAATGTACAATAGAGGCCGGTGTTCTTTCAGTTCTTGAAGATTAATTTAGAGGTTAATAAATGTGTATAGCTTTATGGGATGGTTAAACGGATCAGAGGTTAACTGACCCCAAGGACCCTATGGTCGGTATGCACAAAACAAGTTAGAGCAGCCCTGGTCTGACTATGAAGATGAGTCTATATGGAGAAGGAACTCTATATATATACATACCGTATTCTTATTTTAGATCCTAATTAAAGGCAAATACATGTAGCTTAATATTAGATGGCTGCAGTTTAACTTTTGGACTTTGTTAGGAGTAATGGAGGAAAAGGCACAGGTATTGCCATCAATGCAATGTGTGTGAATGAATCATTCTGTGTGACTGGTTCAGATGATGGATATTTAGACTGTCTACCTCAATGATAACATCTTTCAATATGTTATGTTATTTTGTAGGCACAGGTATTGCCATCAATGCAATGTGTGTGAATGAATCATTCTGTGTGACTGGTTCAGATGATGGATATCTTAGACTTTGGCCACTGGACTTCAAGAATGTCTTCTTAGAAGCTGGTAAGATTAATTTGGAATGATAGAAGTATATGACATCAGTGAAAAGATAATATTAAAGAAATACACTGCAATGCTACCATTTAGTCCATGTTTTCATTCATGAAATAATAAAGTAGGTAATGGGCTCGGGCCCACCAGACTACCAGCCGCCACTGGTAAACGGTTAAACTGGGTACTAATGCAGGCATTTGGGGTATACAATATACACAATGGATATTACATAGGTACCAAAGTACAGGAGATCAATAATTTATGCTTAATCATTAACCCAGCATTAAACAAATAATAATGGGGTTCCACATCCTGCATTGCAAAAGAATAAACATAATGAATGAGGAAAGATTGCTCGCTACAAGATGTGACGGAATATATTATAAAGGAAAGAGTAAACAGTTAACCAACCCAAAGTGTTACAATTATCAAACTAGACAACATATAGGCTCAGAATAGCCAATAACACCCCCAAGTACCTGTTATTGGGGCTGAAGACATCCAAGAGAATTCTGGATGAAAGCTTCCTCTCGGTAAGCAATCATAGTTTGTGAGAAATAAGAAAAAGTTAATCATAGACAACATATAAATGAAATCCCGCATGGCGTACAACCCAACTGGAAAAACAAAGGAAATATCCCGGCAGACAGGGTTCGCAGGTGGAAAAAAACATGGTTTTAACCGCTTGGCAAAAACTAAAAAAAATGATTTATAGTTCAGTTTTTTCATCTCAAAACAAATTATTAAGTTACAAAAATAATTTCCTGAGTGCATATCAAATTCAAAACATTTTCATTTTTGGGACTTTATCAGATAAAAAATATCTTGAATGATTCATTAAAAGTTTTGTGTTACTGTTATGAGCTTTCTGTGTTACTTTTTAATGTTTGATTGACTATATGTGCCCATCCACCACAAACTGGTCGTAAAGTCGGCATTTTCCATTTTGAGATACAATCAAAAACAGTATTGGATTTCTATGTAAAATATATTAGGAAATTGGCCTTTGATGAACCATAACTTCACTTCTAGATGTCCGATAAAACAATAAACAGAAAATGATCACTTCGTGGTGGATGGTCACATATGTGAGTTTTTGCCAGTTTTTACCACTTTACCAGCAAAAACTGGTTTTTGCCGGCAAAAACCGAACCCTGCGGCATGGGATTCAAACCCATGAACTTCTGTTTTCTAGTCGGATGCCCCATCTACCACCTACCATGAAACAATAGTGTGCGATAAATTTTCAACCAAATTTCTATATAATTGGGCTATTCCATTTAAAATCCATGTTACCCCTGTGGAAGATTTTGGAAACATCTTCCACAGGGGGAGTATGGATTTCCAGTGGAATGACCACATTAGGCAGCTCCATTTGAAACTCATACTCCCTCTTTGGAAGATTCAGGTTGAATCTTTCTGTTCATTCCATTTGAAATTCATACTCCGGATCCCCTTGTAGAAGATATTTCCAAAATCTTCCACAGGGGTAATGTGGATTTTAAATGGAATAGCCCATTACATATTTTGTAATCAACTCAGAACATGAAGGTGCAGTAACAGCTGTTGGCATGACACAGGATGGTCTGCACATATTAGCAGGGACAACCACTGGTAATCTGGGTATACTAGACGTCTCCACACGCAACTACATCACCTTAATGAGATCACATACACACAGAGTATTGGCTATGTCATTAGATCCTGTGAGGAGGCAACTGGCTACAGTGTCTGAAGACCATACTATTAGAATATGGGATCTAGATACATCACGACAGGTGGGTTTTATGCATGGACAAACAAGATTACAGACCACGTATTATACAAGCAGTCAAAGTTTCAGCATCACCCAAACATATTTTTACGGTCTATCGTGTAATCGCGAAAGCACGCAACTCTCTATCGCGTGGACTTTGACTGTTGATACATGGTTTGTAGTAGTGTGTGGTTTTGTGTGCTTGTTTTTTCTATACTTGGGATGACATACCCAGAGGGTGTTGGTCATGTTATTTGATATTGGATAAAACTGACAACTGATATAGTATTGAAATTTGTATATCACCACATGGTGTATTTTTGAATATTGAAATATGTATATCAATCAATCAGTCTTTATTTCATTCAAAATACAACAATACAATAACAGCAAGACAACACATTTGAATGAGGAGATGCTCAGAAGGCCAAAAAAGGCCTGAACAAGCACCCCCTTAACCTTAGCCTAAGTTTCTTAATTTGTCTAATAAAATACAAATACATACATACAAACACCCCCCCCACCCTCTTTCATCTTTCATACATTCATTCATTAGGATTTCATAACATATGCTCACTTACGAATATCGACACGAAAGCTGACATTTTGTGATTATAGTATAAATGCTAAGAGATCAGTTAATTTTAATCGATTCTTTGTTGTCAAAGAGAGAAAAATAAAAATAAGTAAATCAAAGTAAATCAAAGAGATATTAAGTGTACATTTCCATAAGGTTTGTTTTAATTTGGGATCTAAAGAGTTTTACTGATGTAGCCGTTTTGGCGCATCTGTCAATCGAATGCCATTTTCTTGGCCCGGCGGTTCTTATTGTTTTGTTAGCAAACTCTGTTTTTGTAAGACAGATCTTGTAATCTTCAGCGTTTCTTGTGTGATACCTGAGGTGATTCCTCTGCTCAACGAAATAACTATTGAAGGCCTTTGGTAACAGATTGGTATTATACTTGTACATGAAAGTGCTTAGTTCGAGATCATAACTATCATAAACATTAAGCAAATTGTAATTCTTGAAAATAGGGGCTGAGTGACTTAAAAAGTCGCTACATGGTGTATTTTTGAGGACATGTTGATGTAGTTGTCCTCCTGCATTCTATAGTCCGTATACCTTGCTCGAGTTTGGAAAGTGAAATCAAATTGTGAGATTTTCTGATGTGGACGGTCACATATAGTGGTATAGGGAGTCTGGGTTCTCTGGTTTTAATTTTGTGGTTATCACTTAAACAGCAATTATTTTGACATTGGGTAGGTACAGTGATAGTTGTGCAGAAAGGTAGTATTGGGTCAGCATTCATATCTGAAGGAAAACCTCACCTAGCTGTGATAACCAAAGAAATTGATTTGACACACTTTAATGTGTCTATTTGTTGCAGTTATTTGACTTCAACTCTCCACAAGACTGCCCATGCTCAATTGCCTACCATCCATCACTTCATTGTTTTGCCTGTGGTTTTGATAATGGCTGTGTACGAGTGTTCAGTGTTTCAAACACTAGCCTGCTTGCTGAATTAAGGTAGGACTGTTAGTGTGTGTAGGGGTGTGTTGTGGGGGGGTGTGTTTGCAGCCACATTCAAACTGTGGAGGTGTGTATATAACCTAATAATTTTTGCCAATTATAAGTAGAACAAATTATAGTATTGCATGTACAAGCATTGGGCGATGATTACTCAGGAGAAACAAAAACAAAGTTATTGAAAATAAAATAGTGGCTCATTGACTTGGTTGTGTGTTTCTTGTGTGATGATGCTTGATTGCTTATTTGTTATTTTCTGTAGTGTTGTCAATTTTGCCAAATGAATAATGAATAAATAGAATAATTTTTTTTTTTAAAGTTAACGAAAATACAGGTGGCTTTGTTATCTTTTGTGTTTAGGTATACTATAGACAGATTTGTTAAATTTTTGAAAAATGAGTTACTATATTAAATTATTACACATCAAGCTATCATATACTGAAAATACCAAAGGGCTGTAGCATAGTTGGTCCTAAAGTTATGAAGTTTTGTGATGTCCATTTACTTAAATGTATTTTGTTGCTTTTTTACTCCGTATTTCTGCTCTTATTTCAATTTCAAATTTGCTGCCTTTGGCCTCCATGGACCAGATCGTGTCACATTTAAAAAACATGGGCTTCCTTATTTAACACTTTGTACTATACCGTCATGTTTATATTTTCTTTACCAGACAGCATCGAGGTAAAATCACTGGTCTCATCTACACACCAAACAGCAACTATCTCATCTCATGCTGCTCACTAGGCAGCTTAGCTCTCTATGATGCATCACAGGAATCCTATCCAGTGGCTCGCTTGCTAGGCAACATGGTTGCTAAGGGTGATAGATACGGTCCTGATGCATTAGCTATGAGTGAAGAAGGCAAACATGTTGCTTTTGTGGGTCCATCTGAGTTTACCGTCACCTTTGTGGATGCTAGGTCTTTGGATGAGGTATGTTTGTTGTAGTGAAGCCAATGCCGCGCCTTAGGTGCACAGTTGTGCTACTTGGCGATCACTTGCCACTACTCAGAATGCATGCTGCTACTTGCCTTAAATATGTAATTGAGCTATTTTTGTCAGTTTCAGGCCGCTGCTGTAATTTGATGTATTTTCCTTTCAATTTAGCCAATTTATAAAGGTTATAGTGTTCAATTGGTGTTCAGAGCCTTTTTTTTTTGCAAAGCTCTCTTTCCACTTTCTGGTGACCCAGTTAGCATGGCTCACTTTATTGACATTCATTTGTGTCTTTTATGTATGTTCTTTTGTTTTCTTTTGATGTTTTAAATGTAATTTTATCACATTTTGTTTCACTGCCAGTGTTTTATACTGTTAACATTTGGTCATTTTCAGATTTTAAGAGTTGACATATCTTCTATGGGAGGTGATACTGAGGGTCCAATGATTGATACTGCTGCTAAAGTTTGCTATGCACCATCCAAGACTAAACAACTTCTAGTTGCCACATCAAATTCACATCTACTGAGGCTAGATGCTAGGTCTGGAAGGTTACTCAATAAGGTATATTATATGTTAGAGCTACTTAGGCTATAGTTTGTTTGACTTATAATTGCCGAAAAAATGAGGCTCATTACATTGTGTTTTGATATAGAATAGCGTGCACGCTGTTGGACACAGCACTTTAACACGTGTTGCATTATTAATATGTGACGTGAGGCGCCTATGGGAATTTACACAAGAGTAAGTTGGGACTTTATTAATGTGTGCAGTAACAAAAACAGAATAAATTTTGCCAATTATAAACCAAACAAACTTAAGATGTGAGGTCTGGGAGGTTACTTAATAAGGTACTTGCAAACATTACATGTTACAAAGTGTTAAAACGGGTTTTAGTAAATTTGCATACTTGTTGTAATAAAAGTAGGTAAAATCAGCGCCCTTGATACCATGAGGTTCCTAGTTCAACATCTGATGGGGGCAAAATATTTATATCACTCAATCTTTTTTTAATCAGGGTATTGTACAATCTGAACACTAAATGACAGAGTGAGTAATCAGAGTAGTAATGTGGGAAATGAAAGCAAAATACACTATAGCATGCCAATCAACTACATGTAGATACAGTATGTGTAAACTCCGCACCAATGGGAACATCAACAAGACTGCCAGGGAAAGTATTAGAGCACACTATTTTCATACTTATCAACTGCCCATTTCCTAAGTAGGTTGTTAACTTTGTGAAAAACTTCCCTCCAGCATGCCTTACAAGGAATTGTTTTGAATTTGGCCTTTCTGGGCTAGAGCCTTTCTTGGATTTGGATAATACAAACATCCAAATGGATGATTGTTTGAATGCATCATACGTACTGGTAGTGTGGCTGGATGCAGCTTTGACCAAAATGTCTTAGCATGTTGACAGGCATGATCAAAGGAGGTGAAATATTACCAGCTTTCTTCAAACCCAGTTGATATCTATACAACTCCTATGGAAGACATGGCTTTAACCTCCTACACAGGGAGTGTAGATTTCAAATAGAGTCACCTATTCAGGTAGTCCCATTTGAAATTCACACCCCCCTGTGTAGAAAATTAAGATCATGTCTTCCATATTGAAGTATGGATTTCAACTGCAATAGCTCAATACATCTATGTATCTTGTGTTTTATCCACAGGTGTCCAATGTGCATAGGTCAGGCATTACTAATCTACATGTGTGTAATGATTGTCGTCATTTAGCAACAACAGGAGATAAGGTGGTCAAGATATGGGATCTACACATGAGACTAGACCTTAACTTCCAGGTCAGAAGGACTTTATTATTTAAAAAATAATGATTAGTAAATAAAAATCTCAACTTTATTTTAGAAACATAGGTGCTCATATCAAAAGGGATTGTTGAAACTGCAGTGGAGAGTGGTAGGCAAAATTTTTTAATGAACTGCAGTTGTAATGAGAACCTTTCATCCCTAGTATAACTGGTTGCAACATGCTATGAGCTTTTACAATAGACCTTGTCCTAGTTGGAATCAAAGTATGTCACATATGATGAAATGACACAGTCCCAGGGTGTTAGCTAGCCACCCATCATTTTGGCAACAGGCAAAATTAATAGCTGTGACATTATGCTAAATTCTGAAAATAATGCTTGAATAAGTTCTGTGAACTCAAAACAAGACCAGACTAATAAATGAAGTCTATAATATTATATATAAACAATAGCTCTTTGAACTGACCGAACCTCCAGAAGCAACAGAGGTCAGGTTTATGTTTTCAGAGTCAAATCCTAGCTAAGACCCTACACAGTCCTCTTTTAATTTATTTTAAATGGTTTATCTGGCCTGTGGCAGCCTAAACAGATTATCACATCAGTGGTTGAATCCTGCATCTAATTTCATGCTGTGTTTTCATCTATCTTCAGGTTTTCATAGGTCACTGTGATGTTATACAGCAGGTGCGTTTCACACCAGATAGATTAGGATTAGTCACTGTAGGAGATGCGATCTTCTTCTGGGATTTCCATGGTGCTAAGATGGACTCACAACCATCGTAAGTCAAAATTAAATATATGAATTATGTTGTGTGCTCAATGAAAACCCTGCATGGATCAGCATACTTTTTAAAAGAGCAGAAAGAAGTATGAGGAACATTTTAATAAGTTTACAAACATGTAACTAGATATTGCTGTGTTGAAATACACACTGTGTATTTGAACAGGGAAAATGGAATAAGCAGAGCTTCCAGGGGTTGAGTTTTGAAAATAGCAGGCATGCTGCAAATTGCACTTTTGCAAATGTTAAAGCGGGCTGTCAGGTGTGCTATTAAATTGCACTCGGTAAGAAGTTTAGGAATTGAGGTGTGCTATAAATCGCACTTGGACAGGCGATTTAAGGTGCTCGATGGTCTGCGATCACACTCGCATGTTATGTCTTAAAACTCAATCCCTGAGCTTTTTACTAGTACTATTTTATGTACAGTATTTTGTACTGGTTGCATGTACTAAAAATACTGGAAAAACACTGCAATAGTGCTTAAGGATTACAGGATCTCCCTTTGTACTTAGGAGAGTAAAAATACACATTTTGAAGGTAAAGTGCTGATTTGAAAAATCTTGAGCACATTGAAAAGGGTTTGTAGCTCTGAATAATAAGTATAAATTAAAAAATATTTTAAAGATTTCAAAATCAAACTTTTTACTATCAACAAGAGAATGAGGGAGGAGCAGATTTTAACAGGAGACATACACATATATTGTTACCTGATATATCTACATTTTCTCAACTTTTTCGTAGTAGAAAGTTGAACTTATAAAAGATCCCCATCAAACAAGATTACTTTTACCATAGTGTTGTAATTACACGGTACTGCTGAGAGACTGCTGGCGTGATCAGCCATGGTAAAAGGAATTTTGATCGCCCTATAAATTTAAGATGTGTACAATAATTCCTGGCTCCCCACACACTTTATGTATCATAACTTAATTTCTTTGTCATTTTGTGAAGGAATTGAAAGTTGGTCAATAATATTTGTAGTAAACCTTTGACGAGCGCATACCATGATGTTAACAACGTGTATGGCGCAAAGTTCATTCATAAATTTCCACTCGGTAACTGCAGATCGCCTCAGCAGCCAATCAAGATACAGGTGCCTTTCAACGCAGTAAATAGGCGATATGTGACACGATTTGGTCCATGGCATTTTTGAAAATTGAGTTACTGTAATTATTACATACCTTGTACCTTGTAGATATCACTCCCGAAGAGTCCACCAGGGACTATACTGGAAGTTGACGAGAGTGGTCCGGTGATCTAACAGGGGCTGTGAAGTTGGTGGTCTTGGTCTTGGATGGAAGTCTTGAAGGTGGCGAGGTGGGCATGGCAACTGAAGATTGAGGAAGGGCGTTCCAAAGGGAAATAGCTTCGGGGAAAAAAGACTGGATGTAGGGTGTGGAGGTGTGGTGTTGCACTTCGAATTGCTTGTTGTGGCTTCGTCTGGATCTGGATGCTTTCTTTTTGGTGTATAAGTCGGCGTCGAGGTCGATGTCCTGGTTGATGATTTTATGAAGGGTAGTTAGTCGGAGCGTCTGGCGTCTGGTTTCGATGAGGTCCCATTTAAGGTCGGTGAGCATTTTTGTGACACTTGATTTTCGCCTAAAGTCGCTGCACACAAACCGAGCTGCTCTTCGTTGGACTTTCTGAAGAATTTGTTTATTTTTCTTCGTACCAGGGTTCCAAGCGGCGGAAGCATACTCCAAGTGTGGTTGAACAATGGTTTGGTACAGGTTTTCTTTAACATTTTTGGAACAATGATGAAAGTTTCTCTGAACAAAGTTTAGCATCTTTGTTGCTTTATTTGCAGCATGTTGCGACTGCTTGTCCCATTTCAGGTTATTTTGTATGAAGACACCGAGGTACTTATCCTCCGCGGTTTCTTCCAAGGTTTCACCAGCATAGAATACTTCGCAGAACCTGGTTGTCTTTTCCTGGACACCCTCATTACTTTGCATTTGGATGCGTTAAATCTCATGCCCCAGTCTTTGGACCAGTTAACAAGACGTGTGAGGTCGGACTGAAGAGAAGTTTTGTCTTCTTGCGAATTGATGGCTTTATATATAATGCAGTCTTGTGGTCGATTCAACAGCATCGGCGATGTCATTTATAAACAAAATGAAAAGGTGCGGGCCCAACACTGTGCCTTGTGGCACACCGCTCAGGACTGGTTTCCAGGCTGAAGTACAACCGTTGACCCTTACCCTCTGGAGACGGTCGGTGAGAAAAGCTTCAATCCACCGGGAAGTTTTATTCCTAATACCATAAAACTTAAGCTTCTGCAGTAAGCGCTGGTGGGGCACAACATCAAACGCCTTACTGAAGTCTAAGATGGCGATGTCAGTCGTCTGATGATTATTATGGTTTGTAGTAAGGTCATGAATAGTTGCGATGAGTTGTGTGTCGCATGATCTAGATTTTCTAAATGCATGTTGAGCATCTGTGAGGATGTTTTGGGAACTGAGAAACTTCATAATCTGGCTGTCAATGATGTGCTCCATCAGCTTGCAACAGACACAAGTCAGCGAGATGGGGCGATAGTTTGCCGGGTCTGACTTTGGCCCTTTTTGTCTCGCCTGAACTTTGTTCAGGATGGGACTTAGTAATCACTATTTCTGTCTGTCCGTCCGTGTGTGGGGGTGTGTGTGTGGATGTATGTATGTATGTATGTGTGTCCGTCCGGAGCTGTATCTGGGGAACCGTAAGACTTACTGGCGACGCTACTTGGTGGGAGGAAGGGTATCCAAGTTTGCTCCGTAATCCGTATGTTTCGGGGAAAAATATGCAAATTAACATAGCTAATTTGCATAATTTATCGAAAATCAGCGCAAATTGATAGCGGAGTTTGTGGACAGACTATCTCAAGATCCGTCGGGCGCATGGTATCGAAACCTGGTGTCAGCTATGATACACATCTGCTGATCACCTGATTAGTTTTTCGCTGAAAAGTATGCACATTTAGTTGTTAATTTGCATAATTTATGCGGAACGATTCTACAAATATGGTTGGAAATCTGAAGAAATCCGCCTTGTGGAGCTGTATCTGGGGGATTCGTAAGATCCCTAAGCCCTATGATGATGAAACGTGGTAGGGGGTAGTATGACCAGAGGATCTCAAACCGATTCGATTTTCAGCGCAAAATATGGTAATTAAGTACCTAATTTGCATAATTTATGCATAAAATGCAAAAACCTATTTTCTCGGAGACTAGAGGTCGCACATTCTTCAAACTTGGTGGGTGGGTGCATCTTCACCCCAGACAGAACAAGTTTGTATTGGTTAATGCGTCAAGGTCACCCAAGGTCATCCAGGGGTCATCTGAGGTCAAATGACTAAAACTGTCGTATGGGCACGATGCTTGGTGGGTACGGTCAACATAATGTGGTAGGGGGTAGTATGACGAGAGGATGCACATTAGTACCCCCCATGTGGCCCCTCCCACACACTCAAAGTTGGGGGGTGTCAAAATTTAATGAAATATTGTTTTTATATTGCGCATTACATATATCAATTTCGGTCATGTAGGACTTTGAAGAATGTCTCTCATGTACAAAAGTATAGGAAACTGAAAATTTAAAAGCACCTTTTTAGGGTGAAGGAAGCATTTTTTCAAAAAAATGTCTAAAACGGGTTTTTATGTCAAAAATGTCTCTGTTGGGGTGCTACATCGAGTCAAATGTTCACTAGCACCCCCCCATGTGGCCCCCTCCCACACACTCGAATTTGGGGGGGTCAAAAATTCAATGAAATAATGTTTTTATATTGTGCATTATATATATCAATTTCGGTCATGTAGGCCAAGTTATTAGGCCAAAAAAAGACTTCGAAGAATGTCTCTCATGTACAAAAGGATAGGGAACTGAAAATTTAAAAGCACCTTTTTAGGGTGAAGGAAGCATTTTTTCAAAAAATGTTTAAAACGGGTTTTATGTCAAAAATGTCTCTGTTGGGGTGCTACATCGAGTCAAATGTTCACTAGCACCCCCCCCCATGTGGCCCCCTCCCACACACTCGAAGTTGGGGGGGGGGGTCATCTGAGGTCAAATTACTAAAAACTGTCGTATGGGCATGAAACTTGGTGGTTACAATCAACATTTAGAGTAAAATGTTCGGAAGATTCTTTTGGGGTCATCCGAGGTCACCCAGGGGTCATCTAAGGTCAAATTACTAAAAACTGTCGTATGGGCATGAAACTTGGTGGGTACAATCTACATTTAGAGTCAAATGTTCAGAAGATTATTTCGGGGTCATCCGAGGTCACCCAGGGGTCATCTGAGGTCAAAATACTAAAAACTGTCGTATGGGCATGAAACTTGGTGGGTACAGTCAACATTTAGAGTAAAATGTTCGGAAGATTATTTCGGGGTCATCCGAGGTCACCCAGGGGTCATCTGAGGTCAAATTACTAAAAACTGTCGTATGGGCATGAAACTTGGTGGGTACAGTCAACATTTGGAGTAAAATTTTCGGAAGCTTATTTCGGGTTCATCCGAGGTCACCCAAGGGTCATCTGAGGTCAAATTACTAAAAACTGTCATATGGGCATGACACTTGGTGGGTACAGTGAACATTTGGAGTCAAAGTTTCGGAAGGTAATTTCGGGGCCATCCAAGGTCACACAGGGGTCATCTGAGGTCACATTACTAAAAACTGCCATATGGGCATGAAACTTGGTGGGTACAGTCAACATTTAGAGTCAAAGTTTCAGAAGGTAATTTAGGGGTCATCCAAGGTCACCCAGGGGTCATCTGAGGTCAAATTACTAAAAACTGTCGTACGGGCATGACACTTAGTGGTTACAGTCAACATTAAGAGTCAAATTTTGGAAGGGCATTTCGGGGTCACCCAGGGGTCATCTGAGGTCAAATTTACTAAAAACTGTCGTATGGGCATGAAACTTGGTGGGTACAGTCAACATTTAGAGCCAATTTTTTGGAAGGTCATTTTGGGATCATCAAAGCTCAATCAAGCTCAAATTGAACAGGCAAATCGCCATGGGTTGTTGCAGGTTCATTTACTTCTACCAAAAGTAATCGTAAAAGCAGGCGATCGCGAAAGCAGGCGAGACTCGTGGTTCGAGAACCGCCTTGTTTATGAATGGGTGAAATGTTCGCTCTCTTCCAGTCGTCAGGTAATGTGCTTTGGTCCAAACTCTGTTCAAAAAGGAACTGCAGGGCTGGTGCTAATTCAGCTGAAGCAATTTTCAATGCAGCATTTGGAAGTTCGTCCGGCCCAACAGCTTTATTTGTCTGAAGCGACGAAAGAAGTTTCTCAACACCATCAACGGTGATTTCAATGTCAGGGATATCTGGGTATGGACTAAGTTGGTAATAAAGGAAGATTGGGATCTTCAATTGAAAACACACTTTGGAATTGTTCAGCTAGTTTATCAGCTTTGGATTGGTCGTCTACAAATGTCTCGTTTCCAATCTTCAATGTCTGAATGCCAACATTATCTTTTCTACGGGATCTAATGTAGTTCCAGAATTTCTTTGTGTCTTCAGCGGCTGAAAGTTCAGCAACATACTCTCTGCTGGCTTTTCGAAGTTCCTTGTCAACTTCTTTTCTAATTGTCTTAAATTTGTCCCAGTGTTTCTGGTCGTTGTGCTTCACAGCCTTCAAGTAGTAGCGTTCTTTCTTTCTACAAAGTCTTGTGGTTTTGTGTAAACCAGGCGTTGATGTCCTTTAACTTGCTTATTTGGAACATGTTTCTTGACCAAGTTGGAAATAGCATTTTTAAAGGTGCACCAATTTTCATTTACAGTCAAGTCTTCCGGTTTGCTATCCAGAAATTCATTAGTGAAATCTTGTGCATCTTTCTAAATACTTTGCTCGTCTACTTTGTTCCAGAGATAAACAGTTCTTGGTGGTTTCACAGGAAGAGGAGTCTGAGTCTTTATTTCAACCATATTAGTACTGTGGTCGGCAAAAGGAGTGTAGGGATAAACATTGGCAACATACGACATTCTTTCAATATACGGGATGGTGTCTTTGATGGCGATGAACACACCTCCACCTCTCTTGGTGGTTCTGTCATTTCTTGACACCCGGTAATGGCTGGGAAAGTATTCTGAAGAGAAATGCTTCTCGCCTAACCATGATTCAGTGCCGAGTATTATGTCGGGTGATTTACTCTCGATGAAGGCATGGAATTCAGAAGCCTTTTGTACAATGCTCTGAAAGTTTATGATTGTTACGATTAAGCTTCTACATCTAGGTTGTTTTGGTTTGGCCTGGTTTTTGTTTTTACGACCAGTGGTTTTATACATACAATAAGCTATCATTTACTGAAAACACCAAAGGTCTAGCATACTTGGTTCTAAAGTTATGAAGTTTTTGATGTCTATTTTCTTATGTATTTTATTTTTTTTACTTCATATTTTTACCTTGATCTCAGTTTCAAATTTGCCGCCTTTGGCCCCCATGGACCAGATCGTGTCACATATACGCTTAAAATACATTCTCGTCAAAGGTTTGCTGCAAAATATTATAGCGTTGTTGAATGCACAAATTATAAATTATACAAAACTCAACTTAAAGACTACATTTTGTATTTATTTTATTTGGTTTCAGAGTGTCTGATTGTGAAGAAGTACCAACAAGAGACAGTAAGTCTTGTAGCTTAAATATCATTCATAATCTCTGTGTATCACACCATGTGAGCTCCAATCAAATTGCTCATTAGATGCAACTCACATATAACAGGCAGAGGTCATTGATGTCAATCCTATGCGACAGAACAGTTCGTGCGAGCACAACTATTGTATTAGAAATGCATGGAAAACCAATGCATCTATAATATGTGATAGATGAAGCTAGGTAAGCAGTATGGTTTGCAAAGGATAACAAACTGGAATTTTTTGTAACTTTTTTCCAATTTTTTTTCAGAATAGGTCCAGTGGTTCTCCAAAGTCGCGAAAATTTTTGGTTAAAAATAATAATTTTTTTTACCGATATCGGATCTGATCGGATATCAGCCGATATTATGATCTCGATATCGATATCAGATATATCGGATCGGTAGACAAAAGCCATATTGGTTAAGCCCTAATAAGGACCAAATCAAGTAATATAATTCTCAAGAAAATATAAAGATCATAATATTCAACCAAGTATACAGAGGGTGTTACAGTATCAATAGCAATTTGGTTACAACAACAATAAAAAATTATATAGCGCCAATCTACAAAAAGTAAATTTTTCAATGGCACAGACACAAGATATCAGATCTGGTAGGCTTGTTGGAACATATGGCATTTTAGCAGCTTCTTGAAAATGTCAACAGTCTAAGCATTCCTAAACATGGACAGGAAGTTTGTTCCATTCCTCGCCAGTCCAAAGCATGAGAAAGATCTATATGTGAATGACACACTATGGGTTCAGAGTTCAAGAAACTTAGCAGATGATGTTGATGACCGCAATTGTCGATGAACCGGTTGTGGGTGAAGCAAATCAGAGATGTAAGCTTTATAGACCAAAAGGAGGACTTTGAATATGATGCGTTGCTGTATGTGTAGCCACTGGAGCGCAACAATACTGGGCAAGATAATTATGATCAATTTTAAATTGCCTCCTTCAGCATGAGTTTCACAAAATTTGATATACCCCGTTCTTTGCAATCATTTCAGCTGATGTAATACCAACGCACAAGAGTCCTGTTAGAAGAAGTTTGGATCTAGCAAGTAGTTTAAGACCTAGAGATAGAGCTCCTAAACCAACAACACCAATCCGAATCACCGATATCAGCTCTGTACAATATGATGACTATGGTGACGAAGGTGTACATGGTAAGCATTGCCTGTCTGCCTGCCTAAGGTTGGATACATATATGTGACACGATCAAGGGAAAGAGTCCGATGTCACTAATATTGATTTTGAGATATTGGCAAAGAAAGTGTTAAAATTCTTTTGTTTTATATTGTTTTCAGCGATTGATAAATTGACGTAACTTAGTAACGAAAAGTCGTATCAACCTGGGGTTTTCAGTTTCTGAAAGCTCTAAATGTCCTCTTTAGAACACGTGTAAAACTCATTTTCGACCAGGGTCAACATGTGACTCATTCCCAGACTTGTAGTCGAGTCACTGAAAGTCGAGTCCGAGTCGAGTCGAGTCATCGAGCCCTCGAGTCTCGAGTCGAGTCGAGTCATGAAGCCTTCGAGTCCGAGTCGAGTCGAGTCATTTGAAGTTGTCAGTCGAGTCGAGTCGAGTCGAGTCAGGCCATTCTGTCGAGTCGAGTCGAGTCGAGTCGGATATATTTTGTCGAGTCATTTCGAGTCACTTCACGTTTTATATGCTCATGATACCAGCTGTCAACTTGATAGCCCAATTTGCATGAATTTGTACTTTTTTGAAATTAAAATCCCAGTGAGAGTACATAATATTAATTTATGAATCTATGTGCTCCATCCAGTGCATTGTGGAAATCAGTAATCGGTCAGACTTGTAGTAGGTATATCACCTCAAAAATAAGCGCAGCAGAAAAACGTTATTTAATGTTTCTACATGAATGAGCTTTATTAAAGCATCAAAAATCAAAAAACGGAATTGAAATCGGTCAATGCTCGTAAATGGAATTAAAACCTGCCACAAATGGCTATAATGACAAAATTGGCACATTTCGAGATTTTGAAGGTTTATTTGGACGCTTGCTTGAAAAAGCAGCGTTAATTTAAGTACCACAAGTTAAATGCCTATCTTTCCGTACTTCGTTAAAGAAAAAAAAAATTAAAAATCTATCATTGAATAATTATAATAAACTAACCAAATATACTATTTTAGCAAATTCAGCCAATCTGCAGACAAATTAAAGGTGAAAAAATGACTAAGTTCAGCTAATTAATATGCAAAATTGATGCCAATAGAAAACCGTACATGATATCAGGGTGCGGTTTTTTTTGCACACATATGTATACAAAGTTATTTCAATTGATAACAAAAATACACAAAAAGTAATTAATTATGCAAATTAGCTAATTACAGGTAATTATGTATTCATGACATTTTTATGTAAATTAGGCATGAGTAATTTTTGGTTTTTTCAATATTTAATGAAAGTCTATTCATTCACCATAAATATGTCAAGTATGAACCTGTTATGATGTTGAATAAAGAAACTGCAGTTAATTACTTAAATATAATACAAAACATACAAAGTTTGACATTTTGACGATGTCTGGAATAGAATTTTCATTTTTTCTGTAAACATGGTATGTGTCACCATTGCTCAAAGCCAAATCCGAAAAGTAAAAATCATAATTCATTTGCAATGAGACTTTAAATGAACATTTTGTTATCTGGATTAACATGGGATGACAAATGGTAAGCGGAAAAGCCATTCCCACTGTACCGCGTATACAAAAATAGTATGGCCTTGGACACACACAATGGCTTAGAGCTATTGAGGTTTGGAAAATTACTCCCTAAAAATATCTTTGATATAATGTTTTGTTTCAACTAGTTTCCTCGAAGTGTATCATTAGTTGTCGACGGAAATAATTTACATGCTAAGAAAGATTAGTATTTCAGCTAAATGGTGGTAGGTCCCTTTATTTCAATAGGCCTATATTTACTGATTTATGAGCGATCATCAAAAATAAAAAAAAACAGGCAGTAGCTCTTAAACAAAACAATTTTTAATTTTGGGGACCCGATGGTAGCTTAACCGGGAAGGCTTCACACACCATATATTAAAAATTCAAACAATTTGGATAAATGAAGCATATGAATAAATTCATTTATCGACATGGATGTTTTCTAAAATTGGCCAAATTTGAAGCGCGCCCTTTTCAATTCACTGTTATGCTTGCATGCACAGTGTAGCAGAATTATTGTGCAGCCACTGTGACATACCTACTTGTAGTATTGCCATTAGGACCCGCCATGAGTATGGGTACGGGTGCGTGTCCCGGACCACGAGTACTTGTGCACGGATGCACGGGTCCCAGGCCATGGGTGCAGATTTCAGGTCATGGGTAAGGGTGCAGTGCACGGATCCCTAGCCATGAGTATTCAATCTGGGTCCATTCCAAAATAGGGTGCAGATGGGTGCGGAGCCATGGGTGCGGGTACAGTATGGGTACGGAAATTGGGACTCGAGTGCACGGCTACTGGTCCAGTAGTGGTATGGAAATTCGGACTTCAAGTACTTGTATGGGTCCTATTATGGGTATGGGTATAAACAAATTAATTAATCAAGTACAAAAAGAGATCAAATATTGGTGGTCATAGTGAATCTAGCCTAAAGGTGGCATATTGTGGGATGCAAGTGAAAAAACTATGTCTATGTACAGTATGGACAGCCAGACTGTGCAATACTAATTTCAACATATATTTAGCAATGATGTAGCTTCGAGTCTTATTATGCACATCTGGATAATTATATCCATGTTTTATTAATATTTTAAAATTCATATACATCCCAAATTTCTGTATATGGTAAGAACCTCTATTATTTGACTCAGATGCACAAGCCCAAGCCTGGGCACAAGAAGTACATGTGGCTGGTGGAAATGCTCACACCAGTCAGTCACATTGCAATGTAGTTCTTCATGTGTGCAGCATGTAGAGGAGTGTATTTGGATGGGGAGTAATTAATAAAAGCTATAATAATGATATTTTAACATGATAACTTGAAATTCACCACAAAAAAGAAAGTATCTCGAAATGTTTTCCCAGTTTGCTGCCCGGGTTTGCTGTTTTTTTTCTGTATTGATCAGTCATTGTGTGAATGAGACATGTAGCATACATGTAGGGGTGTGTGCACAGGCTGCTACAATGACATGTGTGTAGCATTCATGTACATTTTGTGTAGCCAGGGCTGGATTTACCTTTTCAGGGCCCAGGACCAGGCTAAAATAAAATTAAGGGCACTTGCTATAGCTTGCTATCTGGATCCATGCGTTACTCCCCACCCAACCCCATCCATGATGTAACCTATTTGTTTTGATTATGATCAGAGGACTCAAAGTGGGATTTCCTGCATTTGTGTAGTAGCCATATACATGTACTGTATGGTACCCATGGGTACGGGTACGTGTCCCGGACCATGAATACGGGTACGGGTCCCATGCCATGAGTATGGGTCCGGGTCCCAGGCCATGAAAGCACGGGTACGGGTCCCAGTCCATGAGTCCGAAGACAAAATAGGGCATGAAACTGAGTACGGGTCCAAAGCCATGCAAGTATGGTGCAGGTATGGAAATTGGGACTCGAATGCAGGTACGAACACTGGTAATCAGCAATGATGGACAATGGACTTTTCCACCATGCCAAGTTTGAAGCATGTAAAAAAATGGTGGATCCTTTAGCCAGATCGACAGACAATCATACATGTACATTGTACACACATACATATAATTTATATTTTAAGTTATTATAAAGATGCTGAGAGATAGTAAGCCAACTTTGTAAAATATAAGAATCACAATACACTGAGATGTGTGGAAGAAAACATGCAGGTATTATTAGAAATATTAAGGTATAATTTATATTTTCGAGTCATATTTAAAAAGTCGATTCAGCCACAGTGACTCGAGTCACAAGCCTCGAGTCATCGAGTCGAGTCATTAAATTTCGAGTCGAGTCGAGTCATCGAGTCATCAACCGTCGAGTCGAGTCGGCGAGTCACCTTGCCTCGAGTCGAGTCATCGAGTCACCAAAACTCGAGTCGAGTCATTTCGAGTCGAGTCACTACAAGTCTGCTCATTCCCCTTAATCATGTCACATATGTAATATGATCCATCTACATAGGCTAAAGTCGCAATATTTTTTTCAAAATTGAGTTATTATCAGGTTTATATGAAGTAAAAAATTCCCTATCAGTCCAAACCTCATGTTTATAACTGAGTTGGTTGTAAAGTTACAACATTTTTGCATGTTCATAGTCGAACTGCATGTATGACTAACTATAACCTTAACCTATTTCTGGCTATACATATATCTCAGTTTTGTATTTGCCAACATTAGCCTGAGTGGACCAAATCGTGTTACATATAGAGTTATGATGGATGAGAAAAGCTTGGATCTCAAGCCCTTCTCCAAAATTGTATGTTAAAAAATGAAGCTCTAAATATTTTGAATTGAAAAATATATTGATCCAAGTTTGATGGATAAAGCATTAAAATAGAGCTGCATCATCTGACAAAACAGGATAATATGTGATGTGTCATGTCAAAAGGAGACACTTTTGGGCAGGTTATCAATTTGGAGGTTTTTACATATCTTAAATAAAGAGATATTTTGCTCCACAATGCCGTTTTCCCCAATGAAATCGGACATTCCTAAGCAAAGATATTGAGGTCGTAAGTTATGGTATTATAAAATTGGAAATTGAGATATTGGCCTTTAAAAATATTATTGACAATGTTGAGAGTAGGAATTACCTTGAAAAATGTCTCAAAAATACAAGATGCCAGTTACTTCCCGGTCTGAACGATATTTTAAACATTAATAACATCACAAATTCGCAACAAACCCAAATTGTGAAAAAAATCACCTCCGGGAAGATTTTTGGCTATTTCTCCATTTACTATCCTGCCCAAAAGTGTCTCCTTTTGACATGACACATCACATATTTAAAAGTATTAGTGCTGTATTTTTCTGATGTTGGGGAGAATTCCAGGGCAACATTGAATGACAGATATGAGTGCTAAATATTATGATGACCAAGATGACAAGAACAGCAAGGATGTTCTTAATGACATTGACATTGTTGACAAATACGATGGTGATCACAAGAAAAATGCTGATAGATGGGTAGGAAAAGGTGTTGATCTGGAAGAAATCTGTTTAAAATAGATTTACACAGTCAGTCTGCAGCCAGTGTGACATTGAAAGATAATACTTTTTGTATACCAAATATATTCAAGTCATAGAAATGTGCACAGGTGAATATATCAAAGATATGTTGGGATTGGGTGTGGAATCTCAAGCCTGGCAGATGTGAACTGGCACTGGCAGCTAATTACATGTATTTAATGAAAAGAAAGTGAATATCAGGTGTGAGTATCGTCACACATAAATGTGACACGATCTGGTCCATGGGGGCCAAAGGCGGCAAAATTTGAAACTGAGATAAAAAAGGTAAAAATATAGAGTAAAAAACAATAGAATACATAAGAAAATATGCATTAAAAACTTCATAACTTTAGAACCAAAAATGCTAGACCTTTTGTGTTTTCAGTAAATGATAGCCTATTGTATGTATAATGTAATAATTACAGTAACTCAATTTTCAAAAATGCCTCCTTTGGCCCCCATGGACCAGATCATGTCACATAATAGGATTTACTCATTATGGTGCACATTCTGATTCTGATATGTATCATAGATTATTTCCTGGCAAGCATCCAGGCAACTTTTTTGTGATACATTGAATGATTTTATTTTGTTTGAATCAAGTGTGATGTTTTCTTTTGCCAGCAGATAATGAAATACATGAACCATTTGATGCAATACTTGTTGGGCCTGAATTAGAAACCACTAGTGATAGATCAACACCCACAGAAACTGTGAGTCAAACTTTAAGTAAACTGAAACATTGTAATACTTGATGCTTACTATAGTTTGTTCGGTTTATAATTGGCAAAAATTATTTGTTTTCTGTTACTGCACACATCAATGAAGTCCCCACTCACATACATTCACATTAGCGTGCATCAGTCAAGCATTATGCAACATGCAACTAGCCCAGGTGCTGCTCCTAACTGCATACATGATGTTATGAGTCTAATTTTTTGCCAATTATAAGCCGAAGAAACTATGCATTTGTACAAATGTAGGTATAATTTTGCATTCTCGATGTTTTGGGCAATAAAACATGTGTGTAATAACCTTTGTATGAACTATGAATATGGATGAATATTACCTCTTGGTTTGTACAGTATTACAAGTTTCTATTTATATTGTGTGCAGACTAACTACATATTTGAGACACACTCCAACAAAACCCAGAACAAGGTGTCAGACACATTTTTGAGTTATAGGCTTCTAAAATGACATTTGCATAAAAAAATGTCTTCTAAAGTGACATTCCCACAAAAAAGTTTTTTGAAAGTTTGAAATTATTAATTTTAAAGTATTTGATCGTGGGACTAAGTGGGCTTTCAAATCCTTGAAAATTCTTATTAAAAATATGTAGATTCAATCAATAAATAACAGTTGAACTAGGACTCCGCTTACCTGACGATGAGCCAGTAAAAGAGTATGCATTGTATGTCTCAACTCATGGCAAGAGGAGACCTGGACGGCAACAAACCTTGTTCTGGAAATACATCCAGTGTCTTTTGGGGGGAAACGGACAGCATGCTGAGTCAAGGTCAACTATCAGCAATGGCTCAAGACCAATGTAGCTGGAGGAAACTTGATGATGAACTAGGATAATCCCTATTCAATCTTGTGTAAAGCAGAAAACTTGTTGGCCCATTTCTCAGAATAACAATTAGGCAAAAATGTAACGTTATCGTTTACAAAATTATCCATATCTTATTGATATTTATATACTTTTGGTATTATTTTAAAGCTTATTGTCTAATGCTAGTGCTTACATTCACATTCAAATCATGAATTGTCAAAAATGTGACTTGTTCCTGGTTTTTGTCAGAGTGGGTCACATTTATCACTTCATGAGAAGAAAATCAAATTCAGACCAATTAAATGTGACCAATTATTTCTATTCATGTATATAGGATGAGCCACCGCCTCCCGAAACTCTTGGTAAAAGTTCAAGAATACATGCACACAGGGAGGCATCCCCTGAGTCGCTGCAACACACAGAAATTCTTGCAGAAGAACTTAGTCATCAGGGGGAGCTCATACTACCTCAGAGCAGGACTGATAAGCCTAATTGCTATAGGCATTTTGTGGCTAAGCCTAACCAATCACAGATGGCACAGGTAAGCTTACTGTAATCATTAGGGATCTGGTCAGGTTGATCAGGTAAAAATTGATGAGATAATTATATAATTGATATGTACATTTTTTCCCTTAATGTGCCAAGCATGAGTTTCAGCAAGGTCTTCTTTCCTTTTTGCTTAGTGCATGTTTGTATATGGATCAAAGTTCGGATTTGCTGCTTTCGTATAAAGTAACACCATCAGGGCCTGAGATTGGAATTCCAGTTTCCTTTCTCACTAAGTAAGGGCTAAGAGTAAAATTGAACAAAAGCTATCTAGGCCAGCATGCATATTTATTAGCCTACACTGGCTATCCAGGCTTGTGCATTTGTATGAGCTTGGAACGGTCCATGGTTTTCCTATGGATTAGCATGTGTCCCTCACAGACCAACCTTGGTAAACAAACAAACAAATGGTGGATGAAAATACCAAGTCATTCAAGAGAGTGTGTTATATAATGCATATTAAAAGACTTTGGCTCTAGGGTAAGTGAACCAAGAGAGTATTCCACCCTTCATGGGATGCTAAGCTGTCGGCCCTGTGTGTAGAATGTCATACCTAAACATGTATATCACAGTCAGTTTTGAAAAGAGTAGGATGTTAACCCCTACTGTCCTCAACCATTCCAGTGCTGTTTGGATATTCATTATCTAAGTACAGACAACATGAGCATTGAAAGGCTGCAACTTGGAGGAAGTGATCTGATTCCGATATTCGCCATCAACAGCATCGCTCTGTGTTTTGTAGAGCGCTATAAGTATTTGAAATAAATCAATAAAAATATAATTTGTTCCTACAGAGGAGGTACATAGCCCCACCAAGTCAAGCAGGATTGAAGCTGAAGACCGTGTTGGGTTATAATGGGAATGGTCGAAGCAACATGGTATGGCATCCAGACTCAGGCTTATTTGCTTATACAAGTGGATGTATTATTGTATTAGAAGACTTACAGACAGGCACACAGAGGCACCTGATGGGTGAGTAGTATCCAATATTTCAGCTCTTTGATTCTATTGTGCTAGTATACCAGTGGATGTATCAAATGATGTATGTCCCACCCCTCCCAGGCACAGCAATCAGCAGCTGAAAGGAGTATCTTATTATGCTTTATGGTACCATAATAGAACTGCATTGTGCTATTGAAAATATACACAAAATCCCTTACTTTCAATTACTCACTTCCCAGGGATTGGAGGCTTAGACTGTTGTATGAAAAAATATGACCCATGAAGTATTGTGTAACTATCCATATGTCTCAATATTTAAGAGGCTCTTACTTATTTTTTGTATGCATTTGTTGTGGAGCTCACAGATCCACTGGAATGCATAATTAGTATGGTCCCTTCACCTGCAGTGCCTCCTAATGAATTTGAGTGGTTAGAATACTAAATTTATATGAATATACCATAATTATGTACTTCATCAGTCTTCTCCTTCAGTCATTGTGATGGACCACCTCCACAAATTTTAGAAGTCATCATTGAAAAACAGCTATAAGTAATGTTGAATGCCAAAAGAAAGCTGATAGAAGGTGCACGCACCTGAAACTGGAGTCTACTGTATTCCTTGTAACTGTACGCAGCTCTTACTAAGCTGCTAGGCTAGTACTGATTTTCAATAGTTTGCACTGATTTTACCAAAGAATACTGAAAATGCTACAGAATACTATTAATGTTTTTGTTGAAGAAAGTAAATAAATACCGATTTTAGGCTAGTGATGTTTGTGGCAAGTTGAAACATTTGAAAATAAGGTACAATGTACCAAAACCTATCAATGAAAATGGAGGTCAGTTATGGACCCTTTGCACAGATCCACCATCTTGCTACAAAAGCGAGGCTCCCTATGTGCATGAAGTCCATTTTTGTTTTTTGTGTCAATTTCATTACTAAAAATAGTTAGTAGTGTCATCTTAGTTTTATCAGAGGATACTAAAGAATGTGAATTTAGGTGATTCAGATCACTTATTGATGTCACTAATGCATATTATTTTTAATAATATTGCTTTGACATTGTGTTCTATCACGTTTATTACATGCAGGTCACATCGAAGAAATCTCAACTCTAGCACTCCAGCATGATGCCCAAGTGTTAGCCTCTGCCTCGGGCTCACATGGCCTCACAAGCAGTCAGATATGCCTATGGGATATCCAGGGAGGGATGTGTAAGAAAGTGCTGTCTTACCATGAGCATGATGTAGTGTGTCTGACATATTCAAGGGATGATAGATTTCTAGTATCTGTAGGTAGGTAGATTGCAACCCATTTGTGTGTCAGAATACCATGCAAGCTTTCATGTTTAGGATCTAACCTTACCTAATATGATGATTTAAGCCCATATCATACTAGCAGACTCAGCATGCGATTAAAAAAAATCGCTGTGATCCACCACTCTCAGCGTTCAGGCGTAGCTAGGGACGTAGCAACAAAGTTTTCTTGATAAGTGACTGCAGTAACGTTACCAATAAAACGGTATGCTCCTTGCAATTGCTTAGTATGATATTAATAGTGTATTGTGATATAATATGAAATGGTCCATGACACAGAAGATGGAGCAAGCACTGAGAGGTGTACAACATAGATTAAAAACAGGCATGCTCTGGATTAACAAGGAAGATAGAAAATCAAAAAACACATGAAGTGATATATAGTAAGCTTTGCTAATCCAACAAGGCCTCTGCATATAGCACAGAAGAATGACAAAGTCCATTGATATTATCTAGACTATTCAACAGAAGTGGTTGCGTTCTGGTCACCAAACTAAGTAAAGTTCCGTCCAGTTTCTAGTGTTCTAAACAATGAAAACCAGATAGAACCGGCGGTCAACATAACACAAGCGTTTTAACACTATTTAACACATACATCACAACCCAGCTGAAGGTCAACGGTACTGACCACAAAGTTGGTTGCTAGGTATGTGTACAATCAGATTAAATTTAATCGGTCTTTTAGTGTTACACTATTCAGGGGAAAGAAGAATTACGCATTGCACACTAGCACATTTAAACATGAATTTACAAATGGAAACATAACATGCATAGGCAGATATACCAGAGAAAAAACTCCAGACATACCTGCCTGTGTGGGGACTTTATCCCCAGACCTCTCGCTTGACGGGCGAGTGCTCTATCACTGAGCTACACAGACTGTCCCCTCAAGTCTGGTACTTATGGATATGAGCAGTCAAGGGTGAACAGTACAAACAACACATTACATACCAGTGTACGAGATCAATTAATGATGCTTACCCGCCAGCCTAATATAATCATACAAACACTATTATTTATTATTTAATCAATTCACTTCCTTTTTGCAATGGCAGGTGACTACAGAGACTGCACCTTGGTGGTTTGGAGTACAGATGATTACACCATACTAGCAGCCTCAAAGACGGCTTCACCTATCCATCACGTGGCATGGGATCCATACACACCCAATGAGTTTGCATCTGTTGGGGAGAGAGGCACCGTCTTATTCTGGCTGCTGGATGAGACACAGGCAAGGTACAGCCTCAATGTACATGAAGCTTCTGTACCTGAGGAACTGCTCCAACCCAAACACAATGTAAGTTTGAAATGGTGTGTTTGTGTATGTGCATGATGCTGTCAAAAGAGGATGAAAAGGACCCACAGACAGTGGCATAGCCAGAGGGAACCTTGGGGGATCCCCCCAATAAAGAGTAAAATGTCATTAAAATGACTAAAAATGGGACAAAAAATTGACAAATGAGGAAAATTTGGCTTTGTCATTCCCCCACCCCCACTAAAAGGCTGGCTACGCTCCAGCCTACAGACCATCCACATTTTGTTTCCATATGCAATGTACTAGAAATGCCTGAACTGGCATCGGTTAAGTTTCTGCACTGTTCAATCTGCAGGCTATGGAGCCAACACAACACAGAGCATCATAACAAATTTGACCCTTTCTTTTCAGGTGCTGGCAACCGTGTGCAATACTAACTCAAAATTAGGAAACATTTATATTGTTTTAATGGTAGGCCTCAATCTAACATACAAACAGAACATGAAAATTCAGACCACGCCTCTTTTAACTAGGGATGCACAACATTTTCACTTGCATATTCCTGTACATCATCCATGATTTGCACTGGAAATGAGAGTGTAGGGGTGTGTGAGGAGATGTGTAAGTTTAATTGTGTAAGGGCGTGGATACATGTATTCATGTGTCAATTATCCTGTAGTGTAAATGCATGATTATGCTATAATAAACACCTCAAAAGAAATAAGTCCCCCTCTGAACATGTCGTCATAACATCGTAAGGTTTCGTTTTGTACCAACAAAACTAACTTTGAAATAATTATATGACTGTTTACTAAGTGCTGTGTGAAAATGAGAGATTTCCATGACTTCAGGGCTGAATAAGCCTACATTGAAGACAAAAAGTGCCCTTTCCAAAAGTCACAAAGTAGGCCTATGCTTGTTAACTGCAAGGCGTATTGGGACAAGGAATGGAACTGACCATCTTACAACTCACTGTGCTGAACTCTGCACCAAGGGGATTTGCATGGCTGAATGATCAAGAATCGATACACATTACAGTAAATGTTCACTTGGTGAGGATTTTAAACTTCACTCAAACACATGGGGTTTTCCATTAGTAACAAGCCATGAATCAACTTTTGTGACAAGTATAGGCCTACTTTGTGACTTTTGAAAAGGGCAGTTTTTGCCTTCAATTTAGGCTCATTCAGCCCGGAAGTCATGGAAATCTCTCATTTTCACACAGCACTTAGTAAACAGTCATATAATTATTTCAAAGTTAGTTTTGTTGGTACAAAATGAAACCTTACGATGTTATGATGACATGTTCAGAGGGGGACTTATTTCTTTTGAGGTGTTTATGTGACAAGATCAAGGGAAATGAGTCGGATGTCGCTAATATTGATTTTGAGATATTGGCAAAGAAAGTGTTAACAATTCTTTTGTTTTATATTGTTTTCAGCGATTGATAAATTGACGTAACTTCACAAAGAAAAGTTTTATCAACATGGGGTTTTCAGTTTCTGAAAGCTCTTAATGTCCTCTTTAGAAACATGTATAAAACTCATTTTCGACCAGGGCCGACATGTGACTCATTCCCCTTGATCATGTCACATAAGGCCATGTACATGTAGTACATAAAACTGTAGGCAATTTAATTGACCAATTAGGAGAAATTTGCAGAAAATAATGTAATACAGATACTACTATATTTTTATGGCTTTTTCATAATGAATTCCAAATACTAATATAACAATTTTACTGTAGAGTAAAATTTTGTTACATAATACATGCAATATTGTTACATAATACATGCGATATTCAAACAATTTTTAAAAAAAAGGGCCAATCTCACAGGAGCATGCATGTACATATGTCAATGTAGCACAATTGTATTTATATTTTTCCATATTGTAGTTTGATACAAGATGTTTATCTTCACTTAAACATGCATACATTTAAATATGTCAAAGTAGTATAATTGCATTCTTTCCCTTGAGTAGGGCAAGGAAGAAAAAAATCATTCTAAGTTCCCCCCTAATACTTTTTAAAATAAGTCGAAAAATATTTTACCAAATATAAAAATGTAACAAGATATGTATAGCCCTATTTGTTTTACCCTTGTGGACCAATTTATAACGTTACACATCATTGCTTTCAGTCACAATGGTTAATTGTGTAAGAAAAGAGGCCATTTTAAAAGTTGCACCTAGAGTCCATAGCAGTCAGGTTAACAAACACATGAATAGGCCTGACCTACTGTATTGTTTGAAATCTTACTCCTATGGACTCAGATGCCACTTTTTAACATTGTTTAAAATGGTATCTTTTTTTACATAATGAACCATTGTGACTGAACGCAATGACGTGTGACGCTATAATAATTTGGTCCATATGTGTAAAACAAATAAGGCTACTTATATCTTTTACACGTTTGCATTTTGTCAATTATTGATTTATTTTAAAAAGTATTTAGGGGGGAAGTTGTGGACCTATAACCCCTGGGTATGTAGGCCACCACTCTTACCACTGAGCTATCAAGGAAGCCAATGGCATCAAAATGTTATAGCTTCTCAACTGCTTCTCAACAAATACTGAGAAATAATTATTTTATCAATTCTATAGAGAATTAATTAATAAAAATATGGCGATGTTTTTTCTAATCTTTGGACGAATATAGGGAAAGAATAAATTCCATAGATACCATTAACCTTGAGTACAAAGTAACTCTTTGTCGAAATAGCATATATAATTGAATACATGAATACAAAAGCCAAGTCCATGCGAAGTTATTTTGAGAGAAAAACCGTGTATCATTTTAATTCCTTCAGTTAGATTTACCTGGTC
Organism: Amphiura filiformis; assembly: GCF_039555335.1. Classification (NCBI taxonomy): domain Eukaryota; kingdom Metazoa; phylum Echinodermata; class Ophiuroidea; order Amphilepidida; family Amphiuridae; genus Amphiura; species Amphiura filiformis. The sequence continues at coordinate 14,629,441 of NC_092638.1, forward strand.
AATATGGTAAGTTTTACGTGCAAATGAGTGGATTAACCTGTATTAGGTATGACGATTAGCATTTCAGGGACTTCGTGGGGTTCATTTTAAATTTTGGTTTTTTGAATCATATACAAAGACAACAATGTTAGAATGAGATTACCACTAGTAAGATAATACAAAATAAAGCACACAGGTATGTATAATTTTTGAAACAAATTCATCAGGATTGTGAAGTAAACTAAACTTTTTGATTATGTATTCAAATCCACTGAAATTCTACTCACTTAGACATTTTCGTCTTCCTGGTCGGAAGACTTCTTCAATAATCGATGATCCACTGGTTTTCCATGAGACTTCTCATCCCTAGGGTGCACAGTTCTTAGTAGTGGATCATATATGTGATTTAGAGAATATACACCTTCATCGCGATTTAGCGTCTCCTGCCCCCTCTTTCTGATCCATAATGCCTCGTATCCATCTTGTGTGTTTATTTGAGTCCTTTTCGAGAATCTTTGCCCCCTCCCAGTCAATGACGTGGTTCTCCTGTGCTACATGGTCGGTGATGGCCGACTTATGCTGTTCAGTGACGGATTCTTTTCTTTTTGCTCTGGTATATTTAACATCTTTGATTTTTTCAGTGTCTTTTTTGTGCTCATTCAGTCTTGTTTGGAATTTTCTCCCTGTCTCGCCGATATATGATTTATTACAAGTTTGGCAAGGGATTTCGTATACACAGTCGCAGGATTGTGAGGAGTCGATCTTGTCCTTAGGATGCACAAGCAATCTCAAATAAACACACAAGATGGATACGCGAGGCATTATGGATCAGAAAGAGGGGGCAGGAGACGCTAAATCGCGATGAAGGTGTATATTCTCTAAATCACATATATGATCCACTACTAAGAACTGTGCACCCTAGGGATGAGAAGTCTCATGGAAAACCAGTGGATCATCGCATTACTGAAGAAGTCTTCCGACCAGGAAGACGAAACTGTCTAAGTGAGTAGAATTTCATTGGATTTGACTACATAATCAAAAACTTTAGGTATGTATAATGTTGATAAGCATTCTGCCATGTAATATAAACCACACACTTTCCTTTATTAAACCCATTTTTTGTTCAAAAGTCATTCTCTAGCAATGAATGTGTTACAAGTGGACTTTTATACATACTGGATTTCAATGTTACAAGACTCAAATCATGGAATTGGGTGATTCTTTCATACATGCTATTTTTCACATGCCCAATAGACACAGAGAATGAATTTGAGTTGTTCTTTCATGCATATGACAGGCCTATGTATAGCAACAATTTCCCATGCTTAACTCAATTTGGCCAAAGTATGGACTTAGGTGGCTTTTGTATTCATATATTCAATTGTATCTAACTTTGCATTTCTGTAATATCAGTTATATGTAGGAGATATCTGTTCATCATACCCAAATAATTAACATGTTTTTATTTTGATCACGTTTGTTGATGTTATGACATAGCAGCAACACGGTTTGATTGTGCATTTGCATTTACGCACATCAGAGAAGATGAGAAAAGAGGAGATGGCTCGCGGATTTTAAGCCGATTACCGCAATTATTGCCATTCACGCAACTATTGTACAATCCACCTCACACCCCACTTGAGCTTCCCTTTTTTGCAGACCTGGGTTGCCGCATCCATGGTCGATCGATTCCGCTGATCGCTTACTGGAGAAACTATTTCAAAAACGGAAGTACTACATTTGGCCCCCGCTGGAAACACGGTGACAGAGCCTTCTTTTGATACAGCTATACCAGGGTGACCTTTGACCGTTTGTTTTCGATATTGAGCTGGCGTGAAAATATACAATTTGCTGAATATTTTGACCAAAATTGCACCCAAATCGGCCATATTTTCGGTCAGTTATGAAAGATTGAAGTAGAGGATATTATAGAGATAATAATTGCGTAAAATTTCGAGGTCAAAAATGTGTTTTTTTGAGAAAATTCGATCTTACATTTCCTGTAACCTCCTGAAAATGAAAGTTGTATGTAGTTGATCAGAAAAGGACCTAGTTTATTTCTGAACAATCAGTTTCGGCGAACATTCTTGAAAATTAATTTTGAGATGAAGCATGTTTTTGAGGTCACAGCCGATAATTTTGCAATGTTTTGTGCACAAGACATTTTCCGATCGAATTTGGGCTGTGTAAGTTTATCTTGCATGCCATAGCAACGTATGCAATGTCAGTGATGCATGGATGTGCAACAACGACATAACAATTTCTACAGCAATTTTGAAAAAAGATGAGCTGCTGACAGTGTGGAAAAATAGAATTTCATGAATCAAAAATAGAATTTTATTAATTTTCAGTATTCTCTGAAGTAAACATGGTATATAAAGCATGTTTTAAGTAATTTCTGGGCCGGGCAATGATGCTAGGCCTATATTTTATATTTAATAATATTTCATGATTTGTCTCTAAAAATAAATAAATTGTTATTTTTAGGCCAAGTATTCTCGTAGCTGCTGTGTGCATTTGTTTTTGCCAGAGAAAATGAGTCGCTGGTTTTGCAATGACACATTTGCCTCGGAGAACTGGCCTATTTTTTAAACAAAAATATTGGAAAAAATATATGTTTTAGGTGCTATCATTTTCTTTGGAAGGGGGTCCCTATACGAGGAGAGGGTCATAAATTTTTTGAAAGAAAAATAGGAGGGTCATACATTTTTTGCTGCCGAAATGGGGGGTCGCAATTTTATTGGCGCTAACTTTTTGCAAATTTGGGACACTCCCCACCCCCCTTCTGAAGAAAATGATATATCGATAGCCCCTTTATTCCAACGTTAATAACATTTGAAGAATTTATATTTAAGAAATAAAGGGTAATGCATGATCCTTTACGTAAATAATGTGTCGAGGCAGTAAAAGCGTAAATAATGGGTGAGGCGCAGCGAACCCATTATTTAAACGTTTTACTGCCGAGGACACATTATTTATGTAAAGGATAATGCTGCACCCTGTATTTCTATTCTATTACCACAAAATAGTGTGATTTAAAGAGAAAATATCAAATTTTTTGCCCAAATATTTCAATTTGTTCACCTCAAGGTGGAGCGCATACGCGTAGCCAAAGCGTATGCACATTCCAATAACACAACCTAACATTCCATTCTCCCCTATAAGCAGGTATGCACATATAATAACACACCCCTGACATTCCATTCTCCCCTACATAAGCAGGTGTGCTGTGCGCTCTGCTGTACATGTACGCTGTGATGATAGAAGAACATAAAGTTTGTTGCCCTTGACACTTTATCGCTAATTAATGGTCTGTCACGTGACGCGTTTCAACAAATCACAGTGCGCGATTTTGAATAATGGGTCATGGGGGTAATAGAATGTAATTTAACGTTTTAAATAGTGAAAATATTTCTTTTGAATTTGTATATGTTACGTGACTCGCTGTGCAATAATTTATGAGACGGGGAGGTCTCCTTGTAAATTGGGGGGTCTTCAAACTGTGGGTCAGAGGGGATTTCTTTATCATCATCAAAAACTCCACCCCCCATAAAAATCATCCCATTTCGACCCCATTGCGTTCTTTCAGAGCTGGTTCTTTATAATAAAACTAAAACACTTGAATAACAACAGTTTGTATTTCCGCGTTCATGATACTGTGTTCACGCATGCGTATTAACGATTTAGACTATGGAGATTGACCTGATCCAATCGATTTGAGCCGATTTAGATGAATAGTCGGCAACTCTCGTCTGCACTTTGAAGAGGTGAGCGAGCCATCTCCTCTTTAATTTTCTCATCTTCTCTGCGCACATGCTTATCGTCGTTGGGCAGGAAAAACCTATGTGTTTGTGGCCCCTGAGCATGTTTAAAACATAACTGCCAGGGGCCAATGACACATCTAGGAGGTTTTTCCTGCCCAACAACGTTATGCTGCATTACACAATGTTTCGTATTCACACATTCTGGATTTGTATTTACCCACCATTTGCTCAAGCTGTCTTGTCATGTGACTTCCCCTTCATATGGTCCATAAAAAACGTACATAAGTTGTGGGAGAAATATGTGTTACCAGAAGTTGTTTATTATCAGCTGAAAGGGCATATATTTTAGGTACTAATTGTGTAAAAAATCCAATTCTCCTAATATAAAATGAGCTTGGGTTGATACCAACCTTAACATAACACGCAGCCCTCCAAAACTTATACACAGACACCTTACCATGGTAATCTCATTTATAGGGTCCCATTATATTACGTCGGTATATATGAGAGCCATGATTTAAGCCATTAAGTAGACCCGGCCATCTTTGAAGAAGCAAAAACAGCGTAGAAACAATGACATTTTCACAACACTCTAACAATTCATCAAAGACATGTTTGCTTTGTGTCATAAATCAGACACACACATGCAATATCAAATTTAATAGCAATTAGTTGTGACAGGCATTATGGCCTTCTCTTTTTGGAAAATCCTGCATACTGTTTTCACTTATGCTCACTAAAGCCACTGAAACAACTACTGTTTATTCCACATAGACTGGTAAGCCTATCCACATAATTTGAAATCCAGCAGAGCCTGTGCTTGAAATAGTAGGACGCTGCCATCGACCTTGCCTCAATATTGAAGCACCGCCAGCTGTTGAGTATAGCAACTGAATGTGCAAACCTGATCTGAAATATTGGATGTTGTGCCCTTGAATTTCATCGTGTTTTGCAATGAGTAACTTTCCTTCATCATCATCTTCTTCGTCCCACCAAAGAATGTCATCGGTTATATCCTCATCTGATGTTTGCTCGTCGATATCATCTATGTCGTCACTTTCATCTTCTTTGTCACTTTTATCTTTGTCGTCACTTTCACCTTTGTTTTCAAATTTTTTCATGGTGCTGTAACTGCATGACACTGCTGGAATGGCTACTGTACGTAACCCTTCCTCATATGCTAAGCGCAGTGCAGAGCGAAATGCTGTCTCAAATTTTTCAAGCTCAGAAAATACAGTGATGTGGAAAACCTTTTTAACTGGTAAATTTCCTGCCCCAGTCATCAGCACTCCTTGCTTGATGTTGGGATCATCCTTTGTGCAGTTTTCATCAAATTCTGCTTTCACAGTGTCCCCAGCTTCTTCCATTATGCCATCTTTACCATATTTATTATCCTCGTACACAAAGTTGAGCAATGCGTCATCAGTGTATTGATTATCATCAGTTTCAGACGTGTGCACACTGGGCTCATTGGGATTACACAACTGTATGTGAAGAATTTGTGTGAAGCATGACCATTGTTTAGGATGTCCATCCTGTTTCATCTTTCCCTGTTGCTGCATATCTTGGTGTCGCTGTATAGAATCTGGCTGTTTCTGGTTTTGTTTAGCATATAATAGAAAAATGTAGGTGAATACAATTATCAATAAGATGGGAATAAAAAGGTCAGTTTCCATGAAGCTGGAGTTCAAGTTGTCAAGTTGATAAATATGATACAGTTTTTCCTTGATGAATAAGAAGCTGAGCAGGTTGTAAATAAGTTCAGTCACTTCTCTGACTGTGTGTTCACATTCCTGGTTGCATGAATTGTCCCTCTTTATTTAGTTGCCTGTTGGTTCATACTTGCATTAGTGGATCACAGACATAATAGTCCTTCACAATCTCTGAAGAAGTTGTACTGGAGTCATATATGTCGCAGCTATATGATGATGGTGAAGAAATATTTTAGTACTGTATTGCATATGACTCAAGCTGATATGCAAAGAGGAAATTGCAGCATATATAAGGCAGGAAGTACTCATGCAATATATAAGAAGTCATGCCAATAACATGACTAATCCAGGCTTTTCCCTTTCAAATGTTCAGGGTTGTGAATGTTAAGGTGATACTCTCCAAAAAGTTTTCAAATAAAATAATGAAATTGCAGTTTAACAAATAACAATAACAATGAATGCCATTACATAGTTGGCAGTGGTGATACAAACCCACCCATTTTATTTTAAACCCACCCTTTTTATTTTATACCCTTTATACCAAAACTCCGAAACCCACCCTTTCTAAGCGTGGTTACTAATCATTGATAAGTGGTTATGTTGGTCTAGGAGGTGCAGATTTGCATCCAAAGAGAATTACAAACTTCAATTTATTGAAGTTTTAGATGACCAAACACTACAGAATGGGATTTCAATGTTTTTTGTGTTTCATTTAGCGTCATTCAGTCAGAAATTACAGTAAGCTTTGAGATTGCAATTGTTGACTTCTAAACCCACCCTTTTTTATCAGTAACCACCCTAAATTTGGACACACATTTTAACCAGAAATTTTTCAAACCCACCCTTTTAAGCATTTTGTGGACCTCTCAAACCCACCCTTTCCAAACCAACAGTGCATTATTGGCAGGTATTAATTGTATCATTATAATACATGTAGATTAGTTTCATAGATGTACCAGAAATATGACTTCTGTTGCTTTACTTAATCTTTACAAATCTCTCATTTTGCCTCATATTGTTTATTGTGCTTGTGTCTGGTCTCCATTTCAAAGGAATCATATTGATAGGTTGGAAAAAATCCAGAGGAAAATCACACGTACTGTGTTCTACAAAGATTTTCCTGAAGTTGATTTAGATGACCGTCCTTCATCATGTTCATATTCTGAGAGGCTTGTAGACCTGAAAGTAATTAAACTTGAGGATGTTTTCAAGTGTCAAAGATTAGTCTTTGGATTTAAAATAATCAATGAGATTGGGCCTGCTTCTTTTGGTTCTCTGGTTCAAAGAAGTACTTCGGATAATTCTAGGCTATTGCACCAAACTGCTAAAACTTCTTCTTTCTTTAATTCTATGTTTGTCTCCCTTCCACGCCTTTGGAATGGAATTCCCACTGAACTGCACCATGTTAATAACCTTATTGTATTTAAGTCTGAAAATAAATCTTTTTCTTTGAATATGCTTAAATGATTGTGGTATTACATGCTTTGACTTATATTTTTTCAAATGCTTGAATTTTATGCATTGTTTCAAGATTTCTTAATGGATTTATTGGACAAATGTAGCTTATCGCTATTTCTAGTTACTAATTAACTATGTATTCATTCATGTGCAGGATGAGTGGGCACTTCTGTGTTTGGACTTTCAGTCCATTCACTCATCCTGAATTATTTGCATTTGTTAAGTGTAAGAAATGTAAAGTGTGTAAATGTACTGTTATTTTGTTATTTTGCAAATAATTCAAATAAATATTATTATTATTAGATCTGACACCAATTAGAACACGTGTTGTGATGTCCCAAGCTTATAGCCATTTAGGCTCACACTCTTTTTTAGAGATGGCCTTAAATTCTATATTTACAACATTAAATCCCCCATAGAGCTCCACATTAAACATCCAGGATTTCTATCATTTTATCCCATTATTCCAGCTTAAAATAGATAGAAACCATTCCTGTAAGTTATTACTAATTAATAGTAATTTAGTATAGATATTATTTCTCTAGATAGATTCCACAACCACATGTTTTATTTGTATTATTATGTGAAATGTTCAGGCCTCCTGGAGAACATAATTTTATTTAAATGATGATGAGGCTGTCATGTCTTATTGTATAACGTTTATAATAGGAGGCCTATACAGTAAGCCAAAAAATTAAGGTACCAGTTATGTTCACCCCCTGTATATCCTAAACAAAGACAGATGTGTCATAATTGGAACCATGCAGCAGCCAATAGCTGCATCTTTTAGCTTGAATTTAAGACCTCATTTGTTGAAATTGTTCAAGAAATAAAACCACGACGATCCAAATACCCAAGGAAGATGCCAATTTAAAAGTTGCAGTTTGCTCCATTGCAAGCCCTATTGATTTGTACACAAAGCATTCGCGAACAAGAGAACCAACGCCGTGCTTCCATTGATTAGCACATTAAAACTAGCGTCGTGCTTTCATTGATTAGAACACAAAAGTGCAACTTTTGCACAAAAGTATTTCATTTCTTCGTTAGGTTTTAGATCACTGTTTCTTTAATTCTCAACCAATTTCAACAAATAAGGTCTTAAATCAGAGCTAAAGAGTACAGGTATTGGCTGCTTGTTTTAATTTTAACATACTTGACTTTATTTAGGATATACAGGGGTGAACATAACTGGTACCTTAGTTTTTTGGCTTACTGTATAATCTTACCTGTAGTGTTGATACAGGAAGTATCAAATATCATTTGAGATTATTCATCAATTGGGTAAAGTTTCTCCTGAAAGCACCTCAAGTCTCACTAACCTTAAATTTGATGCCATGACAAAAGGTAGCTATTGCTCACACCCCGTCACACACACAGTACACATGCATTGGCAAATATCCACCTGCGCACAATGACGTTATAACTCACCAGTTATAAAACTCTAGAAATTAAATGTTTTTGTGTCTGAACAGCCCTACATATACATTACCTCCACAATGAGCTATGTGGAGTGACCCCCTGATGGACAAAACAAATCAGCCTATCAATAGCAGATGTACTTGCCAATGATTGATTTTATGCACCTTGGGGGAGATGTGTTACTGCAGCCATATATAAAAGCATGTTAAGCCATATGTAACATTTACTCAAGAGGACGCCCTCAATATTTTTCAAAATCCTGATTTTTACACAATGTTAATGTACTTAAAACTAACATACCCTGCAAATATTAAGGCTTTAGGTGCTGCATTTGTGACACAATTTGAGATGTTTAATAAAATGATGTGTCCTGTCATTTTATTCATACGATCAAAATATTAGTTGAACTCATATGCGATGTCCCTAACCTTGTATATCAAGGGCTTATAGAGCTAGAAGTAGCTATGTTCACAATTACATGTTACTCATTTGGGCAACAAATGGATGGTTATTCTGCCCTCCATAATAAATGCAAGTGACTTTGCGGTATATGCACTTAAACAGTTAGCATGGTTAGTTAGATGCAAGTGACAATGTACATACCCCAAAGTCACTTACATTATATAGAGCACAGAATGAACTGTCCATTTGTTGCCGAAATGAGTAACATTTAATTGTAGACATAGCTACTTCTGGCTGTAAACCCTCGATATGTACGTGGCGTATGGGATGGTCATAGCACATCAATAGCAATTTTCTTTGATTTGCCTCATTTGTTTGGCTCAAAATTAAGAGGGGACAATATGGCTTTAAAACTAAGTCTACCCAAACCGCATTCAGAATTGATGACTGAAATTCTTTTCTCTTTTTTCTTCTAAAAGATGTCCCAATTTGGTAAACAATAATTTTTTTCATTGATAAGAACAGTTCTCTTGCCCCATATTGTATTTGTACTGCACCAAAATGACAGTGAAATATAGGATTATAAATGTTGACTCCCATTCATTTTCATTTTGACAGTTTGATGGTGAGATATCGTTTACCTATCTGCAATATGGTGGAGACAGTGTATTGTATGCAGGTACCAATACAGGTGTGTTATCAGCTTGGGACACTAGGCATAACTCATGCTTTATGCATTGGGATGCTGATACAAGTGAAATAGGTAGGTAAAGTTAATTTTTTATTACTTCCGTGGTTCGAGCTGTGCGACAAGCGTACACGAGCGTACACACAGAAGAGATAAACAATCACAGTTTGGCTGATCAGCGCACTTGACAACAAGTCAGTTGCCCCATTGGTTGTGTATTGTCCATATTACCGTATTGGTCCGAGTATAGTCCCACCCGTTTTTTATGTGAAAATTTTTCACAATTGGGGGTGGAATTATACTCTAATTTCAAAAAAAAAAAAAAAAATAAAAAATTCCAAGATATTTTGTATTTTTAATATGAAAATTGATACTTTGTTTTCATGTCATACTCTATTAATGATTTCAAAATGCATTCAAATTCAATGCATTTTGAAATCATTAATAGAGTATGACATGAATACAAATTATACTCGAGCATGGGACTATACTCGGACGAATACGGTATATGTATTTTTTGGAATGTCCTTTACAAAATCTAACAATGTTTAGAGGCCTAAACCTGTGTTTGTTTGTATGTCACTGACAAAACAAGCAATTTTTGGTTGGGATGTGCATATGGTGTATGGTGTAATATTCTCTCTTCTGTATTTATGAATAAATACTTTGGAGAGGATGCAATTCCATTAATTTGATAATGACACAATGAAACTATGAACAAACAAACATCATCTCATCCTCATCAAATAGTAAAGGTGAGCGTGGATGCATTTGTCTGTTTGAAAAGAAACATTTCAATCACAAAAACATCATTTAAACCTATTTGTGATATCTGTGCAGGTATGATAGTGAGTCGCTTTGGCAGCAGTCGTCTCATAACGGGAAGTGGATCTAATTTATTGAGGCTGTGGTCTGTGTATGGGGTTGGTGAACTTAGACTAGCAGCAGTGGGTACTAGTGTGTAAGTATGACATACAGGCTACAGACCCACAGATAAAAGTAATATACTTTGATCAGCGCGTAATCGGCAGGAATTATTAGGCTTTTACTACTACGCCGAAAAGTAGACCCACATTAAGAGTTATATAGTTGATCTGCCTGGTCTATTTATTATTTTGCGTACAGTTAAAGAAAGTAGACAAAGCATAGGACTTTAATTAGTAATTTGTAATAGTTCTGGTGAGATGTCGCATCGCAAGAAACCTTTTCTCGGAATAAAGTAGCCTGTTGGAAGTTTTTGGCGTTACAAATTCGCTAAACTGCCTCATTGATTTTTAAAAATTGGCTGACAAACCTTATAAATCATTGTTTAACATTGTATTTTGTGGTGAACTTGCAGTTTTTAATATTGTATTATATCAACAACAACAAAAATACTGACTGACTCCCTAACTTTGGAGCTTTCAAGGGTAATACAAACAAGACCTAAAGACTGGCATGAAATGGTGCAAATTTAAGTGCAAACTATAAAATTAATGAATGTTATCTTCCTTTTCTTAGACCTGGCAAAGGACTAGTCATGGAGGACGAGATGCTGTTGGATGGATCCATAATAGCCGCAGAATTTGATGATACATTGGATATTGGTGTCGTAGGCACATCAGCTGGGACCCTATGGTGTATCAATTGGATTGAAAGGAGTAGCATACGATTGACGAGTTGCCATGGAAACAAGGTATGTGGTGACACCACAGAATTAGAGCAGGAGAACCGGGACTCCCTATACCGCCATATACAATCGCGCCGGCAGCTGTGGGGAGAAAATTGGGGGTATTCGGGTCCTTGCTGACGGTGCGCGGAGACAAACGAAAACAATTTTGCATCTCATCATAGCGTCTTGGTATCGTGTGCAGGTCCCATCTCTGTGCGTCTTTCAAATGCGCCCATCATCCATGTCGCGCTTGCATTGCCTCGGGCGCATTCCGAGGCAATTTTTGCTTTATGCCTGTATGAAGATGGCGATCGAGTCCCGGTTCTCTGTCTCTAATTCTGTGGATGACACTTAGCTAAGTGTAATGGAAACAGGGTATATATGAATGGTAAGTTGTCATCAGATTTATTAAAATCTTTCAAGACATTGAATGGACAGTTTATACTGAGCAACAAAAAAGTAGCACTTATTATAGGCAAAATATTTAATTCTCTAATCCCCCCGTCAGAAATGTTGCCCCCACCCCCAGTAAAAACCCAAGATTACAATAATGTCCACCTTTTGCGGCAATTTTGCATAAAATTTGGTGATTTTGCCTCCCTGAAATTCACTTTGCCCTCAATGCCCCCCCCAAAACAAAAATTCTTGGTGCCGCTACTGCCACTGCTTGCCCATTTGGTAAGTGTGAAGATGAGCTTATCAGTCTAATTGTTAGCTTGATACCACCTTCCAATATCTGGAGAAACATTGCAATACTACATCTGACCCAACCTAGGCCAGACTGGAAAAGATTACCAACTTATAGACATTTTTCCTGTGACATCATCAGTTAAAATTGGATCCAAGAGATCAGCCTGTGTAAAAATGAGGCATTCAAAGCAATGCGCATGAAAACGCAAAATGCAGAGTCAATGCAAAAGACCTGTTTGTGTGACACGCTGCGATGTGAATATGTAACCATCACACCAAAAGTTTCAGAATCAGAATCAGAGGAATAGTTTAAAACATACAGGTTTATATACCAAATATTTCTGAGCTGTTATGGTCATAACTGTAGTGTTTTATTATGTCTATAATGCTCCGCATACTTTACTAATCTATTTGTGAATGATCCAAATTGTTGTAATCACCACAGAGCTCATAATTACCATAATAAACACCATACAGCTCCTCATGTTAAATGGTTATGATACTAAGGTCTTTTACTTTCATTTCATCTCATTTCATGTACATCTGCTGAAAATGGATAGAAAACCTTCCTGGTTATTCTTACTAATATTTTTGGATCCACAGATTAATAAATAAACAGATAGGAATTTTCCATGCCTGTGCGCTCTAAGCGTACTCAAATTCAGCTGACGCCGGTACAGCGTTCAGACCTGGCGACATCGCGCGAAGTTTCTTTTGTGTACGCTCACGCTATTTGCGCTATTTTTTAGTTTGCTCACAGGGTACTTGACTTAGCATCAATCCCCATGGGCAACATGCCAAGTTTCCACGGTATGATTGGATCATTATTTTGTAAATTGATCTAATGAGTAAAACTGGAACTCACTTTGCTATGTTGCATCCAACACCATCGGACTTCATCAGGCATCTGATTGATTATGCAACTTTGGGATGCAATGTAGCAAAGTCAGTTTAAAAATTTAATTCCAGTTTTAGATTAACTTACAAAATAGTGTTTAAAACTATAGGATGAATAATCTACACCAAGAAATTATATTGGGTCATATTTGTGAAAGTATAATGAAATTAAAGTTTGGAACAAATTGTATAGGCCTATATTATTTGTTTTTGAAATGGCAGGTGAATGCTGTGATATTCAGTGATGCTGATTTCTTTGCTTCATGTGCTGACGATGGTAGTCTACGTCTTTATTCAGTGAATGAAATGGAGCAGACTGTACAATTTCAAGTATTAGATCAGGTAAGACAACCAAATAAACATCTACCAAAAAGTAATTACCCCCCCCCTTATTATGCGATAATAACTCAAAATCTATGCATCAAAATTTCAAATTGAAATAGCAAATGGAAACCCAGTCATGTTTTGCAAATTTTGATGCCTCATTTGTCTTAATAGCCCATAATTTGATGCCATGGTGACCATTTGAATGAAAAAGACCCCATTCAAAAGTAGCGCCTTAACCCATTGAAAATGTTGAGTACCTGGTCGTCACTGATCACCGCGGGTCATCCTTGACCAGTCTTTTAATGGTACACTGACTTGAGTAGCTTTTAATGCAACTTTTGAAAATGCATCTTTTTCATTCAAAGAATCACCATGGCTACAAACTTTGAGCTATCCAGACAAATGAGGTATCAAAATTTGCAGAATTAACCTGGATTTGTTTTTGCTATTTCAGTTTTTAAATTTGATGCATATATTTTGAGTTTTATATCGTAATAAAGGGGGTAATTAATTACTTTTTGGTAGGTGTTTATATCACATTTTTCCGTTCAATTTTTTATTGAAATTTCTTTTTTATTAATCATTAAAAATACATCAAAATTAATAAAATATTAGTAATGTACATACATCCCAGGACACACTCAGTAGGTGAATATACAAGACAACAAAATGAATAATGTAGAATTACAATACAACATGGGATTTCATTATTTTAAATTATTAAAAATTTACAATTTTGTCATTTAAGTCCTCAAAGCCATAATTACAATTTAATTTGGCACTAATGGAATAAGCATTAGGCCAAAAAAGTCTTGTCCTCCAACATTTTCAGAATTGGGTCGGTTGGTTGGGATTTTTTTAAAAATATTTTTTCTAAAAGTCATAGCCAAAACATGACTGTATGCCTTTAATTAGCTTAATAAATAGGCCAAATAAATGTGAATTGGGATATTTCTCTGTTAGATTTGGCAGGTAGTGCTCAGGGGTATACCACTTCATTCATGTTTTTAGAAGTGTGTAGAAACTTTTCAGGATGTCAAAAATGTTGAAAGAAAACTTTTTCTGGAATTTCCAAAATAATTTTTTTTTCCAGATTTCCCAGATTAGGGTCGGTCTGTGGAGGACAAGCAAACAGTCTTTTTTTTTGCCTTATGTAATACTCAGTTTCCAGCGTTTGTGTGTTTGCTTGCTAAAAAATAATCTCATATTTTATGTCTTGACATCTTTGTGTCCCACAGAGTTGCAACTGCATGGCGTTCAGCCCAGCCACAGCTGTTAATGCGCCAGATATGAATAAGTTACAGAACATCGTAGCAGGGTATAGTGACGGCACAGTGCGTGTATTTGACCTGGGTGTGGTGGAAATGGTACTGAAGATGCAACCCCATGCAGTGGCTGTCACTGCTATTATATATTCATCTGATGGTAAGTTACATTTGCATGATTCATAAATTGAAGAAAAATAAGGACATTTTTGGTAACCCCCAAAAAAGAATTTGCTGTTCTGAAACATTGAAAGAGAAAATTCAAATTATCATAGCATTCATTACGTTTCACTACGTGGAGAGATTGATCAAAAATTGAGTTCCCTCCTGAGGTTTGTGTCTGTCAATGAGTTGACCAGATCACAAGGATGTCATTATAGCTAGAGGCAGTATATAACACAAATGGGTCAATGAGTTACATAAAAATAACCTCGTCTGGTATTTAGTTCCCAGGAAGTGAGTTTTGCCTGAGGCAATTTGTGGTTAAATGTTGGTCCCTCAATACAAGAGTTATTACTGTCGGTTTGGTTAAAAAAGGAGGTGAGACATGATCAAATCTCTCCAGGTAACAAAACGTAATATCCCAAAGATTGGAGGTAGGGCTTATGGTTCCTTGCTGGAGAGTGCCGTAGGTGCGCAAGACTATGTTAGAAATTGTTCTAAAAGGGGAGTAGCTAGGGTTTGTGTGCCTGGGGAAATGATAGGAAATGGCGCCTTATTGAAGGGATGAAACAGCTGACCTTGTTTGTCCTGAATATATCTATAACATTTTTGTGATCCATAAATGTTTGGGAAAGATTGGACCCCCATTTAATTTATAGAACTTTTTCTGAACACTTCGGCACATTGCTAAAATATTCAATTTAGCTCTACTCATCATTGAATGACTCAAAATACCACCCAAAATATCCACTTAAAGGGATACTACACCCCTGTGGTAAATTTGTGACTATTTTTGCACTTTTCTCAAAAAATAATAAAACACTGAAAAGTTATATATATTTATGGGACAAGGAATCCAATTACTTCACTGAAATTTCAGTGACTCAAGACAAGCGGTTCAGTAAATATGATAGCAAATGAGGTACATCATAGCGGTATCTTATTTCTTATCATAAATACCAAACCGCTTGCTGTGGGTCACTGAAATTCCAGTATAGTAACTGGATTCCTTGCCCCTATAATATAAATTTTGTTACCAGTGTGTTCTTAGTTTTTGAGAAAAATGCAAAAATAGACACAAAATTATCGAAGGGTGTAGTACCCTTAAAATAAAAAGAGGATAATTGATGCGTAACTCAATATATAGAATAGAAGAGGTTCACCTCCTCAAAGAGGAATTTGTGTATATTCCCTACAGCTTTTGTCTTTGCCTCTGATGACAGTGTACCAAATGGTACAGCAGATTTCTTTTTGACATGGGAGAGGGTGCAGGTTGGTGTAAAATAGTTAAAGAAATGCGCTCTGAGAATCTGGAAGAAATGTGTGCAAAAATGAACAATTTTGAAGCTAAAATGATCAAATATGACGTTAAACCAGAAATGAATGAAGAAATATGATGTTAAACTGGAATGAAGCTCGCAAGAATGTGTAATTTTTAAAGCTAAAATTGTCAAATATGATGAGGTCAATTTGGTCAAAAATACCAATTTTCGTATAAACTAATAAGGGTTTGGGCATGATCACTTGGGGTATACTGATTTTTTTGATAACGTGGTGCAATTAAATTTTCATTTTATTTTAATGGTCTCAATACCAATAGGTCATTACATTTCATGAGGACAATGCCAATGGTTAAAATATGCTCATGAATATTAATTTTCTCCAAAGGTTTACAAATATTTCTGTAATAAATTCTATGAATTATATAATTTGGGTCTGAAACTTATAGTCAAAGTGTTCTTCCTAATGATGTCTAGTTAGCCTCCAGTTAACCCCTTATTTTCATGCTGCCTATAATTAATTAGCAATTACAAATATGCCAATTAGATACATAATCAATTAAGTCATTAGAAAGCCTATCCCATCGTAAAACCCTATCCCGCAATAAGTCATTAGAAACGCTTTGATAAGTTTCGTGGCAAAATTATGCAAAATAAAAGTACATGTACCATGGACAATAATGCAATATTTTTTTGCAAAATATCTACAAAAATTACATTTTCATAAGTATTTGTAGTCATTTTTAGTGCATTGATTGTTCATTAAAAAAAGAAAAGAAATTGAATACATGAATACAAAACCCACCCAAGTCCATGGGAAGTGATTTTGAGAGAAAACCATGTGTATCATTTTAATTCCTTAAGTTACATTTACCTGGTCAATATGGTAAGTTTTACGTGCAAATGAGTGGAATAAACTGTGTAAAATATGACGATTAGCATTTCAGGGACTTTGTAGGGTTCATTTTAAATTTTGGGCTTGGGTGGTTTTTTAAATCATATACAAAGACAACAATGTTGGAATGAGATTACCACTAGTAAGGTAATACAAAATAAAGCACACAAGTATGTATGATGTTGATAAGCATTATGCCATGTAATATAAACCACACACGTTCCTTTATTAAACCCATTTTTTTTTCAAAAGTCACTCTCCAACAATGAATGTGTTACAAGTTAACTTTTATACATACTGGATTTCAATCAATGTGTTACAAGACTCAAATCACGGAATTGGGTGGTTCTTTCATACATGCTATTTCTCACATGCTCAATAGACACAGATGATGAATTTGAGTTGTTCTTTCATACATATGACAGGCAACAATTTCCCATGCTTAACTCAATTTGGCCAACGTATGGACTTGGGTGGGTTTTGTATTCATATACTCAATTGTTAGTCTTAGTAGTATGAAAAAGTTATGTCCACTTTGCTTGAAACAAAAGACACATTGAATTGTATGATCTACTCTAAAATCATGCCTAGACTATTTCTTATTTCAAGAAAATGCCTGTTGATCCACTTTGCATGCAAGTGTCTGCGGCTTTATCTTATCCCAAATTGAGACCTTCCCATATCATGTACATATTATTGCAGATTTAGGCCTGGGTGCTTAATCTCGTCGATTAACTCTTCGCCGTGTCCGGAACCTAAGCCGCAGACCCACGCCGATGCACATATGCTGGGAAATAAAATACTGTTGCGATATGCACTAACAAAATGTCTGTCTGCTCGATGAAAAGCCATGTTCAGTCACCTGTTCATCGGCTTGATCGGCCCAACTCCTGTATTTCTCGCAACCGGCTTATAACACTTGGCAACAATACCCTTACAAATTAGTGTCCTTGAGTGCATTGATTCTTTCGACTGATCCGCAAATTGCTCACGGTGAGTAAACTCAAGTAGGTACTACAATAAACAATGAAAAACATTAATATAAAGGTTTCGAGTAATGAATGACAAACCGCAGAACAAGAAGATGGCAAGATATTGCGGACTCGATGCCCGTAAATGCTCGCGATTTCGCAACCAGGGATATGGCTACACTATATTAATTCGTCGGCGTACTGCGGCTTGAAACTGCAAGCTGCAGGAGAGCCATCGAAATGCTCCGAGATGACGCAGAGTTAATCGGCGAGATTGGGCACCGGGGCCTTAAGAGTCTGAGAAAGCTATAATGTAATTTGCAAAACCTTGCTAGCATATATAATTTTAAGTTGCCACAGTTATTTTGACATTCCGTATCATAATTGTCACTGCATTTGCATCAAGATAAACTCCTTGACACTTTTCCCATTGGTATCTACCACAAGAAGTTTCTTGCCGTCATCTGTGATGGTCAGTCCCTTTGGTGATCGCACCTCCCTCGTAGCACATCCTAGATATTTTCCAGTGACTGAAAAACAGTACACGGCCATACAATCTCCCAGATAGTTAGCAACAAAGACAATTCCTTTAGTGCAGCACACTCCTGCCGTGTTCCACAGAGTGACTCCTGGTGGCGCATGAAGCGTGTGGAGAAGCTGACCTGTGGGATCAAGGATTTGAACTCCTTTTTGAGAACTGACCACAATTTTACCGTCTAGCAATGTGGAGAGGTAAGTGGGCCGAATCCTGACGTTGACTGATTCGATGTGCGTTCCATCCTGCTTGTGTTTACTGATGTACCAGTCTGTGTTGCCATTAGCTCCAACCAATAGAGTCCCATCGCTACCATTTGCAAGACCTTCTAACGGGACGTCATTGGTATCTGACTTCTCACCTTGAGTAGAGATGGCGGTGAAGTGATACTTGTAAAGACCTTGGGCATCAAAGACTTTAACATAATGGGATAAATCAGTAACAAAGTACTCGCCAGCAGCATTCACCACTACATTGTGTGGGGAAGATGGCACATCATGGGTATTATGACGCTTTCGGGCTAGTGCTAGTTGGTAAAGACACAGCTTTCTTGGCTGTTATTTTAGAATGGACTTGCTTTGAGTTCAAACTGTGCTTATACAACCCATCACTACTGTAAATCTTGACCTGCGATGCATTCTTGTCAGCTACCACAATGTCCCCATTAGGACAAACTGCGATACCAGCACCTCGTTGCAACTGTCCGAGGCCATCTTTTCCAAACTCTCTGTGCAACAGCCATATGCCAACATCGTTTCGTCTACGGTCCAAAGTCGTCACAGGGCTGCGTGATGCAGGTGATGGTACAGTCAACTGCTGTTCACTACTTGATTTTGTTAAATTGACCTCATTATTATCACTCTTCAAGATAAGTACATAATCATGATCGGCATGACTGTGTTGGATTCCGCAGGTCTTGCAATAAAACCACAAGACTTCACCAGACTCTTTCTGACCGTAACCTTCCACATCACCATTGCGTATGTCATCCATTGAACATACCTGATGGGTCTTAAACACACGCATTTCTGTGTGCGACTCCCAGCATTTCTGGCACAGAAAATCGCTGCATTCTAAACAGCGGCCAACAGCATTACGACCTTCTTTAGCACATCCTGTACAGTCAATCTGCGCGTTGCGTTTCTCAAGAAGCTCACTTACAAAGAAATTATCCCGCAAGCTTTCAACCTCCTGTAGTGGTGCAAGTTTTGTTTCCTCTTGACATACAGGGCACGTTATTTTCTGCATCTCGGCATCCTGTTCATCAATACAAGCTTTCAAACATTTTAGACAAAATGTGTGCAAACAGAGAAGCGCTTTAGGTTTCTCAATAGTTGAGTGGCATATGCCGCAGTCTGTTAGCGAATTGGAAGCAGGAGTCTTGGAATCATCCATCTTGTCTCAAAAATTGTTTTTAGAAAAGTTCAGTCCACAAATTATTGCAGCACAGCAAACTATGCATACACAATCACTTGTATACAATAGAGAAATACATGTGTAATGGTGGAGGAAGTAGTACTACATGTACATTGAATGGGTTTACTTTGTGAATAATATAGATATACAGTAACAGGAGGAACAGGAACCAGCGGGTGATAGTGTCACAACAAAACCAGAAACTTGACGTGTGGTTTCAGGGCTCACACATTTTATAAAGTTACTTTATTTTCACAAATTTACAGTAAGTAATACAAAGTCAATTTGTCATGAATGGACTGCTGAATATGTAAAAATTTAATTGAGGAAAAAGATATTTTAACTTATCAAAATCGATAGTTAATTTGAGTCACAAACTTCCTAAATGATAATGTACAGACAATTTTGCCATTTATTTCAAAACTTTTAGTATGAAATACCATACATTCATACTATGAATGTATGGTATTATTTTAGAAATTTTAATGGTTTCATTTTAATATGTACAATGTACATGTATGTATTGTATGTGTTATTAAATGTCATTCTTGAATATAGTTACTTTAAGGTGAAGTTGTGCAATCAAATATACTGAGTTGCATGTCAAGCCTTGTCCTTATGCTTTTAAAGGTAACATTTTTTCAAATTTACTTATGATTTAATCCTCAATATAACACATTTTTGATATTGCTCCCATTGGGTTATTCCATTTAAATTCCACACTACCCCTGTGGAAGCTTTTAGAAATATTCTCCACAGGGGGAGTATGAATTTCAAATGGAATTGACATTAGCAGCTCCATTTGAAACTCACTCCTCAGTGGAAGATTCAGGTTGAATCTTTCTCAGAGGGTGTATGAAATTCAAATGGAGCTGCCTAATATGTTCATTCCATATGAAATGCATACTCCCCCTGTGACCAAAATCTTCCACAGTGGTAGTGTGGATTTTAAATGGAATAGCCCATTATAGATTGTTGTGTTAGTGCGACAAAGTAGTCTCAGTGCATGTGATAGCTGTTTTTTGTTATTTAACCCCTGAGCACTACATGTACCTGCCGATCTAACATTACCTGTGATTGGTCAATTACACGGTATGTTCATTTTAATCACCAATCAGAATGGAGCTTTGCAAATAATTCACCCCAATTTTGTTGCATGGTGAAAATATTCTTAACAATGTTGCTGATTGGTCCAATTGATAATGAAAACTTCTTTTTGACCAATCGGCAGGTAGTTCTAATGGGGTTAAACAGTTACTTTTGTCTAAATTTAAAACAGTAATAAGGCAGCTATGGTTGTAATAACAACTTGAAATAAATTAAATCATTGTTTTATTTTAAGAGATGAATACAAAGCTAATATCCTTAAAATGTGAAATAATTCTACTACAAAATTGTTGCTCTGGATATGGACTTCCTGTACAGGCAGCCCTTCCTGTAACACAAGGTACCTATGCTGGATATGACCACATGTAACCTTCAGTCAGTGTTGCCAAACATGCAATTTGGTAGCCCAATTGTGCGACTTTTGAAGACTTCCCCCATGACTTTTGACAATTTTAACCAATGGTTAAGAGAAAAAAATGGGTGACTTTCAATTGTATTTGACCCACTTTTTTTGGCAACCTCGTCTTCAGTCACCATATTATCATTGTAAAGGGTGGATGCAACTGATCATGGGAATTGGTATCAGCCTGTACTGCTACAGGTATACTTGATTGCAGGAAATGATTTCAGCTTTAGCTGCCCTTGTACTTGATAACACCATGGATGTCACATATCACATGTATCCACAACTTGGACATTTTAACTTGTCACATATATCACATGTACCACGCTCCACAACTTTTTTTTTAGTATCAAGCACAAGCCCAAATAGACTTGCACACAGATCAATTTCAAGTTCCACCTTCCTCTTTTTGGAACACATTTTCTAAGGCTGACTTACCCTGCTTTATAATAATAAAGGGGGGGGGGGCATTGGGGGGCAAAGTGAATTTCAGGGGCCGGCCGCAAAAAGTGGAAATTTACTTGATTTTGGGGGTTTTGCCTCAAAAGTGGGGGGAAAATGCCCTCCCCCCACCAGTGTTTACTCAGAGGCCATATGTGTCAGTTTTGGCCCAGTGAAAATTATTTTTGGCCCACACAAATTTGTAATGCTGTATTACAATTAGTCAATTTGGGAATTACTGAGCCAAAATTGGGCCAATTTGGAAAGAAATTGTTTCATTTGGCGCATCCAAGAGTAAACACTGCCCCCACCCCCATAGCGCTGTCACTGATAAAGAACCCTAGTGTTTTATACTGTCCCAAATCATGTCTTCACTTTGAACCATTAGTTTTTCCCTTGATGCAATGAAGTGTCCAAACTTCACCATCTGGGGAAGAATTTGAGGTTTGTAGGAATACAGAATAGTCATTTAAGGAGTAGATCAACATTGATTTTAAATATTTTCCCTTTTGCATCTATTTCTGTGGGAAGGATTTGGCTACAGCATAAGGGAATAGTTTTCATTTTCTGGAAGACTTGTGCCAAGTTGTCAATTTTTGTGACTGCAATAATTGTAAGAAAATATACAGTTTTGTTTTTATTGTTTATTCTTTCCATGATTTCTGGTGTACATTTAATTGTTATTAATTGTTTTGAATATTTCCTCCAGGTCATGTGATCATATCAGGTGGTAGTGATGGGCTCATAGCTATCAGTAGTCCTACTACAGGGATGACGATGCGTGTAATCAATGATCACAAAGGTGCGCCCATCACTGACATGGATGTCACTAGAAGTCAGGTGAGTGAAACAAGAGGGAAGTTAAGTTGGGATTAAAACAACATACAAAGGAAAGAAAAAAAGAGTTAAAGGAAGAAAAAGTAGAATGAAATAAGGAAGGATCAAAGAATGAACAAAGGAAAGATGAAAAGAAGCAAAATATGGGAAGATCCGGTAAGAAATTGCATGGGCGAAAAAGGAAGTGAAAGCAAAATGTTGTAATCAGGTGCATAGAAGCTGCATAGTAGTGAGGCATAGGGACAAATTTGCTTGTAATGTTCATTTTAGGGTTGTATATCTTAACACTTGCCATCACTTTGCATTCATGTTGGTAACTGTCCCTTTGGTGTACAGATTAGTATGTGCAACTTTTTTGTCAGTAATTTGTCTGTACCCAGGACAGGAACTTCATACATTGTGTCGCTTCCAGTTCAGTAGTGATGTTGCTGCATGTTTGAGGTTGCGTAGCCCTGAAATGTGCGTGCCGTTCTCAGAATCGCGTCATAATACGCTCACATGTAAAGGTGGCACAATCAGAAAGAGAGCTGCAATTTGATGTTGCTGCCAAACTCAAAACGATACATGGTATAACTGGTAAGTGTCCAAATTTACAGCCTTAATTGACTCATCAGGTGTGCTCCCAGGTAGCATGATTGTAACACAATTTTTTTTATATCTAGGATGCTGAGCATGGCTTGAGATCACCCCATCTATGGCTAGCAGCAAGTGCTGACCGTCGTGTCAGTGTTTGGTCAGCGGACTGGCCTAAGGATTTCTGTGAGATGGTGGACTGGCTGAGCTTTCCAGCCCCTGCATTTGCACCAGATGGCACAGTCATTAGAAAAGGAGATATAGTAAGATATACTCTTTGTTTGTTAAAGTACTCAAGTCATACTAAGATTGCCTGTTAAAAATGTCTTATTGCATAAAGAAGAGATTTGTTTGTTAGTTTGTTTTTCTACCTTTGCATGGAACAAGTTAAATTAGACAATTCCTTTATCCATTGTAATGTTGTGTTGGTTTGATATATTGCTAAACAGCAAAGTGGATAGACTGGGCTAGGGTTCCCAACACTCTGGAATTAATGTACAGTGGCAGCGCCACAAAGTTGTTGTTTTTTTCAGCCAGGGGGGAGGGGGGCATTGGGAGGGCAAAGTGAATTTCAGAGAGGTCAAAATCACGGGTGTGATTCTTCAGGATTTTTCCTGATATCCTGGAATTTTCTTTGGGGAGGGGGCATTCCTCTACCCATGTTGCCACTACTGTTAATATAACCCTGTTTGTTGCCAGTAGGAACACCAGTATCCCATGTCAAATTGTTTCATTATTTCTGAGTGGTTTTGTGACCCAATGTTTTAGGGTTTGCAGCCTACTGGTATCACAGGTCTTCTTGGAATGACTTATCATTCAGTTACACCTGTAAGCATTGGGTTCTTGGCTCATGCTAAATATGTTCAGTACACAATTATATGTCACACATGTTCAACTTTGGGTTTGCTTGTTGTGTGACCCTTAAGGGTATCCGTAGGGAGAACACTTTGTTTTACGGCCAGGTCTGGCCAGGTGCATGTTTGTTCGCAGTCTACAGGTGTAACTAGGTTGTTGTATATTCTATAATTTTCCTGGTGTGTTAACTGTGATTACATCTAGACACCAGTTTATTTTTTATTTGAACGGGACCCTAATTTAATGAGAAAAACGCTGAAAAAGAGAGGCCCGGCAAAAGCCGATTTGCAGACAATTTTGTAGCTACAGACAGCTCGTATTCCATATAACAACTACGGAAACCAATTAGTGCCAGAAGTGTTTATTTATATTTCATCCACTTAGGTTTGGCTTAACCCACTAAAAGGTAAAACTTTAAGGCTGATCATTTTAATTATAAATGTAGTGTGTGTGTAAAAGTATATTTCTCAAAATGGAGGAGAGCGCCTATGACTATTGTCCGTTCTGTCTACATGGTCTATGATAATTATTTTCTTACCGAAATATATTCACTTAACACAGACCACGGTTGCCAAACAAATGAGGGCAAACCGTGGGTCAAATCATTGAAAAGTCGCACAATATTTTTTTTATCAACCGTTGGTTTCTATGAGATAAAAAACTACCAGAAGTCGCGTAAGCCAATGTTGAGAAGTCATGCAATATTTTTCTTAACCATCAATTGGTGTCTATAGGACAGGAAATTGTCGCGAGGAAAATCTTCAAAACTCATCCTATTGACCTAGGCCTATTACATCGCGGGTTTGGCAACCCTGCAATATATACAGTTATATAACATCGCACCGCATTGTGAGGTGAACGAACTGAATGTTGACATTGTATTCAGGATTTAAAACAAGAACTGTCTTTAACCAGACAATGCGGTTGGTATAAAACATAGCGTGTGATATCATGATATCAACTTCAAAATCTAAAACAAAAGTAAAGAAATAATTTAGGGCGAAATAAATAAACAGCGTACAGCAGGTGCTATCTTGTCAATAATGATAAGAGGAACATGAAAAAAACCAGCAGAGAGCATGCACCCCAGTAAAGAATTAAATAAAGCAAGGAAAAATCATAATGTGCAGAAGGCCTACTTTTCGGATGATATTCACAGAAACAAAAATAAAGAACTAAAGATCTAAAAACAAAAGTAAAGTAAATGAGGGAGAAATAAATAAACAGCGTACAGCATGTGATGATAATTATACACTTCGACCAAAAATTTAAAAAATACTTAACACGCGACATAAATAAACAGCCATCTATCAAGAATGACAAGAGGAACATGAAAAAAAAACCACCTAATATATGAGAGCATGCACCCCAATAAAGAATTGCTTTAAAATAAAACAATGAAAAATCATGACATGTGAAATGTATGTTGATACACTTATAAATAATACTCAAGGGTGAAATAAAAAACACCTTATCTACCGATATTTCCACAGTTAAGCATACTCAGTGATCACTTGTACTAAAACAAAAATAAAGAAATACTTCACAAATGATAAGAGGAACACATAACAAATAAATAAGCGAGCATGTCCCAAAAAAAATTAGTAAAAGATAAAATAATGATAAAACGTACAAGAGGGGCAAAATATTTGTCGCAAAAAACTTATTAAATGCTCATTTGCTCTAAGATATTTAATGTTTGCAATTTACTCCTAGTTTATCATTTATTTATTATTTATCTAGGCTTATATATCTTTTATTTATTTATCTATTAATTTATCTATTTATCAATTTATTTCAATATCATTATTATTAAGTGCCTATTTATAATGATATTTAAATCTATCAACATTATGCTTACGTCATCCAGGAGTTATTATCCCACTTGAAATCGCCATATAAACACAAATTAATAAAGAAATACCCAATGGGTGAAATAAAAAGCATGATCTATCTTTTCAAGAATGAAAAGAGGATATAAAAATATAACAGAGCATGTCCTATAAACATGATAAAGAATTATTTAAAATCGTACAAATGTGAAACAGGTAATATGACATATACTTAAGGGATCTGGAATGAGCGTTTTGAGCGTTTCGACAGTATTTTTTGTGGGAAATGAGAGCACATCAGACATATCGAATTGCATTATACGAAGAATGTCTTTCTCATATCAACTAATTTTCATTTTTTGAAATTCACGATATAATGCAAATTTTATGACAAATTATTAAAATTTGATATTTTCAAATTTTGATATATAACAGTCCTCGAAGTAAATTTTATAAATCTAATGACATATTCTTAAAGTGTATGTAGCTGGGAGGAAAAGCCGACGATCAATTGAAAATTTTGACCTTTCATATTGAAGATATGGATTTTATTTCCCCAAAAGACCTATTTTTTTTGGGGGAAATCCATATCTTCAATACGAAAAGGTCAAAATTTTCAATTGATCGTCGGCCTTTCCTCCCAGCTACATATACTTAAAAAATGTATCTTTAAATTTATAAAATTTACTTCGAGAACAGTTATATATCAAAAATATCAATTTTAATGATTTGTCATAAATGTGTATTACATTGCTAATTTCAAAAATCACAATTATTTGATATCAGGACATTCTTAGTATTCAGAATGCAATTCGATATGTCTGATGTGCTCTAATGTCCCACAATAAATACTGTCCAAACGTTCATACCCCAGCCCTTAACATAAAACAAAATAAAACGGTCATGATAATATGACATTAAGGGCGAACACCACTAATGAAGCGTCTTGGTTGAAATGCACGTGAAAATTAATGTCTTTCTTTGCTCAATTTGAGGCCTTTTTGGCTCTCATAGTTGCCTGATGTACCCGTTACATTTTATTAAGAAACAAGGTAGTATAGTTTCTCTCCATTGATTTTGCAATAAGCGTCTCCAGGAGGGGGCTCAGAGGGCTTTCAGATTTATGCGGTGTGGGGGGCTTAATGGCTAAAATCGCCAAAAACCGCCTGATTTTACATATCCTCTAGCGTTGGTTGTCAGTAGATTGCAGTCACTCCTCATCAAGTGTTGACAAAGACAACAGTGGTTGTTGAAACGCATACACAGTAAGTGCATTTTCTTGGATCAGATACTACTGAACTCTGGTTTACTAGTTTACTCTACCGATCCTGATGAATTTGTTCAATCAATAACGATATCTGGGGGACCAATCACAAGCCAGATTCATTTAAAGATGCATTACATCATGACCAATGGTGGCAGCATGATTTTCCTGTGCATGAGGGTTTAGGGAAAATTAAATTATATGTCTAAACTTGAGGTTCCATGTGTAAAACATGGTCTTTTTTTAACGCATGTTTGGGGTATTGAAATTATATTTTTTTGGCTTGCACAATCATGGTAAAGATCCATGTCATACATAAGAGATTATAGGACATACAATACTTGGTAGGCCTAATGATAATGCGTAAACTTTGTACCTGTTAGGGAACTGAAATCAGACTGAAAACACAAACGTCATTCGAGGCTCTGTCTCACCAGTTGAATTTACAAGGCCCTTGTTATAACCAGTGGTGGCGGATGATTTTTTTCTGGGGGGGGGGGAAGGGTCACATAAGGTTCTGAACAGAAACGTCACATACGGACCAACCCACACTACCGAGAACCGCGAATGCCGAGAACCGCGAAAGCCGAGAACCGCTCTAGTTTATTTTATTTCTTCTTTTGCCTGGGTTACTCATTCAGTGGATGTTTTAAGGTATCCTCTGTTCTTCCATGAAGCCCAGGGGTTTGACTGATAATTTGCAGTTTGTAACATTATTGTGAACTTTGTGTATCACAACAAACACTAGCAGAGAGGCGAGCTTTCTGTAGTTTTTTAACTGGATAACCCAACAATCAAGTGAAACATTGGTTAGGTTTTCTGATTGACAAATCCAAAAATACTCAACTATTTTTTAGACCAAAAGTAATTTTGGATTTGTCAATCAGAAAATCTACCCAATTTTAATCTACAATCCTGCAAATGGATCTATTTCACATGTGAAACATGTTTTATTTTAAAATTATTTTATTTTACATTGCAGTCTCAATACCAGTTACTACCACCAAGCATGGCCCGTTTCTCGCCTTCCGACCCCGATGTAATCATTTATGCTGGTTATGGCATGCAAAAACAGATTCAATTCTACAGTATCTCTCAGAAGAAGGTAGGGTGTGTCAAGACTTCTGAATGGCTTTAACTAGAAGTTGCT
Organism: Amphiura filiformis; assembly: GCF_039555335.1. Taxonomy (NCBI): domain Eukaryota; kingdom Metazoa; phylum Echinodermata; class Ophiuroidea; order Amphilepidida; family Amphiuridae; genus Amphiura; species Amphiura filiformis. The sequence goes on from NC_092638.1 coordinate 14,657,414, forward strand.
ATTTCAAAAAATTAATATATCAGAGATAGATGACTCAGTCGTTGCTGTTCAAATGGAAAATAAGAATCTTTGGGTGACAGATGGAAAGGAAAAATGTGTACATCCATATCAAAAGGATGCACTTGTCGACTGCTACATATGTCTCATTTCACATAATAACTGGGAATAAATACCAGACTCATTTTAAGTGAGGGTCACTTTATATCATCCCAAGTCACATAGCTTATTATTAATACAGAGAACATAACCATGTCACTTGGGGATGATTTGAAGTAACCTCCACTTGAGATGAGTCTGGTATTTACTCCTAGCTATCATGTGAAATGAGGCACATGTAGCAGCCGACAAGTGCATCGTTTTGATATGGATGTACACAAATAAGGTGTCTTTGGGTGACAGAGCATGCGCTCATTACAAAATATGGGGTCTTTGGGTGGCAGCGATGCTGCAAAAGGGGTCTTAATGGATCTACATACACGTCACCTCCAAAGTGGGAATGCCCCCGGAGGTGCGCATATGAAATCCGAGTACTCCAATAAACACACATCTTGTTAAAAAATGTATTTATAAATAATATTCAGAGGACAAATTAACAATTGACAAGGTCCACAAAATTTGAAAATACCCCTTCTGCAAAATTCTTAAAGAAAACCCTGCTTGAGGGTCAAATACACGCCAGTTTCATATGTTTTCTAGAGTGGCCACATTTGGCCCACAGGTCACCTTTTGAAAAATCCTTGAGTTATGCCATGCTTTGAGGATTAAGGCTTAGTAGATTTTACATCACACAATTTTCATATTCCTTTGAAATACTGTAAAAGTAGAAATTTTCGCGAGGTTTTTATTTTCGCGAATTTCGCGAGTGGACATAAAATCGCGAAAATAAAAACTGGCTTAAAATAACCTTTTGCATTAGGTTTCTATTGTATCAATATCAAAACCGTGAAATTTAATTCTCACGCAATTGACAAAATCTTCAAAATCGCGAAAATATCTTCTCGCGAAAATATTGACTTTTACAGTATAAAGAAAGTAGAATATTTCATAGAAGTTTGTATGTGTTTGTTCTTTGCAGGTTATACGTACAACAGCCTTGACACACTGGGCTACATGTTTAGATCTAAGCCCCAAAGGACACTTGATATTAACAGGCACAAATGGTAAGTATTTTCATTTTTGTACTAATTATGCATATTGGGAGAACTTTTTACATAATAGCAGCCACTTGTTTTTGTCTCGCCTGAACTTTGTTCAGGATGGGACTTAGTAATCACTATTTCTGTCTGTCCGTGCGTGTGGATGTAGGTGGGGGGGGTGTGTGGATGTGTGTGTGGATGGATGTATGTGTGTCCGTCCGGAGCTGTATCTGGGGAACCGTAAGACCTACGGCGACGCTACTTGGTGGGAGGAAGGGTATCCAAGTTTGCTCCGTAACCGTATGTTTTCGGGAAGATATGCAAATTAACATAGCTAATTTGCATAATTTATGCGCAAATCAGCGCAAATTGATAGCGGAGTTTGTGGACAGACTATCTCAAGATCCGTCGGGCGCATGGTAACGAAACCTGGTGACAGGAATGATACACACCTGCTGATCACCTGATTAGTTTTTCGGCGAAAAGTATGCGCATTTAGTTGTTAATTTGCATAATTTATGCGGAACAATTCTACAAATATGGTTGGTGATCTGAAGAAATCCGCCTTGTGGGGCTGTATCTGGGGGATTCGTAAGATCCCTAAGCCCTATGCTGATGAAACGTGGTAGGGGGTAGTATGACCAGAGGATCTCAACCCGATTCGATTTTCAGCGCAAAATATAAGTACCTAATTTGCACAATTTATGCATAGTCTCGGAGACTAGGGGTCGCACGTTCTTCAAACTTGGTGGGTGGGTGCATCTTCACCCCAGACAGAACAAGTTTGTATTGGTTTAGTCGTCAAGGTCACCCAAGGTCATCCAGGGGTCATCTGAGGTCAAATGACTAAAAACTGTCGTATGGGCACGAAACTTGGTGGGTACGGTCAACATAATGTGGTAGGGGGTAGTATGACCAGAGGATGCACACTAGTACCCCCCATGTGGCCCCTCCCACACACTCAAAGTTGAGGGGGGGTCAAAAATTTAATGAAATATTGTTTTTATATTGCGCATTACATATATCAATTAAGCTCATGTAGGCCAAGTCATTAGGCCAAAAAAAGACTTTACAGAATGTCTCTCATGTACAAAAGTATAGGAAACTGAACATTTAAAACCACCTTTTTAGGGTGAAGGAAGCATTTTTTCAAAAAAATGTCTAAAACAGGTTCTATGTCAAAAATGGTCTATCATACAATGTAGTCTTCATGCACACTAGCACCCCCCCCCCCCCTGGTGGCCCCCTCCCACACACTCGAAGTTGGGGGGGTCAAAAATTTAATGAAATATTGTTTTTATATTGCGCATTACATATATCAATTTCGGTCATGTAGGCCAAGTCATTAGGCCAAAAAAAGACTTTGAAGAATGTCTCTCATGTACAAAAGTATAGGAAACTGAACATTTAAAACCACCTTTTTAGGGTGAAGGAAGCATTTTTCAAAAAAATGTTCAAAACAGGTTTTTATGTCAAAAATGGTCTATCATACAATGTAGTCTTCATGCACACTAGCCCCCCCCCCATGTGGCCCCCTCCCACACACTCGAATTTTGGGGGGTCAAAAATTTAATGAAATATTGTTTTTATATTGCATTATATATATCAATTTCGGTCATGTAGGCCAAGTTATTAGGCCAAAAAAGACTTTGAAGAATGTCTCTCATGTACAAAAGGATAGGAAACTGAACATTTAAAACCACCTTTTTAGAGTGAAGGAAGCATTTTTTCAAAAAAATGTCTAAAATGGGTTTTTATGTCAAAAATGTCTCTTTTGGGGTGCTACATCGAGTCACATGTTTGGAAGATTATTTCGGGGTTATCTGAGGTCAAATTACTAAAAACTGTCGTATGGGCATGAAACTTGGTGGGTACAATCAACATTTAGAGTCAAATGTTCGGAAGATTATTTCGGGGTCATCCGAGGTCACCCAGGGGTCATCTGAGGTCAAATTACTAAAAACTGTTGTATGGGCATGAAACTTGGTGGGTACAATCAACATTTAGAGTCAAATGTTCGGAAGATTATTTCGGGGTCATCCAAGGTCACCCAGGGGTCATCTAAGGTCAAACTACTAAAAACTGTCCTATGGGCATGAAACTTGGTGGGTACAGTCAACATTTAGAGTCAAATGTTCGGAAGATTATTTCGGGGTCATCCGAGGTCACCCAGGGGTCATCTGAGGTCAAATTACTAAAACTGTTGTATGGGCATGAAACTTGGTGGGTACAGTCAACATTTAGAGTAAAATGTTCGGAAGATTATTTCAGGGTCATCCGAGGTCACCTAGGGGTCATCCGAGGTCAAATTACTAAAAACTGTCGTATGGGCATGAAACTTGGTGGGTACAGTCAACATTTGGAGTAAATTTTCGGAAGGTTATTTCGGGTTCATCCGAGGTCACCCAAGGGTCATCTGAGGTCAAATTACTAAAAACTGTCATATGGGCATGAAACTTGGTGGGTACAGTCAACATTTAAAGTAAAATGTTCGGAAGATTATTTCGGGGTCATCCGAGGTCACCTAGGGGTCATCTGAGGTCAAATTTCTAAAAACTGTTGTATGGGCATGAAACTTGGTGGTGAAAAGGTCATCCATGGGCATGACACCTGGTGGTTACAGTCAACATTTAAAGTCAAATTTTTGGAAGGTCATTTCAGGGACATCTGAGGTCACCCATGGGTCATCTGTGGTCAAATTTCTAAAAACTGTCACAGGGGCACGAAACTTGGTGGGTACAGTCATCATTTAGAGCCAAATTTTTGGACAGTCATTGCAAGGTCATCTGAGGTCACTCAGAGGTCATCTGAAGTCAAATGATTAAAAACTGTTGTATGGGCATGACATGTACAGTCAACATTTAGAGCCCAATTTTTGGAAGGTCATTTTGGGGTCATCTGAGGTCAAATTAGTAAAAATTGTCGGATGGGCATGAGACTTGGTGGGTACAGTCACCATCAGCCACAAGCGGCTAGGGGACGCAGGGGTAACCTTGTCAATCAATGGTTATTATATTGTCCACCAAAGTTAAGCTTATGACATCACCAATACGTTTATATCCATGATCAATCCAATTGATAGGCAATTATCCCCAGAGGACCACTGTGCAAAATTGACCAAGTTTAACGTGTGCGTATACATGTAAATCTGCATGGAATAAAAGTTAAATAATTATAAAATATTACAATTTGAAATGAAATAAAATTTTATAATAATAATGAAAAATCATCACAATGTTATAAATAATGATAATAGGCCTAATAACAACTTTTATGTTAAATTATTGACCATTTATAATATAAAGCTACCAAGTAATCTACATTTTGGCCATCCCGGCAAACACAAAACATTTTTGGGTTTTGGTTTTGGTGAAAAAACGTTTTAATAACATTAAATGTCGGGTTAAATAAAGGTCATGAAAACATTTTAAAACGTTTTGTATGGAAACACACTACAAATATTTTTGAGAATTATTAAAGTGCTTAGTTTTAACCAAATAAAAAAAAAACACCAAGCGCATTTTAATATAACATTTTTCTGCTAAATTGAATTGGTATTTGTATTCAAGTTAGGCCTACATTTTATGATAAGATATTTAGGCCTATGTCAATGATAATGATAAAAAAGTTTTAATTTCTTTAATAAATAAAAATCTAATATACCTTATATATTCTTATAATATTATCATTATTTTGTTTATATTTTTATTATTGTTTTTTTTTTTAATCGTAATCATAAAGAATAAATTAAGTCATGACAACTTGTTGTTGAGTGCTGAATCCAGGTACCTGGCTGAATCACCTCGTAAAGTATTAAAGTGCGCCGCCCTAGTAAGCTTAATTCCATGATCTTGATCCTGCTTTTATCGATATACATCGATCACTTATCGGATTAAGTATTGAACACAATAGATGAAGTATTTGATTGACAAGGTTACCCCTGCGTCCCCTAGCCGCTTGTCATCAGCCAGGTAATTGTGCCCAGCCGAGACCCATCAAAATTTAGCGATCAAAGGTCAAATTCCAATATTGGTTCAATCAAGCTCAAATTGAACAGGCAAATCGCCATGGGTTGTTGCAGGTTCATTTACTTCTACCAAAAGTAATCGTAAAAGCAAGCGATCGCGAAAGCAGGCGAGACTCGTGGTTCGAGAACCGCCTTGTTTGTTTTTATTAACATTTGTTGTTACATTTCTGGAATTGAATGATGAAACTTTGTAAGAAATCGTACATTTGGAGAGTTTGAAATCCTGAATATTCTGGGTATGGGGCAAAGTGACATTTTTCAATATGTGACTCAATCTGGTCTATGGGGGCCAAAGGCGCCAAATTTGAAACTGAGATAAAGGTAAAAAATATGGAGTAAAAAACAATCAAATACATAAGAAAATAGACATCAAAAAACTTCATAACTTTAGAACCAAGTATGCTACACCTTTGGTGTTTTCGGTAAATGATAGCCTATTGTATGTATAATGTAATAATTACAGTAACTCAATTTTCAAAAATGCCTCCTTTGGCCCCCATGGACCAGATCGTGTCACATATATGAGCTTTTTTTGTTCAAAATGCTTGTGTGTACGCTCGTTGCTCTATATGAATAAGTTATGTGCACAAATCGATGGTGCGACCAGTGAAATATGCATCTATGTCACTACGCAACTCTAGGTGAATCAAAGTTTACCTTAATACCAAATTGGGGTAAAAATGCTGTATGATTTTTACATAGTGCAACATTAAATTATGACAGCAACTTTGCAAAGCAAAATTTACTGTAAAATATAATGTGTCTTTGGTTTTCTTTTGCCTGTCACAGAACGTCTGGTGAAGCTGATGGACTACCATGAAGGCAGTTTTCAAGATTTCATCGCACACAACAATGCCATTCAGCTGGTTAGATTTGCACCAAATGGGAAACTGGTATTCTCTGTTGCAAACAATGAAATTCTTGTTTGGGAGGTGGTTGTGTAGTTATGTAGGCATTCCTGATCTTTTGTTGAGATCTGTGCACAGAGCCCTCCCAAGGCCAAAGTATACCTTCTGTTTAACCTGTCCACTGATCTTAAAGAACAGGCACATAAAAGTGGTATGATATATCCATCTGACCATAGGAATAATCCAGGGAGAACTTCAGAAGGCGAATAGACATAATCCAGGGAGACGAAGAATGTTTGTTGATTATTGGTTGAAAGTGAACTGGAAACTTAGTAATGAACCAACAAAAGACCGAACAATTTGTAGCTGGCAAGTTCAGGAATGATTAACAGATTTTAAAAATTTCTTTTGCACAAAACCAGAATTTTACTCACGATTGACGATTTCATCTATCATGGTTGATAGATATTTTCATCATTCTGAAGGTGTCTATCGACCATGATAGACGAAATCGTCAATCGTGAGTAAAATTCTGGTTTTGTGCAAAAGAAATTTATTAAATCTGTTAATCTACAAATCTGATGAATCTACATGTATTCAGTGAAATGATAAATAGTTTGAACAACTTGAAATTTTAATATAGTATACTGACTAGGTAATAGTTTCTGAAACAAATTGAGGTGTACATGGTGAAGTAATTGTTGTCCCAGGCAAAATGGGGGGGGGGGTGGTTCTCCCCAGGTCGGTATGTCACTGGGTGAAACCGATCCAAATACATTATCTAATTGTTTTCCACCATTGTGGTCTGTTTCATTGAATCATTTTAGGCACGCTAAAGCATGGAACAGCGGCACAATAGTACTTCTCAAACCCTGTGTATTGTAATGTATTTATTTCGTAAACACTATCACACAAATATTGACTGCTATGAGGGACATGGTTAAAATTATAGGCCCAAGGTGATCTCAGAACTATGACCTGTGGCCCAGCCGAAGGTTGTAGCATGGTTTGGAGATCACCGCATGGCCTATAATTTTAACCATGACCCGAATAAAGCAGTCAATATTTGTTTTATATACCAAATATTCATCTGATTTTTATAAGAATTTACAGTTCAGTCACCATCAGGCCGGGGTGAATGTCTATTTTATAGCTCTTAGGCCAACGGTAACAACATTTTCACGACTTGCCAATACTGCTCTTTCCAGATGGCCTTTATAACCATGGTTAAAGGCCAAATATAAACAAAAGTTCTCCAAGATTCTTACCTGACTAGATATCTACACAGAGTACCAATGCTGCTACAGCACAGGTCCCTTTAGCAGTTATACTGCACTTGTATGACACTGGTATGCCCCTGGTACTACACATTACTAGCTAAGTACCTTGGCTATGGTGCTCGGCAATAGTGAGTGTACCTGTGCAAGCGGCCGCAATAGGAATCTGGAAGTGACTAGTAGTCTTTATGCTGGTAGCTAGGAGATGGTATGCATTTACTCTGATGCAGTTAGTGATGTTAGTATGCATTTCAATGGGTGTAACTTCAAATTAGGAGCATTCGCTCAAAGCACTGGCATGCACATCCACATGTGTAAAGTTGCCCCATAGAACGAAGCACCCATCTCAATGCATTGATGTCACTAAAGGCACTGTGTGGATTTGAAGAAATGCTATACAGGCTGTGCTTCTGCGCTATACAGTGATTTCAGTGAAGGGCCGTAACATATCCATTAAAGGTTGTCCCAGTATGAAGAAACTTTTAAACCCATCTGTAGAATTTTGATATTTGTAAAAATTGGCAATTTGGAAATTGAGATGCATTATGACAGCATTTAACATGGTATTTTTTATGATATGGAAATTGAAACTGGTTTAGTTTTTATTATTTTTACTGAAAAGTAGTGATATGGTCGGCACCGTTTTTTTATTGTCGACATGTCGATATAATTCGTATACCGACGTCGACAGTGTGTCAACATAAACAAAAAATTCTAAAAAAAAAAAAAAAAAAAAATTTTTTTTTTTTAAATTTTCAAAAACATTTTTGGCCAGAAAATCAAGTTATAGGCCCAAACTGACTTGTTATTCAAGGTTGGAAACCAGAGAAATACTGCTACTCAAAAAAAAAAAAAAAAAAGCCAATTTTTTTTACAAAGTTGGAAAAAGTTGTACAATTTAATTCATTTTTGTTTCTATTGAACAGCTAGCAATGCATACTAATTCAATGTGTCCCTGACTGTTCAATCAAAGGTAATCAAAATGTACAAGTTCATCCAACTTTGTAAAAAAAAATTGGCATTTTTTTTTTTTTTTTAGTAGCAGTATTTCTCTGGTTTCAACCTTGAATAACAAGTCAGTTTGGGCCTATAACTTGCTTTTCTGGCCAAAAATATTTTTTGAAAACTGAAAAAAAAAAAAAAAAAAAAAAATTTTTTTTTTTTGTCGACATGATTTTTGATGTCGGCATACGTGCCGACGTCGACATGATGTCGACATAAGGCATGTCGACCACATCACTACTGAAAAGTAAAGATCAAAGTGTGAAGCTACTTTGTTTTCCTTGACCTGTGCAAAAATTCAAAACGGGCAGAACTTGGCCTAATATTGTAATGAGCATCTTCTTGTGTGCCCATCTTAACACCAAAATTGATTATGGGTTTACAATAGTGAAAAATTGCAATTATTTGCACGCAATTGTCCCAGTAATGCAATTTTTGGAGCATGCATGGCAGTGTCAAAACTTTACAGCACTCCTAGTGAAACGTTCAGTATATTTACAAGCCGACGACGGATGTCGGCTTGTTCTGTCTCTTCTCAATTCTTTCTTCTTCTTTCTTCTTTCTTTCTTCTGGCAACCAATCAACTGCATCTAGCGTCGCAAAGGATTGACAGATTTCAACCAAAGTTGACCCAAATGACCACTGGGCTAGGCCAAACCTTCCATTTGACTTTGACCTCGCTGTGACCTTTGACCTAGCTATAATGGTCAAAAATGTGATTTCACAAAAATGCTACTCCTTCCACAAATTTCATGCAATGATCATGTGACTCATGCATATGAATCAACATGTGGCAGTGCTTAAAACTTCCTAAAAAGAATTGAGGTCAAAGGTCATTAAGGGGTCATTTCCGGTCTGAAAGCTAAAAATATTCAAAAAATCACTGTCTTTACAAAATATATATAGCAGAGAGTCGCCATTAGCACACATGCATTGCTACTAGCCAGGGTCTTTAGGATGCCTACAGGTTTGGGGTCAAAGGTCATTAAGGGGTTACTTCGGTCAAAAACCAAAATGTTCAAAAATTTTTATCTCAAAATGTAAACAGACCAGAATAATATAACCAACATACATGAATTAGTGTTCCCTGATGTATGCACGGTATTTTTATTTTGGGGGTCAAAGGTCATTAAGGGGTCACTTCCTGTTTTTAGCTGAATAACTTCAAGAATTTTTATCTCAAGAACTGAACATGTTAGAATTTTTAAATTAAAATGGGAACAATGCATTTTGTCGGTGTAAATAAGGTTTTTTTACATTGAGGTCAAAGGTCAATAAAGGGGTCAAAAGGTCAATCAAAATTTTCAAAAATCAAAATCCATGTATAAGTTCGATTAAGCTGAAATTCACCAGGAATATTTCTTATGACATCCTAAGCACAGTGCAAGAGCAGTTGACCCCATCCGTAACCCAGGTGTCAAGTTATAGGGGTCAAATTGCGGCTTGTATTCAGCGTCTGTTGACTCTAGTTGTATATGCCGCATACCGGGCCAAAATGATGCACACTGGGGGAATGTTATCTTTCATCCCTGACAACTGACCCCTGGTGTAATCCACAATAAAATCCGACCTTCAAAATGAAGGTAGGTTAAAAGTAGAAAAATACCATATTTGCACTACCATATTTGCACATATTGGTCATCCTGTTTGATTTTTGAAAAGGGAAAATGTAAAAATTGTTTATTTTTACTAACTTTTGAGGTAAATTTTGTGTTATTTTGTTAAGTGAATAGATGAAAGTGACGGTTATGATGAATGAGTTTAATAACTTTGCATCGGTAATATATCAGGCATTGTGAAAAATCTAAACATTTTGCTTTGGACCTTGGAATATCTCTCAGAGCCACGCCGCTCGGGATATTCCTCGGTTCCAAAAGCAAATGTTTAGATTTTTTACAATGCCCTCCAAATAACCAAACTACCGCTCCAATTCTTCCTGGTGATTGTCTGACTGACTTCACCTGTGGCTTGAGCTTCTTCACTTTTAGTGTTTACAATGCAAAGTTGTTGTCTGCTCATCATTTGTCCCACTGCCTTATTTCTTTGGGTTCTTCTTGATTGTCTGTCACTTACTTTGATTTCTAATGCTTCTAGACCCTTTTATCCGTCAAAAGATTGATAAGTTCCTCTTGTGGGTAAATTTTCAGACATAATTTTAAATTACATGATATAACAGATCCAGTGGTGATTATTGTGCAAAGAAACACAAGACAAATTGATGTTGTGTCAAAGGTCATAACACAACATCCCCCAAAAGGGGGTACTAGTCTGTTTGTAACCTATGTTTCATTCAAACATACATGAGCGAACAGTTATTATTTGAAGTACACATTTATGAGATGTGATCAAATTGGCCTATTTATGATCATTTGGTGGAACTATTAGGCAAAATAGTTTTTTAAAGGAAATCTCTGATAATACTTTAAAATAATATAATGAAAAATGAATTTTGCATAACATGACTCATTTGTCACAGTGAAGTCACATGTGTAATAAGTACCGTAACTACTCGGATATAAGCCCACCTTCGGCTATAAGCCCACCCCCTATTTTTCAAAACATTCTGGGAACAAGGGTGCACTCTGGTATAAGCCCAGTTGTAATTTTGGCTAAGTTCTTAAATCAAATCAATGCTTGTCTTTCACATTTAAGAACAAATGTGTGATGCAATAAACCAAAGTCAGCCGTAACTCGACAATATTAAATTTTCAGTTTCTTATAGGATAGTAAAAAGCATTTACAATGCTGCATTTTGCAGAAAACCCCCAATGAAATTGAACCAGTTCCAAAGGTATGAGTAATTAAAGAGTTTCCAAAACAGCAGGAAACAAAAGGCAATATTTCCTTTGTTTGGCTATATCTCAAAATCAATATTTCCGAGTTCCGACTGATTTTGCTTGATCGCATCACATGTAAAAAATATCAGTTGATATCAAACTAACATTCCGTACTTTTTTAATTTTAAAAAATGACATAGATGATAAAAAATTACTGGTACATCGGGCATATACAAATGAGGATGATTGTCCTTATTTTTAAGTTCAAGTACGGTACTAGTCCCTCCCCGGTTATAAGCCCACCACCAGTTTGAAGTGAAATTGCCCATCTAGGGGTTACGGTAATAATTTAATTTAATTTAATTTAATTTAATTTAACCACTTACTGTACTCATGTATATTCAATTTTGTAAAGTTTCCTCATTGTAAATAGTAAATTGTATTACATGTATGATATTGTTTATATTGAAAAAAATATGCAATTGATATGTTTATTGCTAAAATAAATTATGCAAATGAAAACAATTTACAAATGTCTTGGCACTTGCATTGTTTTCTTTGACACAGAAAAGTGATTTCCATGTCGAGTGCTCAGAGCACAAAACAGGCAAGTTTTGTATTTTTTAATTCAAAAAAGCACATACCTGTTTTGAGCTCCAAGCAGTTGAATTATGAAAGTTGCGATCGCCCCCCCCCCCCCCTGGCAGCTACGCCACTGCTCATTCCCTATAGGATATTAATATTAAGATGTAGGCCTGCAATCCTGAAAGTGGAAAATTATGAAAACTGCATACTTTATTTGGAAAGCAATGCTTTGAGCAGTAGGAATTTCAATTGAATGAACACAGCCTGGCGATTTTTCGCGTACACTGCGTGATGTACAACAGCATGTGCACCTGTGCGTGCATGCGTAACGCTCAAGTGAATCCAACTATGCAAACACTTGTGATTGGTTAGTATTTTAATTATTGTATCCAAGCTAAGGTCATGTGTTCGCGTTGTAGTTTGAAATATACGATTCACGATGTACTCTCCCAACGAAATGTCTTTCCGCAGTAACAAATGTTGAGAGTAAATAATACTAACTTGAAACCTATTTATTTACTTCAATCAATTCACCATCGAAGTGGTTACGTAATTCTCTTGGTTACCAGATCACGCTATTTTGGTATGCCTTCGAGTGCCATATACTTTGCGTGGTGATTGTTTCGATCGTGGTTCACTACTCAAGTGCGTGATCTCGTTGACATAGTAACATTACGTAACTTCGATACTGAATATCATCTATAATACCTTTTCAGTTTTAATCAACTTTTCAACATCAAAACATTGCTGGAAAATAACGAAACAAACTTTCTTATGATATCATGAAAAACCTGTACAAAATTATATATATTATATTGTATAATTAGCTAATTCTGACGTCAGTCATTGACGACCACCATAACAACAGATGACGCCCGGGGCTCTTTTTTAAAACATGTGATGCATAACAAATGATCAAGGTTATGAATTGTGATACTAGGTGAATAAAGGTATCCCCGATTACAACGGATTAGTAATTGTTATGCGATTATGTTATTTGCCACGATCCAAAAGAGATAACTTCCATTCAGTTAATATCATGCAGCCTCACTACAGGGATTTCCTATCTAGCAGCGCATTATAGTTTAATTTCGACTTCCAAAATTGTTCAGTTTTAACATCAGATCAGGCTCAAAATGCCAAAAATTACCGACCACCAGAAGGGAATGATAGAAGCATATCATAGTGAAGGAAAATCTAACCGTGAAATTGTAAGATTATTGAATATTGACGAGGGATCTATTCGATATAATTTGAGAAAAAAAGATTCACGGCTCAATGGACAATCGCCCGAAATCTGGATGGCCGAAAAAAACAACACCAAGATAATAATAACAACCGAACCCAAATAGTGTTTGTATCAAACATTGTTGATGATGACCAGCAGTGCTAAGTCGGGATAACTTAACTGCAAGTTGATCATGATAACTTTTTGATAGCAAGAGGGTATTGACGTCATAATGAGCCTCATTAAACAGCGCCGCCACTTTTTCAATGGAATTTTACTGTGTAATTTACCGCAAAATAAGGATATTTTTTCTTTCTTTATATGTGATGCGATCAAGCAAAATCAGTCGGAATTCGGAAATATTAAATTTTCAGTTTCTTGTAGGATAGTAAAATGCATTTACAAAGCTGTATTTTGCAGAAAACCCCATTGAAATTGAGCAACCAGTTCCAAAGATATGAGCAATTAAAGTTTCAAAAACAATAGGAAACAAACCGAAATATTTCCTTTGTGTGGCTATATCTCAAAATCAATATTTCCAAGTTCCGACTGATTTTGCTTGATCGCATCACATATTTGTAATAAATGAGGGTTCCAGGTTCCTGCAATTATGACTATTATTGATTAACCCTAACAGAACTAGGACTCACTAAAGCTCACTATTAAAACCGCTCTGCGTGCATGCATTCCACGGGACTTGATGGCGCAATCAGACCAAGTCATATATACCCAGGGAATCGTTGGCCGGGCCAACGTCACCTGTGTAGGTACATGCTGGGGATCTTCTGCGTGGCATGCGAGGGGTCCGAGGTTCGAATCCCGGGGGTGCCAAGTGACTATTTTCTTCATCTTCTCTCCTTTTTCGTTCCTTCTTTCCCTTCCGATAGCCAAAAAACCACGGGTAGGGTTAGGATTAAAGGGTTTTTATTTTAGTGACAGTTAGGTTTGATACGTTTTCCATCTGTAGTATCATTACAATTTTTTACATTTTCTGCGGTTATAGGGGTTGCGGAAAGACATTTCGTCGGGAGAGTACGATCACGGTTGGATATGTACAGCTGTTGAAAGCTGTGTTCATTCAATTGAAATCATTTCTAGTTGGGGTTGATGAAGGGGTGGAATGGAGAAGGGGGGCCCTCAACCCAAGTGATCATTAGGGCTGTGCAATAATTATATACTGTGGGGAAGATATTGGGAGGGGGCAAGAATTGTTTGGCAAGCCAAAAATGAGAAAGCAATTTTTGGCAGGTTGAAATAGGGGGGAGGGAGTAAGCAATTTTGGCACACATTTCTGGGGCATATTTTAATTACAACAGGCTTAGGAACTGCAGAACAATCCAAATATTTGGCATGGGTGTTTTTGGCACGCCATTTGGAAAATTTAACCTTCAGGGTCTCCGTAATTATTGCACCGCCCAAAATATGTGCCCCCGGTCTATGAAAGTCACAGGAAAATTCCTCCTACAGACAGTTATTTGCCGTATAGACTCTTTTTCAGCAGGCGGACTTACCCATGACCCATTTTTTTGAAGTTCTACATTGATATCCAAGTTCCTTATTATAGCAAATACTCCATAGATGAAAATCAACTTCATTGGAAGGTCTATTTATGAACAAACACTGCTCTCAGGTAAGAGACAAATAACAAGATCTACACATGATTATTATGTTTGTTCACATTTAGAAGTGAAATTTATCAAAGACCAACAATATATATATATTCATTTTTTCTTCATAATCCTCTTCAAAACATTTTCATTTTGAGTCTGCAAATATAATACTGATACAATACCATTCAAACTTACATTCTATAAACCATAACAAACTTCTCAACCCCATGAGAACTACCTGCCTATTGGTCAAAAAGAAGTTTTCATTATCAATTGGACCAATCAGCAACATTGTTAGAATAATTTCACCATGAAAAAAAATTGGGGTGAATTATTTTGGTGATTAAAGTTAAGATATCCCCTAATTGACCAATCGGGGCCAATGTTAGATCGGCAGGTAGTGCTCAGGGGGTTAAATAGTGTCAACTCATTCTCCATAACATCATTTAGGTTCAGTAAACTAGTTTACCAAGCTAAGCTTAAGAAACTAAAGGAACATATATAAAACTTGTGAACATGGTTAACATACAGATATGCCACTTAACTCGGATTAAGTAAAATTGAAACAAAATCTGTAAACTATAAACTCAGGAAGGAACAAGTAAAATACTCCCTTTATATTATTCAATATATGCAAGAATATCAAGAATTGGATCTGAGCAAATAAAAATGTGTGGTTTCCCAGATTATAAATCACTTTCTCCCCTGATTGTCATAACTGCAATATTCAAAATAATGTTGTTTTTAGGTCAAATTGGTACATGTACTTCTGAAAATAGAACACCAAGAATAACTTAGATTTGGATGGGAAAAGTAAACGAAGAAAAATGTTTAAAATAATGATTTAATTAACATATTTCTTACATGAATCATGATTGATGATTGACAATGCACAACAGACTGTTTAGCTAATAAGTTATTTAAACAATGTAAATGAAGGCACTTCAAAAAGTATCTGAAACACAAGACAAAACAAAATGCACTGGCTGAAAATGGACTAGGTCCAACATAATTTGTTCACTTTTATCCCTCACAAAAACAACCACCTACAATACAGCTAAGTCCATCATACATATTTAATATGGTCGAATCCCATGATCTTTTACTAAATAATTAATAGATTGGTGTTGATTGGAGTAATTAAGATTAGGCAACAGATGCAATAATATAGGCCTATTAGCTAACCAGCAAACACAAAAATGTTTGACAGAAAACATTTAAATGTTGGGATATGTAAAGGGTATAAATACGTTTTAACAACATTCGGAAAACAGTTTTTGAAAATGCTATGCAAAACATATTTTCGCAAAACATTTGCCCAAAATATTTTACAACAGTTTAAATATGTATGACCTTTATATAACCTGACATTCAAATGTTATTAAACATTTTGAATAAAGGTTTTAAGAACAGTTTTTTAGTTTGCTGGGAAGTTTACAAAAATTAAAAGCATAAACAGATTTTGAATGTGTGCTTTAGCTAGCCACTCAAGATGATTGGTGTTTGTAAGACCCCCCAACCACTAATGTTATGTTGAAATTGCAGTCAGTGTTTCTAATACTTATTAGGAGTTCATTTCACAAAATTCACTCATAATATTTGGCCTAAACTTAACAACAACTCCTTATACACAAATCATCATATTTAAAATAATTTTGTTATTAAAGCTAGTTAGAGGACATAGTGCAGTATACAATATATGGTCCAATTTCCCAGACTTGCACATTAAGCTATGAACTGAAGTGCTCTCCCACATCATAATGTATTCAGAAAGTCACCATACATGGCACATCTTAGGCTAAACACACCAGAACTGTTAACAAAAATGGTACTTTGTGTACAAAAATTTCACATCAATTTTAAAACTTTACTAAAACAGTATTGCACTTATAATGCTGAATAAAATCCTGAACAGGAGCTCAAAGTTTCTTACTTCTGACAGTGATTGCATAACAAAAACAGGCTCTTCCATTTAAAATCCACACTACCCATGTGGAAGATTTTGGAAATATCTTCCACAGGGGGGAGTATAATTTTCAAATGAAATGAACACATTGGACAGCTCCATAAGAATTTCATACACCTTCTGAGAAAGATTCAACCTGAATCTTCCTCAGAGGGAGGGTAAGTTTCAAATAGAGTTGCCCAATGTGTTCATTCCATTTGAAATTCATACTCCCCCTGTGGAAGATATTTTCAAAATCCTCCACAGGGGTAGTGTGGATTTTAAATGGAATAGCTCAATGGGCACAATGTCTCAATGTGAGACAAAATAAACAAAACTAGAACACAATATACTTCAAAAATGAAAAGGAAAAACAGTGGCAAAATAAATACATGGTGATGAAGCAAAAAAAAAAATTGACAGTTTCACTGCAAAGCTAACATCACTTCTATCAGATATACAGCACATGATTGTACAGGAGAAAATTTGTGGCTAACATGTTTGACATTTTACTGAATATCCCACTTCGGTTATTTTTTTTAAACTGTCCAAGGTACAAACACATAATGCAACCAGCTAGCTGTGCCTATCTATACACACCCTTATGATATACCTTACAGAAACTATACATAATGCAGCCAGCTAGGACTGGTGTGTCCTGGTAAACCACATAATGCAGACAGGAAGGTATTAAAGCCCATGTATAAACACCCTTACAATGTACCTAAGTTATAGATGAGTTAACCTCAATGTTTATCAACAAAGGCAAGGGACTGGTATATTGATATGCTTGAGTGAACCCTGTGCAACCACCACAATGTTCAATAGCCATATTGAGTTGTGGTGGGAGTTTTAAAACACGAGCCCTGAACAAAATATGATGCGCGCAAAAAACAATGGAAATTGTGATGATGCGTGCGCATACTGCCAGGCATTGACGTCAGAAGTCAACTCATCTATAGAAACCATACATAATAGAGCCAACTAGCTAAGCCCAGGTAGTATCAACACTTGCATATATATTGGGTACAAAGCTACTTTCATGATTCCTTTCAATTCTCTATCTTGGACAAAACTGACAAGTGCATGTCCATACACATACAGCACAACATGGCCTTCAAAACTATGCCATATTGTATGTTTGTGCATGATATTGCAAACCAAAATGAAAAATTAATTTTATAAGATTTATCACAACTTACTAGAAAAAAAAAAAGGTGATATCCAAAATATAAAAGACAAAAAGTAAGAAGCAACAAACATACCTTAATTTGTACCATGAAACAAAGCTTCTAGCTTTACCTTACATTTTCAAACACATCCATACTACATTATTCACTTCACATAAAATCAACTTCGACTCATTCTTTGTTCATCCTCAAAATTATCAAAAGATATTTCAAATTTTCTGTGTCATAAAATGTAGAAGCCCTTTTTTGTAGAATAAAACCAATCTTTGTAAACATTTTCAAATTGTACTCTTCGTAAAATAGTCTTTCACAAAACATTATTTGCAATCCATAGCAAAACATTCTCTTAAAAAAACTTGAATTCAGCTGCTGGTTTTCAGATCTGTACAAATGTATTTACACTAGTTTTTGTCTTTATATTATATACACCCAATGGTGGCATTTTACACCACATATTTTCACAAACATGAACTCTAACCGTACAGGGGCACAGTTCAACAAAGCCCTATGAATAATAACTTGATTTGTTAACTTTCCTACTGGTATCAAGAATAGAGGGCATGTTTGTGGTATCAAAATCTGCAAAAAGACGTTGAAATACTGTTAAGAAGAAAACTCTGGCTTTAAGGAAAACACGGTCCTAGTCAACAGGTGTAAGGAATTGACTTTTTAGCTAATTGATATGTTGAACTGTAAAAAAAATATTATTACAAACAAATGACAACAAAATACAGTACTGAATAAAAGCTTCTTTTTAATTTCAATAGAACAATATGTTATTAGAAATACTCTGACATATATTTCACTCAGTATCTTTTTAATATGTACAGGGTGTCCCAGAAAAATCGCCCACATATATGATATTTTAAAATGCATTTTTATCAATCCTTCAGGATTTAAATATATAAGAGCTACAGCTTTTAGCTATCATTTGCAACAAAAAAAAACAGCCCTTTTGATAAAAATAGTTTTGAAGATATGATTTTCTGTTGACCTCAAGCCATTGTAGGCACACACAGACACAATGCACCACCCATGGAGAGTTTTCGGAGCCTTATGTGAGTCCATCTGCCTGTGGCTCAATTTGCAAATTTTTCCTCAAAATTAATTCCTTCTAAAAAGTGAGATATGTATCTTAAAGGAAATTTTCTAAAATTTTGAATTTCAAAATGATATAAACAATTCGGCAGGTTTTACAGGTGTTGAGTTACACAGTAAAAAAGTAACAGACCTATTAAAATTTAAATGCCATTGAAATTCTCAGAAAATTTCCTATGTGAAGCATATATCATTTGTTACAAAAATATTCAAATTTCTGATAAAAATATAAAAATTGAGGCACACACAGATTGGTCAGTGCAACCATTTTGATCATCGAGATCATATCGTTTTTTGGCAAACAATAGCTGAAAGATTTGCCATATGGCAATGCAAACACTGAATGACCGTTTAAAACCCATTGTAAGAGAGCATTATATTTGCCTAAGCCTGCTTTTTGGGACACCCTGTATGCTTAAGCCTCCATTTGGTGCCCTTGTGCACATTTTTGTGCCTCAAATAAGTGTTTTATGGTGAGGTTTGTTATTATGCTTTAAGAAATGTTGATGCATTTTGAAAAATGAGGACGACTCTTGAAATACTTTCTGCATCCCATTAGCAATTGAATATATGAATACAAAAGCCACCTAAGTTCATACTTTGGCCAAATTGAGTTAAGCATGGGAAATTGTTGCTATACATAGGCCTGTCATATGCATGAAAGAACAACTCAAATTCATTCTCTGTGTCTATTGGGCATGTGAAAAATAGCATGTATGAAAGAATCACCCAATTCCATGATTTGAGTCTTGTAACACATTGATTGAAATCCAGTATGTATAAAAGTTTACTTGTAACACATTCATTGCTAGAGAATGACTTTTGAACAAAAAATGGGTTTAATAAAGGAAAGTGTGTGGTTTATATTACATGGCAGAATGCTTATCAACATTATACATACATGTGTGCTTTATTTTGTATTATCTTACTAGTGGTAATCTCATTCTAACATTGTTGTCTTTGTATATGATTAAAAAAAGTCCAAAATTTAAAATGAACCCCACGAAGTCCCTGAAATGCTAATCGTCATACCTAATACAGGTTAATCCACTCATTTGCACGTAAAACTTACCATATTGACCAGGTAAATCTAACTGAAGGAATTAAAATGATACACGGGTTTTTCTCTCAAAATAACTTTGCATGGACTTAGGTGGCTTTTGTATTCATGTATTCAATTTACAAATACAGTGTCATCTCAAGACACTAAAACATGAATGACACAACTATACTCTGATCAGCTCATAATCGGTGGGACTCATAACATTGTGGATTGATATAGAATAGCGTACAAATTGCTACCAACTATGCGAATCACGCTGAGCGTATTGCTTGACTGCATGACGGCGCTTTTGTGAATTTATGCATGCGTAAGTTGGAACTTTATTGATGCGCGCAGTAATACAAACCGAATAATTCTCGCCTATTATGAGCTGATCATAGTATAAGGTAAGACCACTATTGTACATGTAACTTCCTTGCACCAACAAATCGGGATTCATTCATCATATTCCCTATGCAGAATACCAGAATGTTGTAAATGCCCGCATTGGCACTTACATCATTCTTGCATTCTTGTCATATGGCTGCATATCATTATAAAAGTCATACATTTTAAAAATACCACACATGTGGTAAAAAATACATGACTAATTATCTTAAGGCATTTTTTTTTTATAAATAGCATTTTTGCTCTCGTAAGTTCTAGATTTCATACATACATACACACATACATAAAATATACATCAATTTCCGTCCTATATACATATAATCATTTGTATAGAAGTAATATGCACAAAAGTTAATTAGTATGCACTTTGGGTGTTTTGCTTCACTATACACTATATTTGGAAGGTACACACAAAGAAATGTAAAGAATGTACAAATACACATCAAATATATATCAAGTTTGTACAGTACACTCACTGTGGCTGATTTTTTAAACTTTATTTGTTTATCGTATGGAATTTGAATCGTCAAACTCAACACAAGCCAATCAAATATGGCTATTACTATGATGTTAATCATAACTTTTAATTATGACAAGTGCTTGATCATTTCTTATAATATTGTTAATAGAGAGAGTCCTATATAGCGACAATGTGAACATGAAGAATGATAAATAACATTATACATTATGCTACACAATATCAAGTCTTACATGGCAAAATTAGTAGTGTTTGTCTAATCAGGATCATCTCAGTAGTTTCATCTCGTAAATTTTACTATCGTTACCAACCACACCAGATCGATGTCACACATAAAACAAAAATGTGATTGCAGACTCATGTTTTTGGTTACCATGATTACAGTCATGATTGTGAACTATACATTGTTTGTGAATGCCCAATATGTAGCAATTAGCATGGCACCTGCCTGTGTAGCATGTTATGAAAAAGCTGTTTACTTTTATGACTTCAGTGTTGCCAATACTTTTCAGTGCCAAGGCGTGGCGCATTGGCTCCCCAGACCGTGGTAATGGATTCTTAAGTAGCCCAATTTTTAAGCTTCCAGAAAAGGGCCCAATACCAAATTTTGGGGCGGACTTAACCAAATTTAGAACGCAAATCAGCCAATTGGGCGGAAAAACACTTGACTCGAAAACTTCTGATGCTTAATGGGAAGTTACTGACCGATCAATAAATGGTCACAAAACCCGTTGTAATTGTAACTTGGATCTTCAGAGACTCAAAACCTTTATAAATTGGCTAAATTGAAAGGAAAATATGTCAAATTACTGCCGCGGCCTGACACTGGTAAAAGTAGCACAATTATAGGCAAGTAGCAGCAAGCTTTTTTGAGTAGTGGCAGGTGATCACCAAATAGCCCAATTATGCGCCTAGGGTGCAGTGTTGGCATCACTGATCTCAATACATATTAACACTCAACCACAAATATGGTAGAGAATATATATTTTGTTTCCTTGCTTGTACACATGTAGTAGATTGTACAAGGACACATGACTGTTGCACCTACATGAATATACAAGTATGAAATTGGTTACTCTACTGTGTATCTATGCATACAGCTGACATATTTAACCACTTTTGTAGAAAAGATGATTCTCAAATTCAGTAAGAAAATGTTATTCTACACGGTTGACCACAGTCAAGCAGACTATGTACATTTTGTATTTAAAAGATGAGAATAAAATGAGCTTTGAATGCTGTGTGCCATCATTTACTTATTTTTGAGGCTCAATAATATTTGATCACATACAAAATGTTAGATAATTCAATAGCTGTGTATGTTATTTCCTTATTTCTATACACCTACATTTGCTTACACAAGCACTGACTGGCTTGTAGTAGGGTCGTATGTTCAACTAGCTGCTTACACAAGCACTGACTGGCTTGTAGTAGGGTCGTATGTTCACCTAGCTGCTTACACAAGCACTGACTGGCTTGTAGTAGGGTCGTATGTTCAACTAGCTGCTTACACAAGCACTGACTGGCTTGTAGTAGGGTCGTATGTTCACCTAGCTGCTTACACAAGTGCTGACTGGCCTGTAGTAGGGTCGTATGTTCAACTAGCTGCTTACACAAGCACTGACTGGCTTGTAGTAGGGTCGTATGTTCACCTAGCTGCTTACACAAGTGCTGACTGGCCTGTAGTAGGGTCGTATGTTCATCTAGCTGCTTATACAAGCGCTGACTAGCTTGTAGTAGGGTCGTATGTTCACCTAGCTGCTGCTTTACACAAGCGCTGACTGGCTTGTACATGTAGTAGGGTCATATGTGACACGATCAAAGGAAATGAGTCAGATGTCGCTAATATTGATTTTGAGATATTGGCAGAGAAAGTGTTATAATTCTTCTAGCATGAAAGTTCATCTGTGTTGGTAGACTTCATAATTCTTCTGTTTTATATTGTTTTTAGCGATCGTTAAATTGACATAACTTAGCAAAGAAAAGTCGTATTAACACAGGGTTTTCAGTTTCTGAAAGCTCTAAATGTCCTCGTAAGAAACAAATGTAAAATTCATTTTCGACCAGGGTCGACATGTGACTCATTCCCCTTGATCATGTCATATATGTTCACCTAGCTGCTGCTTACACAAGCATAGACTGTCCTGTAGTAGGATCGTATGTTCACCTAACTGCTTACACAAGCGCTGACTGGCTTGTAGTAGGGTCGTATGTTCACCTAGCTGCTTACACAAGCACCGACTGGCTTGTAGTAGGGTCGTATGTTCACCTAGCTGCTTACACAAGCGCTGACTGGCTTGTAGTAGGATCGTATGTTCACCTAGCTGCTTACACAAGCACCGACTGGCTTGTAGTAGGGTCGTATGTTCACCTAGCTGCTTACACAAGCGCTGACTGGCTTGTAGTAGGGTCGTATGTTCACCTAGCTGCTTACACAAGCACCGACTGGCTTGTAGTAGGGTCGTATGTTCACCTAGCTGCTTACACAAGCGCTGACTGGCTTGTAGTAGGATCGTATGTTCACCTAGCTGCTTACACAAGCACCGACTGGCTTGTAGTAGGGTCGTATGTTCACCTAGCTGCTTACACAAGCGCTGACTGGCTTGTAGTAGGGTCGTATGTTCACCTAGCTGCTAACACAAGCATCAACTGTCCTGCAGTAGGCTCATATGTCCACCTAGCTGTTTACACAAGCACTGACTGGCTTGTAGTAGGGTCCTATGTTCACCTAGCTGCTTACACAAGCAATTAACTGGCTTGTAGTAGGGTCATATGTTCACCTAGCTGCTTACACAAGCACCGACTGGCTTGTAGTAGGGTCATATGTTCACCTAGCTGCTTACACAAGCACTGACTGGCTTGTAGTAGGGTCGTATGTTCACCTAGCTGCTTACACAAGCAATTAACTGGCTTGTAGTAGGGTCATATGTTCACCTAGCTGCTTACACAAGCACCGACTGGCTTGTAGTAGGGTCATATGTTCACCTAGCTGCTTACACAAGCACCGACTGGCTTGTAGTAGGGTCATATGTTCACCTAGCTGCTTACACAAGCGCTGACTGGCTTGTAGTAGGGTCGTATGTTCACCTAGCTGCTTACACAAGCACCGACTGGCTTGTAGTAGGGTCATATGTTCACCTAGCTGCTTACACAAGCACCGATTGGCTTGTAGTAGGGTCATATGTTCACCTAGCTGCTTACACAAGCGCTGACTGGCTTGTAGTAGGGTCGTATGTTCACCTAGCTGCTTACACAAGCACCGACTGGCATGTAGTAGGGTCGTATGTTCACCTAGCTGCTTACACAAGCGCTGACTGGCTTGTAGTAGGGTCGTATGTTCACCTAGCTGCTTACACAAGCACTGACAGGCTTGTAGTAGGGTCATGAGACCACCTAGCTGCTTACACAAGCACTGACTGGCTTATAGTAGGGTCGTATGTTCACCTAGCTGTTTACACAAGCACTGACAGGCTTGTAGTAGGGTCATGAGATCACCTAGCTGCTTACACAAGCACTGACTGGCTTGTAGTAGGGTCGTATGTTCACCTAGCTGTTACACAAACACTGACTGGCTTGTAGTAGGGTCATATGTTCACCTAGCTGCTTACACAAGCACCGACTGGCTTGTAGTAGGGTCGTATGTTCACCTAGCTGCTTACACAAGCACCGTATGTCCTGTAGTAGGGTCGTATGTTCCTGCTAAGTAGTACACATCACTTTCATCCACTTGTAATTTGAGTTTCTTGCCCACTGTATAGAGTTTGAAGTCAGCTTGGGAGAGTACTTCACACTTGTGAGAGATGGTCTGAACGTCGTTTTCATCCACATGAGGAGATTGGTAAAGCGCCATCTGCAAAGTAATTGCCAATATTTAGGTTAGAAACAAGTTGGAATGAAGACAAATTGGAAACATACAGAAGAACTCAGTACCTTTGAAATATGTGACCCGTTCTGACAAAACCAGGAACAAGTCGCATTTTTGACATTTCATGATTTGAATAAAAATGTAAGCATGGGACAATAAGATTCAAAATGATACCAAAATTTTATACATAGCATCAATACTTTTCAAGATATGGATAATTTTGTAAATGATACCTTGATATTTTTGCCGAACTGCTATTCTGAGTAATGGGCTAATTAGTTTCCTGCTTTACACAGGATTGAATAGGGATTATCATAGTTCAACTGTCAATTATTGATTAAATAAACCTCTTTTTTTTAATAAGTACTTTCAAAGATTTAAAAGTCCACTTAGTCCAAAGGTCAAATACCATGAAATTAAGAATTCCCAAATTTGATTTGTGTATGGCAATGTCATCTTTAAAGGCCTATAACTCAAAAACATGCCTGGCAACTTGTCTGGGTTTTGTTGGAGCTGGTCACATATACTTCATTAATAAAATTTTATGTGTATAAGCTACACAATGGCAGCACCACAAGCATGCAAAACATTAATTCCACACACAGCGCCTGCTAGAAGGAATTACTTGACCGATTCCTTTTGTTACTCTTTCATGAATGAATCAAAATGTGTCGGTTTGGGTTAGCAGTTAGTGTAGCATATGAATAGACCTGTATGGAGTGACACCCTATTTGTCAACAAGGAGTAGCATAGTTATAAGGCAAAAAAAAATTGTTGTGTTACCCTCAAGTGGGATAAATGTGAAGGTTGAGTCGTTTGGTCAAATTTTTTTAAACCTTCAGTTTAAAAAAAAATCCCCACAAATATTAAATATTGCTTCTCCCATTAGGGACATTTGTGGATAAGGGGGCCCTACAACACACTCAACCGGGATGAAGGAAATCACTTCCTGCCGCACATCTATGACCAACTCCTAAAACCACCTAAAACAGCGCCACCAACGTCACGCTCCAACAGGAAGCAGACGAGGAGGACTGGGAGAATTGGTCAGTCGATTTGAGAAAGTGCTACGATGTAGCACGAAACGTCATTGTTAGGTATGTTTAACATCATTTTACCAAATAATCAATTGGATTTGTTTACATGAAATTTTATAAATGACATTTGTGGATACTTGTTAGATATTCAATTTAAGGCGAGTATATCAATAAAATATTAATTTTAAATGAAAAACATATTTTGAACAAATCTGTAAAAATCGTCTTAAAAAAAAATTTTGGGCCTAATCAACAGACTACATCAAATAAATTCATTGCAAACATATGAAATCAAATGGGCTCTTACATCTCCATCATAAGACTTGCGTCCTCCTTTAGTTTCTTCCGGATGATAAAACCATTTGACTCTCACTACCATGTTACCTCCCCATGACTCCCACATGCTTTCTATGCGGCCAACGTATGGAAGGTGAGGGCGTCCTGTTGACAAGAAGACGGCACATTCGCCAACCTATGGAGACAAATGCAAACATGCCTTGGTTTAATAGTACATTTATTTAATGGCGCAGCTAGGAGCCGAGGGGAAATTGTTGGAACCAAAATAATTGTAGGGATAAAATGGGGATGGCAAAGAATGAAGTGTCATTAAAATGACTAAAAATGGGACAAAAAATTGACAAATGGGGAGGAAAATTTCACATTGCCCCCCCCCCCCACCCAGGACAAAATATTGACAAATGGGGACAAATTTATTGCTCTTTTATCTTGATCAGAACTTCACAAAATTTCCACTGGATGTGTGTTTTGCTCCACAGAGGCTTTTGGGCAGAGGGGTAGGAAGGAATAAGAACAA
Organism: Amphiura filiformis; assembly: GCF_039555335.1. Classification (NCBI taxonomy): domain Eukaryota; kingdom Metazoa; phylum Echinodermata; class Ophiuroidea; order Amphilepidida; family Amphiuridae; genus Amphiura; species Amphiura filiformis. Next base: position 14,683,781 of record NC_092638.1, read on the forward strand.
AGAGAATTTCATTTTCTCGGGTGCAGTTTTAACCCCCCACCCCTACTAGACACACGAAAAGGCCATAGCGGCGGGAGATTACCTTGGCCAGCCAACCCTTCCGTGCCCTTATGTGCTTTTGCATGATGATGCAATCGCATCACATGGGGCACTAGCACCCGCAGTTGCTTGGTACTGTAGCTTTTTGTGGCTTTTGGGCTTGTTACGGTTAATTTGTCTTTTAAAGATACTATGAACATCAAGTGAACTAGCTCATTGAGATAATATTTTGATTGCATTGAGTGATTACATACCCTGATCAATTCTTTGCCTCTCATGATGGCCTTGTAGAACACTTTCCTCGCTTTCCCTTTAGTTCCTCGTCTTTGTGTAGCTTTACCCAACCAATTCCATAGCTGCCTGGCTGGAAGGAATGCTGTCAACATCAATCATAACAACAAATATCAATATGATTCTGTACTCTCCAAAATCTCTCAAAGATCACCGAGATTCTTGTCATAAATTTAAGACTCATATACATAGATGAGTAAATCTGAAACTCAGAATCTGTAATTGTCTTGTTTCTTTTAAGATTTGCTTCAAGCCATAATGTGTGATTTGCTCCACAGCAACGCCCTCCAATTTTTGTTTAATTTTTCTTCTTTTTGCATGATTGGAATGCCCAGTGGTACACGAAAGACTATAAGCCTGAAGTGCTTTAATCACAGTAAAATATAAGTTTTTATATTAAATCCAAAGATCTCCGGTTTTATTCAAAGTTCACAGATCGAGTGCTCGCTAACATGTCTCGTGCATTTTAGCTAATGTGTACATGTATCATTGAATCAGTGATGTATAAATTGTGTGCATATCGCTATTTGTCGTACAAGCTAATACACGCATTGTAGGTGCTGGAATGAAATAGCAATTTCCTTTGTTTTACTCATTTATTTGGCTCAAAATTAAAAGTGGACAATGTGATCAGTGAAAACTAACATTAAAATAGGAACCTATTCTTTATGCAAATCACACATTATTGCTTTAATTGTGAATATGAACTGGTTGTCTGTCAAGTAAGCCAAGGTAAACAACAGTAAAAATGAACAGTGTCCATTATAATTTCAAGTTTGTTTTGTTGTTGTTAAGATGTTGAGATTTTGTTCCATTTAAGGGGAGAGCACATCAAACCAGGCAATTATATCGCTGAATGCATTTCTTCATGCTTCTTGTTATGTCACAGCAATGGAAATTTAAATATCAAATAATAGTGTTTGCACCTTCCACAACAGAGCTTGGTACAAAAAACAGTTTCGAAGTTGCATATAAAACATTTTTAGCAAACAAGTTTCTACCCTTTGAGAAAAACCACACCATTCAATGTTACTGCTGTTCATTTTAGGCCAATCTTTAATCCCATGAGCACTACCTGCCGATCTAACATTAACTCTATGATATTTTCAGTTTAATCACCAATCAGAATGGATCTTTGCAAATAATTCACCCCAATTTTATTGTGTGGTGAAATTATTCTAACAATGTTGCTGATTGGGCCAATTGACAATGAAAACTTCTTTTTGGCCAATTGGCAGGTAGTTCTCATGGGATTAATCATGTGCATCTACAGTGTACAGTAGCCATTTATTATTCTCTGTATAATTCTGCTGTACTCTTCTTTCATATCTTGAAATTTTCCCTTTCCATTTTCTGCTTATCACATTTTTCCATGTATGATGATGATGCATTCACCAAAATATATGTTTTCTCCTCCACAATGTCCATGATACAACATTAAACCAATTTCAACCACTCATCTAAGCACACCCCATGCACAAACATATGGAAAAGTACTCCAAATTATATTAAAAAATGCTAACAAACTCTACTCAATAAACTGATAAAATGTGTAAAACAGTGCACAGTATTTTTGCAATGAGTGCTTTTTGGTAAAGAGGAAGCAGCCATATGCAAAAGAAACATGTAACAGCATGGTTCATGGTAGGTCTACATGGGTACTGCATGAGCTTTGTGTGGATCACCTCAAATACTTGCATTACTTGCAAAAATATATTCTGAATTTCATTGAAATACTCCTGCATGTCCCATTAAAATTTACACAGCATTGATGGCCTTAACCAAATTTGTGCTTGCAAATGATTTACAAAAAAATTCCCATGCTTTCAAAAAATGGGCTGTTCCATTTACACGCCACACTACCCCTGTAGAAGATTTTGGAAATATCATCCACAGAGGGGTACACATTTCAAATGGAATGAACACATTTGACAGCTCCATTTGAAACTCACCCTCCCTCTGTGATAGATTCAGGTATCATTCTCAGAGGGTGTACGAAATTCAAAATGGAGATGCCGAATGTGTTCATTCCGTTTGAAATTCATACTCCCCCTGTGGAAAATATATTCCTAATCTTCCACAGGGAGAATGTGGATTTTAAATGGAATATCCCCATATGAATCATGGCCACTTGATTTTTTTAAATTAACCTTTGAGATGATCCTCCAGAAAACTTAATTCATCTTGCAAAAATATCCTTGTGTTTCACATTTCCGTTTACCAAAACCAAAAGATAAATTCTAACACGCTAGGACATTTTTCCAAGATAACACATTTCTTCAACATTCAGATTTCTATCCAATGTGACTAAATTAGACATTCATTTGCAGAAAATAAAAACTGATTATGGTGTTAGTAGGTGTGAGGCACAGCCCATGGTTAATATACCACTAATATATAGCGTGGTAGAAAAGCTTATAGAAACACTGCTCTATGCAAATGTGTGTTGAGAACTACAAAAAGGGCCACTCTCCTACACTTACATAGTTTGCCTCAAAAAGCTATAATAATACAAGTCTTAAATCAGTTTTTTGTTAAAAATCTCTCATTTGTTGTAGATCATATTTCTTTATAAAAATGCAGCAATACTCAAGTATAATCATGATTTCCTTTATCGTAGTCTGTTTTTGTTTTTACTATTGCAAGGAAAGAACAAGCAAATGAAGTTAAATGAATTAATCAGTAACTTGATCGACATAAACTGTTTCAATATTACTATCAACATGATTATCTGTTATAAATTATTTCAGCAAATAAATGTAAATAACATTATTATCTGAATCCCTTCAAGAACATGCTCTTTCCTAGCATTGTATTTGCAGTCACCAAATTATGGGTTTAATGATTTAACATAATACTTGATTATTTCTTCTTTAAAAAGTGATTTTTTCCTTATAGGTGCTAAACACATATTAATAACTCACTATTCCGATTTCCAAAAAGCCAAATAGGTTGAACTCATTTCCAAAATAATTTTTTTCTTAAATTAAGCCACATGTACAAAATTATTTCTCAATCCTTTCTGTGCATATTTCATATGATACCTCATCCTACAGAACAAAATTGCAAAAATGCTAAACAACAAACCTACTCGTTCATGAATGTTCATCTGTGTTGGTATAAATCATGATTTTGATTTAAACTTTTGATCCAAACACAAGAAACAAACAAACCTACTCATAAAATTGCAACTTTTGATTCCATTTTGCACTCCCAACAACCCAATAACTGCATGTGACCTATTACTATTCTGAACTGTCTCGACTCTCCCTCCCTCCCACCATACTAGCCTGTATATAGATGTCTTAACCATTAACATTATAAGTTTACTATGACCTTGAGTGTGGCCCACAATGCATCTAACCCATGCAGGACAAGAGTACTCACAGCTTCGTGCATCCAAAATGACCTCCCTACCTGCCATCTTACTAGTAGATGGCAATCTTTCTCCACGTTTCCGACCTTTGCCCCCTGCTCCTCCAGTTCCTCCACTTTGTTGTGTGTCCTGTCAAGAAAGTTCAAAAAATTATTATTGAAAGTCCTGAACAGGAGATTAAGTCATGGCGAGTAAGATGGAAGGAGCCATATTTTCCAGTTTCAGACATTTACCAAACAGACTGCAGTGTACTTCCTATTAAGGTTTTTAAAAAAAGTTATGTCTCAAAGCAGCCGCGAGCGTTCGTTTTTCTTAGCGCATCAATGTCAGCTGAAACATCATTTTTTATTTCCTCCTCCTTTTTTTTTTATAGATTTTTGCCATAAAATCATCAAATTCTAAAAAAAAAAAAAGAAGAAATTAATACTTGCATTGTTTAGGTATAAAACATTTGATATTTGTACTTTAATTGTAATTTAAGTAGTATGTGTAATAAATATTTTCACAGGGTTAAATATTTGTGGCTGCCTGTTTGACCGCAAAAAGTACAAAAATTTAATCCCCGCGAAAATATCCCGCTACACACTAGGTGTCTATGTGGCTACATTTGCTTCTTGTTGCTCCTAAAAATTTAACCATGACTTCAAATAAAAATGAACATATAATGCAGACACATACAACGCCAGAACCAGTATCTTTTAAGATACTGAAAGACACTAAAATTACTTGTTAAAACAAGTATTTTGCCAGTGACATTTTTAGGGACATATTAGATATACATAATTGATAAAGATAAGATAAATGAAATGGAGGACCAAATGGGAAGTCTTTTGCATGTATCAAAAAAAAAAAAAAATGCTGTGTTGCCCTCAGGTGGGAAAAATGGGAAGGTTGGATTGGTCGGTTGTTGTTGCTTTTTTAAACCTTCAGTTTTTAAGAATCCCCACAAATATAATTACTTATTCTATTAGGGACATTTTGTCTACTGGATACTAGTTAGATAATCAATTTAAGACTAGTCTTTCAATAAAATGTTAATTTTAAGTGAAAAACATTGATTTTTTTTGACCATAGCTGTAAACAATTTTTTTGGGGGGAGCCTAATTGCATTTCAGCCTACTTTAATTGGGATAGTCCCTTTGATTTACCTTATCCGAGCTTCCTTCTCCATTCTCACTGCTTTCTTTACTATCACCTCCATTGGTTGCTGCATAGCTGCTGCTCTGTGAACCATCAGCCGCCTCATCGGAATCAGCTAGAGAGCTAGTCTGCTCATCCCCCATCAATGGTGCTTCATATAATGTCTCCACATCCAATGTACATAATGTATTCCTTTTCTTATCTTGTTTGGATTTCTTTCTCTTAGTACTACCACCTGCTCCTGCTTTCGTCGTTTCTGCAGCCCTTTTCCTGGTTTTGCTTTCATTTCCATTGGCTGCTCCGTCTCTACTGCTTTCCCTTTCTTCTTCTTAACTTTCCCATCTTTTTTATTCTTGGATTTCTTTTCCCCCGCCTTAAAGCTCTTTGCTATTGTTGTGTCTTTTCCATGTTTTTTCCCTGATTCAGTCAACTTTTTCTTCTTGCTATCTTTGGATTTTAAGGATTCTTTGTTAGTTCTTGGTTTTGGTGATTTGATGGATGATCCCTTCTTATTTCTTGATGCTTTCTTGCTCTTGCTGGACTTCTTGGAGGGTGCTGCTGATGAAACAAAGACATCATCATCACCTTCTGTTAGCCTGGTCTCTTGTCCATCTGTGCTGTATGATGTATCTAGACTATGAGCTGATGAGGTCAAAGTTGAAGCAAACAAAATGGAATCATCAAGTTGGTTTAGAAAATTAAAAACTTTGTTTCATGCCAGGATAACAGCATAGGTAATATGAAGGAAAATAAGATACATACAATCATATGGTCCGAAAACCTCAGTGGAATTTCATTTCATAATTTTACACACCATTAAATTTCAACTTGAATTGATATTTTGCACTGTAGCTCAAAATCACATTTTCCGACTTCTGGGTTCATTTGTGGTGGATGGTCACACATTTACATTTCATGGAAATTGGTTATTGCATACTAAGGCATCGGAAAAAAACCAGATATCACATCCCTTTCGCTGGTTTAGGAATACAATTTATTCTGTGTAAGAATAACAACAGGGGATGATATGCCAAATATGGACTGTTTTTCCGTTCATTGCATACCTCGACACTAAATCATTACGGTTTATCTACTATTTAGACAAATATAATAATTTAACACACCTGTTTTGTGTTTGGCTTCCTCCTGATTTGATCCATCTTTACCATCCTTTCCATCCGATTCAGATTTCCAGTCAGTACTTGAGCTCCCTTCAGACGGTCTTCGCTTGCGTTTCCTCTGCAAAACTATCGGTGACGGTTCAAATTCTACGATAGGATAATCATGCGGCAACATACGGATGTGGTCTAACGGGATTCTACCAGAGTCCCCATCATCAAATTCCACACATACAAAAACAGTGTCAGTCATTGGGTTCGGTGTTCCCTTTACCACTGTACCTGGATACAGACATCTAAACTGCTGACTCCAGTAAGCACATATCCTGGTATCTTCCGGCAGGTATCTGGTTGAACCTGGCCGCACATCTACGATGGCATCTTGCAGAATTTGTTCTTGGCTAAAAACATGTGGTCTATTACCTCGTTCCCCATCAATAATGACCCCGTACACATCAGGAGCTTGAATAGCATGGACATACCCAGCATGGAAGAGTCCATCAATTGGTATCAGTACTCTCAATCCATCTGAAAGTTCCTCTTTTTGTATGATGCAAGACCTTGGTGGTGGGGTGAGAGGTTTCTCCACCAGATTACTAAGAGGCACATTGTCTCCTTCACTGAAGTTTGCATCCTGACTGTCTTGGCTTTCCATCTTGACAAGAGGTGGTGGTGAAGGTGAGCGCTGCTGGGGTGGAGTCCCTGGTGTCACTGTTATTGTGATATCTGTAGCTACTCCTACCGGCTTTGCTGGCTTCTTGATAAGCTTCTTGGTCTTCTTCCCTTGGCCACCATCCTCGTCCTTCGCAGACATGCTCTCCAACTTCTTCCTAATCTGGACAGGATCAGTCTTCAATGCATCCAAGACGATACCAATGTTGTTGACTCCGGTGAGAGATGTCTTGTTGCTGTTATCTCCAGGTGTTTCTTTAGATGTGGTGTCTTTGGAGGCAGCAGCTGGTGTAGTTGGGAGGTCTACTGACAGTTGTTTCCTTGCCTTGGGTGCTTCTGGTGATTTCATGTGTGGACTCACATCCCTGGAATGGATCTGTGATAAGTAAAAGTGGGTAATGGTGAATCCAACGGACAAGGACACAAAACACATCAAGGATCAATAAATGATACAAGAGGATATCTTGAATATGTGACATGATCTGGTCCATGGGGGCCAAAGGCGGCAAATTTGAAATTGAGATAAAGGCACAAATATGGAGTAAAAAACAATAAAATACATAAGAAAATACACACCACAAAGCTTCAGAACTTTAGAACCAAGTATGCTAGACCTTTGGTGTTTTCAGTATCTGATAGCCTATTGTTTGTATAAGGTAACAATTATAGTATCTCAATTTTCAAAAATGCCTCCTTTGGCCCCCATGGAGCAGATCGTGTCACATATATGAACAACTGAAAAGAAAACGAGCGAGGTACACCAACTCAACGTGGGGAAACAAGTAACTCAGAACACTTCTAATATCAGAGCCAAAAGGAATCACGCTATTATAATAAAGATGTCGAAATTGGGTGAAACAGTGAGGTTTAGTTTCCAGAGAAGATTAACCCGACATTGGCAACACTGTCAAAGCTCAAAGAACCTTATCACATGGAATTTTGTTAATATGGCACTGGAATTGAATACATGTTTGAAGACAACTCCCATGGGAAACATTAAATTAATCGAATTAGACTTAAGGATCGCAAGTACAAAAGATATTATAAGACGTAGCTAGTATTCTTTATAATCAACTGTTTTATACTAAAAAGCTCTGTAAAAATAATTTGGTTGATGAATGCAAAATTCAGCAAACCAAGTATTTTGACAGGAAACATGTAATATATACACACAAATTTGGTGTACATGGTTAGCAGAATATTCGTAATAGTCATTTTCATTAAAAAGGTGGGACAATTTGTGCATCTAGATTGACAAAATATCATATGGAATTAGAAGTTTCTGAATATGTCAAATCATGTGGAATTGTCTGCATTCATAATAAAGTTCAAAAAGATCTACATTGCCTTTTACCTCATTTCAAGTTGCATTGTGGGCAAATGGTTAATTGTAAAAATAGCACTGAAACACTCACTGGACTCGCGTCGCTCAAGAAGATCCTCTCACTCCTTCTGCGGCACCATATGGACTCATCAAATGTCATCTGTCTGTCAGCTATTAAGTCGGGTTCTTGTTTCACTCTTACTTCTGTAGATGGTTTCGTCTTGGATGTACTTGATGATGACGGGGATGATGATGATGACTTGCTCTTCTTTTTGGACTTTGAGGATGACTTACTAGACTTTGAGGAGGAGCTGCACGACTTGTCCCTCTTGCTGGATTTGGAGGAGCTTTTCTTGGACTTCTTGGTTACATGCTCTGTATATATGCAAAAAATCATGTCGCTCATTTTAATGATTTCAAAATATGTAAGATGTGCAAATAAATTGGTGTATCCTTCGTATAAGAGAACACCAAACAAATCCCAACTCTAATCCTAACCCTAATCCTAACCCTAAATCCTAACCCTAACTCTAATCCTATTAGTATTTTGTGATCTCTTACACTAAGGATAAACCAATAAATTTCCCTTCTCTTTCTAAAGGTTTCAGGAAGTGGTCACTTATTAGTTAACTTGTATAAGAGTTATTCAAATTATAAGAGTCAAGTTCTGTAATTTGTTTGACTGAACACCACAAAATTATGGGAAAATTCCACAGATTAGGAAGTTTTTAGCAGGGTTGCAGTCAGACAAGTTTGGAACTGTCAAGCTTTTGGTCAGGAGTAGCTCTGACTTCTTCAGGACAAAGTACCTAAGAATGAAAAGAGCTGTTCACTGGAGACTGTCCCTTGTCAACAGAGAACAACCAGACCTTGCCTACCTGCTAATGTAAAACTATAATATTCATATATTGGTTTTTGCACCAGAACTCTTCATATGAAATACACCTTTGGGGAGGGGAAAAAAGTAGCAAATTTTGTACAGAACTCCCCCAAAAAAAACTAAACTAAAAAACAAAAAAAACACCTTATAACCAACTTGAAAGGTCCATTCTCTTGTGGCAGGTTTGTTTGTTTTTGGTTGATTGTTTTTTTTTGTCACTGAAGGCATACCTTGCAATGTTTTATGACGTAAACCTGAGCCATGTTGGGTAGAGAGTCCTGCCAACTGTGAAAATGCCACATACGCAATTTTTTGTGTTGTGATCAAAGGTTTAAACCACTAAATTATGTTTACTACCCACACGGATGAATTTTCATTCTAATGAGTTATTATAATCGATCAACATTATAATTAGACTTATTTTAAAAACAGTTGTGGAGCAGATAGTCAAGGTATTCCTCAATGACACTGTAACATTCACTCACCATCAGCAGATCCTTTGGAGGAGGATCTCTTCTTAGCTTTGGACTTCTTCTTGACACTCTCCAACCCTGACCCCTCAGCAGTAGCACCCCCTGTTTTATCAGTTTGTTTAGAAGACCCCTGTGCAGTACTCTTCTTTGGTTTCACTGATCCCTTCACTGGGGTGGAACTCCCTGAGCCATGTTGGGCAGAGAGTCCTGCCAGTAGAGCCAGGCCTTTGTGGTTTGACCAGTGGTCTTCCTCCATTGTTGAGTCACTATCATCACCTGAAATTTGGAGGGGAAAAACTTGCATAAGCATGCACTGTAACAATATAACAGCTATTTCTTCAACAAAACATTTTTCTTGAACTATTATCATGATGTAAATGAATCTGGTTCGCCTGTAGTATAATAAAGTCACACTAATTTTAGTACATGTTTGGTGTATTTACAAGGGCAAAGTGGCTTCAATCTGGTAGTTTCCAACATCAGTTACAATATAAATAAATGAAACTTTATCGTAATATCATCACTTAAATTCATTTGCAGTACTTAGACAAAAAGTGCAGTGAAAAGTGTAGTGATTTATAGAGCGTTTCCATCATGAATAAACCCACAAACCTCAGCACACTTTACAAGAATTCACTGAGTCACTGTGTAAACCAAACAGACAGGAACTTGCAGCTAAGAATTAAGTGCACACCATATACAAACCACAATAAGCCATCGCAGAAAGGATCGCCTCCCTGAGTTGTTGTATGGGTACCAGACACAATAAGCAGTTAGTTCCTTGTCCAGGGGAATTTCAAGATGGCTCAATTTTTTCACATGAGCAGAAACTGTGCCAGGGCTTTGTAACTCTCATCGTCACCAAAGACCAATGCACTGATTGAGCTATGGCCAATCAAAAACTGTTTGTTTGCCCACAAGCGACCGACCCAAAAAACACAAAAATCACAGGTTTTGTTTTTTTTTAAATGAAAAAAAAAATTTTGTAAACACATTTTCTCTTCCAAATATATAGTAAAAATTTCTTAGTTTATATTTTGAGTGTTTTAAAGCCACATCAGGTGTTCAATAGCTTTATCACTGTAAGATATGGTTTACTTTCCCTATGTCAATTTGGCGAAAGTGACCATGGAAAAAAAATTAAGGATCGACCTACTGACCTTCCACAATTTTTTGTCTCTTACAGACAAACAAACAATTTTTTAATTGGCCTAACTTGACTGCTTAGACAAAGTACAACCTGCGCAAATATACTTTTATTAAAAAACCACAACAAAAAGAGAGCCAATCAAAGCCCAATCAACCCACCATATACATGCTCAATGGACAAGCCCTGCTTGGCTTTACTTGCTGCTGGTACACTGGGTGCTGGCATCTTTTCATCCCCATCACTGTGATATGTATGTGATCTGATGACACTCTCGATAGCTTCTAAGGTTGTGTCCTTGACAATATCTTTGGCTGAAGCCACCTGACTTGATGATGACTTGTCTTTTGATTTGGATGAGCTGCTTTTTGATTTCTTATCTTTCTTGCTCTTCTTTTTCTTGCTCTTGCTTTTGGATTTGCCTGACTTGCCGGAGGAACTACTGCTTGGCCAGATGATGCTACCACTGTCTGTATCTGTAAAGTAAACATGGGAACATGGGCCTGGTGAAGATGATGGTTGGTGGGCAGGAGGTTTCATGTCACAAATTAATTCAAGATTGAAGCCAGCTTTGCAATCTGGGAATTCACCAGAGCTGAAATATGAGCAGCAAAACTTACTTGCAACAATCTATTTTCACATTTTCAAAATATGATCATTTATTTATCCAGACCAGCCACTTGGCAATGGCTGCATGGGTAAGAAGTTTTTTGATAAAAAACATTAACTTAAAAAAATCATGACCACCATTTTCATAATATCATATGACTTGAGTTTCAATTTGAAACTTCGATCTAACAGTAGCATCCATATATCACTAGCTGACATATCATTTTTCACCCTGGCTTTGCAGTGACATCAGTGTGCTTATCATTGGGCGCAGGTTCAAATCCTGAGCGCTCATTCAAATTATTGGCGTACATATGTACACATTTAAAGACGCCACATAGATGCTCATGCAAAACAGCTGCCTCAACACGTTGACATCACTGCCAAGCCAGGGCGAAAAATGGTATACATATAGCTGGCGACTTCCAATGACAGTCCTCTCAGCCATAATTATGCTACCATTGTCCTTCATTGATCAAACACCATTTCAACTGACCTTATCAGTAAATCCCATAAGGCTTTGCGAGGACACATGAGATTTCGTTATTTGACATCAGTACGCGTCAGGCCAATGCGCACATCGTTTAGCGAACATAGTCACTGTGCATTGCAAGTCGGCATGACATCAAATGATGACATCTCAGGTGTAGAAGAAGGCTTATGGGATTTACCGAAAAGGTCAATCCCACTTACAGTACCTCCGATTGTTAATTACAAGATATGGCTTTTAAATCACTGACAAATTTTAAGCTGTGTGTTCTTACCATATCTCTGATTGGCTGCATATATGATATAGCCCTTCTTATAACCAATCAAAGTAGTTCTTAGAGGTCAATAATTTGGTTGGAAGTGCTCATGGGGTTAAGAAATGAGTCCTCAGGTTAAGAGTGTTTGTGGTTAATGTACTTGCCTGTAGTTTTATGTAGTAATTTATTTCTAATATGCAAAGATTCCTATAAAGACCTTGTCATCGATTTGCTATTATCCACGACATGTTTTGCAAAGTTGCGAAAACATGTCTTCTTTCATTGAAATCTCAAAAGGTTGTCTCCTCAAAATTACAAAGTTTACATAATCAAGAACAACCAATGAGGCCGAATCAAAGAGTACCGACTCTGCCACATTTGCATATCACTCAGGGAATCAACTTAATCTGTACATCTGTTCCTCTTGAGTAAGAGACATGCTAAGGTATAGTCTATATATCTACCTCCAGTCACCAGCACTAGCTTTGAAGTTCAGTGTGTTCTGCCTTAGCTTAGCGTTACTTGGTGCGTAAACATACGCGCACAATCAACTTGTGTACATGCAAGAAAAAACGTCAAGCCTACACAGCACATGCTGAACTTCAAAGCTAGTACTGGTGACTGGAGGTAGATATATAGACTATATTGGCATCATCACATCAAATAAAATTGCCTATAACAAAGGACACATTCATTCATCTGAGATACATAACCAGCAATAAGAATATTCAGGAAATCAATGTTTGATGTTTCCTTGACATATTGTATGGAACAAACAAAAGAAGACTGATTAAAACACAACTGAAGATCAACTAGGAATTGCCAAGTTTTACATATCAAAATATACACTAAGCTAAAAAAGAAACTTTTAATTTTTTACAAGGTCATAGGCTCATAAAATCCTGTCCATCAAAATGAACCAAAATTACACACAGGATGACTTCAATACTCTACTCTAAACACATGTCAGTAACCAAGCAGTTGTCCAACTGACACAACAGCAAAATGCACTGACATGGAACAGCTTCCTGGACAAACATTCACAGTGCAATAATTAGTACCCAGCACAAGAAATCTGTGAGAATGTGAACAAGGTCCTTGCTCAGATGACAATTCCCAAAAAGTAAGTGGAATAGTGTGGAACAAGACCTATTTCTTAAAGAAAGTGTGTGAAAAGCAGATATCAGCACCGATTTGTAAATTATCATCTGTTCAACGATTCTCACAGATTTCTTGTGTTCCATATCAGTGCATTTTGCTATTGTGTCAGTTGGACAACTGCTTCATTACTGACATGTGTTTAGAGTAAAGTATTGAGGCAATCCTGTGACTAATTTTGGTTAAATTTGATGGACAGGATTTTAAGATATGACCTTGTGAAGTTGTTTTTTTGGCTTAGTGTATATAGGCTAGCACCAAAGATCATGTTTAAAAAGTTGTGATTCATGTATCAGAAATTCGATATAACATATTATTCTAAAAAATCCTATCACTAGAACAATTTAAACTCACTAATTCAAAAGAAACATGAGACCATGAAATTACTATTTCAAATAAAACAATGAATTGAAATTACAATCAAATCAAAACTAGAAACAAAGGATTGCAAGCTACAGACTATTTTTATGAATATGAAAAGAAAACATTGCATACATACATTGTATATACAGTGCGCAAAACAATTAAGGTACCAGTGATGTTCACCCCTGTATATCCTAAATGAAGACAAATATATGTCATAATTAGAACCAGCAGCCAATAGCTGCATCTGTTAGGTCTGATTTAAGACCTCGTTTTTTGAAATTGGTTGAGAATTACAGAAACAGTGAACTAAAACCTAAGAAAGGAACAAAATCAAAAGTTGCACTTTTTATGTTCAAATCAATGAAAGCACAACGCCAGTTTTAATGTGCTAATCGATGGAGCAAAGTGCAACTTTTTACATCTTCCGTGGGCTTTGGATCATTGTGTCTTTATTTCTAGAATGATTTCAATGAATGAGGTCTTAAATCCGAGCTACAAGATGCAGCTATTGACTGCTGGTTCCAATTATAACATATCTGTTTTTGTTTAGGATATACAGGGGTAAAAAGTAACTGGCTGGTACCTTAATTCTTTTGCACACTGTATGTATATATGGCTAAGATGCCCAAATTAAGTAAGATATCTATAGGTTTTCAAATATCATATAATAATAATCAAATAATGTAAAAATACACGCAAAGAAATATAAAAATAGTGAAACTTTCATTTCAATCACACATAAGAAAAGGGTCATGCAAGAACAGAGGGAATCAAAACCATGCTTTTTATAAAATTTGGAATAAAAAATTTGAAAACAAAAAGGTACTGGTATAAAAACTTTCGTTCAAAACATTGAGTTTTCAGACTATCCTTACCAACATCATCAATTTCTGACAATACCAGCTTTGTTGCCATGGTGATTGTCTCTGCTTGTTGCTTAGCAACGTTATTTTCTGACTCGCTCAATGGTCCTAAAAGAGGTAGAAATATCAACATGGTTGAAAGTTGAGCTTGAGTTGCTTTTTGCAACACTATCAAAAACTGCAAGTTGTTTTTTAAGCAAGTTTTCAATCCAGTATTGGTTTGCAATTGGCCTTTTAAAATAATCTCAAAATGAAAAGTTTAGCAAACAGAATGAAATATATATATACAAATTCACTAAAATATGCCTTAAGACTAGGAAAACACTTACTCATACCAACTAAATTACAACACAACAAAACCTTACCTAATCTTGGTTGAGATGACTTTGATGGACTTTTGGATTTACCACTCTTTGATGACTTGCCTGATTTGATGATGTTGCCTGCTGAATCCCTTATTACACCTTCTTTCTTGGACTTAGAACCTGGTGGAAACAATAACACAGTTGCTACTTACTCATTTTATAGTTTACCAGATGATATACTGATGCTTAACCCTAACCCAACTCAGTCTCACTAAAACTCACTATTAAAACCACTCTGCGTGCATGCATTCCATGTGACTTGATGACGCAATCAGCCTAAGTCACATATACCCAGGGAATTGCTGCCCGGGCAGCCAAACCTCGGTAGCTACAAATGTACATGTCGGTGATTGCGTGCGTGGCATGCGAGGGGTCCCGGGTTCGAATCCCGGGGGGTACCGAGTTACTTCTTTTTTCATCTTCTCTCCTTTTTCATTTCTTCTTTCACACAGGTAGGGTTAGGGTTAATGGATAATTAGGAGTATTCCATACCTTCCAACGTTGGGAAGTCCAATCCGAAACACTCGGGGGTCACTCCTAGGACAGCACCCCAGAAACCCAAGGTTACTGATATTTGATAATATTGCATGGATTTGGCTGGTTGATTTTTAGGAGGGTTTGAAAACAAATTTCACCATCATTCACTGATTCCACCATCTCCGAGATTACTGCAAAATGTGTCATAATCAAATCGCTAACCATGACCTCTTGCAAATTGACCAATAAAATGGATCATTTTTCTAAAGTACTATTATTTCAATTCATTAAGCAAAAATCAATGGCATATCACTGGCAAATATAAGCCCATCTACACCTAAAACAAAATTTATGTGCCTTTAATGATAGAAAAGAAGCAACTCATTAAAAATGTTATTGTTTATTATGGGCGCTCAACAAGCAGGATATTTTTCCACCTGGAGAAACAAAAAAATTTGTTTACAAGCTCAAGTAGGCCTACAGTAAGTTGGAAATGATCCAGCAGCTGAACAGCACATATCCTGCAATAGGCCCAAAATATGGGCTGGCCTATAATTTCAGCATATCTCACATAATGTTCAGATAAATCAAATTCAATCTGTCTACTTTTTGTTGTAAATATCATTATCATTATACAGAAATACACTTTTCACACATTGGACAAGTTAATTTATCATGTTTATCCTTACGTTTATTTATACCTTGTTTTTATCATCAAAATAAACAAGTTTATATCACATTTTTAGACTTGTGCCTACTTATTCATTCTCTGATAGACTAAGTACACAAGATTTTGAAAAGAAACTACCAAATAACATAATGAACACTTTTGCCGGCTTTCTCGTTCTGATCACCCCATTCAATTTTAAACAGCCTTTGCATACCATTTCACATGACAAAATGGGCAGCATGCAATAAACGAAACCACTTCCATGACAGGGTTCAAATCTGAATTCTGATTCTGATACAGCATTTTTTATAAATCAATGTTATTGTTTATCCAATTCCAGTACAATTACCGAACTGGGTACAACTAGCTAGACTTGAGTCCAGTCTTCGTTTCCAGAGTTTAGAGTTGGGGTATGGCAGTCTTGAAATGAGACTATTAGAGTTGCACCCTATTCGGTAATCGCTCCAGAATTCCAGTTTATTAAGCGTCGGCTTTGTAATGAAGCCAGTTTTGTTTACATTGAAAGGGTTTCATTTAACTTACTTTTACTTTTGCTCTTAGACTTCTTCTTCGATTTGCCTGAGCCAGATATACCACTCTCATTGTCCTTGGATTTGTGTTTCTTCTTCTTACTCTTGGATGATGACTATGATCAAATAAATAAATGGTAAAACATTGTACAATATTACATAGCTGTCCATCAAATTTGAAGCACATGAAAAATGGCAATATGAAAATACAACAATAGGTGTGTTCTGATGGTCAGAGGATTGGCGAACTTGAGAATTGTGATTCCGTAGTCAATCCCTGACTACGTGTCCACACGACTCCATTGAAGACATTGCTATGCCTGAGATCATGACATCAGGTTTGGGATGGCTGTATTCCTTGCCATCTACCTTGTTTATGATTTGCCAAACAGGATAATATTTTTTATCACAAAAAATTATTGCTGTATTTTTCTGGAATAGGGAGTAGTTGCAAGGAATTGATAATTCTATCCTCTAATGTTTACACCGTCCAATACTTTCTTATGATTTTTTCAAGTAAACACACAAGTATTCTCTATTCACATGGATAAATCCATGTATGTTATCCTTTAAAACCCACCTTTACCTTTTCCCCATTCTCCTTGCTCGACTTCTTCTTTTTCTCCTTGCCTTCTTTCTTCTTCTTCTTTGGTACTGGTTCTTCCAAGGATGCAGCAGCCTCAAGCAGCACAGCTGTACCTAATTGCACTGGACTAGATGATTCTTTGTTCTCTTCTTTGTTTTCTTGCTCCTCTTCCTTTATGATGCCATTATCTTTGCTGAATTTGCGCTTACGAGGTCTGCCAGGGCCACGTTTCTTGTCAAGGTGATGACTACGTGAACCTTTATCTCTGTGTACAAAAAAGGACCACAATGGGATTAGTTGTCTTTCATAATTTGCACTGCTTGTTGCTCTACATGATGCCAATTGTCTTCACAGTAGTATGCAAAGAACGGTTTATAACATATCAAACTTATTTTTCAGCCAATTTAGTTATTTTTATTTTATTTTTATCTTAGAGGGGCACTTCATGATCCACAGTCTCATTCCCTAACATCTTCCAAAAAAGTTGAGATTTTCATATCACTGAACCTGAACTACATCATGATTGTGTACATAAGCTTTCTTGCAGATTCTGTTGTTTGACAAATCATGATTTTATGCATAAGCTTTCTTACCAATTTGGTTATTTGATAAAGCATTGTCTACTCTAATTTGCATTTTCAGGCTGTCGTAAAGCCCAAAACAACAGCACTGTTTACATGTAATTGTGTGCATAACTCACAAATTCCAATATCCGAATCAACTGAAATTTCAGAAATAAGTTTTTTTGTGGATATCTATAGAACCAAACCCTAAAAAGAGGATGCTAAAATCCCAAAATTTTCATTTAAAGCATTTTTCACATTGGTCTTGTAGTTCTTGAGTAACATCCAAATATGGATTAAAAATGGAGTATTCACTTATCCTGTTTTGTAAAGATTTTGTTTTCTAATGATATATCTCAAAACGATTGCTAGATAATTTGTCATCAGTTGAAATACATTTCACATTTCCAAAATTGTTGATATTTTCATCAGCTTACTTTTTATCTTTCCTCCGTTGCAGTTTATCCAACTCTCTCTTCTTCTCCTTGTACTTCCTCTGCAGCTCAGCTAATTTCATTCTCATCTCAAGTTCTGATGGGTTCATGACCTCCGACCCCAGTGGGGTCACACTGCCACTGGCTTGTCCAGGAGTGCCACTACATGCCCCTGTTAGTATAGGTAGAGATAATAATACTTAATTATGACTTTCTACAGTTGTGACCCTCTACCACGAAATGAGGATTAAGTCGCAAAGTTGATAGTTTCGAGACATCCTGGCTGCTGAGTTGATGATCTTTGTTTGCTGCGCAACTGTATAAGCCAGTAGTATGTCCTTTGCGAATGGCTCATTGTGCCCCCATTCGCAAAGGACATACAGACATATTGGCTTGAACAGGTGCGTGTGAAACAAAGAACACCAACACATCAGCCGGGACATCTCAACACTACCAACTCGCGACTTATTTTGTGGTAGCAGGTCACAAATAAACATGATGAATTTTAGGCTTTAAAAAAGCTATGTCTCAAAGCCCCAGCGCATGAATGTTTTACTTGGTGCATCCAAGTCAGCTAAAACGGCAAATTCATTTTTTATTTCCCTTTATTTTTTTTATTTTCATTTTTTGCCATAAAATTGTGAAATTCCGAGACATAATATTAAAGAAAAATTTACTTGATTCGATAATCGCATTGTTTGGGTATAAAACAATTAATATTTGTACTTCAAATGCGTACATCAACCACAATTTTATGCTGTGTACTCTTGGACACTCGAAAATGACATCTTAATTCAAAACATTTGAAAAACTTGAAAAACATGCATTCCGCATTCGTTTTTGAAACTGCTGTGAAACATAGCATTATTGTTTTTAGCCTTAGCAACTAGTCATGTGAAACAGTGCATGCAAACTATGAATGTTAGAAGCCAGTCATGTAAAACTGCATGCAAAGTATACAAAGTTGTGTATCTGGGCTATATTGAAAATACCACACTAACAAATCAAATGGAAAATGATATCACGCCACAAACTTCAGAAAGATTGGATCTTCCAACTGAAATCCATACACCCCCTATGGAAGACATGGGACTTTACCCATACAGGGAGTGTGAATTTCAAATGAAGTCACCCATTCAGGTAACCCTGTTTGAAATTCACCATCCCTGTATAGCAGATTAAGGTCATGTCTTCCATAGGGGGTGTATGGATATCAACTGGAATAGCCAATCAGCACATACAGTATTGCCTTTGTTTACATTGACATCTGCCTTGTAATATCACAGCACAAAATAAGAGCAAAAAAAGGAGATTAGGCGACAAAAAAAACATGTTCTACGGGCGAGCAGACCTTTTAAGTAGGTTCGGTCTGTCGGTTGGGCTTTTTTTTGTTGGTTTTTTTTTTCTGTTTTCTGGAGGCTAAAATTACCTTAAAATTTCACAAAAATTTGACAAATCTGAATATTTTTGCAAACATGTTTTCTAAAAATGTTCAGCTAAAATTAATCAATTTTGGCCATAAAACGGTAGATTTTACATGATTTTAGCAACAGTTTTTAAAACAATTCTCTGAAAGGCAAATTCTGGGTCGGTTGGGCCCATAGGTGGGATGGTCCTAGAGGTGATTTTACACCTGTTTGTCCCATCCTTTTCGCTGGCATTTTATTCTATTTACTTTGTCTTGATTAGTATGTGCAATATTTATATATAATTTATTTGTCTTTGTAATTGTATATTTATTTATTTATTTATTTATTAAGGTATAAAACAATCCAGAAAGCAGGTCACAGACCTGATACGCCTGGGTAACAATTAAAAACATGTATAAAAACAACATACAAAGCAACAACAAAATGCATACAATAGCATAACATTCAAAGGCAAAAATCACAGATTATTAAGACGCTGAACAACTTGAGGGATGGTAGATTGCATGTACCTGGTTCGCTTACAGCGAGGAGGATCAATCTGCTGGGCATACCTAAGATTCCTACCGTGCCGTTCACCTTTGGATTTAGGCAGCATTTGAGAATGTTTAGCAGACGCTTGCAAACCTTGGCCAAATCGCACCAACAGCTGATCTCTCCTCTCACATAAGGAAACCAAACCTAGTTTCTCCAAAGCAGCCCGATAAGATGTGTAGCTCTGGCCCTGGATGATACGACACGCCCGCTTCTGGACGAGCTCCATCTGCTCAGACTGTGCTCTGGAGATACTAGTATGCCATAAAGGGCTGGCATATTCCATGAGATGTACATTTGATAAACGGAAGATAAATCATCCCACGAAGCATTGAAGCGTCTCAAAACATAAAGCATATACATTCGTCTAGAGGCGCGAGATATCATTGAATTGACTTGAGTAGTCCAACTAAGATCACTTTCTAAGGTGATACCAAGAAGTTTCATATTCTGAGTGACATCTAAAACAGATCCATTGAGAGTCAAAGGATTGAAGGAATGCTCCCTTTTCAAAAAACTGATGTGCATAATATGGCATTTGGAAGGTTTTGGTAGCATGTCATTTTTGTTGCACCACTCACCTAAACCATCAAGATCTTTTTGCAGTTGTGAACAACCACCTGTCTTAGCATTTACAACTTCACCAAACGTCAGGTCATCAACATATTTCCATTTCAGGGGGGCTTCGGATGCAGCATCATTGACCATGGCGGAAAAAATAATCGGACCAAATTTAGTGCCCTGAGGCACTCCCCCCGAAATAGATTGACATGCTGATGACCTGCCTTTGATTCTAACAGATTGGGTGCGATTACACAAAAAGCTACTAATGACAGGAATAATACTTGGGCGAATACCTATATCAATTAACTTCTGAACAGCAATATTGTGATTAATCCTGTCAAAGGCTTTAGTAAAGTCAACAGCACATAAGGTTGCATAATGGCCAGCCTCATCAATACCTTTAAGGACAGTGTCTACAACATCCACTAGATAGTGAGTAGTTGAGCTATCCTTCACATTACCGTACTGCTGTTTATCAATGTGAGGGTAAAAGTCGACCATAGTCCACTCAGCCAGAAAGCTCTCAAAGATCTTACCGTTGAGGCGGGTAAGGCTGATAGGCCTTAGTTGATCAAGGCTTTTAGCATTAGGTGTTTTAGGTATCGGAGTTATTGATGAGGTTTTCCATACTGCTGGGAACACACCTTGGTTTAAACAACAATTAAATATGTGAGTTAATGGCTCAGTTAGTTCAAAAGCAAACTCCTTTGTGACTCGCGGTGGAATGTCAGCCGGATGCGTGGACTTGTTAGACTTAATGTTACGTAATTTTTGTTAACTTCACCAGGTGATATGCGTGGCGGAGGTAGAGTAGGGCAATAAGCGGACAGGTTCCCAAGATCAAGCGGGGGTAACTGGTTACAAATATCAGCAAAATGATTGTTGATTGCTTCAGCGATAATAGGAGGATCCTTTGAGATTCCATCGATTTCTATGGTCTTTGCAGTGGATTTTCCTCCAGCTATGTTTTTAACATATTTGTGCCATTTACCTGGTTGGTTACAACGCAACCCATCAATGTTCTTATTGTAAAAGTTGGTTTTTGCGTTGACTATCTCGCGTTGCACTTGATTACGTAACTGTTTATAGGTGTCCATATTCCCACACATATAGGCTTTCTGACGCTGGTTTATTAACCGCTTTATGGATTCAGTCAGCCAGGGTTTGTCATCCTCCCTGTGTTTGACACATTTCTCAGGAAAATGAGTATGGAATTTTTCCAACAAGAGTTCTTCCAAAACAGATGCTTTCTCATCAGCGCTTTCAACAGCGTAAATCGCTTCCCATTTTTCAAGAGTTATCCACTGCCCAAAGCTGCGAATTGAAGAGTCAGTTAAAGGACCTTTTATCTGAACGATCAGCTTTAGGTTTGCGAACTTGTTTGTTTGGATGTAAAGCAACACAACAATGATCGCTCTTACCAATGGCAGGAAGTTTAACTGGATCTTGATAAAAGGAATGGATATCAGTGACAATTTTATCAAGGGTGGCATCTTTCCTCGTTGGAAAGGTAACAAGCTGGCTCATGTTGGCATGACATTCCACAAGAGATGTATCAAATTCATTAAAATCACCCAAAATAATGATGGAAGCATTCTTTTCAGATCTCAATCTATCAATTGTGTTTACCAAATGCTCTTGAAGCTGTGTTTCGAGCTTACATTTACATGGAAAGTAAACACATCCGATGTAAATATCAAACTTGTAAGTAGGCACTGTTATCTTAAGCCAAATCACCTCCAGTTCAGAAGGAACTCTTATGTCAGAGGCTAACTCGCTTTTAATGTACTCTCTGACAAAAACAGCAACACCGCCACCTTTGGTTTTTTTAGCATGGTAACGGTCATTTCGATAACAGCGGTATCCACCTACAAGAGATATGTCATCAGGGAGATTTTTAAACCATGTTTCACACACAGCCACCACATCCGCTTCATTTTGTTTAATTACACATTCAAAATCCTCAAATTTGTTATTCAGCGATTGCGTATTAGTAAGAAAAAAACTAGGCAGAGCTGGACAGGTTTGGCCTTGACGAGGAATCGGAATATGAGCCAGTGATGAAGCATAATAAATAAATAAACATAGAACAGGGTTTTTTTTCTTTGCCTTACACACAATTATGCGTGGTGATTAGTTGAAAATGACTTTGTTATGCATCATTAGTGACACAGCTCTACAAGTGAATGGTTTGTATTGTCAGTACTGCAGCTATATGGCACACAACATCAACTAATTTGATACCGTAATAAAGAAAGATATAAATAAATTGCCACTTGCGTCACACACTTTTCACTTCCTTTTGTATTGATGGTTAAAGGGCCAGTACAAATACTTTGTATTTGTTTGCATATTATTGTTCAGTGTGTGCAACCCCAGCCCCTTAGTCTTAATGTTCATTGTTTTACAGGGATTGATTGATTGATACTTCAATACAGTTTATAAAACTTAGACATCCTCTTGTCCCTGTGGGTTAATGTAAAGTTTGTTCATATCCACATCTTTTGGTGAAACAAAAGAATATTCTGGAAATTCATGTATCACTGTCAACATTTTTAATACTACCACCTCTTCACGGAAAGGGTTATATAGAGGCTTTTGTTTGTTTGCTTGTGTGTATTTTGGTCACACATGAGAGTACTTGATGTGACTGAAGTCTGCAATGGTCAACTGATAAGACTCCATGCATGCGTCATCATTGCATGCCCACTCATCACATCACACACATGTTGTAAAAAAAGCTAGTGTACGATATAATGGCACAGATTAAGTGGCCCGTGGTCCTGTGGTCTCTTGATCAATAAAAATAATGGCAAACTTAAGGACCATAAAAATAGGTTCTGTGGTCTCTTGCTCAATAAACAGAGGTATCAAACCCATACTTAAAAAGGCACCTGTGATTTGGTAGCCAAATTCATTTTTCATTTTTCAATGTTAGTTAAATAACAATTTTCATGATAACTGCTTTTCATTTCAATTGGACAAATGTGTATAGCTCTCATAACAAAGACTAAGCTGCCTTACTTAAACATTTGAACATTTCCATTTACATGTTTATGGAATGGGATTCCATGATCTGTATGTATTATAATGACCTCAATGTAGTTTATTAAACCACCTTGCTCCATGAGTGTTCATGAGTATTCACTTATTCAATATGCAAGAAGTGTTTTATTGTTGTTAGTTTGTTGTTGTTTTAATATTTCCTGTTGGACAGTGGTGTAGCCCTTGTAGTGCACATTGAAAATGCTGTTTGCATTACAAGAATCTAAGAAAGTACTCCCTTTGTGTATTTCTCAGAATGGTAATGGCCTGATCTTGAAGCCAATCTTGCCATAAACATGATTTTGATGTTGTCTTTTCTTGTTTCAATCTGACAATATCAAACTGCCACTCAGAGCAGATCACAAATGGTGTTCAATATAACCACATATTGCATGTGTGTCAATAAAGCGCAAGTATTTTGCCAGCTATTCTCTCAATACATTTACACAAGTTGCAGGTAACAAAAAATATGCATATTACAATGTACATGTATAATGACAACGACAGATAGGTACTAGTACACCAAGGAAGTGTTCCCAAGAAGAAAGATACAGTTCCACATCAATCACCCAATACCCAATAGAGGAAAGTTGTGATTGAACTTTACAAGTGCACCTTTAAATGTGCAAGCTCTACTCAAATTAGCCAAAGCACCTTTAAACAAAAGTGCAACTGTGCCAGAAATTGGAAAACTTTTGTTCTGTTTATTTTCTTTCTCACTTTAATTACTAGCACAACCAATTTGCTGTTAAGTACCAGTTCTTTTCTTGGTTAGGTCTCTATTGTCATGTCTTCCTGCCTGCCTGCCATCTCTTAATGTTTCCTGGTGAGCTCATATGTCCAAATAGTGAAAGTTTACATAGCTTTCATAGTATTATTCTGGTGCTTTCTCAGAGTGCCCTCATCACATTATGGGGTAATGGGGTCTGTATATTCAATGCCTGTTATAAAGTCACTATCTCCAATGACATACCAGAAATATTGCTCCAATTGCTCAATTTATATAAAATTTGTTTTGGAAGTATGTATCTAATACTTGCTTCAATACGACAAATACAAAATAAAGACCTGACCATGGAAAGTGTCGAACCAATCCAAATAACTGGCACTTTGTGATATGGTTGCAGCTAGTCCAATACTAACCAACTGTAGATTCTTTCTTGATGGTGAACGAATATCGACTTTTTAATATGGAGAACTCGCCTGCAGAGGTAGTCATTGTCTCAATAGTTTCCTGGAGGCGCTGTTTGCTGCGTTACTGCACTGGCTGTGTTACCTTGCAGTGGGGTGCTGCTATCACGAGAGGATGTGTCTTCAGTGTTGTCCGACAGTGATGCGGCAGGTTTGGAATCTGTACAGATTCATAACAGGTTTGTTAGTCAATCAATTATACAAAATATCAAAAAAACATAAAAGACTGATTTTCGGCCGAATTTCAAATATTTTTAGTGAAGTTGATCAAAATTTAAAAAAATTAATTAAACAATGTTTTACTCAAGATTTTTGTTACATTGTCTGAAAATGTTTTGCTCAAATTTGACCTCACAGGTGGATTCAACAAGTCTTTGTTATGCTAAATATGTAAACTTTTATATACTTTAGACCAACATTTTAGCCCAACTTGCACCTAAATGGAATCGGCCAAATTGGTTGTGTCAACAGAGCAATTTCCAACATGTCATATTCAGACATTTAGAAGTCCACAATAGAACTCCACACTACACAGCCAGTGGGGTTTTCTTTCACCATACCTCATTATTTTGACACAATATGGACAGAACCCATTCCTGACAGTTATTACCAGCGTTCGAATTAAGAAATATTTTTAGGTTGTCCGCCGGACAACCTCAAAAAATTGTTTGGTTGTCCAAAATTTATATGAACTTTTTGAGCCGTAAAAAATTTAGTTGCAAGTTTAAAAAACACACTGCCACCAGTATTCACATGTCACGCACCTTTCCCAAACTCACCTTGTTGCTATTATACAACATCAAAATATATCCAAGAAAATACAGGTTTAATGTCCATCATATTTATCATCAATAAATTTATATTTGTGCCGGATTTTATGCTTAAAAGCCATCAGAATTCATCCTTTTCAAGAAGTCAAAAGACGTAAACATTTCCATTGATAAAGTATCTGATTAATTATTCATGAGCTCATTAGGTTTTCCCCGGATGACAAAATGGGTATTTTGAAACTAATTTTTTTTTTATGCACAGTCTGCAGTGTATAGCTTCAGGGGGTCTTGAAACTAAAACTGACTTCAAAGACTTGGAGTCAGAGGTCAAGTCACTCTGGTCAGGTTTTTCTACCAGGGGCCATGTGCTAGCTAGCTCGTGTACCGATCGATACGTACTGCACACCTGCTAAGGCAAAGGTTAGAATTGAGTACCGGTACGCATTTTATCATGATGTTTATAAAATACTTGCTACAAATTTATGGGAAAACAACATTTTTGGTCATGATTTCTTCTGAACATTTCACATTTTATGCAATGCATTTTATGTTAAGCTTACTTGGTAACATTGCTACACATTTTTATGGTTGTCCCTCGGACAACTGCCGTCAGCATTTTGGGTTGTCCGACGTTCATTGTGGTTGTCCCGGACAACCACTTATTTCGAGCACTGGTTATTACTATTATTATTTCAGCATTTTTAGTAAAGAATAACAAAATTAAATTTGGATGAAAATCATACATTATGGCTTTAATCTCCCATGTGAATTTCAAATGGGGTTACCTGAATGGGTGATTCCATTTGAAATCTACTCTCCCTGTAGGGGAGAATAAGGTCATGTCTTCCATAGGGGTGCATGGGTTTCAAGTGGAACAGCCTATTTCGGTTTAGAAAATGAAACTCTTTTCAGATACCAGACAGAGTTTCAGAGCTACCATAACACTGCTTACTCATAATCAGATTGAAAACAATGGCCGGGTGTGGCAACTACCTGGCTTGATTTGCATTGACGTTATATGCTTTTGTAAAATGAATGTTGCATATCAGAATTTTATATTGTTTTGATATGATACAAATAAATTGAATCTATGTAATCACAAATTTTACGCTTTGCCAAGCCTTGATATAAGCAGGCACCGGGAGCAACTTTGCACTTGTAACATCACTAATAGCTCCTGGTCTTTATAAAATTCACATGAACCAGGAGCACTGTTCTAAAACAAATTGCTCCTGGTTCCAGTTTTGCACTTGATGAAGTAGTATTGGTATGCTGTACACTATATGCAGAAAAGGATTTACTAATTAAACATTGCTCTTGTTTCTTCAAAAATTGCTCCTGGTTCTTGTAAGATGCCAGTGAACAAGGAGCAATGTTCAAAAACAAATTGCCCCTGGTTCCAGTCTACTTATTTCAAGGCTTGCACTTTGCTCCTCAGTTATGAGTACCATGGGTACACTTGCATGTATTAAAAATTATTAGATATTGGAGCATTTTAAATTATATCAGTTAGGATTTCAAATATCTTCATATTTTTTCTTACCCTGTTTGTTAGTGACTCCCACTGCAGCAAATGCTTTCTGTTCAGCCACCTCGCTGAGTAATGCAATCCCTTCAATGGCTGCCAGCTGATCCTGATCTAACCCTTCCATCCGAGAGGCCACACTATGCGTTGTTGTCAACACACTAGAAAGCAATGAATCCTTACTTGTGCTACTAAATGAGCCTACAAATCTTGACATGACAGCCGAGTTACTGGCAGTCGTTACTACATGTGATGCAGTTCTTGGTACGACATCTGTACACGTGGATGTCAACTGATCTGATGGTACATCTTCAGCTTGTGGAGACAGATCAGTACTCTCTGTCTTTCTATCATCTATTACTAGGGAGGCACTTTCTTGACTACTTTCATCCTCTTTATCCATATCTCTCTTTACACAATATCCCAGCCCTGGAGTCCGTACAGCTAAACCAGAACGAGACAGAATATTTGTCCGTGTATCATCATCATCATCATCAGAATCATCCCTTGAGGAGTTCTCTGATGATCTTTGTGATTTTTCCATTGTCTTTGCAACAGATTGAATAATCTTTGAAATGGTGTCTTCTTCTTTGGACAGTTTTCTCTCACGATAGACAGGCTCAATATTGATTGAACTGGTCCTTGATTGTGAGCAAAGTTTTGACACAAAGCTTTTTACCTCTGTGTTCTGAGATGATGATGATGTCTCTAACTTTGGTATGTGACTTTTGGTTGTTGCTATTGATGTTGTTATTGTTCTTGATGTCAATTTTGCTGTGCATGTTGTTGCTGTTGTTGGAGTTGCAGTGTTTGTAGATGTCACAGCCGTTGATGTTTTCACCGGTTTCTCCTCTTCCGGTTCAGGTTTGACCTCCTCAACTGACTCCGGTGGTGTGCATTTCTCCGGCGAGCTCACAGTTGTGACATCGATATCATCAAAATCAGAGGCGTCTCTGAAGGGGACGTTTGAATACTGATACTTTTCACTGCGGTCTTGGAATCAACAGCAGCCTTTGCAATGTCAGATGATACTGTTTCACCACTTTTTTTAGTCTTTGTTGACGATTTTTGAGAAAAAGATTTTGGAGAAAATGATTTTGGAGAAAATGATTTTGGAGAAAATGATTTTGGAGAAAAAGAAGTTCCAGCTTCTTTTTTCTCGCTGCTGGTTTTCCTGCAGGATGTACAGGGTAAACAGAGGCGGTGCCCCAGTGTGGTCATACAAATATTGCACTGTTGGTGGCGGAGGATGAACCATGGGTAAATGGGGTTGATGTCCACTCATTGGAATACCACTTGCTGATAAATATGAAGAATGACTTTGTTGTAAAGGAACTTTAGAGTCTGTTGAACCATGCGGGGTAGTTTCCTTTTCATTGGACTTCCTTTCTCCAGACGACTCTTCTTTGCTTTCCGAACTTTCCACTTTATGGACACCTTTTTCCTGCAGAGGTTTATGGGATTGCTGTTCTCGTTTTTGCCTCTCCTCCCTCTGCATCTGCTCTGTTTGATGGTACCAATGGGCTAAAGCTTCCTGTTGTTGCTGAAGTGCGAGGTGGAAATCAGCGCTACTGCCAGAATGTTGTGGGTCTGGTCGCCCTGCCAACAAATGAGCATGCTGGGAAGGGGTCATATGACCATATGAAGGTTGATTCAGCATCAACTGTTGTAACTGGTGACTGTGAGGCTGGACGTGAGGTGCCAAATAAGGCCACATTCCTGTAAGATACAATGCACAATTTATTAAGTAAATTTACAAGTAAATGTACACCCCTTGGCACTAATTTCATACAATAACTACATATATGATTCATCAAAATATGAAACACAGTGTGCTACATATAGCACTCAATTCAATGTGACCTTCATCAGTCAGTACGAACGTCTGGTGCTTTTTCGCCCCAGTCACTCAAAAACAAGGATTGTGTCAGCTATACAAAAGCAAAGAAAGAAAATGTCCATGGTTTCCAATTTCTGCCTGTTGTTAATGAAATTTCATTTTGCTTAAAATAGCAGATTCCTTAACATTTCTAGGAAGTTGTGAATAGGCTTATGAGGTTCACAGATCTACACAACACAAAGGGCATTAGATATCAAAGAAATTTGATATTTGATTTTATAAGGCCAAAAACAAAATTGTTTGCTTGCCCTCCAGTGGGATTTTTGGGGTGGGTCGGTAGGTCAGAATTTTTTTTAATGACTCACTACTGCATAGGCCTAGGTAGTTAGTATTGGTCATGTGGAAAGAATCAATACTTCAGACGGTCAATACGCATAACATACCATAGCAATAGATTCAATTAGGGTGATTGAATACTACCTGCGTAAAACACAAAGTTTACTGGAAACATCATGCAGGAATGTAAAGTTTTGAAATGTTACATTTAGTTTTGAAATGAAATTTACACAAAGAAAAAAATAATAAAAAATAATTAGAATTATACACTAAAAACAAACAAAAAATTCCAAGGGTCGACCATGATTTTGGCCAATTTTGGGTCAGTGGGGAGGGCAAGCAAACCAATATTTTTTGCCTAATGAGAACAAAATGGTCTCTCTGTTCGTCTGGATATGAAGCTGTTGGTACCACAAGCATACATGTATGATGCTTACAGCAGTGTATGATGGGTGCAATCTTGTTTGGTTCTTTCTCATCAATTTAAAGATTGGGCTATTCCAGTTGAAATCCATACCCCCTATGGAAGACATGTCCTTAATCTACCACACAGGGGGTGTGAATTTTAAATTGAGTTACCTGAATGAGTGGCTCCATTTTAAATCCATACCCCTGTGTGGGAGATTGAGAACATGTCATCTATAGCTGGTGTATGGATTTCAATTGGAATAGCCCATTATATGTGTCCTGTACCTTTCATTCTTTTCTGTCCATGGAAATTTCTTTCATTTGTTGCTATAATTTACCATGTATGACAATTAAAAATATGCTCACCCAAATTTGGCATTTCAGCTGGAGCTGGTGACTGTGGAATTAACACAAGCTGACCCGTAGCTGGGTCCCTCGCCAGTTGCAACCCTGGAGGAGGGTGGACCGGTAAATGTCCATGTCCTGATAAATCCAGACCTCCGTGATGAAGAGGACTAGGTGGTGGTGGAGGACCATGAGGAGATAGACCATAGGGAGAACCTAACCAATATGGTGATGGATGCTGGCCTGGCTGACGTAACCAATGGGCAGATGACGCAAGATGTGGATGAGAGGTTGGTGTTGATGTTGAATCACGGTGACTCATGTGACGTGGTGATGGGGCCAGGCTTCCTCCTCCTACAAATAAACAATTTATTACATTTTACAAAAACAATTACAAACTAATTCACACATAGAAGCGGTTTCCATTTCCCGGGAAATTCAAGAGGCTTTACCCACACTGTACATCGCCCTCCCATTGTGTCTGCCATTCTCAGGACTTATTTGAGGGGGGGGGGGGGGTAGATTTTGAAAAAAGTGTACCTTTTTCCCAAAAGTGGACCTTTTCCCAAAAGTGGACCTTTTCCCAAAAGTGGACCTTTTCCCAAAAGTGGACCTTTTCCCAAAATATTGATCAAGAAAGCACTAAGAACCTAGTTGTTTTTTTTTGCTCGCTAAGCTTGTAAATGGGCAAATTTTGACCTTTCTTTACCCAAAAATCATAAAAAAACCTGTTTTTTTTTCCATCAGCAAGGCGGGCCGCATGCAACGCTTGTAAAGTGGACATTTCTGGTCTTTGGATATGGGAAGGGGACAAAACTAGCTGCAGTTATTAAGCCTGTCATTGTCCATATTGTGTAAAATCATTAATTTTTGTGCACACATTTTATCCCCAGAATGATTTTTTCACTTATACACTTGGAAGTGTGTGTAATGGAAAGATTGAACTCCAAGCTTCAAGAAAATGAAGTTGACTAATTGATAATGCAAATTAGTATGAGTATACTGAACTAGAGAAAATTATCATGCTAACACTAATAAAAAATAAAATAAAAATGAGTTACTTATAATTATTTGTTATGAATTTATATGCATTTTTTTGTTATTTTTGACTCATTTCGACTTAAAATGTATAACATTTTTACCCTCTTTCAGACTGTTGTGGCCACAGACCTTATGGCAGAATTTAATAATATAGACATAATACCTCCAAAATAATTAATACTCTTTGACATAATATTGTATGTCAATTATTTTTAAATATTTTAGACCATTTCGTGCCATTTGGCCTTATTGAATAAATTTTCCAAAGTCCATTACACCAAGATTACATTACTAAGTAATTCTAAAAATGTCCCGTCTGTATTACATTATTCTTTTTTCTTGTACCAATTTGTGTTGTAATGAAAGAAAACCGAACTGAACTTTACTATTTGGAAAGATAACTCTACTTGTGGCTATCCATGAACTGTATCCTCATTTTGTGTATCAAGTCCATTGGTATATGTTGTGGACCCTTTAGTAGGGTAGCAACTAGGTAGCAACTAGGTAACGGAAACAAATAAGCTTACTGATTAACAACTGATTGATTGAGTGCAATCAATTTTCTTACCTGTCACAACCAGATTAGAACTCAGCTCCCCAACATGCCTTTGGTGGTGCTTTGTGTGCGTTGCAAACTCGGGCAAATCACTGAAACAACAATACAACAAAACAAAGTTAACAATTATACTGAAAATATTGATTTAGTATGAATTTACATGCAGGATGCTTCTAAAGTTCAGTATTTCTAAATGTATATAGCAGAAGTGCCAAAGATGTCTGATAAGTTATATTCCAAATTTTTAAATTTTGATTTCTTATGTGTGGTTTGTAGCTATATCGTGACTCTGCTATGATAATTTTTAATTTTGAGAACAGAGTACAAAATATGATTCAACTTTAAGCATGCATCAGTTACGTAATCACTCTAATTATTTCTGGTTATTTCTTTTAATTTGTCTCATTATCATTCGTTCTTGTGCAAAGATTGGTGAATAAATATGTTTAAATGCATGCTTGAACCATATTTAGTACTTCGTTCTCAAAATTACAAAAGATGACTTGCAATTATTGTAGCAGGCTGACGATATAGTAAATAAATACAGAAGACAAAACCAATAACCCAAAAATGATACCAACGTTAACCATCCAAAACATACACAAGCTAAGCGACAAATAAACAAACAGTAAAGAGAACAATAAACAACATAGTTGAACTGCTTAATTAACCCTTGCTACTAAAACATGCATGAGAAATTATTGAGAACGTGTTTCCATGAAAAAACAGAAAGATTCTGAAGAACCATATAAAAACTGGCAATAAAGCTCCAAAACAGGCTACAAAGAACTTTGGGCAATAGAAAATATACGAATTCCTGTTTAAACAAGAAAATTCTCATGGCTGCTAAACATGTTTGCAGATATTTTATTATTATTGTTGATTTTGCATTTCAATACCGCTGTAAAGGGCTGCACTAAGTAAGTTTGGTTAATTTTGGTCAAAATCACTGGCAGATTGATTGATGTACAATGTATATAATATTTGTTACATGTAATCATAACCAGGGCCCAACGATTTACGAAAAATAGGAAATTACTGGTCAGTGGGAAAATAGCTAAATTGCACATAATTTCATGGTGAATTGTGCAAAATATGGCTAATTTTGCATAAATTTGTGTGGAGTTTTGATGATATCATAGGTTTCAAAAACAGTGCTTGTGCATTTTGATCAATTGTTACATGTACCAGATCATTTTTTGTGAGCAGGTTGAAAAACCCTAAAATTTGGCATGAAATTGGTGAATTGCGCGGTAAAGATCAAATTGTGCAGATCAAATCTTATTGTGCTGAGAAGGGCAAATTGCGTGAAGCGTCGCAGGATTTCAGAACCTGCAAATTAGCCTCAACTCATATGCTAGCTCACACTGCAGTTCATAACCTAAAACTATCCTCAACTCCTTTCGTCTTGCCCTGACTTGATGAAGGGTACTCCATAATAATAATACCACAGGCAATATGACTTGTGTTAGACGGCAGCTCACACAACATTAAGGTCCCTAACACAAGTGATATATTACAACAACATGTCAAAACAACACAAGGGCAGCTTATTGCTATAGGATGCGTATGGTCATAAAGGTTATTCTACGACCAGGTTCTGCGAAATACACTTAAGTGCGGAAACAATTAAATACAACAGTCAAACAGTCGCCGCATGTGCATAAACCTATTGCCATCATGTCAGTCAGTGTCTGCAAAGTCTTGTTAATGGTGTGTCGTCCATACTAATTGTGCTATAAATGAGGTATGTACATGTAGGGCATCTGAAATCTTATGACTTTGGACAGGACAAACACGCAGCTAACAGAGCTAAAAGTGTGGTCTTCTGGTGACAAACACAGGGCATTGTTTGCAAGCACATTGAATAGGTTTTGTGTATTTTCAAATATTTTTGTTTTCACACATAGCAAAACTGCTTAAAATTCCTAGCATTTTGGACAGATTTTCTTAACAGAACCCGAACGTATTATATTTTCTAAAAATATCATTTTCCTTTTACACAAAATATTGTTGCAACAAGATTTTCTTTCAATTACTGGCTCATGGGAATTTATTTTGGTTTATTATTCCACTAACTGATAATTATTTTCAGGCTTGGAAGCATAAAAACTTCCTGTAAATTCTTTTCAAAATACCCAAAGTAACATGCGATTCAATCCTCCAGATTTCATAATTAAGGCAAAAAAAATTGTTGTGTTGCCCTCAATCGACCCACCCTAAATCCTAAAAAATCAGGGTCGCATTTTTTTTTAATGATGATTTTGACATATGTTCAAAAAATCAATGTTTTTCACTTAAAATTAATATTTTACTGAAAGACTAGTCTTAAATTAGTTATCTACAGACCAGAAACAGGGTCTTTATAAAAAAAAAGAGGAAAGAAAATGAAAATACTCAAAAAACGCTGAAAAACAGAGTAAAATTGGGGTAAAATGGCTCAAATTGGGCTGAAAATAAAAGAAAACGCATA
Source organism: Amphiura filiformis (assembly GCF_039555335.1). Taxonomy (NCBI): domain Eukaryota; kingdom Metazoa; phylum Echinodermata; class Ophiuroidea; order Amphilepidida; family Amphiuridae; genus Amphiura; species Amphiura filiformis. The sequence goes on from NC_092638.1 coordinate 14,717,663, forward strand.
AATTTCAGGAATAAAAACTTCAGGGCCACTTAACAATACTTTTTTTTGGCCTAAATTGTTGATTCATGTCACAATTTGGACATTGTCCCTGACAAATATACTATACACAAAGAATTGATGAATTTATCTCAAACTCAATTTGAACGACAAACAACTCCTTTTGGTGGATTAGCTCACAAATGTGTGAAGGGAAAGATCTTACCGTGGTGATGCATTGTGCCTTGCATCTCTCTCCGAGGTATGGGCTAGGCCAGACCGAGAATGCTCTCTGGATCTGCTTCGATGCTCACCACTGGACTCCAGCATATGTGGACTCTCTGTTGAACCTTTCAAATGATAAAGAAACAATCACAAAATATGGAAAAATGTATGAAAAAAAGGAGACAATAACTTAATGAGAATGTTAGGGGGAAAAAACAAATATACAAATTAACATGGAACGGGAAGACTTGTTAAATCATAGACCATTTAAAAAATTGATGATAGCCTGAAAGATGAATCAGAACAATACAAAGAGTTAGGTGATTTGATTGATTGATTGAAAGATGAATCAGAACAATACAAAGAGTTAGGTGATTTGATTGATTGATTGAAAGATGAATCAGAACAATACAAAGAGTTAGGTGATTTGATTGATTGATTGATTGATTGATTGATTGATTGATTGATTGATTGATTGATTGCTTGCTTGATTTATTGATTGATTGATTATTTTTTGTGATTAATTGATTGAAAGCAATTTATCAGGAATTTAAAAAGCTGGTTAAAGATTCAGTAAAGATAACCAAAAAGAACACATTTCTGTTGCCATGACTATCTGACAGCAAAATATGTATAACCCTTGATTTATGAAAAATGGTAAGAAATAAAACAGGTTAGCAAAATATCGCAAGAGCAAGTAACATCAAGTATGATGGAATATGATATAAATACTACATTTAATCTACCAAACTAACCCGCATTTGAACTGATCATTTCATGGAAATCACTTACATGTCCTGGTTACCAAAGTGTAATCAGGAACATGTCCATCAACATATTCCCACACATATGTGGCATTCATTTCTACCATCACAGTCTCATTTCACAGACTGGACCAAAAGGTTCTGTGATTTGTTGACAACACTATACCATAACATTAATGTCTGCCACAATAAAAAGCTTTAATATTATTGTTTTTAGGGTAAGGAAACCATAATGGGATTTAGGACCATGATTATTTCACCAATTATAGATAAAACACCATGTTCCATTCTAATATATGTTGTAGCATGTTACTTTTGTTACATCTATCAAAGGCTGGAGGATTAAGACATTCAACAGATTAACATCCATTTTACTAGCAAAAGGCAAAAAAAATTCTCCCCAAACAAAAAATCTGGGTCAGTCGAGTCAATAAAAAGAGTTTTTTGTGGCCTTACAGGCCTTGCCGTTTGAGGCGAGCGCTCTCGCTCGCCCAAACTCGATTTCTAGCGAGCGATTTTCCACTCGCCATAGACATTAATAATATCACGCCACGAATCACCCAAAATCTACCATCGAATCAACCAATTCAGCATTAATCGATTTTGTGCCCCCTCCAAGCGGAGAAAGTCAAAAATTTTAGCGCGCGAAATACATAGATACCATTTTTAGTTTTAAGACCAAAGCTTTACTTGATTATACCCAAATAAGTGATATTTGTGAAAATTCGACCACTCGCCTAGCATCATGCTAGCGAGTGATTAACCACTCGCCTTTAAATTCTAGACGGCAAGGCCTGGCCTTAGGAAAGTCATAATATACTCATATAACTTCTACCAAAACTATACATATACCGACACCATTTCATGAAAATTCAAAATATATGATATTACAGACTGCATTCTCATTTGTTTGGCAGAATATGTTTTATGCTTTAAAATATTCCAACTATTTTCCTGATAATTTACGAAACAGTGACTATCGACTGGTGATGAGTTAATCACTAGTCAATTGTCATTTTTATGGGAACTTTTTGCATCGCTTAACAACGTAACCTCAGTGGACCAATTTGAGGCTGATAATCAGCAATCAGATCATATGCTTGTTGTTTAGTTACTTTTTGAGGCTTTGACAATCTAAATATTTCTTTATGTTATACAAATTACAAACATATATGGACTGCTCTCATTCAGGAAATAATGTACTTACTTCTTGATGAGTTGGAGGCTGACCTTTGACCTTTAGCCGCAGTGTCACTGTCCTGTCTCTTCTGTGCCACAGCAATACCGACAGGTGGATGTCGTCCATCACCAGTTTTAATTCCAGGTGTAGATCGTCCCGGTACACTACTTGCATCACTCCCTGGCTTCGTTTTCAACAATGTGTATGGTTTCTCATCAGTACAATTCACAGATTTTGAACCTTTGCTCTCTGATGTTGGAGAGGAGTCTCTCTGTGATTCTGCACCCACAGGTGGCCTATGAATACCAGCTGTCAACACTGACCGCAGCATACTCTCTGGTGGAGAACCATATGATGCTGGTACCTGTTCTCTATGACAACTTTTCTCCTGTCTCCCCCCTTCAATCTTGGTTTCCATACCAAGTCTTGGAGATGAATGACTAGACCTACCATCAGAATTAGGAGATGGAAAGCTGTGACCCAGTCTCTGTTCAGTTTTCATGTACTCCTGGCCAGGTAACCTTAGTGCAGGAGCTTCATAATAGTACCCACGTTTAGCAGCCGCAGATGCAGCGTAGTGCCATTCTAAGTAACGTCTCTGTTCCTCACTGGACAAAGTTGCTGGCGGCATCTCATGTGGTTTTAAGTGATGCGGTGAGATAGCTGGTGGATACCCTGGATACCCTGCCAGCGTTGAATACGGATGCAAACTGGGTGGACTGAAACATGGTGGATTCGACATTCTGCCGTGATCTCTAATGGAGTGATCACTACCAGTGCTTTGAGTCCTGTGTGGCACACTATCCCTATCACTGCTGCTACAAGGCGACATGGAACATTTGATCGGATGCTCTTTGGTAATGCCTTCATATTGCGACACTTTAACCTCCAAGCCCCCAGGCACTGTAACATTTCCAACTTTACTCAACGTCCTCTTTGACTTATCACCTTTGTCGGACCCAATTTTGCTGGATATTGAAGGTGACCCATCCTTACATTGAGTATTATCCAACAACCTAGCACTGTCTTTTCCTTTTGCACTATCTGGTGTACTTGTGGTAGAAGTCTTATCCTCCCCATGACTAGATTTTGCAGCACTTCCATGCCCACTACTGCTTGACGATGAACTGTGATGCTTTGGTGATGTCAAACTCCTCGTTCCATCTTTCTTACTACTTCCTTTGCTTACACTTGATGAACTAGATGACTCTCGTTGCTGTGACCCAGCCCTAGATTTGCCTTCTTTGTTACTTGCCCCAGCACTACATGCAGGCCCAGGGATAAACTCTCCCAAAGCGGGGACAAAAGTTGTAGCATGGACTTTGGATCCATCGCGTGGAACCTCCCTACTTGATTCCCGCTCCAATGTAAGGTGTCCTGTACCATGGAGGTAAATGGGAAGGTGGCCGACAAATCCTGGGTGTGGATGCTGATGAGATGAGCAAGATGAAGATGATGTTGTTGTTGACTCTGATCCTGCCTTTGTGCTAGTTGATGTTGTAGTGCCTGCAGAAACACAGAAAAAGGAATGATGACAATAAAATAGCTAGTACATCACTTTAAAGGACATTTACAGACAAATCAAATTGAAGTGAAACACTCTCCAATGGTGCATTAAAATCATTAGTGCAGTTTTACATTACTGTAAAGGTGGACATTTTCAAGGTACATTAATTTTCGCACTCAATGCAGCTACCGCGAAAATAAAAACACATGAATATGTTCTTTTTATGTATAGATCTATATAAGAAAACTCAAAATCACAAATTTTAAAACAAGTGAAATGGTTAAAAATTGGAAAAGCATGAAAAATTTACACACACAGAAATTTACACATGCTAAAATGTACACACTTTTACAGTAACTTGATATTAAGTGTGAATACCAGACCATCATTTTTCCTAATAGTCAAAAAGCGATTATATTGATCATTCAGATTAAAGTGCATTGTGGATAATAATTAGAAAGGTCAAGTGTTTATGTATTCTACTATTCTTATGAGTGAAAAAATGAATGAATGAATGAATGAATGGAGAAATTACACAATCTCCTCTCCTCTATTGACAGGCATGCAATGAACTGTAACTGGCAATTCCCATGACTTCATTTGCCATTTACATCAATAATGCACTAGGATCCACCACATGCTCATCTATCAGGCCACAGATCTTTAACCCCAATACATTTGTACATTCATTGAATGACCTTTGAAAATTTGTGTACAAAAACTCATACTCTGCAACTAGAGGTCAAATTTTGCACTATGATTGTTTTATTGAGGTTATTGAACTATGCTACTGGAATGAGGCCATTGTGGTCCATAGTGATGGCAGCTCTAACCAGGCTAACCCAATACTTTGCTAGTTAAATAAGGCAATTGTTATGAAGGCCTCAAGACCAAATAATATGCAAGGCAAAGAATAACACATTTTTTTACAAAGTGCCAAGCTAATTGCCATTGAAACACCGTGTTATACAATCTTGTTCTCCCACCTAATGTTACCACAATGCACTCCGCTCTGAATTATCAATAGCGCTTATTACTGAAGGACTGCTAAAAATAGTCAGTCTACTCCAACTGAAAATGTAAAACTTCATTGTGGCTTTTTCATACATTTTCAGATGTTGTGCTTGTGTGTAGGAGGAACTAATAATTAAAAATTTCTGAAGCTCAATTACCTCATCCGTTATTCTACTACATACGCAGTTTTGTTTCTTTATAAATAAGCCAAAACTGTATTTGCCAATAGACCAATTCCCGATTCAGCCAAAAGGTATTTTTAGCCATTGATACATTAAATGACTAGTATAATGTGTGTGTATGTATAAATAGACTTTCTCAACAGCAGAATATAAAAGTAATTTGATCAGATAAACATAACATTTGTGTAGGTCAAAATTAGCCATGTGATGTACCAATTAGTGGCAGCACCACGAAGGGGCACATAAGGGATAGGGAACACCCCAAAAAAAAAAAAAAACACTTGGGATTTTCCCCTTGGGGCCCACCCTCGAGGACAAAATACAACATTTTCAGATTTGTGCATGCACACATGGAAAGGGTTACAAGGAACATGTTTGTAACACCATATAATTTTACTATGCTAAACCCTTCATTACACATACATAAAGTCGTATGTACAGACTCCGAGTATTAGACATATAATATTCTATGTAACATATCTAAGTTATTTAATCTATTGCCATTCTATTTCCAGTAATGTTTAAGTTCTAACGAATGTTTGATGACGAAAAATCGATAATATGTTACATATAATATCTAGCAGAAATATATTATCGATTTTACGTCATCAAACATTCGTTAGAACTTAAACATTACTGGAAATAGAATGGCAATAGATTAAATAACGTAGATATGTTACATACAATATTTTACGTGCAATAAAAGTCTGCATACTGCTTAACAGAGCAGTATTGCTAAGTCATTGAATCGTAACAGATTTAAGTGTGACATAATACTCCTACAAGGTGTCTGTTTGTCTGTCTGTCTGTCTGCTTCATTTGACACTCAAACCCTAAACCCTTCATAGTGCATTGACTTGATTTGTTTTAAATTGCCTTCTAACTTTAAAACTATGGATCATGTAACCCTGGTAATGCTATTATCAGTCATTGAGTTGATGATTGTCCCTGCCAATTATTTCAATCATCAGCTCATTATTAGGACTGATTAGAAATCAAACTTGAAAAGTACAGCCACACAATGATCACTGCCAACATCACCTTGGTTAGAGCTTCTGTCATAAGCCATGTATATATGAATAGCTAGACTTGATTCATTCTTGAACCTACTTTTTCACTTTCCTTAAATGTAGCCTATTGTACATGTTAATTGTGTTCACTTGATTTGTCCTACAGTACCATTTGCATGCAATCCCACGCCTGTAAACAGTCCTAACAAGGAATAAGATATTGAAAACCACATTGAAATCAGGTGCATGGGATAAATTTCATTGTTGAAGAAATAAGAAACTGAACAATATCATTCTTTTGCCAAATCTTAATAACCTTAGTTACATCTCAAAATCAGTTTCACTGTAAACAACTCATTTTCCTTGATTGAATTAATCATCGTATATAGTACTTAGAATGAGTTAGGGGTTTTCAACAAGTGGTATATTTGCATTATGAAACCCCATCTTGGATCACCCTATGCAATCAATGTTACTACATTACCACAATAGCCTCATCCAAATGCCATAGTTCAATAACCTCAATTAAACAATCATACTGCAAAATTTGACCTTCAGTTGCAGGGTATGAGTTTTTGTACCCAAATTTCAAAGGTCATTCAATGAATATACAAATGTATTGGGGTTAAAGAACTGTGCCCTGATTAGATGAGCATGTTGTGCAATTGTGGATTCTAGTGCTACTACCTACCAGTAACAGGTGGACAAGTTGCAGACCTTGATGTACTGCTTGACTCACTGCTACTAGATGTTGTAGCTGTTGTTGTTGATGATACTGTTGTTGCTGTTGAAGTCTGACCAGTGGACGATTTGACAACAGAGGTTGACGGGCTGCTAATAGTGTCCACCAACTGACTCCCAGATGTTTTTGTTTGCTCCGACGAGACCAACGGTGTTACGCTACTCTTTTTCGATTCCAAACTTTGTGGTGACGAAACAACAACTTCTGCTTTGGATACGGGGGAACTCAACTTGGCCGATTTTGATGCTTTTGGCGAGTGCTTCCCCTTGCCTGACTTTGTGCTTGTTGTCAGGGACATAATTGGAGTACTGGTGACAGTTGAGACTGTCTGTGCTGACGGAACCAGGATATTATTACTACCTGATACACCAGGCATTAGGTTAGCTGATGGTGCAGGGATGGTGATAGATAGAGGTACTGAGGCAGATGAAATAGATGCAATACTTGTAATCGGTTCTGAACTCAATGAGACAGGTGTCCCTTGAGGTATATCATTCTTGATACCACCTGATTCTTCCACTTTATCTGTACACATCTTTTCCACTTTATCAGTAGATGTCTTTTCCACTTTATCAGTAGACATTTTTTCCAATTTGTCAGAAGACATCTTATCCACTGGCTTATCCTTCCTTTGTGAGGACTCATTATTGTCAGTTGTTGTTGGTGCTGCAGTACTACTTAATTCATCCTTCTTACTAGCACTGTGGCAACTGCTACTATTTGAGTCTGTTTCATTTGATTTTTTATCCGATTCACTCTTAGTCTCAGGTTTGTTGTCTGTTTTCGGCAGCTCTTCACTACCAGGCACATTAACTTTTGTTTTTTTCCCACCATGCCTTGCACTTTCCCCCTTTTTCCCATCATGCTTTGCGGCATCCTCTCCATAAGGAGCTTCTCTTTTCACAGTTTTATTATGCGGTCCACCTATAGTTGTACTGGGTGTTTCTTTTGGACTTGACTTCATTTCTGCTATAGTTCTACTATTACCACTCCCAGATGGGTGCCTGCTGCTTGTTTTTGTAGACTCAGTTGGGGTTTTCCGACCAATCTGCGCCAAGATGTGAGAGCCAGACATGCCATATGTATTCTCTTTACTACCGTGCGGACTGCTGGATAATGTGAGCCCTGTGTCCCAAGTTCGGATAGAAGCAGGAAGTGGACCTTCTGAAACATGAACAAATTAATTTCAGGTTAACGTAATCACAACCACTATTAATAAAGTATACTTTGTTGTCCTTGTCAAGCATGATGTGAATAAATACTGATTGAAATGTGTTCCTTATTGAAAGAAGCGTACGTGGTACCACATAGCGTGGTACAGAAGAAAGCATACACACGCCTTACATTACGTACACGCTTAGTACGCTACTTGGACACAACACACATGTTCCAGTTTGGCCAAAAAATACTTAATTTACCTGTAGTACAAATTTGATACAGATTTTATATTTTCATTATAGTATCGCCACAAACTGGGCATATGGTAGATTTAGAGGTTTTTTAATCCAATAAAACTGAAAGAACTATATTAAATTCCAGTGCGAGGCAATTTTATCGAAATAGCATGGGTGTAAGTTGGTTTTCACAGAAACTCTGAAATACTAGAAAAAAATCCTGAATATCAGTACATGTATTTCCCGAAACATTTGTACAGGGAAGGGAAGATCAAAAATACTGAAATCAGATTTCAATTGGAACACATCAGTTATAAACAGGCAATAAATAGTCCAAGAAGTGAAAGCACTGTAATGACAATGCTATTACACTCCCTTTGCCAAGGATTTGGATTTTTTTGTTTCATATTTGAAGGCAAACTTGAACTGGATATTTTTAATACCAATGATTTCATACAGGAAATTAATACATATATTAATACATTTCATATTTGGCACGATCTGGTCCATGGAGGCCAAAGGCAGCAAATTTGAAATTGAGATAAAGGCAAAAATATGGAATAAAAAACATTAAAAATACATAAGAAAGTGGACATCACAAAACTTCACAACTTAAGAACTAAGTACATTGTATGCTAGACCTTTGGTGTTTTCAGTAAGATAGCTTAATGTTTGTATAAGGTAATAAAATTAGTAACTCAATTTTCCAAATTGCCTCCTTTGGCCTCAATGGTCCAGATCATGTCACATATGAGAGCCATCCATGGAAAAAAAACCGCAGTGATTTATAGTGCGCTACACTTTACAGGCAGGCAGGTTGCCGCTGACCACTAGGGCCCCACATCATTCCATAAACCATTTAACAACAAGGGTAGCCAATGAGGCAGTCAATGAAATAAAATTATGTTGGGAAAAATAGCAGAGCAGCTTCAGTGCCAGAAGTGTACAAGTGCAATAGCTGCTCTGTGAACATTTGGAAATTTACACACAGTATGTTGTACTCATCTACACACAGCAGCTACACTTGGCAGTTGTTGCACTTACCCACTTCTGGCACTGAGCAGTCAAGATATTTCACTGAAAAATCCCATTGACTTCACATGCAGAAGTTGCAAGTCCAGTAGCACCCTCTAAAACTTTATTCAAAATACCCCATGATACTGCTTTTACATGGTGTATTTGTTCATTAAAATTAACAAAATGAGCAGGTGCCGCATTAAAAAATCAAAACTTCATTAAATCAGCTTACTGCACAGGTCCAGCAACATAGTGCTGTAAATGTACATGAAGCTGCAGAGTACACAGCAGCATAGTACATTGCACCATAGATGACTGCACCTGATTGTACATGTACATGAGGTTATCAATGGTTATTGAACCCTACATAGTCATCAGACTATGAGTGTGATTTCAATATGAATGGTTTCTATTTTCATCCCATTTATATATATACCTGATTTAGCAACTCCCATTGAGTACGACATTGACTAATGCTCTCGGGCGCCGATGACGGCAAATGGTAATACTGGAGAATACAGATGCGGACTTCCTACTGGATAACCATGGTAACCTGAGGAAATACAAAAGAAAAACAATAATAGTCAAAACATCAGACAAGAGTACCACTATAACAGCCTGTTTTAGAAGTTGAATAGAAATTATTACAAAATGGGTAGAACATGCATAAATCCATAAGGCTAATGAAACTTGATGTTGAGTTTAGCGTCCCATTTTTTCCAGCTCATAATGAGGCAACTATTTCATTATTCATTATTCATTATTTTCCAGATTTCATTATATTCATAATAAACGGCCTTTTTCTCAATACAATCCTTATGCGCTTCTGTTCATTCTATTTGGGTATCTTAGGTCCCAATATAATGTCAGTAACACATATAACATTCATAAAAATATATCTTGCTTTTTGTTTTTCCAAACTTTAAATCAAGTCTCCGATTTCCACTGACCTCTCCGTATACATTTGAGGATGGAGGGAAATGGGGGGTGACTCATTTATATAATAATAACAAAATCATGCAGAACATTATGAAATAATTATTATCGTCACCAATTTGTTAAAAATATACATGGCTTTCAATAGTATCTTCTAGTTAAATTATTTATAACATAAATCCATCTGGTGAACATAGGCATAGATCCCGGGGGATGGGGGGGATAAATCCCCCAATATTCTGCTAGGGGAATGGTCCATACAATCATCCCCCAATGTTGAAGCACAGATTATAGAAGGAATCTGTGGTTGAAGCCTGTAGGCTTATATGTGAGTTTCTGACGAAATTAACCTCATATTTGGCCATTTTAACCTAAAAACCTTTATTCCACTTTTGTACCATATTTCACCAATTTAGCTTCAATATGCCAAAAACATTTGCATGCTAAGAAAATTTTCCAACCCCATCCCCCCGCCCCCCCCCCCAAATGTCAAAAAGAAATCTATGCCACTGCTGGTGAAAACATTTGGTCAGGTTCGGTTCAAATCTAGTCCACCCTGGTATCCCAAAGGTATAATTGAAATAATTGGATAGAGCAAGGGTCAAAGATTGGTATATTTTCAATGCTCAAATATTTAGATGAATTCTTCTAATACTTTTTGAAGGCTTAAAATACAAAAGAAAGAGGTTTTAACAATTTTCAGAACAAATTTTCTTGCTGGTTTAGTAGCAATTTTGCACAATAATGAATTATTTTCAGATTTTACATCTCAAACGCGGCACAAAATTCATAACGCGGGCGGGGGACGCTAAACTCAGAATCTCGTTTCAAGTGCCTAATGCATGAAGTAATGAATTGAAGATGACTGTGGCAACTACATGTACTAGGCCGTATATAACTATGATTTTGTTCTCATCCACAGGATTTACATGAATTGATGATGGAGGGCGGAGGGAGGTTTTTGTTTCAATGTAACTTTAACATTGTTAGTAGATTTCAGTCTTTTCTAATAATACTTGAGGAAAGCAGGAAGCCCTTTTTTTTCAAATGTGAGAATCCGAGGGATAAACCCACTAGAGTACCATTGCCACAAAAAAGTTTTGGAAGTGATCCATGTTCTCTCAAAAACTCAGAGGTTTTCCTAAAGTATTCAAAAGTCTACACATTTTTGAACAATTAAAAAAATGTGATAAATCCCAGAAATTGGGGTGGGAGGGGACGAGAAGTCGAGAACCAACACAATATTATTTTTGGCCCTACTTGTACAGGTCTTAAAGCCTTATTCTGCTGATGCAGTATCTGAGTACATAGAGGCAAAAGATGCAAGCAGCACAAAAATATGCACAAGAATTGTGACCATAATAAGGCTACATACTATGTACATAAATTGTTTGGTTGTTTGACTTGCCCCCCCCCCTATCATGCACAATTTTTGAGTTGATCTGTATGTGGCATGTGCACAAAATATTTATGCTTAATCCTTGGCTTCTTTATTTCAGTGGGATTTGGGACACAATGACCCTTGGGTACATTGACATGTGTGATGTCAACAGAAGGACACCTCCAGGCCCGTACGCAGGGGGTGCAGGTTTTTAAGCTATTTTGGACAAAAAAGGTCCAAATTTTGGGAAGAAAGTCCTCTTTTCACAAAAGTGCACACAAAAAAAAAAAAAAAGTCCACTTTTTCAAAATCAGCACCCCCAAATTTAATCCTGCGTACGGGCTTGGACACATCCATGCAAGGGTCACATGAAATTGTTTCAAATTTTTTTTTTAATTTCTGTTACATTTTTTTTACCAACCACGAAAGCCTGTGAACTGCCCTTCTGGCGTGTATACATTCTACACACCGCATGTGTATTAGCCCATGCAATTTCCCGTTGGATGCCCCACTCCTTTTTAAAGGCATTTTTATTAAAGCCTGACTCTATGGAACTATTCATACCATAGACAACAATACAATTTTATTTACATGCTGCAAACATCAAATCACAGACAATACCAGGAATGCACAGTGTTTCAATAGTACAGCCCCTTTGCAAGTTTCAGGAAAACTAGTCACCTCCTGTTTGTTGGTTCTTCACACTGTCCAAATAAATCATCTTGAATCTCTGGAGGATTGGCAAAAACATGCCCACAGTGCAGTTGGGTGCCCCGGTGTTGTCACTTCCTATTCAAAGGCGTAACGCATGATCGTTCCCAAAGTCAAAAATACCCCCCTATTTTGCGCGGTTTCAAGAACATTTTCAGCATTTGTTACCCCTATTTTACACAAAACGGGTACAAATTAGCCATAAAATTACCCCTATTTTTTGCATTTCAAGTACACTTTTACAAAAGCACCCTTTTTAACATTTCTAGAACACATACCAAAGAACACAGCGGCCAAACTGCGAAGTGAGTTCCTGAATATTACTTGGAATGCACAAAAAATTCACAAAAGTGAAATCCGGGAGTAAATTGAGCAAGAAATGGTATAATGATTTCAACATCAGGATTCACAAAATATACCTACCCTATTTTTTAATTTCGAGTACACCGTCGTCAAAAACAACCCTATTTTTTAAATATCGCGAACATTTTATGTTCGCGAACATAGTTTAAACATAACCCCTTTTTTCTCGAAATTGGGAACGATCATGCGTACACATAGTCAATGTTAAGTGATAACACCGGGTTGGGTGCAGGCGGCGAGTGGCATGATAGAGCCGGCAACTTGTGAAACCTCCCGGCTGTATGGCATTTTCCATATACTCGGTTAGTTTTGTGGGGTTCATTATCGAACCCCAATGGTTTTAGCTTGTATTTATATTATTTATTAACATAGGCCTATTTGTTTGTGACATTTCAAGCATTTTCAAATTTCAAATTTATCCCATTCAGTTACACGGTTGATGATGGAAATTTACTGAATTTAGAGAATGCACGGCGACCACCACCTGGTTAAGGGTGTATTGGACCATAACTTATTTCAGTCTGCTCTACCCATTCTGCTGTGAGGAGCATTGCTAGGTGGAATATATGCTCATGATGCATCAACTTTCAAAATGGACCCATTAAAACAAGTATTTTTTTCCGGGGACCCTGGGTGCAGACCTGCCCTAGATGGTGGAGCTAGTCTTTACAACCTACAACCAACTGCTATCACTAGGATCCACAACATCATTGAATGACCTTTGAAAATTTGGGTACAAAAACTCATACTCTGCAACTTGATGTCAAATTTTGCACTACCTGTGTTTAATTGAGGTTATTGAACTACGCCTTGGATGAGGCCATTGTGGTCCATAGTGTATTGATCATAGAGTGTGATACAGTCAAATAGAGACATCACTGACACTTACACAGTGTAACATCTTATTTATGGAAGGAACTACACATTTTACAGATCACCTTGTGTGACACAAGGATGATATGCTTTGATTGCAATGAACAAGAAATAGGCAGTAAACTAATTACAGAAAAGGCCAGCCAAATGTTGTTACACACTACGAATACAGCACTGAATAGTGAATTTTTAACTTTTTCCAATTATGGAATGGTCATCACTGATCCCTAAAACCGACATGCAATAATAGTAATGATACATATCTGCATGAAATCCAATCAAGAAGGTGTTCGAGAGATCATTTAGGGCTTTGAAGGGCAATGGTGGATGAATAGTTACAAACAATGCTGGACTTAATAGATCCCGGTAATAGATTAAGATACATTATTGATGCATGCATGTGCATTCGTCAACTACAGCTTTAGTCTCCTCTGCATTCGCGGCACACAAGCTTGATTTCACCCCGGTGGGTCACTCCCATTGTGACCTGTACACCATCCGTAAATGAAAACGTGTAAATAGTTTTTCGTGGGTAGGCACGATACGCGCATACCGTGTTTAGGGTGTCAAAAACATGAAAAATTGGAAAAAAAAGGGTAGCAAAATTACAATTGCTACATTTGTAGTACGCGGAAATGAAAATTAGGGTATGAAATTTGATACAAGGAGTAAAATCCCTGTTTAGGGTGTGAAAAGGGTATCGTTTAGCCAAGGGTTAAATCCTTGTTTAGGTGCTTTTCAAAAGTTGATTATCGCGGATGGTGTACAGGCCACAATGGGAGTGACCCCGGATTTCACTCACTATATGTGGAGTGAGTGGAATCACTAAGACTAGAGTAAGACATAGACATACATGTAGTAGGAGGATACTACATTTTGTATGTAGCTGGTCAGACGGCCTAAATAAATATATCCAAAGCATATACCTCAACAATCACCATCATATTCCATTGATTTACTACAGTGTCTACTCATAATTTAAAATTGTAAAAATTTTAACAAATGTATTTTTGTACCTTAGTATTGGTATAACATGCACGAATAATATCATGTACAGTGTAGGAAGCAAAATGGCGCCTATATTATCTAGACCTGGGATACATGATGGCGAATTCAGATGTAATTCCTCTCACATTGCACATTCCAAGTGCCCTTGTCACCTTTTTTTTTTCTGCCATATGGCATTGTCTTTTTTAAAGACAGTTCTTGTTTGGACTTTCCCAACTTTACTTTTTAAATCGCACCAAGCATAACATTTTTTTTAGTTGTGTATGCCAACGCCTACAGTACACTGTATGAAAAAAATGATAAGTATAAAATGCCTACTATTTTACAGACTTTACACGCCTTAGTGTTTGGGAAATTACCACCCAAAAACCTTTTAATATTGCATGGAATAGGTTCCCCCTAATTTAGGATCATGTCACATTCAAGGTACAAATGGTGCTTTACCAATGATGGAAAGCGGTTTCCATGTTGAATTGTTGATCATAATTTCATAAATCATAACACTTTATTCTCGAGCACATCAGATATCTGATCTTTTCAAAAGAAGCTGAGAGTGTGCAAAGGTTTATCAAATGCTTACACGTCAATTGCATTACAGACATTTCTGACACCCAATGTACATGTAGAAGGCACAAATCATAAATAACGATATGGAACATTAGGCCAGCCTTCGTCACATCTACACATAATTCTATACGGTACTCTAGACTATTAGTGGCTTAGCCAGTGAAGCCCCCCCCCCCCCGCCCAATCATGGACCGGTACATCACATCACATCTAGGTAGCTGTATACATGTACGATGGTCTCGGATGGAAAAAAAATGGAATCAACAATTTCTTGATAGTGACAGGCTGATATTGCTACATGTGTGTTGCTAGTGGCATGTGATTTGTAAGGCAATATAGCAATCTGGTTAAAAACATGAAATTTTATGGTGATAGTCGGCATTTTACAGTGTAGTAGGCATAATCCTGTACACATGTATCAAACACAACTGTATACCATGCTCACACCATGTACATTTAAGCGGCTCATCAGCATAGCAAAGCACAGACTCCTTGGCCAAGCAGTTCATTGCTTATTTTGGAGGGTATGATTCAAGATTAAAGACTAATATTTAAGTAACTTATTATCAACACACTTAAAAATAAGTCGGGTCTATGTATAAAGTATGCACATGATTGGCCAACCCACACTTGGTATAGACACCCATGAAAGTATGCCCCGGAAGTGTGCTTATTTTTTCGATGATTTAAACCCAGGATATAAAACACAGGTAGTTTTATACAGCACACATCCAAATTAAAGATATATTTCAAAATATTCTGCCTTTTTCTCTCTGTAACTTTGCTTGAAAGCTTCTTTAACATTGCAAACATATGGTTATGTTAAAAGTTAAACAAAAACCATGCATCCTTCATTTCAGTAATTAAGTCATGTTATTATCATATCTGGATTATTAAAAATAAATATATTATTATATATTCATAACCTCATTAATAAACGCGATGCGTCTTGATCCAATCATATTTTATTATTTGTGAAAACGCGAACGCAAATCGAGGTCATTAATATCTCACAATTGACCGCAAAATGCGTAATTGTTCCAATGTCGCACACAATTGACTTCTCGTGCGCCCGTATTATGCGTCCAACGAACTCTTGGCTGCTGGCTGCCATATTTGGATTGCGCGCTACCATATTTGCACAGATTCTGATACGCACTTTTGTTATTGGTCGTTTTGTTTTAGCCTAATCAATTTTGGGAAAGGGAAGATGTAAAAATTGTTTATTTTTACAAACCTTTGAGGAAAATTTTGTGTTATTTTGTAAAGATAAAAGATCAAAGTGACGAAGTTATGAATGAGGTTAATAACTTTGCATCGGTTATATAGTCGGGCATTGTGAAAAATCTAAACATTTTGCTTTGGACCTCGGAATATCCTCGGTTCCAAAGGCAAAATGTTTAGATTTTTCACAATGCCCTCCAAATAACCGATGTGCAGTTATTAACCTCTAATCAAAATTAACTTTCACTAGTCAATTTGGTTGTTCATGGCATTTAAATATTTGTGCAAATTTAAACCACACCAAATGATTCATCCACTTGTAATAAGCCTCACTGGATCCCACCCACACACCTCGGCCATACTGTGCTAGGCAGAATTATCAAAAATGAGCTATCCTTAATCATCCTCTCATCGATGCAAACATCTTTACCTTTGAGAGCTAGCATACTGCACGGCCATCACGATCCCAACACGCACACGGCGGGGTTTATGGCTTCTCTTGTGCACTCATGTGCAATGTCGATTTATATACTCACACAAAATGTACAAATAATAACTGTGAATGTTCACAGTATCTATAAATTAACATAGAATGGAATTGATGAGTCCAAAGCTTTATTGGCCTTTTGATCATTACATCCATAATCGTTTCATAGATTTTCTTTTGTAGTAATGTATTTTTAAGAATTTGTCCGTTTTGTGATGGAAATAAATTTGGAAGTTGGAAAAAAAATGAGTTAGCACTAATTCCTGATGGTTGGGGAGAGGCCTAAGCCTGAGTTCAAATATGTTTTTTGTTTTTATTTTTGTTGTTGTTATGTTAATCAATGTTGCTGTTGTTGTCATTGTCATCTGACAAGTTAATATCTGATATTTCCAAACCTGTTTCAACCTCTTTTTTTCTGCATTTTCTTACCACAATGATGACAATGACAGATAGTACATTGTGTTGTATCTTTGTTACACACAAACAACGAAACATGAACACAATTTGTTTTCATAAATTTCAATTTGTCAAAATGTTGGTCAAATTAACATTGTAGTGATGCAGTCTACAACAACAGACTTGCATCCAAGTCGACTCTCCTAAATATACACTGTCTATACTCAATGCACTAGCTAGCGTTTACCAGCCGCCAAGATTCACACACATCGCTACATTCTCTAACCCTCCAGCGAGGCATGTAAGCCACGTTTGATCTAAGGTTTTAAAACCATGAACTCTTTAAAATCTGTGGTTCAATTTCCATGCAGACACTCTGATATCCCTGGTACATGTTGGTCTATGGTACAGAATAATAGTTCAGAGCTTGTTACTGCCACATACAACATGTACAATGTATGAACTAAATTATCCCTACACTTTATTCAATGCTGTGATTCACTCAGTGATTCTACATGTATGCTAGCATTTGACTACAGAGGAGCTTACATCATGTACATTTATACATTGTGTACACACATCTATCTATGCCTAGGAACAAGTGCGTGTGGCGTGTGTATGGGACTGGGAGTGTTAACCTATCATGTACGAGCGTTGCCTGCATGTACATGTACATGTTGTAGGCTTGCCCAACTACATTACCGGTATAGTATAGTATTAGTATAACCACATAACCATGTATACATGTACAAATGTATAACCCTGGTCTGTACAAGTACCTCCAAACTATGATTGAATGTACATCATGTGCAAAGTTTACCCATCACATAAAATGTATTACAAGCATGTGTTGCATGATACTTAAGTCTGCACAAAAAGTAACTCTACTGTTATATATACGCCTATAGATTCAGAACCAGGGCCGTAGCAAGCGGGGCGGCCGGGGATACCATGGCCGCCCCACTTTAAGAAATTTTTTATGTTTTTCTTTGTATCTTTATTACAATATGGACATAGATTTGTAATTTGTTCTGCCCTGTTCAGAATTAATAATTGTTTTCACAATATTTCAACATAAAGAAGGATGATTTATTTACGCATTTTGATACCCCATTTGTCCAATTTTGTTCAATATTGACTCGGTGTTTTGAAAGAAAAATACCCCAATTTAAAAGTTGCAGTTATTTGTATTGATTTGAAGTAAGCGCAAAGATAATGGCGGGCTTTACGTGTTAACAGTGCTGGCATTATATAACTATTGATCGCTGTAAACTGCAACTTTTAAATTCGGGTATTTTTCTGTAAAAGCACTACTGTGTTGTTAATATTGAACGACATTTGACGAATGGGGTATCAAAATGTGTGTAAATAAATCATCCTTCTCTCTATGTTGAAATATTGTGAAAACAATTATTTGTTCTGAATCTATAGGCGTATTTATAACAGCCGAGTTACTTTTTGTGCAGACTTTACATTTAATACATGTACAATGTACTAACTAGTACCCAAATATGCCATAGAGTCTACAGTATACTGGGGTGCAACTGCAAAGTGTGTGGCATAAGATATTTCTGCCAAATTTTTAAGTTGGGTCATTGCCCAAGTTCATTATTTTGACACTGAAACAAAAATAGTTTCAACACAATCATATTTGAAGTCACAAGCAACATTTGGAAATCCTGACAAATTTCTATATATTTTACAGAAATTTATATTGCACTTTGCATTAAACAGACCATACACAACAGTTGTCTTTGCATCACAATCATATCTTACACTGGAAAGGGGAAAACCAACCAGATGTTTAAAATGAGACAAGAATAAACATAAAACAATGGGCTTTATAAAGCACCTTTTACTAAGTATACAAATGATGAAGATTGAATTATTCAACTTCTGACATGTATCTCAAATGTGAAAAATCTCTAGTGCAATGGTCTGCCTCTAAATACAGTGAGTCAACAAGAATTTGGTCCATTTCATGAATTGCCATGGATGTCCAATTGTCTGTGGTCTAACACAACAGTCCACCTTTTTTTTTTTAGGTCTAACACAACAGTCCACCTTTTCCACCTTTTTAGTTCTGGTTACAAAAAAATATCTGGGAGAAAAACAGAACAAAACCTACACAAAATGCAGGCGGTATCATGTATCGCATCTGGACACTGAGTGCTAGCCCTTTTAAACAACAATGGTATGGCATAGCACCAGGCATAGCACTCAATATGGTGAACTAAGCATACATTCACACCAAAATTGATGCCAGCCATTTTGTTCTCAGTTTCACTGTTTTTACTACCTTATAGTACTACGCTTTGGGTATCATGATCAATGTCTCTGTTTTCCTAACTGCTGAAATTGTGTGCCCCACTTATACTAGACTCGGCTAGGTACAAATTTTGCGGTGCAAGGCTGCCTGTTATACAAGTCCTATTATGGTAGCTTATGGTGTTGATGTTGCCCTACTGTTTTTTTTCTATTTTCCTCCACGTCCACAGCCATTTTTTGTTTTGGGACCCCATTGGAAATAAGCCTGCATACGTAGCCAGGCTTTTATGGGCTATCCTTGCCTTGCAACTTTTGGTGTTGTGGGCGTGTATGCCGTTCCAATCTGGGATGGCATTTTGTGGTTTGTGCACATTTTATTATTGTTGTTGTTAAATTTTGATGCATTGTACTTGATGTCTTACCATTTTTCTGTATTTTTGTATATGTTGCAATGCTAAATAAAAACTAAACTAAACTAAACTGTACTGTCAGGTTAGAAAATATTCCTGGCCTGGCCTGAATTTCACCTGTAGCACAATAGCCGTAGCCAAGTGGGGCAGCAATGGCAGCCGTGTCGTGGCCGCCCCAATCGTCGAGTAATTTGTTATTCAAAGTGTATTTCTTTATCAGGGCCATAGCAACCGGGGTGGCTGGGGAAGCCATCTTTCTTCATATAGCTTTAAGCCAACTATCAATTGAAAATTTTGACCTATCGTATTGAAGATATACATTTTTTCCCAAAAAAACCTAAATACCAATTTTGCCGCATACATGTATTTGGGCTGTTTCGCAATCAGGGTACACAAGTGTTTCACAAGGGTGCAAAATCTGAGTATCTTTATGTGATTGTTTTATATGTTACAGTGGTTTAAATACATGTATGTCAAATTTTCAAGTTCTATCAATTATTTAGCTACCGGTACTTAACCACATTTTTTTTTTCAAATATTATTTTTTAATTGGATATGAAGAAAAATGGCTAAAGTTAACAAACAGCATTACAATGATAGATTTGATGCTGCCTCTTTTCAACTCCAAAGGTGTCTAATATTATTGCTCCACATTTTGATGGCCAATCCACATTTTTTCAACCTTCCTACAGCCATCAGGCCTTGCCATTTGAGGTAAGTGGTCATTCCCGCTCGCCACCGCTCGCCAAACTCAAAATCTATAATTTGGTTCACCTCAAGTTTGGTAGTGACGTCAATACTGTTTCGCGGTTGCGCCGCAAGCGTGCCGACAAATCGCTCCTGTACGCGTGCGTGTACACTCAGGGCGTTTAACTTTACGCGCGCGATTCGATGCTGTGGCGAACAAAATACGCATGTACGTCACTTCCAAACTTGAGATGAACCAAATTATAGAGCGTGATTTTCCACTTGCCATAGACACAAAATACCGATAGCTGCGAATCAGCACTTTTTTAATGTATTGATTTATTGTGATAAATCCATGAAAACAAAATAGAAGGTAAAGTAGGTAATGGGGATATGCATCCTGCACAAGAAGGTGTTAACATTGCGTATTCTGCTTTATATTGGTATAAACAGGGAAGTGAAATATGTTTCACTTCCCTGGTATAAATGACCTCACAGACCTAGACACGATCACAATGTCATGACGCAATGCCTGGTATTGGTAAAAACTGTGTGTCGATTAAATAACATTTTTAGTAACTTCGTTACTAAACAAAAACAAGACTTTTATATGGTAACATTTGCCTAGTATTGACTACATGTACATGTAGGAGAGTGATTTGACTACTCCCCTAGCATTGACTAGGAGAATGATTTGACTACTCTCCTAGAGTTGACTTGGAGCCAGTTGGAGGGTGATTTGAGTCATTTGACCACTAGTCTAGCATTGACTACATGTAGGACAGTGATTTGATCACTCGCCTAGCATTGTAGGAGAGCGACTTGAACACTCGCCTAGCATCAGGCTAGTGAGTGATTAACCACTGGCCTTTAAATGGCTCTGGGCATAATCTTTTGGGGAATGGAGGAATAAGCTAGGGGATATACACCCCCTAATTTTTTTTTGGGAGGGGGGGTTCTTTTACTCTTTTAGGGCGCAAAATTTTTTTTTTTTCAAAGTTTTCGGTGACTTTGGAGAACTACTGGACCTATTCTGAAGTGCTAGAATTATTCACAGCTAATTTGAAAAAAAAATCTATAATACATACATGAAGAGGTAAACATTAGTTAATGGTTTGCATATTAAGGATAACAAACTGTAATTTTTTCCATAATTTTTTTTTTTTTCAAATTAACTGTGAATGGATCTATAAAATATGTGATAGATGAAGAGGTAAACATTAGTTAATGGTTTGCATATTAAAGGATAACAAACTGTAATTTTTTCCGTAATTTTTTTTTTCAAATTAACTGCGAATGATCCACTTCAGAATAGGTCCAGTGGTTCTCCAAAGTTGCAGAAATCTTCAAAAAATTTTTAGTGCCGCACCGTGCCGACTAGCACCTAACCTGGTAACAAAAAGTAGAAATCAAGTACCGGTAATTGCCTTAAAACTGACATCCCTGAAAACAATTAGGAACAAAACCCTAATTTTGGCTATACTTCAGTGCAGTGTTTACTCAGAGGCCGTATGTCTCAATTTTGGCCCAGTGAAAATTATTTTTGGAGCACACAAATGTGCAATGCTGTATTACAATTAGTCAATTTGGGGAATTATTGAGCCAAAATTGGGTCGATCCTTCATGTAATTATTTCGTGTAATCTAATCCTAACTCTAACCCTAATCCTAACCCTAACCCTAAGCCTAATCCTAATCATAACCCTAACCCTAATCCTAACCCTAATCCTAACCCTAAACTAACCCTAACTCTAACCCTTACATGAAGGAATAACCCAAAATGGGGCCAATTTGGGAGAAAATGTTTCATTTGGCGCACCCAATTTCCAGAGAGAGTAAACACTGCTTCAGTGTACAACAAAGCCTGTAGGTGTTGTAGTTGTGACAAAATCCACAATTTACCCTGTGTACAACAATTAGCCTACATGATAAGCTCTGAGCCTTGAGGTACACCAAGGTGCACAAAAATCATCCCTATACAGAATACGTCCACTACTTATACTACACACTGAAAATCAGTCCCTTTGCCAACATTTAAAAATTTCCCTCCTAAGAAGACTGGATTTCCCCTCAAAATGCTATGTGTTTCTATTTTAAAACATTAAATTTCCCTCCAAACAGCCAATTTCCAGGAAGGAGGTTCCAAATTCCTCACTTATTCAGGGCCTGCATAATGTGCATATATAGCATCAGACTAGGGTTAAAATCATGGCTTCACTAGTACTTGCTATGTACAAAATGTATCAATATCATTCAATACATACAGGCCTATGTGGTATGTGAGATAATTTTTCACTAAAATATGTGTTACATCGATCTCAACTTCTTTTCCCCAATACACACAGAATTGGAGAAGGAGAACCGCTACTCAACTGCTATACAAGCATGGAGCAAACATTGGGGGTATTCAGGTTTCCTCGGAATGCACGAGGCATTCGTTGTCATGCAAGCACGGCATGGATGATGGGCACATTTGAGAGATGCACTTGATGCAACCTGCATGCGAGTACCAAGATGATATGCTATGTACAGATGAGACGCAGAATTGTTTTTGTTCATCTACTCTCCACCGTCGGCAAGGACCTGAATACAGGCCTTGTCTTTTGAGACGAGCGAGTGATCACTCGCCATCACTCGCCTAAAATGAAGCTGAGGAGAGCTTTTTATCACTCCCCTACATTTGGTGTAATAATAATACAAATGATTAAAATCACTCACATACAGCTCACCTGGCAAGTTTGGAGGAGAGTGATTTGTCACTCGCCAGCAATTTTCAACAGACAAGGCCTGCGAATACCCCTAATTTTCTCCCCATATAGCTGACGGCGCAATTGTACGTGGCGATATAGGGAGGCCCATGCCATTCTCCTTCTCTAATTCTGTGCCTACACAAAACATGCATTCACCATATTTTATTGCAAATGGCAGCTTTCAATGTTGCAATGTCTTCTACCCTCCCTCCAGCCTCCAGCCACATTATCATGTTATCGAACTAGGTCAACCATTGACTCAAGTCTTCCTTTCCACAGCACTTTGTACTTATTGCTGTTATTACTATCAATCTGTCTCTGGTTTCCAAGCTCAGACAAATTCACAATTTTACACCCATGTCACTTCCATATTCTGTGCCATTTTCTCTGATAAAAAGGAACATTCTATGACTGATAAATCTTCCTTTCCAAGACACTTTGTATTGCTGATATTACTATCAATCTGTCTCTGGTTTCCAAGCTCAGACAAATTCACAATTTTACACCAATGTCACTTCCATATTCTGTGCCATTTTCTCTGATTTTACATTCTATGACCATGGGCGGATTTGGGGCCCTGGGCCAGGTCAGAATTTGGAGGCCCCCAAACTCACCGTGAGGAAGGCATGTGTACTCAAGTGGCCAAGTTTTGGTTTAGAGAGTGACTAGCATATTTTGTTCCGATTTTAACACGACTTTTGATCTCCGACTATTTTAGCCCAAGATGAAGGTGAATTCTGCTATGTAATGGGCTAGTGTGCGTGAAGCGTGGAAATGTTTTGCAATATTACCATATTTTGGTAAAAAGGAATGTGCACAGGGCAATTTGGGGGGCCCCCAAATGTTGGGAGCCCTGGGCCCGGGCCCATCTGGCCCAATGGTAAATCCGGCCTTGTCTATGACTGAAACCAACCCAAATCTTTCTGATTCTGAATCATTTTGAATGTTTGCGCAACGGTTCCCACATTATGCAGACTGGCACACTCCACTGACAGACTGATGCAATGACTTTTGCGTGCATGCATTCTATGCAACAGAACAGTTCACACGGCACACACGCAACTACCATATTGCACAACATAGGATTTTATGCTACTTGGTTGTTAGCGGTAAGCCTGATTCTTTGAAGGGTTAAATGTAAGTTGAGATTAAAAATATTGTTTTTACCAATTTCAGAGAGTAAAATCTTTTAAAGTGAGCGCTGAAAAATGACGGATAATACCTTTCCATCAGTTAAAATGTCAGGCATTGTGATTTAAGCAAAAAATTTTGCCTTTAATATACCTCGGAATTACCCTCGGTTGAAAAGGCAAAATGTTTGGATTAAATTCAAAACACCCTCTATTTTAACCTAAATAGCATGTTTATTGTCAAAATCAAACATACAAATTATAGAATTTACTGCAGAAACTCATTGGGGGCTTCCAACCCTGCCAAGCTCGCCCCCTTTTTTTCGACAAAGTAAAAAACACACCAATAGACCTCTAGTGTGACACACACCCACAGGTACGTCACTTTCATATTCCAATACAGGCTCTGTACTTAGAACTACAATGTATCAAGCTATTCTTTGCAGTCATCAAACATGCCAACCACAGTACAGTGTCAAGAGCAGCACTGGCTGTTTTTCAGCAATCACATAAATACCCCATGACATTATGACTTCAAGACAAATGTATCAGAACAACTGACGCTGCCCACAGATCTCTGTGCTCTGCCTTTATGTCAATTCAGAGGAACAGAACTAGGTGCATGCAGTGTAGACAGATCCATTAAGACAAAATGTGAGTGTGAATGAGGCATTTTATTTCTGCCTAGACAGTGTCCATAGATGAGAGATTCTGTCAATGTTTAGGTTCCTCAAATTGATTACACATTGTCGGTTGCTACATGTGTCTCATTTAACATAATTAGCTAGGAATGAATACCAGACTTATCTCAAGTGAAGATTACATCAAATCATCGCCAAGTCACATGGTTCAGGAAAACAAAGAACATGCCTGAAACCATATGATTTGGGGATGATTTGAAGAGACCTGCACTTCAGATGAGTCTGGTACTTATTCCTAGCTATTATGTCAAATGAGACACATGTAGCAGCCGACAAGTGCATCGTTTTGATATGGATGTACACATTTATGTTCGTTTAATTTAAGGGGAAAGTAATGGGAGAAAACATGGACCCCTTTCCAAAATTCATTATTCCTGAAGTTTACTATAAAAGTATACATTTTTGGAATGAAAATGAGTTGGAAGAATCTGATGGTAACATCAGATTTAACTCCTTTACCCCACATTTTGTATCAATTGCACTATGTTGTCAAAATTTAACGTTTTAGTAAAATAAATGTTTTAACCAAACATCCTATACTGTACGTTTTAAAACAGAAATACATTAAGCTTGCGAAAGCTGTATCTGGTACATGGTCTTAATTTGCATCTTTTTGCACCAATGAATCAAAAATGTCTGCTTTTATAGTGTCCTAAAAAGCAAAATATTAAAAAAATCTGAGTGGCATTTCGACTGCAAATCTTTGTTTTGTTTACACATTTACTGGCATTAACAACATACCGAATGCAACTCAACTGTGTTGGTCCTACACACAGGTTTGCGCCACGTCATTTGACATGAATCATGTGAATAGTCACACAATTTTGTATTCGTGCATTCTTTACTGCACATGCACAGTGATTTTTATAGCGGGAAAGTGTAAAATAGTGATTTCTAATTCTAAATGAAGAAAAAGTGGGAGGGGAATATTAAAAAGTTGCATTTTATCAATTTCAAGTGAAAGACTACACCTGAATGTTTTTAAATAAATATCAAGAAATCTTAAATTCATGCGTCTGACGAATGAATGTGTCTTCCCTTATCCTCCCCTTAAATTCTCTTTGAGGCCTACTCCTCTATCAAATGATAAATGTCACTTATCATGAGTCTACGTAAATACACCTGACATGCCATAAAACTGCACAGTTATATAAATTCCACATACATGTACATCAAGCACACACACCTACGCGTAAACACCGGCAAACATGGACGTCAACCCACCCCATTTAGTTAACTGTCCATTTTATTTTTCACCTTTACTGTGGACGTGGCTAAGTGTTCACTATTCATGAAGTGCGGCCTGACCTTACACACCTCGACTGTGGTCATTGCTTAGTGTGTACAGTACAATCTAGCAACATCATCCAGGCACCGCAGACATCCTGCGTGTCTACAGTTAAAGCAATATTGCAACACTTTCATAGCCACAAAATATTTAACTGTCAGATATATGCTATGAAACCTTTTAATTTTGACCCGAACGATGAGGCAAAACAAGGAAAATCGCTACCGGTATTTAATACCAGCGCATAAGTCACCAATGCATATCACTCTGTCGATTGTGACTGAGTTTGTCCTTTCGATACGTTATGACCTTTCCGTACGCCATGTACTATTGTACGTAGTGTTATGAACATCGTGTATGCGTTCAACTAATATTTCAATCTGAATAATTAAATGACCTACATTTGTACTCTGTCATTTTATTCAAAATCTCGGATTATTTATTATCACATACTACAGCACAGGAGTTGATTTTTGTACGATATGTTAGTTTCTCAAATATCCAATCAAGCATTGATATATTAAAGTGGGCGCAGGGAGCAAATTTGCCTTCGTAAAACCACCGATTGCTCCTGGTCCTTGTAAAATTCACATGAACCAGGGGCAATTTTCTAAAACAAATTGCTCTTGGTTCCAGCTTGGACCTTGATTATTTGCATTAGTGCTGGTATGCTGATTGTATGCAGAAAAGGATAATTGCTCCTGGTTCTTGTAAAATCCGAGTGAACCAGGAGCAATGTTCAAAAACAAATTGCTCCTGATTCCAGTTAAAAACAGGACAACAACAACAGTGTTCTTGCACTTGTGGCTTAAGTTTTGTTATTATTTATACCACAACTCATTTTAAACAACACATGTGTAAGATCTGGAGAACTGTGACTTACCATTTAAAATCTATGGACTTACTGAGATTCATTTGAAACCAGGGCTGTCAACTCTCACGCATTGGGCATGACTCTCACACATTGGGTCACGGTAGTATAATCTCACACCTAGGTACATGTAGATCTCATGCATTTAAAGCAGTAAAATTAGTCAAATCTACCCCCCCCCCCCCACACACACACACTTTTCAGATTCTCGAGTGCTGTGGCTCAAATAATTATCAGGTCAAAATGAACATTGTAGTCGGCAAATAATAAATACGTCCCGGTACGCCTCTGTTTGACAGTGTCTCACACCAAACAGTTCCAAAACGTTGACAGCCCTGTTTGAAACTACATCTAAAGATTTATAAATAATCGAAAAACATTGCTTGTTAATTCAAAGGGGATACCAGTCCATAATGATATTAACTAAAACAATATCCACTTAAACAATTAAAATAAATCTGAAGAAATTATAATAAAAAGATGTATTTACAATAAGCTTAGTACTATGACAAATCACAAAGCTGATTGAGGAGATGTAAAACAACTGATTTAGAATACATGTTCCACTTTTGCATCTGATATGAAATTGTGATGACCAATTTAAACAGAACTAATGATACTACTAGGCAGGCACCTTTTAATCCACTCTGAGAAAAACTGGCTTATTTCTATTTTATTTTTATTTTGGTACTCCAATTATCATGAAAACAAGCTAGCCTTTGCTAAAATTCATTCATACAAATCTCCACCCAAGGCATGTCCAACATCGTATTGAATCATTCACTAAGCAAGCAATGCTTCTTACCTCTGGATGTTGTTTCAGCAGTCGACGGCCAGTATTGCGGCATGTGTAGACCCGCTGTAACTGCAGCGGCTGTGGCAGCACTGGATGGGGGCATTGACGACATTGTTGGTTTGTAAGCTCCTGGACTGCCTCCACTCATGTATGCACTGAGATAGGGATACCCTGAACCTGCATGAGCAAAGGAATGATACAAACAATAAACATTGTTAAGGCTAAAAAATAAAAATTGTTATGTCTCAAAGCCCATGCGTGCGTTCGATTTTCTTAGCGCATCCATTTCAGCTGAAACAGCAAATTCATTTTTTATTTCCTCTTTTTTTATAGTTTTTTTACCATAAAATTCTGTGACAAATTGGGAAGAAAAGTTACTGGCTTCGATACTCCCATTTGTTTAGGTATACCCTCCCCCCACCATCTGTCTGCTTGTGGACACACTCTTTGCTTACAAATTGTACATGCAGTGTCCAAGAATTAAATAACACATTTTTATAACATTTTTGTGCAGGTCACACAGCAATTATGAGATCTCAACTTGCAATGTGTCATGGCATATAGAACCGTGCAATTGTTCAGTTATCCCAGTACAATTATTATTAACCATGTTAACCATAGATGATAGCTCCTAAAGGATCTATTTGCTGTTTCCTACATGCAGCCTGCAGCGCAGGGGGAGTGGAGGTATATTTACGTGCTGGTCACCCCTCCATGGTTAGATGCACATAGCTCAGGGGTCATTGCAGAAGCGTCCATATTGCGATCTCTGGCAGATTTGGTTTTTATCTGTACAATTTGAAACCCAGTACAACTGCATCCACTTTAGCGTATCTTGTACATGCTATAGTGTACCCAAGAAGAAGGAGAAGGAAAATGCCAAACAAATGTCATCAAGCTTGTCAAACCTTCCAATTAATGCATTAAAGGGAAAATAATCTTGGCATTGTAAAATAAAAGAATATTTAACAAAAATATATCTCGCAGCAATGTAAGGCTAAGTAAAAAATAAAACATGTTTCACGTCCGGGTTTTCGAAAAAAAGGAGGAAGAGGGGGCTTTTTATTTGCTATTTTTTATCGCAAAATTGGTGTAAATACCCATAATTAGAGCTGTTTTAGCGTATACAATAATGCCTGGAAAAAGGAGGAGGCCTCTTTTTATTTGTTGTTCTGAGAGATAGGGCCCCCTTTAACTATCACAAAACCTTATAAAAGTGTTTCTTGTATATTAGGAAGGCTATAGAAAGCATCTCTACTTCCTAGACATATTTTTTGAAAAGTTATAACTGAATTTCAAAAAATAAAAATAAAATTGAAGAAACCTCAAAAAAGGAAGCGGGAGGGGATGTGAAACATGTTTATTTTTTTATTTGGCCTAATACATTGTCAATTGAATCAATTAGTATTATATCAGGCTTCCTGGTACAATGTAGTAGTTTTAGTGTGGGGTCAATAACCTGACAGTGTAACCTGGAGTACTTACACCATGAATAGTCACTATATTAATTTTCATGCTCATTTGCGCACAAAGAAGTATTTGATAATATCCCAGGGATGAAGGGAAAGTATACAATATACTAGTTTAGTAGATAATGGTCTGTGGCTAAAAAAATTCAGGTCCTACTCGTCAGACTATTTTGCAGTACGTTGTAGAAGCATGGTTCGAATTTGGCAGTATCGCATAGCAGTTTGCTCCATATTTTGAAGTAACTGCTACCCAATTTTGCATTTGTATAGCACTTTTTATAGTGCTTTAGTAAATGGAAGTATCTTGATTATGATGAATTAGCCAAAAACTGCTACGCAAATTTGTTAACAAATTCGAACCCTGCGTAGAAGCATTTTTGTGTTTCATTTTTTCATTGGCTGCAGATCAGCAGTGGTAGCCCCCCCAATAATTTTGGCCAGGTGCCATTGCCCCCCCAATATTTAAAATCTTTTGGAGCCTCTGATCAGTATCTTCATCACTATAAATTAAGTGTCAACAAAAATGGTTTAATCTAGTACATTGTATACTATAGAGCCATGGCAAAATTGCAATAAAATAAGCACCCCTATGCTGATAGTATGCAGGTTTGGCGCTGACATGTTCATGCTACATGCTCATACATGTAGATGTCACGATCCAAGGGAAATGGCACATGCATCACTACACAGACTTTATATCATCTTTGATTCATTTTCTGCCACAGCAAATTCTATGTGGATTGTGGATTATTTTCATGACTTTGGTAAATGCCATATATGTAAAGGTATTCTGGTCACTATGACTTTTGGCTTTTTTATTTACAAAATATGGGGTTATTGGGTGAGAGAGGGACCGTTTGGATCTAAATTAGGGGGGCATTGGGTGAGAATATATATGACCTTTTTTAATGGGGTCTTTGGGTGAGAGCCAAAAGAAGCCTCGAAAATCAGTGATAGACGACTCGTTGCTGTTCAGATGGAAATATTAGGGTCTACAATGTAGGTCTTTGGGTGACATGCATATCTAAAATATGGGGTCTTTGGGTGACAGAGCATGTGCTGGTAATGGGGTCTTTTGGTGACATGGTGAAAAAGGGGGTCTTAATAGCCTGGTCTTTGGGTGACTGAGCACGTGCTGGTAATGGATGGGGTCTTTGGGTGACAGCGATGATGGTGAAAAGGGGGTCTTAACTCTTAATAGACCTACATATGCATCACCTGTGACCTATGTGGGAGTACTGCCCCCTCCAGATTTTAGCACGTCACATCAAAGCTCCCATTGGGCGCCCCATTCCTTTTTAAAAGGAATTTTTATTATTACCATAAAACGGGGTGACTTTGGACGGAGGGGTGACTTTGGACACGCATAGGAAAAACTATATTTCATGTAGGCTGTTTTACCTTTTAACATTTCTAAGAATATTTTTATATGTTCTTATGTGGGAAAATAAAGGGTTCACAAAAAATAACTCCCCCCTAAAATTACAAGACATTTCTTTGCATAACTTGACATAGAATTCGTTGTTTTGAAAAATTTAAAAACCTGTGAATAAAGGAATTGTTTTTCTAACCTCCTATTACGTTCTTTCGTCTGAAAATCTTTTTGTTTTGGCCAAAAATAATTACATTTTCCAAAAACGATGCTTTCAGAAAAAGTTGCACTTTTCCACAGCCTATACATTTAATGTACAAAAACATTCTCGATATCAATGTTTGATTTATTTAATGGTGTTTTTGTTTTCTTTAATTTTTATGTACATACGATTACCCAGTCACCCATGCAATCATCTTGCAGTATAAAACAATGACTAATTAACATGTACTGGGTTTTTCTAAAAGATTTTATTGAGCCGGTGTTTCAAAAATGGTAAAATCAATTTAGGAGTTACAAAACATTTCTTTGCATAACTTAACATTCATTTTGTTAATTTGAAAATTTTAAGAACCTGTGAATAGAGGGGCTACCCTACTAAAGTTATCCCTTCTTAAAATATTTTTGTTTTGGTCAAAATAATCACATTTGTCCAAAATGATGCTTTAAAAAAGTTGCGCTTTTCAACATCCCATACATGTAATGTACAAAACTTTCTCGGTATCAATGTTACGATTGATTTAATTGTTGTTTTTTCCCTTCACCTTTTTGTCTCTGAACTCTTAGTCACCCATGAAACCATCACGTAGTGCAAAATAATGATTTGTTGAAGCTAATTTCGACATAAATGAGGATGTTGCAACTTTTTCTGAAAGCATCATTTTTAGAAAACGTGATTATTTTTAGCTAAAACAAAAAGATTTTCAGATGAAAGAACGTTGGGAGGGTAGAAAAACAATTCCTTTATTCACAGGTTTTTAAATTTTTCAAATCCACGAAATAATGTCAAGTTATGAGAAAAATTGTTTTGTAATTTTAGGGGGGAGTTATTTTTTGTGAACCCTTTATATATGGACATTACAAATGACTAAAGTTTCCCAGTATAATGTGTTATCTTATATGTTTTTCATAACTTTTTAGCGGGGCCCATAAAATACAGGATTTTTGTGGTGGTCAAACTTTCGGTACTCCACCGGAACATAAGAGTGGAAACTCAAGCCAAGCCTGTTGGTTGGATAGTGAACACAGATGAACCAAGAACCTACCTGGATAGTCATGATATCTACCCACTCTTAAGGGGGTACTACACCCCTGCCCAATTTTGTGCCTATTTTTGCATTTTTCTCACAAATTATAACGTATTGGTAACAAGTAAGATATCATTTAGATATATGTATTATAGGGCAAGGACTACAACTACTGCACTGGAAATTTTATTTCGGCACAGACAACAGTTGTGGAGTTAGTCAAAAATGAGGGAAAACCAGTATTTGATCAATAAATCAATAACTACTTGCCTTGAGTTGCTGAATTTTCAGTGTAGTAGTTGTAGTCCTTGCCCCTATATACATATCTTACTTGTCACAAATGCGCTATAATTTTTGGGAAAAATGCAAAAATAGGCACAAAATTGGCTAGGGGTATAGTACCCCCTTAAAAATTTAAAAGCAGGCTGTGTCCAATGTCACCCCAGGGTTTGGCTTCCTTTCCGGGGTGACTTTGGACATAATAAACGAATACCAAAAAATTTGACACTTTGTTTAAGGGGGTACTACACCCATTGATTTTTGTTGCATTTTTTTGCATTTTGTGAAGAAATTACAAAAAAAAATTGGACAAAGTGGTATGCAAAATGAAGGGGCAAATCTTCTCGTTTTATTGGTGGCATCGGTATCAATGTAGCTTACATGCTTTTGAAGATAGAAGCCAAAAGGAGGTACATCACTGATGATTTAAATTCACTTCATTTTGGAAAGCTTACTATCAACGGATTTCGTTAAAATTTTGGATATGTTGCTAACACATATTAGGGAAATAATGTTGATATGTAAAATGGGAAAAAGTGGTCCCTGATTTCTTTTATGACTTCATGAACTTGGTGCTCCACAACTATCAAAAAATCGAACCGGTTAAAATGCTTCTATTTTCAATGTCGAGCTATATTTTGTATTTTGAACTTGCAACACTATGTCACTGAAACTTAATTAAGCCATAGGTAACAGGTTACCACAACCATACTACAGCAATGTTGAAAAAGATTGTATTTTTTGTCACCTATACCACCATATTAGGTAGTTTTCCGTAAGCTTCATTTTTGTGATTTTGGTAACTGTTTTATATTTATTTGCCCAATCCAACTCAACTAGGCAATCTAAATTGTACTCACCATTTACATCCCAAGGTTTAGTATATCCACCTCACACATTTCCATTATATATCCAGTAACAGACAAAATATCAAAATTGATGCCTCATTATGACATGTATGATATCACAGACTATCACATGTATTCAAAATTGATGCCTGAATTTGACCTGAACCAATTGACCTATAACCTGACCTTTGATGACCTTATAGCCTTTTTGTACCGGGGCCAGCAAAGCTGGCCACGGTACTTATTAGTTGGATATAAAAAATTGTTGTTTCTAGGCTATGTATGAAACAGAAATTCATAAAGAAGGCACGTACCTGAATCAAGTTGTTTTGATGATGATTTATGCTTGTAATGTGTAAACATATAACTTGTGGTTGAATGGATATCAGAAATATTGTGTTGATTTTGCATGGTAAGGTAAAATAGGTATATGTTTTAGGAAAATAATTTTTCTGAATCTAGACTAGGAAGTTTTGCTGGTTCTCTTCACTAGAACACTTATCTTGGCAGGCTATGGGATCATGTGGGCAGACACACGGGGTAACATACATGCTTTGTGTGAGTTCAGTATCTCAGTGTGTTGTATGGTATGTGATCCAATATCTCTGGTGAGAGCTACCTGCTGAGTTATGATGACATATTTAATTTACACATCTTACTCTATTCATGTTCCTAGTGGTCTGTCTGTGGTGGTCTGTTATCTTAATATGTGTTGGATAATTTTCAACTACATGTAACATGTTTGACCATGCAACATGCAGTAAACATGGTAAAAGTTGAATCCCTCACATCGAAGACCTGTAGGCCTATTAATAAATAAGCAAGATCACTGAATATTGGAAATATGTACATTTCCTGGTAACACGATGATGACCAAAAGCTATTGATGCACACATCACCTTCAAATATTTGGGTCTATTTTTATGATGACAAATATGTCACAACTAGAATGAAACTTTAGGGCATATGTCCTAAGTAATGATTGAATTTTGTTACTAAGAATATTATCAGTAAACATTCAATTCTTGGCTTTAAAGGTGCTATTTTTGGGTTCAGTTTTTGAAAAATAATATTTCTCGAAATTTTGATTGTTACTTTGTATGCTTAAATTCTCAAAAAACAAAAAGAGCTATGAATGAATTAATCTATACTATAAGGTGCTTAACGTCGCTTGTTTTTTAGGCCACAAGACCATTTAGCAATCCATGTATATGGGGTATATGTGTAGGGGTGTTTGTACCCTAACAGTGTCTGCTTCCTACTCATGCCATCCAAACCTGGTGATAATGATATTTGAGTAGGAGGACATGTGAATTAGCGTCAACTAGGATTAATCCTTTTCACCATGATTACCACCAATCAACCAGTACCTCCCACCATCCAAAATCTCCCTATTTTGCCAGCCAACAATATCACATAATTATCAGAGATTACCCCATATGTTTAATTGCAAGCATCCAACCAAGGCCAATCAATTAGATGTACATCCTTGAATCACAATTGTCATTTTAAAACCATGTCTCGCCTGTCAAATATTACACATTACAAGCATCTTTCAGAAGGATTATTTAATCTTCACATGAAATCATTCCTGTCCCGGTACATCCCTTTTTAAAGGGTTTTTTATTAATCTCTTTTCCTAACAACATATTATAGAAGATAATGTACATACATGTAGTAGTATTAAATTGTCTATGTGGCTCAAAATATGCTAAGGTGTCATATTATAGCCATATATTTTGACATCTTTTTTAAAAATAATAATTATAGAAATGGAATATTTGCTAGTTTAGTGGCAAGTTTAGGTAGTAAAGACATAGCATACACAATTTAAGTAAAATCCTTTCACTCTAAATAATAAAAATAATAAAAAATAGCTGTAAAAATGCCTATTTTTACACTTTTATTTGTAACATGCCAAGAGACGCCTTTTTTCAACAGCTTTTAATTTTTTTTATGGATCCTTTATATAGAAATTCATGTGACCTGTTTCCCAAAATGGTGCAGTAAACCAATCAAAAAAACAGAAAGAGGCATTATGAATTATAAGTTAACAGATCAAAAAAGGATTTAAAAGTTTGCCTTATGTATGTTACTATTGTCTGTCAAACTTTTGATTGATTTTGAAGTCCCTCAGTTTTTATAAACAAAGACTTGAAGCATAAACTAAAGGGTAAATCTATTGTAAATAACTTCATTTCTCCATATTATAATCAATTTGTAAGTGGCTGCCATCTTTTTTGAACATATAACAATTTTAAAATTTTTCTTGAAATGTCTGTCAAATAGTAACATACGCAAGACGGTGCTGTAATTCCTGCTAAACTAGGGTGATACAGCTAATTATGCTACATGACATAGCATTTAGCTCCACCTAGTTTTGTGGCACTATCACTTTGTGAGGAGAAGCTTTTTTGATGACACAATCCATTGTTAAGTGTTGTCTGTCAAACATTTGTACGCAAGATTTGTATGTGTCTGTCAAAAGTAACATACGCAATACGTTTAAAAAAATTAAAAATCACTTGATGTTCACATTATGATGATAGTTTAAGAGTTTATAAAAGTGTTTTAAAACATGTGATTTATAAACTGCATGTGATCTTTATTCAATTTCCCATCTTGAACTGTTTTTGCCAAATTATTATTCTGTATGTTACATTTGACAGACATCTTTGTATGTTATGGCTTGACAGACACACATATTTTATTTATAACAATTTATCCTCCTTATTGTAATATTTGGACACATTTTTTTCCACAATCAGTTGCTGTAGGTCCTACACCTAAATAACCACAAAATACCATATGTAATACTTTATAAATTTTTATTTGATTGCAGAAAATCATCAAAATTGTGTCTGTCAAATATAACGTACGCAAGGGCTAGAAAATTGAATTTGTGAAGTAAATGGTCTATAACTTATCTTTCTTTTAGTGTATTATGAACGATATATGTGCATACTATAATTTAAACCTGGTTGGAGACCAAAAGAAAAGAGCTGGAAAAATAATTGTGTGTTACACTTTTATGACACCTTAGCTTATTTTGAGCCATGTGGAAGAGATTATTTAGGCCTATTTAATTTATTCAGTGTTATAATCAGTGAGTATATTTCTATAGATAGTATAACAAAGGATTTAATGTATTCTATTCATGTATTCTACTTGGACATGTTCAATAGAATAAATTATGGTTTGTTATGAAACACACATCTCAGTTACCAGGATACAGTAAACAAAAAAAATATATAGGGCTAAAATGATTTTCTAAAATGGTTTAAAACCACTTTGTATGTAGTCTATATTTTATAAGTTCAGGACATGAGATGATGAACATATTTATATACCTTATAAATTTGCAACAAAAAAAAAAAAGAAGATGGGTACTGATGAAAATCAGGGTATTAAATCGCCTTTAAAATACACCACACAGTGACCATGCCCTACCCCAACAGCATCCTCTGTGCTCCTACCCACCTCACATCTACTTCCACTCTCTCCATTGCTCTACTCTTCAGGTCGGGGTGACTTTGGACATGCACTTGAATACATGGTGTCCAAAGTCACCCTAAACCCAGGGGTGACTTTGGACAAACTTTGCGCCCCCAAAATTATCGGAAAATAAAATAAACTCGAGTTGACTCTATGGGCATGAACTGTCCTCTATCGGTACTTGCCAAAGCCAACATGAAACTCAGAATTCTACTGATCATTATAAAAATATTTACGACAATACATCAAAATCGTCCAAAGCCACCCCGTTTTACGGTATTTAATATCAGGCATTTAGTTGAACAGGACATGAACTATTGGGTATTGAGAACATGACTAAAAGCATACGTACAACCTGCGTACAACATTATTCTGCACTAAGTCAGCAGTGATGCAGACTTACAGTGTCACAACTTGAGTGCAACCATTTTACTTCTAATTCTTATCATTTGTGACCATCCATCTCAAACCGCTAGTAAAGTCGGCAAATTGTATTTCTAGTTACAGTGCAAAATGTGCATAAAGGTTGTATTCATGTTTACCAAATGTTTGTCCTACATGTTTCTCATTTTAGTGTCTGTCAAACGCCAATCTTATCCTATTCAGTGGCGTACCGTGGCCGCTCCTACCCCGGGGGGCTGAAGAAAATTCAATTTAGCCGCCCTTTCCTCAACAGCCCGAAAAGGTTGACCCAATTTTTTTCCGGTGGTTTGAAAAAAAAAAAAAGGATTTTAGGAGGCTAGCACCCTAAAACCAACACATTTTGATTTTATTAATACTTTTTCAATTTTTTTTTTTTCACCCTTTTTTCTTTACTAATTCTTTTTGCCGACGCTTCATCTTCCGCCGCCCCTTTGTTTTGGCCGCCCCCTGCTTTGACCCCGGGGGGCTCGCACACCCAAAGCCCCTCCCCCAAAATATGCGCATGCTATTGTTGAAGAGGACAATAAGCTTATACTTATGTAATATGTATAGAGTTAGTAAATAGCTCTAATCTTTGTTTGCTTGGGCCAAATCCTAATATAATTTGCCTCCACCGCAACTTCTTAACACCCCCCTTGAAGTCTAATGGTACGTCCCTAAAGGGATGTGCTCCAAGCATTATTCTGAGCCAATTTTCTTTTTAGATTGGTCATTTTGTCAACAATTTGTTTGGAAATCTACCAAAAATTAGGGAAAAAGTTACAAAAATTCTGAAAAATTGTGTTTTAAAATTTGGCACAAAATTTAGACTTTTGAGTTTATGAGTCCAAATTTCTTGAAAAAAAAAATGGTATAGTGATGGGTCCACTTTCAGATTCTCAGCTCCTATAGTCTATCCAGTATAAGATGACACTTGGCCCTGTTCTTTTTTCACTTAAATGCCAATAATTTTGTTTTAGAAAGGATATGTTCAAGTTGTGGCAACATTCACTATTAAGCCACCACACATTTTCCAAAAGTTTTGTATATTATCTTTGTTTCCCCAGGGGACCTGGACCCATGCATGTACTTTTCCAAAGATCATGTGCCATCTATAGTGAACGGACTATAGTCCCTACCCAAACCAAACTCGAGTACCCCCAGCCATAAATGGCTGTCCATTTTTCATTCTATAATTTGCTTGTACTTTGTTTTTTATATTATTTTAAAACATATGGCAATTGGTAAGCGCTAGTTATAAAAAGCCTCAACCAGGAAGGTGTTAATATCCCGCATATATTAATACTTGGACAGTCACTGTCCTAGAATTGGTATGTTGTTTACAAATTATATTTCTCACTCGTCAAGTATTACATCAGCGTAACAACCCAGTTATACCCACACAATATATTCTGACAGTGATTATAGTCCTGAAGTTGCTTTTTTGCCAAGAAAGGACTGGCCCTTTGTTTTAAGATTTTGGGCCCTTGGTCCCATAATATTTGAACAAAATTGCCTCCACCGCAACTTCCCCGCTTAAAGTCTGATACTCTGATGGATGGTAGTCAAGGGATGTGCTCCAAGCATTACTATCTTAAAAGTCTTAAATATCTATAGATGGGTCATATTGTCAACAAATTTTTGGAAATTTACCAAAAATTAGGGGAAAAGTTACAAAAATTCTGAAAATTTGTATTTTAAAATTTGGCACAAAATTTAGACTTTTGGGCCCACTCCAAGTATTGGTTTGTTGTTTACAAATGATATTTTTCACTCGTCAAGTACATGTATTACATCAGCGTAACAAACCAGTTATACCCACACAATATATTCTGACAGTGATTATATTTATAGTCCTGAAGTTGCTTTTTTGCCAAGAAAGGACTGGCCCAGTAGCCCTTTGTTTTATGATTTGGGGCCCTTGGTGTTGGTCCCATAATATTTGACCTATGGGGCTCATGTATGTAATGCTCCTGAAAGTGCATCAGTATAGTTACCAACTCAGAGCACTGTATGCCAGCTGATATACTGAAAAACATTTTGTTTGATACTTTGAACATTTCTGGGGCCCATTGCCTTGGACATCTGAGGTAGATGTTGAGCATCCCTCCCCAGGGGCCAGGGCCCGTACAATGTACATGGAGCCCTGTCACCCTTGTTAGCTCTAGCCTTGATACTCACTCTGGTGCCCTTTATTTTGATATTTGGGGCCCTGGGGCCATTCTAGATGACATATGCACTCGTGATTGGGTAGAACTGTATTCAAGGTTGTGCGTCCGCGTTGTTACGCAATATTAGTCCCAAACAAAAATGTTTGGTAGACTCATAACCGGTGCGATCTTACCTTTCCGATGTTGATTAAGATACTTGCATCGATCCCGAGATGCGGAAAAACCAATAGTCATTTTGTCCCACATAAATGAATAAATAACAAAACCCCCGATCCCCGAAAGTGGACTCACCCATTCGGTGACGCCACACACGATAATCATCCCTTATCCGACTTGGGCAGCCCCTACTCGGCCAAACTTGTAGGGGCGGCGGGTCGGATAATCAATATCGAAAGGTAAGATCGCACGGTTATG
This sequence comes from Amphiura filiformis, assembly GCF_039555335.1. Lineage (NCBI taxonomy): Eukaryota > Metazoa > Echinodermata > Ophiuroidea > Amphilepidida > Amphiuridae > Amphiura > Amphiura filiformis. Next base: position 14,757,217 of record NC_092638.1, read on the forward strand.
AGTCTACCAAACATTTTTGTTTGGGACTAGACTCAGTACACCGGTCGATCTTACCGCTTCCGATGTTGATTAAGATACTTCTTGCATCAACATCTGAAAGATCGATCTAGCAAGTAACCGACGGATGGAGGTACAAGATTGGCCAGCATCTGATAAGGATCGGGAGAGTGGGTAGCATGGTAATCGCGAGGTCAAACTATTTCCCCCCCTCAAGGCCGGGAAACAGAAAGACTACGTGAACAGACAAAAACCCCTGAACTGAAAGTTCAGTGGTTAAGAATAGAAACACTGGTTCTTACCATGTTGGAATTCTGATTGGCCGCAAACACCTGCTACCCAACCACCATATTATCTCCGCAGAATAGCCCTGGAGAACTTATCGCCTGGTCGTTGGTTTACGCTTTTGTAGTAAACCGTGGAAAAGGACGACGGGTTCTTCCAAGACACAGCCTGACAAATCTCCTCTATGGGGACCCCCCTATGGTAGGCACACGAAGATGAGATAGATCTGGGTGAGTGGGCCTTGGGGCGAGCGTCGTTTGCCGCCCCCGAGTCCACTAACACCTGGACCAGCCACCGTGCCAGAGTCTGTTTAGCGGCTGGACCGTGCGGTTCTGCGTGAGTGATAAATAAGCGGTCATGAGCCCCTCTTAAGGTTTGTGTTCGGCCAAGGTAGTGCTGTAGCGCCCTCACCGGGCACCACAACCTGTCTTCGGCTATTGACGAACCCTGCCCAATACTGGGAAGGAAGAGGGGCGAGTGTCGGAATGTACTTCGCTCATTTTTTGCAAGGAAATCCGGGCGAAGAAACAGCGTCGCTCCGTTGTTAGTAACACGGAGGCTGACTTGAGACTGCGTGCAACTCTGAGCAGCGCCGTCCCAAGCCAACGCCAGAAGAAAGGCCGCTTTAAGAGTGACGATTTAAGGGTCGCTTTTGACAGGGGCTCAAAAGGGGACCCTTAATATACTCCAAGACTGTGTTGAGGTCCCATGGAGGGACCACCTTCCTTTCCGGCGGGCGCTCGTTGAACATACCGTCGAGGAGAAGACTTAGGGACCCATCTGAATTGATAGTCGACCCATCTTCAAATCCCCGATGAATCGAGAGAATGGCTGACTTATAGTTGGCTATCGTTGCCTGCTGAAGTCCTGACCTGAACTTTTCTGTCAGAAAATCTGCCACTAGAGGCACAGAGGCTCTAGTGGGAGATGTATTCTCTCATCGCACCATGCGTAGTAGGGAGCCAAACGCTGACTATACGGACGGAGGGTAGACTCTCGTCTACCCCCGGCGATGAGAGAAGCAGCTTCTGATGAAAAGCCTCCCTCCGCCGCACGTTCCCTGATAAGGGCCATGCAGCTAACTGCAGGTGCTCTAGTGGTAGACTTGGTACCTCTCCTCCGGCATCCGGAGTAGATTTGGTAACTCGGGGAGTACTCGCGGCTGTGCCGCTAGTAGATCCACCATCGGTCGAAACCACAGGTGTTTCGCCAGAACGGTGCTATCAGAATGACGTTGCAATCCTCCTCCCGATCTTGGTCACCACCCTTGCGTAGTAGTGAGATCGGGGAAAGCGTAAGCAGTCATTCCTCCCCAGTTCACGGACAGAGCGCCCACGGCGAATGCCTGTGGGTCTGCGCCCCTCGAGCAGTACACCGGCAGCTGATGATTGCGATGAGATGCGAACAAATCTATCGAGGGGTGGTACATCACCCGAAGATCGCTCTGGGCGACTCTGCGGAGCAAGGGACCATTCTGTAGGTCCCGACACCTTTCCTCGTGACAGATCGTCCGCGAGGATGTTGGTGACTCCCGCTATGTGCATCGCTCTCAACGTAATCTGCCTGGCCTTGCACCACCCTATCAGGCGAAAAGCGTGCAGGCACAACCGTGGTGACCTGGTGCCCCTTGTCTGTTGAGGTAGGCCACCACGGTTGTGTTGTCCGCTTGGACAACGATATGAGATCTCACGATCACCTTCTCGAAATGCTGGAGAGTTCTCTCCACTGCCCAAAGTTCGAGAAGGTTGATATGGAACTCCGTCTCCGTGGCCGACCATAGGCCCGAGACTGAGTCCTCGTGGATGTGGCCCCCAGCCCAGCTTTGACGCTGCCGGTCGTCACTACGTGACGCACCGCTGGTGCAGGGTTCCTGACTCCTTCGGCGACCTCCGACAGCTACGCTCACCACCAGAGTTCCGCTCGCGCGATCTCCGACATCGGAACCGCGAGGGATATTGGGTGACGACTGGGCCTGTAAAAGGCTAGAAGGTGTAGTTGTATAGGCCTCATGTGAAAGCGGCAGCACGGTACGAGGTCTACCATACTGGCCATAAGGCCCAAAACCTTCATCCATGCCACAGCGGGTGCTCCCTCTGACTCGCCAAGAGTCGGGCACACCTCGCCATGTTCGCCACCCTCTCGGGTGCGGGCACCTCGATCCCCTCTCTGAGGTTGATCTGGGCCCCTAAGAATAGTGGTGTTCGCGTCGGGACCAAATTGGATTTCTTGACGTTGATCAGAAATCCCAGGTTCCGCACCGTACGGACTACTAACTCCACGCGACACTGTGTCTCCAGTGGGGTGCGTCCGTAAATGAACCAATCGGCCAGGTAGCAACACATGTTGACTCCCCTGCGCTTCAAGTAATCTGCCACCGCGCTGACCAGGAGTGTAAACACTCAGGGGGAGGTGGACAAGTCGAATGGCAGGCATCGAAACTGGTAAGTTTGACCCTGTACCTTGAAGCGTAGAAACCTCTGATCTTGAGGTGCGATCGGAACATGCAGATATGCGTCCGAGAGATCTAGCGATGCCGCCCACATACCCTTGATGGGGCAGGCTAGCACCGAAGCGAGAGCCTCCATTCTGAACCTCTTGGGCCTGATGAACTCGCTCAACGGCTTGAGGTTCAGAATGGGCCTCCAGTCGCCGGTCTTCTTTGGAGCCAGAAAAAAGTGCTCCAAAACCCCTTGGTGAAAGGGGGTAGACCGGGACAATCGCTTTTTCGGAGAAGCTGAGTGACCTCTGACAGTAGTGCCCGACGCTGGGGGCCGCCTGGCGGCACTACCGTGGACCTCTGAATCGTGCAGGCGCACGAGGGGTGGCTGGTAAATTCCAGCCTGTACCCCCACTGACCACTGACAATACCCAGGCGCCCGGTGAGATGGCATGCCATCTCTGGGCGTAATGCACAGCGGCCGCCCACAGGGGAATCCCTGTGGAAGTCCAAGGCCTGCCGGCATGGACTGTCGACCGCCGTGCCCTCAGGACCGATCTGGTTTGCCACCCTTAGAAGAACGGCTCTTCTTAGGGGCTTGCCATACGATCCAGCACTACTCTTGCGCTTCCCAGATTTTTTGGGAGGTGCTGGAGTAGCCTCGGCTCGGGTGTAGTCTGTGGTGCGCGCCCTGCTGAAGCCGGAGCTGGCGCTGAAGAACGCTTAGAAGACTTCTTCTTCTTGTGCTTCTTCTTTCGCTTTACTGCCCTTCCCTTGGTCAGGGCAGCCTCTGACTTCTTCAGAGTGCTCTCATTGGTGGCCTTTTTCGCCCGGTCCTCCACCCTAGCGCAAGAGGTCTGTCCAAAGAGTAGCCCCTGTCCCACCGAGTCTGACTTCTTCATTGCTTCAGCAAAGTCGGAGCCGTAAGTTGACTGGAGGGACAGACAGGCATTCTCCGGGCGGCGAGATGACATCCGATGGGCTAGGCCCATAGAACTCTCGTTGAGGTTAGCTGTTAGCACCGCTAACAGATTAACCTCGCGGAAGAGTTCCGACGCTGTTGCCCGTGGTCGTTCGCTACCTTCCTACCGAGGTGCTCGGCAAGCGTGGTAGCGGCGCTGGAGACGCTGATAAGCGGGCGTGCTCGCTTATCGATGAGCTTTAGCTCCTCCTCCCACTGGGGGAGAACGACCCAGGCGCCTTTGGCCGCCAGCGGCAGGCGCTGGCAACGCTCTGGATCCATGTCAGGGACCCTGAGGTAGGTTTCAGAGTCCTCCTGCGAAACACGCAGTGGAAGTGTGCAAGCACGCGGGCGTCAAGCTCCAGCGAGCCTGACAGCCCTACGAAACCTACCCTTGAGGTCCGCCGGGGAATGCAAGTGCGGGCGACCCTTGTGTGGACGCGCTAGCTGGGCATCCTACTGAAGAGATGCCCTGGTCCTCCTGAACGGACTCCTCCTGAGAGAAAGCCAGGCCCAAACCTTGGGCCACACGGCTCATCACCTCAGCGGTGTCCGTGAGGCAGACCATTGCTAGCGAGTTCCTCACGGGAAGCGGGGAAGGATACCTGAAGCTAGCTGCACAGTCTCATCAGACTGTGAGTCGCTACTGGTTTCATCTTCCGACTCCTTTCCCTCGCCTTCAGACTCTGACTCACTCTCTGATGAGGAAGAGATCTGACGACGGGCATCTGAAGGTGGACAGGGAGGTGTCGCCACCGTGTGGCTAGCCAACTGAACACCAGCAGAAGAGGGAGTACTCCGCTAGACCCCCGAGATGCTAGCTATAGCACCCGGGATCCGTGACGCCTCCGCTGCTGTCGCCCTAGCCATAGCAGTGTGCGGCCTACCCTGAGCTGTATCAGGGTTAGCCACTCGCCGCCGGTTGGGTAACAACTGGTGGTACTGCTTGCCCAACGCTAGCGCGGCACTTGCCACGGTGCTAGACCGTGGAAGAAACCACCCTGCGGCGGATACCACGGGGCATACCCTGTTGGTAGCTGACCCTGAAAGTATCCGCCACCAGGGAAACCCCATGGAACGGCAGTACCAGTACCGCCTCCCCCCCCCTGTTGCCACAGAGACTGTGGTAACCAGGACGAGTACTGCGGTACCTGCGTGGTTGTAGCGTAGGTGCCCGGTAGGGCTCCCGGCCGCGCACCACTGTACCCATGCCTCACAGCGTTCCCCGCTAGAGGATCAAGCCGCAGTGTATGGGTACCCGCTATACTGGCTGTCCCTTGGCTAAAAGGAGCTTGCCTAGTATCACGGGTAGCTGAGCGTGTATACACCTATCCGACTTCGCCATTACTGCGGTGTCCCCGATGTAAAACTGCGGTGTCCCGAGGTCGGGGGTTCCATCCATTATTTATTGTGTGCTATACAGAATTGTACCCGGAATTGTACACAACAGTGATATTCAATACACAATCATGAGTATTGAATTACTTAATTAAATCTCCGCTCTGGTACATCTGTGTTGCCGCCAATAGAGGGCCAAATACAGTAAACGCTTCTCGGATTGGTGTATACCCTCGATCAGTCACCTCGCTACCTGAATAGGCAGTATCAATCAATGGAGCCATGCTCCGCTGAATAGATAGTGATCGATCATAAGAGGGTAATTGACCCATTGACTGTAATGGATCACCCACGCCTGCTGGCTCTCGAGGACATAAGTGGGTTGTTGATCAGCCAGGCTGTTCAAACTACCTACCCTAACCTCTTAAGCCTCGCCCAAGGTCGCTGTGTGTGGCGGACCACTCACGGCAGCTATGGGCGCGTGCATAGTGGCTACCACTGAAGTCAAGCCGTAGCTCGTCTCGGTAGCTGCCACTGTTTGCACTTGGGTCGCTGTCCCGTGAGAGACTGCGAGCCCAACCCCGGTATAGCCGCTAGCCAGTCCCGGAGGACAGCCGGCAGCCATTCCAAGGCCCAGGGAATCACTCGGCGGTCCCACCATGGAACGCTGCCGTGTGACAACCCCAGTTGGTTCTGCTAAGACTACACCAAGCGTTAGCCCCGGTATCGCTCTTCAGTTAAACCCATGCACGTTTTCATTCGACCCTTGCGGGGAACGAAAGCGTGCTGCGTGTCGTGGATCAACCCAGGCAAGCCCGGGTTCCACTGGCACGCTGCGTGCTACAGACCGGCCGAGGCAAGTCCGCTGCACGCTGTATGCTAGATTCAACCCAGGCAAGCCCGGGTACCTTGGCATACTGTCCGTCGCCGGCTACTTCGCTGGGTGCTAGACCCGCCGTTCGCCAGCAATAGACGGGTGTCCACCTGCAAGAAGCTCGCTAGAGATCTCACTGGTAGACTGGTACTCGCCTGTTAGGGCAAGTACCGCCCTGCTGCCTGCTACTAGCTTAGACGTTAAGTCAGTGCTTTCGCTGGCTGTTAGGCCTTCGGGCTCGCTAGCAGTCCCGGAGGGTCCGCCTGCTTGCCCGGGACGGAGCCCCAGAGGTTACCTTAGCGTGGCCCTTGCCGCCGCGCTAGTACCTACCATATCAATCTTACCTGTAGGCTTCTGTTTCTTAGTCTTCGCGTCTTCTGTCTGTGTCAAGACCTAAACGAAGCGCTACTTTCTAAATCCTCAAGTGGATGTCCGATAAGCCTATGCAAAAGGAAGCACACTTATTTGATTTAGAGCAATCCCTGTGGGTGTAGCAGAGTGGATGCGGGTCCCACTCTGCCACAAGGGAAGGGCATGATTGACAAGGCCTGGACATTGTAGTAATCGGGAGCGTACAGCACTACCCCCGAACACAAGCTCAAGCCCAATAAACAAACCCACACGCACAGTGGCTGACGCTGATGTAGTGGTATGATATAAAAATATATATACAAAGGGATGAAAAACTGAAAACCTTTTGGGGAAGATTTGTCAGGCTGGTCCTTCGAAACCCACCGAACTCTTAGCAGTAACTCGTCATCAGACGCCAGCACTGAAAGATATAACGATAGAGCACACCATAAACATAGCGATAATCACTCACCATACATGTATACACAGTACTGTACAAACATCTATTGTAACTTACTAGTCTGCTATAGTTGTTTTACGTGAGAACAAAAATAAAATGGCGCCCTAAGGGCGGCTATTTTGAAAACGTGTGTCCCGTGATACTGAACGGAAACACACATACAAGCTAAGTTTTTGGATCGTTTTTGTCACTTTTCTAACCGAAAAATGTCGTCAAAACTATCTCCCTAGCGACTATACTGGTTGGTTTTTACCTCAGTGTAACAAACAAACTGTATATCTCGCCCTTTGGTTCAGTAATGATACTTAGCGTTGGTAAAGAAAAATCCACACGCCTATCTCATCTAGAAACCAAGGAGGATAAGGATGATTATCGTAGGTGACGTCACCGAATGGGTGAGTCCACTCGGGGATCGGGGTTTTTGTTATTTATTCATTTATGTGGGACAAAATGACTATTGGTTTTTCCGCATCTCGGGATCGATGCAAGAAGTATCTTAATCAACATCGGAAACGGTAAGATCGACCGGTGTACTGAGTCTATACGATTGCAGTTGGATCGAGTATAGCTGTTGAAAGCTGCTTTCATTCAATTGGAATTCCTACTATAGTTGAAAAATTAAAAATTGTCAATAGTACTTACCAGAGCCAACATTAAGTCCTGGCTGATAGTATTTCCCTTGCAAATGTCCTGCGCTAGACACTGAATGTCCAGATGCAGCAGCGGCTGCAGCGGCGGCAGCAGCAGCCGCGGCGGCTGCAGCAGAACCACGTAAGTGCCCGCTGGATGCGGCTGGTAAATCGGCAAAAACAGGACTCAGTACGCCGGCATCAGCACTTGCCATAGCTGTAGGTACGGTACCATGAGCTGCTGCTGGTGGGGCACCTGGTACAGGGGCACCAGGTAGAGATGCCCCAGGACCAGGAAAACTGGATCTACCCTCCATTCTGTTGCACTACTGTAGGTGGCAGCGGTGCATGGGAAGAGTACGAATCGGAAACCTGGCCTACTAAATCACGGGCAACTATATCATCCTTCAATCCCGATGTGAACTTAGTATCACCTCTTTGAAAGTCACTTAGATCTGGGTACCATATTGAAAGCTATGGACAGGAAGGGTCCATGCAGAAATCTGTGGGGAAAACAAAAAGAAGAATGCCAGTAATAACATTATCACGAGTACATTGTATAATGAGCATTCATTAATTAAACAGAAGAATATGAGGAAAAAAGTAATCAAAAGGTGCAATTACATGATTTGCTTTTCATTGGATTTGGGCAGCCAAGATCACAGGAAATTTCTCAGGTTACAGGCTTTTTACCTCATACATTTGTGTTCCCCATGAAAAATTGGTCCTCACATTGAACCTGGTCTACAGAGCCAGTCTTGTACATTGTACGTCCTATAGTACATGTACTTGAGTCCAGACTCGCACTTGAGTTCAGACTCGCGCAGGGACGTCTCTTTTGGGGGACATTTGATCCCTCCCCCTGCAATCCCTAAAACAAGAGAGAGAAAGAGAAAAGGGTGGAGAGAGGGGGCAGGGGGAGAGAGGAGGGGTGAAAAGGAGAGACAGAAGTTGGGTGAGAGTACTAGGAGATATGTGTCTCTCACATCATGTGAGGGAGAAGGGTATTTTTTGTGGGACCTAGGGTCCATTTCACTAAATCTTTAATCCTTCGTAACTCAAGTAACCGTTCGTAAAGTTATGAATACCCAATACTAGACGTAACTATACGAAGGGTCCCTGTAGTAAATCCCTATTACTTACGAAGGGTACCGTTCGTAAGTAAGGCAGTGTTCATAAATATAATGGAGGGGAGTCAAAAAAGTTTTAGGTCTTCAAAAGGGAGGACCAAAAAAGTTTGACTCCTTATAGAAGGGGGGTCAAAAAGTTTTAACTAATATTGATAAAAAATGCCCTCTCCCTTTTTTTTGACAGGCCACGTCCCACCACTAGGGCCATGTCCCACCACTAGTACACATTTGACCCTTAAACTTTGACCTTTAGTGTCATAAATATATGTTTAGAATGTCGTAGTTGAATTTGAGTTTGATTGGACCAATTTTGAAATTTGACCTTTGACCCCTAAACTTTGACCTTTGGGGTCATAAATATTTTAAACATGTTTAGAATGTTGTAAGGATCATGCCTGTTGAATTTTAGGTTGATTGGACCAATTTAAAAAAATTGACCTTTGACCCCTAAACTTTGACCTTTGGGGTCATAATTTTAACATGTTAAGAATGTTGTAAGGATCATTCCTGTTGAATTTGAGCTCGATTGGACCAATTTTTGAAATTTGACATTTGACCCCTAAACTTTGACCTTTGGAGTCATAATTTTAACATGTTTAGAAGGTTCTAGAGGATCATTCCTGTTGAATTTGAGCTCGATTGGACCAATTTTGAAATTTGACCCCTAGACCCTTTGACCCCTAAACTTTGGGGTCACAAATATTTTACACATGTATATAATGTCGTAAGGATCATTCCTGTTGAATTTTAGGTCGTTTTTGGACCAATTTAAAAATTTGACATTAGATCCCTAAACTTTGACCTTTGGGGTCATAATTTTAACATGTTAAGAATGTTGTAAGGATCATTCCTATTGAATTTGAAAATGTATAGAATGTCGTAAGGATCATTCTTGTTGAATTTTAGGTCGATTGGACCGATTTAAAAATTTGACCTTTGACCCCTAAACTTTGACCTTTGACCCCTAAACTTTGACCTTTGGGTCATAATTTTAACATGTTTAGAATGTTGTAAGGATCATTCCTGTTAAATTTGAGCTTGATTGGACCAATTTTGAAATTTGACCTTTGACCCCTAAACGTTGACCTTTGGGGTCATAATTTTAACATGTTAAGAATGTTGTAAGGATAGTTCCTATTGAATTTGAGCTCGATTGGACCAACTTTAAAATTTGACCTTTGACCCCTAAACTTTGAACTTTGGGGTCATAAATATTTTTAACATGTTAAGAATGTCATAAGGACCATTCCTGTTGAATTTGAGCTCTATTGAACCAATTTTGAAATTTGACCTTTGACCCCATAACTTTGACCTTTGTGGTCATAAATATTTTCAACATGTTAAGAATGTCGTAAGGATCGTACCTGTTGAATTTGAGCTCGATTAGACCAATTTTAAAATTTGACCTTTCACCCCTAAACTTTGACCTACCCTTAACCACCTTGCCCCACTCTACCCCTACCCAACCCTCCCACCACACCATACATACCCCATCCCTAAGTAGCTCACCTAATAACGAGAACCCATTCAACCCACTATGATGCTAATATTACAAATACCTTTCTACATGCAATGTGATTTATAGGGAGAATTACCATGTGCCCAGGGTCAGAAATTGCAACCCCCCCCGAAGAGCACAGAGCACACAACGTCCACTGTTGGAAACATCCTTCATCTAGTTGGTGAACAGGCTTTTGAATTTTGATGAGAAAATGCGTAGAAGTAGGAGATGTAGTCGAGTCCAGTATTTTTAACCTCATAGCGAGACCAATAAATATTGGGCATAAAGCATCCAATTTTATCATAATTTATTATGTACGTTGGATCCAATATTTTCACACGTTTCATCAAAACATAATAAATGGTTTCAATAGGATTTGAACTGTATAGGGTACATAACACAAAATAGCCTTCCATAGACTTTACGTGCAAAATAAGGGTCACGTTTTAGGCCATAAGTCGAGTTACCTCTAGTTTTGAAATATATATTTGATATCATCTTAATCAGAACAAAATTCTGCATAACATATCTGAAAATGACACAATATTTTCCGTCTACTTTTTGAGAAAATTAGCCCTATATAAAATGGTCCGACTGCTAACCGCGTTTTGACCTCGTGTGTTCATGCGCTCATCATCGTAAACATCATTCAAATTTTTGCGTTTTCTTTTCAAATTTAGTAGAGATCACATTCACAAGTTCTAGTAAAACACGATTTTCAACACTAAAATTGTTAATATTGCACTGATTTTGCACAATTTGTATGCAAAGTTGGGACTATAGGCGTGATAAACTTTTGCCGGAAACCGCTTCACAGGCGGATTTAGTGGTATGAACCCTTTACATTACATATAATGAGACCGAATTTTAAAAGTTGACCTGGAATGACCTTTGACCTCAGTATATAAACTTGAACGCCACCCAAAAAAAGTAGCCACCGTTTTAATACTGACCATGACCCACCTGTCCTGAAAATCTGAAGTCAATCGGCCTATCCACTCACGAGATACAGCATCCGGAGGTACATGTAGGCCTACGTACGTAGGCCTACGGACGGACGGACAGAGTGCAAAATCAGTAAGCCTCGCGTTGGAAACATAACAACTTGGGGGGTGTGTGTGTTGGGGGGGCGCTGTAGATCAGGTCACCCATCTTTAAAATCATTTCTTTCTAAAAATCGCTTTTATAATTCACAGATGGAAAGCATTGCTCAAAATCACCATAGCAGCAGCGAAACCAGGCTTAGTGCGAGTTCAAATTTATGTCCGCATTTTTTTTTTGTATGCCTATCATTTGTAGTTATTTTAAGGACACTTTAACAAATTTCTTGGGGAAATCCCCCCGGCTCCGCCCTGCACCAAAAGCCTGTTTGACCGGCTGGAACGTCTGAAAAAAAAAATTTCCCCGACCCCAACTTCCTACCCAAATCTGAAAGTGAGTAGGCCTAGCAGTTTTGCTACACAAAAAATAGATGAAATTGAAAATAGAACACTGATGATGAACATCGCCAGAAATATTAACGTACCGTTCTGATTTGCATGCTGGCCAAATTTATCATAGCGGACATGTCGTGCAATGTACAGTTGAATATTAGAAAATTTTTATATCGTAACAAGAAATCCCTGACGGAAAGCGTGCTGTGTCAATCCCCGTCTGGCAGTACATGTAGTGTCAATGCTACTTATACTTCGCAATCAAGTCATTTTGAGTCCCCTCGTCACGACCTCCCTTAGCGAAAGTTGATGCCCGGTTGGCGGGGAAACGCCGGGTCAATATACGTGCAACGTGCCCGCATGAATGCACTTTGTGCTTTGACAAATTTCCGTAAAAACTAAAATACACGTGTGTTCTTGTTGTACAATTGCCAACAGAAATAGATTATTTTCAGCCGGTCAGCAGATTTGCGCACATACATATTCTAAAATAGTAGGCCTAATGAATAAACTAAATAATACTGTTACTAATTTAGCCATGCAAGCAGGTTGAACATAATTAATAACAGCGATGTTTAGATATAAATGTAGGCGTCGTTTCGTAGAAAATACAGGCATATAAATGTATGCTACAAAAATAGGCGAGGTCCAATAGGAAAGCAAAAACTTGAATCACTGAATGCAGAAAACATAAAATGTTTATTAAATGTCGGGTTATAATAAAACACGTAGGCCTATATAAATAAAAAGGATATAAAGTGTGTAAAACGATAACATGTATAGATACAAGCGGCGAGGAAAGAAAAAACTTTGAAAAAATCACTGAATGCAGCAAACAAAACGTTTAAAATTAATGTCCGGTTTATAATATATACAAGTATACGAACGTGTATAAAGTGTATTAAAACGATAACATGCATGCAAACACAAAACTTCTTGCTAAAATATAATTTGAAAGAAAATTTTACAACATTTTAAAAATATTATTGTGTTTTGTCATAAACAAGTTTTTAAAACGTTTATACGTTCTGACCAAAACCAAACACTTAAGGGGGTACTACACCCCTGGCCAATTTTGTGCCTATTTTTGCATTTTTCTCAAAAAATATAGCACATTGTTGACAAGTAAAATATGTGTATTATAGGGGCAAAGACTACAACTACTGCACTGAAAATTCAGCAACTCAAGGCAAGTAGTTATTGATTTATTGATCAAATAGTGGTTTTCCCTCATTTTTGACTGTAACTCCACAACTGTTGTCTGTGCTGAAATAAAATTTTCAGTGCAGTAGTTGTAGTCCTTGCCCCTATAATATACATATCTTACTTGTCATCAATGCGCTATAATTTGTGAGAAAAATGCAAAAATAGCCACAAAATTGTGCAGGGGTGTAGTACCCCCTTAAACATGTTTTAGCATATACAGTTTACTGTCTGTATTTCCCCTAGAATAAATCAGAGTAATTAATTATTATACATTGTACTAGGCCCACTTGTGTGGGTTGTCTGTTTAATATCATCATTTTCATAAAACGATTCATCTCTTTCAAGTGACCAAAATAATATTCTTATCGTCTTGGAGAACATGCCTAACAATACACTTATAATATAGACTATTTTGCACATTACATGTACGAGATAATAACATCAGCTTTCTTTTAATAACAACTTCATTGTAAATTTGTCAGGAAAATATCAACAATTCTTTGCACTACGACTACGAAGTTCCAAATATTAGTCCGACGTGCGAAAGTCCACCAACCGCGAAACTCGATGAGGAAACAATAATTATTTCCCCTCGGATTTCGCGGTTGGTGGCTTTCGCGGTTCATCTTATAGATGGTTAGCACTACTTTCGGGCTCTGTTGCTATTACTATACTATCCAGAGAGGTTGCGTCAGCAATTTTTAAGTATAGGGGTCCGACCCGTAGTAGAATTTGGTGAGACAGAGTTGCACAAATGCAGCATATAACATGATAAATAGTATATCCGCGGTCGGTAGAAAACCTGGGGTCTGCAGGAAGCCCTGAACGGCTGAACTTGCAGAAAATTTAAAAATAGGGGGTCCGAACTGTATTTTGGTCAGTCTGGGATCCTTAAATGCACCCTGATTATAATCACGTACATGTATAGAAAAAAGAAGTAGAAATGTCCTAACTCTTTTACAACGTTTCCAAAGATACATTCAAAAAACAAAACTATCACATGCAGTGAAAAATGATAATATTATGAATATGAACCTGCAATTCTAAATAATAATATTATTGCCTAGACAACATATATAGGCCTACAATTATGCACGCACCAATATTATTGCTTTCATATCCCTGTTTATAGCACGCACTATATTCGACTTAAGATTTCAACACTGAGTTTTATAATGGATGTTTCGTTTAAATACATTCTCTTACAATTCTTACACCGGGACCACTCAAAAACGGGTTGTCCTTCGTTCAACTCCTTGAAAGTGTGAAAATTCACTATATACAGAGCATGTAGGCCTACACACTACACAGTTTACACTCACACTGGCCTTCAGCTTAAGGGATCTAAAATGAGCGTTTATTGCGTTTCGATAGTATTTTTTGTGGGACATGAGAGATGAGAGCACCTCAGACCTATCGAATTGCATTCTGAATACAAGCATGTCTTTCTGATATCAAATAATTTTCATTTTTGAAAATCACAATATAATACAAATTTTATGACAAATTATACAAATTTGATATTTTTCAAATTTTTGATATAGAACAGTCCTCGAAGTAAATTACCGTATATAAATCTAATGATATATTCTTAAAGTGTATGTAGCAGGAGGAAAAGCCGACGGTCAATTGAAAATTTTGACCTTTCATATTGAAGATATGGATTTTTTTCCCAAAAAGACCTAATTTTTGTTGGTGTTTTGGGGAAAAATCCATATCTTCAATACGAAAGGTCAACATTTTCAATTGATCGTCGGCTTTTTCATCCCACCTACATAAACTTTAAGTATAAATCATCAGATTTATAAAGTTTACTTCAAGTACTGTTAAATATCAAAAATATCAATTTTAATGATTTGCCATAAAATGTGTATTAAATTGCGAATTTCAAAAATCCAAATTATTTGATATCAGAATGACATTCTTTGTATTCAGAATGCAATTCGATATGTCTGATGTGCTCTAATGTCCCAAAATAAATACTGTCCAAACGTTCATACCCCAGCCCTTAATCAGCTATGCCCTCTATTCAATTTAAACAACGGTTTTTGTTGTTCGTTTTATTTAATTTTTTTAGGTGCAATCAGCAAGCATCTCATGCAATAGCAAGGGTGAAAATAAGTGGGATACGGGAGCCGTTTAGCCCCCAGAAACTATGAAATAGCCCCTGGTCCCATCTAAATTTAAGCAGACCAGGGGACACTTTTCTTCAGAAACTGGCCCCTGGTCACTTTTATACCCAAAAATTTAATTCCATAGCCATAATTATATACCTCATATATAGATTCCTGTCATCTGATTGGTTGAAAGTGCAGTCATTGAATTAACTATGCCCGCAAAATGAACTATGGACCGGTCCATGGAAATGAACTATGGACCGGTCACGTCACGATCAAACTGCGCGTTTTTCCCAGCGTAAAATGATATTACGCACGCGTTAATGTTTTCACGCGTTATAATTACGCAGAAATCGCAGATTGTAATCTGTGTGCCGTTCGCATTGAAACTATTAATTTCTCTTCCCAAAATCGATGCTTTTAACCAAACAGATGACAAGAATCTTAAGATTTAGTATATAAAACAAATATTGACTGCTTTTTATTCGGGGCATGGTTAAAATTATAGGCCCGCGGTGATCTCAAAACCATGACTATGCCCCTCGGCTACGCCTCGGGGCATAGTCATGGTTTTGAGATCACCTTGGGCCTATAATTTTAACCATGCCCCTCATAGCAGTCAATATTTGTATAATGCATGATGAACTTATCCAGAACAAATGTTGGCCCCTTGTTGATTAGAAGTGGCCCCTGGTTCCATGTTGAATGAAGTGAACCAGGGGCCATTTTGTGTAAAAAGGAGCCCCTGGTTCACTGTTTCTTATTTTCACCCTCATGCAATAGGCCGGCCTACACCTATCCTTCAGTTCGTTATACAAACGCTCATTCGTAATTGCATTGGCTGGTATCATACTGTCATGCGACTTATCGTGTCGGCAAGCAAGACTCAAAACTTTAACGAAAGGATGTCAACAAACGCGCACCATAACGCCGCGGTACACGTGACGTGACACGCTCGCACGTGGACGCAAGTTGCCGAGAGGGATGAAAAGGAGGTTACCATTTACCATGAAAGATAAACCAAATAATTCTCACTACTTTCAGGCTCTGTTGCTTTTACAATCCAGAGAGGTTGCGTCAGCCTCACGCTTAGCGCTTTGAACGCCTGGCGCTACTAGCACGCTATTTCCGTGGGGCCACAAACTGCGGCTACACCAAATAATCGGAATAATTGCGACCCGACGATGAGCTGATCTCGCCTGTAAACATGGTAAAACGGGGCATCAACTTACTAACCATGCTATAAACGGCAAGATTTAATAATTATTGAGGTCACAGCGACACAGTAGTCAGCATGGTCAGGAGGAGTGACAGTACACATGGCACAGTACGCATATTTGCAAGTAATATTATTCAGCTTCATGCTGCAAGCATATCTACTCTAATATGGTGCTATGCATCATATAGGCTACTATTATTATTGAGTCAATGAGTCTTCAGCAGGGATTTGTGCATGAACTGTACCGTGTTATAAAATTGCCGTATTTCATAAGGAAATAAATCGAACTAAAAACCAGGCTCTATAGAAAACGAGAATTCTCCAAGAAGAATCTGTATGGACTATAGAATATGTCTGGCTGTAAAGTTAAAACACGGGAACAAAGGACCATTTGCATTTTAAAGTTTCAAGTGTATACACACTTACTGATGTAGCACCACGGAAAATTGTCTAGGCCTATACACACACTACATCCTAAAAATCTGACAACAATTTTATTTCGTAATTTAGAGAAAATGCGTACGCCATGGATAGCGGACAAGATAGCGGACATAGCGATTTAAGCATTCGCTCACTTCTATATGAATACCTGAGTGGAAGAAGGGCCCAACTCCAATTTTTTACAAAAATGAGTTAGACCCAGCATTTTATTGCCAGCAGATTGTTCTTCCTTGTGTGTGAAAGATGAGCCAAAATCAACTCTCCAAATAGTCTTTCAAGTACACTTAATCATGGTTTTCATATAAGAAAGGCCCAACTCCATGGAGTTGGGCCCTTCTTCCACAAATATTGGGTTAAACAGGAATTGTGTTCATCCATGAAATCTGCTTTTTACTACAATAAACTTTCTTGACATGCTTCTACTTGTGCAATTAATGGATAATTACCAAATTTCTATTCTATTTATAACACATCTGCTTACTGAAACTGGCACTTGCAGTATATTAGTGGAAGAAGGGCCCAACTCCAGCTCAGTATTAAGACCTGTATCGTTGCCATGGAAACATCATATTTAATTTTGAATGTATGTAATATTGTATATTCATGTATTAAAGGTCCACTGAAGATGAAAACATTCTGCCTATAAAACTTTTCCAAATATTAAGTTTTTCCTTAATATCTCAAAAACAGTTTTGATGGAGTTGGGCCCTTCTTCCACTCAGGTATTCATATACTAGTATACTTCTATATATATATACGGTTACATATATGGTCATTTTCACGGTAAAGGGTGTAACTTTGGATTTTTAACATTTTGATCCGTAGTTTTCTAATAAAGCCACAGAATTCCATGATTTTTGGCCACATAAGTCATCTAGTTAGCAGCTACCTTGGGTAGCATAATCATCTTCGGGAGTTACTGCGTTCAGTTTTAGCAGGCTTAAATGTACCTAATATTGCCATTTTGAAAAACTGTAAAAAACAGTAACATTTTTGTAAAACCCTGTGTTTTCTTCAGTTAGTTCATGGATAATTTTTCTTATCCTGAAAGTACGGTCATATGTTCAGTAAACACTGCCACATTAGATTTAATTGTGAACAGCCCTGTATTTTTGAGAACCGGACTTGATATTTGTCGTTTCGAGGCTTCATTTTCCGTTAACAATTGTTAACAAACTTTGTGGGTATAGCTTTGGTTCATAATTCTTGGTTATTTCTTCACTTCTTCTTGATTCATAACAGTTGATATCTTAACTTGAAATGGGTAACAAAAATTAGTTGATTTGCAAGCTTTTAAAATTTTTATAAAATCTTGACTTCAAAGAGCCGATTTTCCGTTAACTTTTTTGAAGCCTCCGAAACAAACTGTTCAGCAAGCTTGGGCAAATATAAATGAAAGAGCTCATCCAATCTATTTATCAAAATGTAACAAAGTAGATCCTCAAGTCACTTGTTTTTTAAATCATGGAGATATATATCACCGTTTGAAAATGGGACCCAATACAAACTTTCCGTTAACAATTGAAGCCTCCGAAACAAATGAAGCCTCCGAAACAACAGTAAACTTAATTATCATCTATGCATATCTAAATTGGTATGTTCCATATTGATATCTGCATTGTAATTGTTGCATGATATGTGCAGAATGTAAAAAAAAAAAAAAAAAATTGATATTATGGTTAATGCTTGAAAAATATACTGATATCCAAGAAAGCCCGTTTAGGAGGCTTCACATGCAAATAACACCATACTTAACAAATGGGTGAAAAAATTATCATGTTATAAATCTGCAATATCTGCCGCATAGAATCATTGATTCAATACACACAAGAAAATAACAGCTTAGATGATCCCAACAGTGTTGTTTTCAAAAAACTACTTCTGCCATGTTTAACCATTGTAAACATGAAGCCTCGAAACAAAAAAAAATGACTTGCTGTGATAATTTAATTTTTGTCACAACTGAAATTCAATACTTAGAAGCAAAGCATGAAAATTGGTAATTGTGATATTTTTTACCTATTTTTTCATGTCAACTTGTAGTAGTTAGCCAAATATTTTACTTTTATGATCACCTGTGTTGTTAACTGAAGCCTCCGAAACACAAATCGCTTGAATTGCCAATTCTAAAAAATAACTCCAATTTCTGTGAAACTTGGCTGGGAGGTTCCTTTCATCAAGTAGTATTTGTACATGAAGTTAGACATTTAAATTATTTTAGGAACCCAATTAAAACTTAAAAAATATGTTTAAGGTTGGGAAATTTCCATTGCAAATGACCCTTGATGTTAAAAATTTTCAAAATTGCAATTACAAACATAGCAAAAACATGGTATAAAATTTAACTTATATCTGTTGACTTACTTTGGAATGGGATTTCACATGTATTCCAGCTTTCATGTCATAATTTTCTGAGCTTATGTAAAATACATTTTTTCTTAGATTTTAACCAAAATGTTATGGAAATGTCAAATTCTTTATCAGAAATCAAAAGGTTTAAGCCTTGAAACACTATTTTACTGGAATTTAAGTTGCTTCTATGCATGATTACAGTAAACAGAAACATATTTAAGTGGTTTGAAATTTTGACCCTAAAAATCAAAAGTTACACCCTTTACCGTGAAAATGACCATATATGTAAAACTACCAATAACCAGAAGTGACTCATTGCACGCTGTGCAAAATCAGAGAACCCAACTTCTAATGATAAATTGATAATTACATTTGATTGTTTGTTTGTTTGTTTGGGTAACTTTCAATGCAAAATCCATGGTCCATACCTACCCATGCAAAATGCAGCGCCAGGCTAGCTTTGTATTTAGTTTATATTTACATTTGTAATTTTGTATAATATGCGATGTCATTGAAATTTGCAAAATAATAGCAGTCAATATGGGAACAAAACCCGCCAAGTCATTTCAACTGCATGCAGCTGCCACTGGTTCTCCTATTTGTGTTATTTTATTAGTTAAGTTTTACAGAAAGCAAATCATTTTAAATAAACTGATTGAAAATATTTAAAATATCTATATTTATAACATGATTTAAAACTAATTCAGCGTGCGGACATGGCAGTGAATATGCATGGTACACAATGAAATGGCGACATGCATGCGGGATATGCATGGAGCTTGAGCCACCCAGGATCTCCCACAATAGATCCCCGTATTTTCTTCAGTACGCCACACGGGAAGGTCACCGCTCGCAGCTAGTGTGTGACATCGACATCATGATACGACTCAACAGTCAACACTGCTTACATTGAATTGAATGTCAAAAGCGCGTCAAGCTGATATTATCATCCACCTTGTTTAATTTCGGTGATAAGAAACCGACCGCTCTATGCCATTCAGATTTCAGGTTTTATATACGAGCTGTTCTTCCAAAGATGACAATTTCGGTGCTATTAAACGTAGCAAAGTTGGTTTTCGGGTCAATTATAGTTTGATACATCCATGCGGAGATTGTGCAAGCTTCAGCAAATGACGTTTCTATATAAATATGGCTACTGCACTGTTTACGTGTATATATTTTTATTTAGCGAAATATAATTTATAAAGCATGAAAGATTCCGTGTACAAAATCAATTTGGAAACTCTTTTTATTTCAAAAATAATTTTCTGATGCTGTGAATGTTCTAAGGAATCATTTCCATGCCATTATACTGTTAAATCAGCTGTATAGTAGATGATGGTACCGCCTTTTCAAAGTATGTCTGGTTTCAACCAACTCCCAATGTAAATTTATATAAGCCATTTTGTATTACTGTACGTATATTGCAATACAATGGCGCAGCCATAGTCACGCCATGTACGTCATCTCCTATTTCCAAACGGCAATGCGATTTTTTAACAT
Organism: Amphiura filiformis; assembly: GCF_039555335.1. Classification (NCBI taxonomy): domain Eukaryota; kingdom Metazoa; phylum Echinodermata; class Ophiuroidea; order Amphilepidida; family Amphiuridae; genus Amphiura; species Amphiura filiformis. The sequence goes on from NC_092638.1 coordinate 14,777,451, forward strand.
TTTTCGCCCAATGTAGACCAACTTACCTTTATCAAATAGTACTTTCCACTTAAATATATTTCCAAATTGTAAACGGTAAAGATATAATAATTCCAAATGTTTGTAAATTATCCGAAAAGAGCGCATTCCATTTGAGGTGCGATTCTCGTAGCCGCGGTTATACTTACTTGTCAATTGTGTACATGTACAGTATGATGTACCATAATACATGTGGTATTGATTTGCGGGCAGCCCTGCTGAGCCGCACACAGAATTGAGTTATGATTGCTGTGTTGCTAACTAATATTACCCAAATATACGCCCAATATGCTAATTCGTGAAGAAAGGTCACCCCGGCGACAGCTCGTTTTAAAAGTAATTAAAGTATGGAAGCCGCCATTACCCTGCCATCGCGTAGGCCTGGAACACTACCGCGATTTCTACCGGCTATATCGCGTCCGTGCTCTGCGTTCAAGTCATGAAAAATCGCGGCTTGCTGCATCCACCGTTAGACTTTTTCAAGCCTGCTACAGTGCATTTTTTTCAAATGTTGAACAGGTTTTTGAATACTTTTAATTATATTTTTTAGCGCATCCATGAACTTAATTTATCAAATGCATTAAATCAACCAACAATCCCGCTATCCGGGCCAAGATTTATACAAGAAAAATACTGTTTCAATCACGAAAATTAACCTAAATTTCTCGCATACACGTAAGACTTGGCGATAGTCTATTCAGATATTGTTGTCAAGCTCGAGGTGATTGACCCCTAATGATTGACAGTTGGGAACGCGTACTGTGCGCGATCTGAACGCGTAGTCAAGGTAGCCGGGTTCTAAAGTGGGTGCTAAAACCTCAAATGGCGACCTCCATGCGTGTACCGGGGGTGCTAAAGTGGAACCAAAACAACAGCGGGAATCGTGTGTTAAATCGACATAGAAAAGAACAGGAGGGATCAGCGAAATTTACTGTCAGCCCTCTGGAAAGGTCTTGTCACGCGAACATTATCTGCAATGGATGGGCGTAAAGACTGCTTTACGTCTTATCAACAAGGCTGTCTGTCCACCACTAAATCATGTACAAATACATTGTACCAAGATGGGGACAGTCAATAAGGGACCGTCCATTATTAATGCTAGAGGGTCGGCCGGGGGGTCTTCGAAAAATCTTGTAGATGTGCCACGCAGGCTTTCGGATGCTGACTTTCTCTATACCTACTTTTTGTCATTAGTAGGCCTACATGTAGCCTTTTTTTTTTTTTTTGGTGGGGGGGCACTTAAGGCCCTTCACAACTGATTTTGAGTTTACTGTTTTCCTCCCGCATCCAAAATTGAAAAATGCAAAATATTTAATTATTTTCTTTTTATTTGACATTTTCTCTGTTAAATGACATTTTAATAACATTTAGGCCTATTTGCTACTTTCTTACTTTGACCATCCTAACTATGATGCTGAACAAACAATGAACACCCCTACATTAGGCCGTATAAAATTAATGTTTTGGTTCTCGTCCAGAGGATTTTCATGAATTGATGAGGAGGAGGTGTTTTTTTTTTTTTTTTTTTTCAATGTAAAATTAGCATTGTCAGTAGTTTTCGGTCTTCTCCAACAGTGCTCGAGGAAACGATGAGGCCCTTTTTTTTTCTCAAATGTTAGATTCTCAGGGATAAACCCCCTAGAGTACCACAAAAAGACTTGGAAGTGATGCTTGTTCTCTAATAAACTTATTTATATGTATGAAGATTTCATAAATCATTCCAAAGTCTAAAAAAATTGAAAAATCTAAAAAAAAAAAAATCTGACAAATCCCAGAAATTGAGGAGGGGGGACGAGAACCAAAATATTAATTTTACACGGCCTTATCATCAATGTATAAAATCAACCATTATTGCAAAATAATTAAATCCGCAGTGCCAAAATATGCCGTTCATATTGGGCGGTAACCACTCGTTTCAAAATAAAGAAAATAATAAGTAGGCCTAATTAATAATTAATAGGCCTAATTAAAAGTTACCTCGTGCCTTTTTGAAAATCTTGAACAGTAAACTAAGATTTTAATTTGAAGGGCCTAACACTGAATGACCCGATGATACGGCCGAGCCATACGGGTATATAGGCTCCCCGGAAAGACGCGGGGAAAGACCGTCCCCCCTTTTTGGATTGCTACGGGGATTGCTATTTGCTCAATTCAGGGCCGTCGCCATGGCCCGGCGCCATGGGGGGGTACACCATAGGCTAAACCTATTCTATCGCCAAAAGGTGCTGGGTTCACTACTTTTTTCCAACCTCATCCACGTCAATGTCAATAAAATCCCTTTAAAAAAGGAATGGGGCGCCCAATGGGAGCTATGATGTGATGTGCTGAAATCCGGGGGGGGGGGCACTCCCACTTTGGACGTGACGTGTATGTAGGGCTAAGACCCTCTTTTGCACCATCGCTGTCACCCAAAGACCCCATTACCAGCACATGCTCACCCAAAGAACCCATATTTTTCCTTTAGATCTGTCACCCTATTACCGGAACAGCAACGAGTCGTCTATCACTGATTTTCGACATGTTCGAGGCTTCTTTTGACTCTCACCCAAAGACCCCATTAAAAAAAGTAATATTCTCATCCAATGCCCCCCTAATTTAGATCGGTCCCTCTCTCACCCAATGACCCCATATTTTGTACACTGATTTTTGCTCTCACAGAATACCAAAAATCATGCTATCAGGCTTGCAATGACCCCATATTTTTTTTTATTTTGCTCTCACCTGATCCGGATGCCCCTTACTTGCCAGCCCTACACCTATAGCCTATCCATTTCATATTGAAGTGTCACCCCCGGCGGGCTGAAATGTAACCGTTTGGATACAATTGTTTTCTTTAAAACAATAATGTAACATTTGTAGTATAAGCAAAGAAAGATTAGGAAAAGTAAAGCATACACTGAAAGTCAAACTGGAGTCTAGGTGACTCTAAAAGTAGAGTCCAGCCACTCTATGTCTAAAATGACTCCACATTGGGAGTCATTTGACTCCGCTGACTCCGCTGAAGAGTCACTGTCGTGTTGATGACTCTACACAGGAGTCATTTAAGACATAGAGTCACGTAGTCGCTGGACTCTGCTAGTTAATAGAGTCATCCAAACTCCATTACAGGGTCACTCCGACTGTCCGAAAAAAGACAAAATAATGATACACATTATAGATTCAAAGTGTAGACCAACCGGGATAGGGACTTTGAGTTTCACGCTATTGGCGAGTGTCAGACGACTGACACGATGGAGAAAATTTGGCTTGACCACCATCCCCTTGAAATGGGAGAATATACATTCCATGGTGTCAAGAGCTAAGCAATTACAGAGTCTGTCTCCCTTGAGAGTCATAAATTTCTTGACTCCGTCGACGACTCTGAATGTAGAGTCAATTGACCCTACAGGTAGAGTCAACTGACTCTCCTGTGAAAATCAGGTGACTCCTTTGGAGAGTCAGTGCTAGTTTACTCCACAGGTAGAGTCAACTGACTCCCTGTGATAATCAGGTGACTCCTTTGGAGAGTCACTGTCAGTGCTAGTTTACTCCCAGTAGCGTAGCCAGCGGGGGGGGGCAGAGTGCCACCCCTGACAAAAAAAAAATGAAAGAAAAAGTGCCCTCTGACAAAAAATGAAAGAGAAAGCAAAATTCAGGGCCAAAATAGTGTAAAATACAAAATTTTTCCGCGCTACACGCGCACATTGTAACAGTAAAGCCCTTTTTTAGCCGGATAATGGGCGAAAATAGTGTAAAATAACATCATCACAATAAGGCCCTTTTCGGGAAGCTCAAAGACATACAGTCTCTATGTATTGTATGATGCAACTGCAAATTTTTTCGTCTGTGCCCCCAAAATTTTATTTTGCCCCCCTGACCAAGAAAGCTGGCTACGCCCTGTTTACTCCACTTATAGAGTCACTTGACTCCATTCTGGCTATCAGTGTATTTATTGCAGGTGTAAAATCGTACTGCATGGGATGGAAGAGGGTTGGTTTCAAATAAGAAGAAATAACGATCTTAACATTATAATTCGGTTACTATTGTTAGGAAATCATGTTGTGGAGGGTTGTTGGAGCAGAAATATTTTATTTAGAATATAATATAGGTTTGCTTCTTAAGGATTGTTTTCCATATTAGCTCATATTATAAACTGTCGGTTAATTTGTAATACCTGACAATATTGCATTTAACGGAAAGTCGCCGCGGATATTTTAAGAGCATTTGAACCTGTCACGAAAAATCACGGTGTATTGGGTGTTTTTATTAACCCAATAATTTTGTATTTCAAACAAAGATGACAAGCCGGGATTTTAAGGATTTTTGTAAAGGTAAATGTTTTAAATAACACTTACAACAAATAAGAGACCATCCCTGGTTTTTTTTTTAAAATAAGAAACCATGTTTATCGATGAAGTTCCTGGTTCCTTGATCGGCAAATGAGCAGCTTTTTGGATCAATGCCACATCAAATCAGATCAAATCAAATCATGCCGCTCTTCACGCCTACTCTACGATCGTAATAGCGCCATCTCTTCAAACGCGTTTTTAAAAGACATAAAGGTATAGGCCTACTCTGCGATCGTAATTCGCTACTTGCACAGTTCCGCCATTATGCACTATGTGCGGGAGAGCCTCGAACTGGCAGCATACATGAATGGGAATTGAACTAGTCATAACGTTCTGTGTAAGGTTACATAATTCTTCCTTTCATGTATGCTGCCAGTTCGAGGCTCTCCCGCACATAGTGCATAATGGCGGAACTGTGCAAGTAGCGAATAGCGCCATCTCTTCAAAAGCGTGTTTAAAAGACATAAAGGTATTTTTTTATTAATTTCGTGTTTCAAGCGTTAATTTCCGCTGTATATAGAACTACTTTACTTGCATTCAATATAAAATCAAAATCAAAACCAAGCAAGTTGTGTTATCATTACTAAGCTGGGCATACTTTTAAGCAAAACAGTTGCGAAGTAAATCTAGCAAGAAATTAGAAGCTTTTTGGGCGAGAACCTTATTGCGACCTTATTGCGATGGGTTTTGGCCTACTTATTTCCTCACAGGGTTGCAGAATAAAAATAAAATAATCGTGCTGTCTATGTAATCAGGAAACTACAGAGGCGATAGTGTACATTTAAATTTGTCATTACTACTTCATGTTGATATTCAAACAGTGCTATAAAGTTGTCTTACCAAGGAATGTGTTTGTATTAAAAGAAATAATTGTTTTACAACTTGGATGAACTAGAATTACTTTTATGCAAATCCGAAAATTGCAACAGATATTTTTCATTTCTTTAAGATTTAGCGGTATTGCCAGATTGTACGTACAGTTGGGCTACATTAATAGCCTCATTATAGTGTTATTGATACTGGCAAAATACTTGCCTGTATGTGCTTGTTGTTCTGCTATAGCGTATAGAATCTGTTAATGATACCCACACAGTCAATTAATTTATGTCAACATGTCCTTTTCACGAGGCTGTGTTTATATAACTGAATTCATTTATACAAACACAACCTTGAGTAAGAGAGTACTTAAGGGATCTGGAATGAGCGTTTCGATAGTATTTTTTGTGGAAGAGAGCACATCAGACATGTCGAATTGCATTCCTAATACGAAGAATGTCTTTCTGATATCAAATAATTTTCATTTTTTGAAAATCACGATGTAATACAAATTTATGACAAATTATTAAAATTTGATATTTTTCATATTTTGATATATAAAAGTCCTCGAAGTAAGTTTTATAAATCTAATGCTATATTCTTAAAGTGTATGTAGCTGGGAGGAATAGCCGATCAATTGAAAAATTTTGACCTTTTCATATTGAAGATATGGATTTTTTTCCCAAAATGACCTAATTTTTTTGTGTTTTGGGGAAAAGATCCATATCTTCAATACGAAAGGTCAAAATTTTCAATTGATCGTCGGCTTTTTCATCCCACCTACATACAATTTAAGGAAAAATCAATATTTGCGAATTTCAAAAAATCAAAATTATTTTATATCAAAAGGACATTCTTCGTATTCAGAATGCAATTCAACATGTCTGATGCGCTCTAATGTCCCACAATAAATACTGTCCAAACGCTCATACCCCACCCCTTAAATGGGGAAATAAGTTCGTCAGGCGATAAGAGAAAATATATTTACTTTAGCACTTATGGATCCTGCCGATTGAGAATTAATGTCTGTTAAGTGAGGGGTGTTGTTGACATTAAAATATGTTAACATATTACAAATATTGAACAGTAACTTGTTATGGGATTAGCTAATAATACTATTTTGATAGGTTTCAGGTGGTGGTCGCAGTGCATTCTCTAAATTGAATTGAATTGAATGGGATTATTTTGAAATTTTAAAACGCTTGAAATATCACAAACAAATAGGCCTATGTTAATAAATAATATAAATACAAGCTAAAACCGTTGGGGTTCGATAATGAACCCCACAAAATTAACGAGTATATTGGAAAATGCCATACGGCCGGGCGGTGTCACAAGTTGCCGGCTCTCTCATGCCACTCGCCGCCTGATAGGTTTCTACCTCTTACAAATGTTATTCGGGTCAAATTTATTGTCAGAACACGGAGATAAAATAGTATTAATAAAATAGATGTATCGAGGATGTTACGTTTATGAGCATTAAGACATAGATGTATCAAATTGTTATACGTTTATGAACATTAATAAATAGATGTATAGAGGATGTTACGCTTATGAACATGATTTTCAACATTGTTAACAATATTGCTAGTATGTCAACAAATGAAAGTTCTGTAATTTGTTGAAATTCTTCAATACTAAATTATTTTGAATGTCATCAAATTGTAAATCTCTAGTCACATTTTCGATGTATTAACATTAGCATGCAAAGACGTTAAGGGCTGGGGTATGAACGTTTGGACAATATTTATTTTGGGACATCAGAGCACATCAGACATATCGAATTGCATTCTGAATACGAAGAATGTCATTCTGATATCAAATAATTTTGATTTTTGAAATTCGCAATTTAATACACATTTTATGGCAAATCATTAAAATTGATATTTTGATATTTAACAGTACTTGAAGTAAAATTTATAAATCTGATGATTTATACTTAAAGTGTATGTAGGTGGGATGAAAAGCCGACGATCAATTGAAAATTTTGACCTTTCGTATTGAAGATATGGATTTTTTTCCCAAAACACCAAAAAAATTAGGTCTTTTGGGAAAAAAATCCATATCTTCAATATGAAAGGTCAAAATTTTCAATTGACCGTCGGCTTTTCCTCCCTGCTACATACACTTTAAGAATATATCATTAGATTTATATAATTTACTTCGAGGACTGTTATATATCAAAATTTGAAAAATATCAAATTTTTATAATTTGTCATAAAATTTGTATTATATTGTGATTTTCAAAAATGAAAATTATTTGATATCAGAAAGACATGCTTCGTATTCAGAATGCAATTCGATAGGTCCGAGGTGCTCTCATGTCCCACAAAAAATACTGTCGAAACGCAATAAACGCTCATTTTAGATCCCTTAACTTCATGTACAAAACATTAACGCTCTTATTTTGTAAACATTGTATACCCATAGCTACTTTAATCAACAATAAATGTTCTGTAATTGTTCATTATCCTTCATTTCTATTAGACTTTCAGTGTATTAGCAAGTTGATGTATATATGTATAACAGATGTTATTCGTTTGTAAACACTTTTTTTCATAAACATAGGATACCCAAAGCTACTTATTATGCTAACAATGAACGTTCATTGACTGTTAGGCTAAGTAAACGTTACAGGATAATATGTATTCACATTCTGCCTCAAGGTTCCTGCTTAAATTGTGTTCAAGAATCAACTAAGATTTATTTGGCCCCACCTTTTGCCAGTAAATAGGAATTATCCAGTGTATTTTTTATTATACGTGCCCGGTCTTATCACTTGGTACACAATAGCTCACCAATCTGAAAGCCTGTTTTAATCACAATGGTCAGAATTAAATAGTCAAAATGATTAGACAAATAGGCTACACTGTCCATACACTGAGTACAGTCTCATTGCAAGATCATGGGCTAAATACCGTAGTCCTTGTCATTTGAGGTACGTAAAAACATACTCATTATGATCGATGCGAATTATAGAAACAGTTCAAACAATAAAATAACTACACCTTTATCTTGACACTTCCTCATTTGCTCGCCCTGTTCCTTTTTAAAGGAATTTTTATTACAAAGCAGACTGCAGTTACTGTCCGTTTTCCAAAACACAATACACAGTGTCTCACCATTGACGCGTGACCTCTACAAATAGTGCATGTTAGAAGTATAGGCAATTGCCTAGTTAACGCCACTGTGTGAAAAAAACCGGCCAATATTTAAAGTATTCTCTGAAATTCTAGAAAATATACTTTTGTAACATGGCCTACATTTTTAGCTAATTTAGGTGTTTGGAAATATTCGGACTTTGGTGTTTTAGTGTATGTTATAGGTAATAGGACATTGCATAGTTAACGTCACTGTGTGAAAAATAACCGGCCAATATTTAAAGTATTCTCTGAAATTCTAGAAAATATAGTTTTGTAACATGTCCTAAATTTTTAGCTAATTTAGGTGTTCGCACTTTTGTGTTTTAGGAAGGATATGTAAACGACAGATAACACCAAAAAATATGAAGATATTATTTCCAAACCGTGTTAAATGTGCAACCATTATGTTTCTCATTTTCAAGAATGCGGTTAACAATACGCAGACTATTGTCTCATTTTGTAAACAAAGGTCCGCACAGTATTGTTATCTTGCGTTTGCTTTATAATCGTTCACCCAAGTGAAACTATAATACCAGCTCATTGCTCATTGCACAGGTAAAACAGAAACATGCGTAGTGTTGATTTAACCAGAGAAGATCTGATTTAACATAGTTGAGCTCTCTTCAATGAGTGTTATTTTGGTTTAATAGCTTTTAATGGGGTTTAAGTCCTGCAAAGGTCGTGGTGAATTCTACTGTAGACATGACTGCATCATGGTCATGCCAAATATAAGGGGCCCCGCCGTAGCGGGCGCCCCAAAAAGAAATCTACACCATTGTTCATCAGCACCAATTGAGATTATAGCCATAGGGCAAGGTGGCAAGTCAGTCCCCTCCCCTGATCAGTCGCCAGATATGTTCTGACAAAATCTACGATTTGCATCTTCCTTTTGGTCTGATTTTAGACCCCAACTCATTTTAACCCCATTTTGGCCCATTTAGTATTAAAATCCCAAATTGCCGCGTGCTTCGCGCGCATTTAGGCCCTATCTCATCTCAGTAAAGCCATTCTGTGCGTAGGCTAGATCTGCGAGACGTCCCCTTGGAAATTCCTTTTTGTCTTGAACTTGAACACGAATCTCAAAAATAAAGAGTTATCGTTCCATGCTTTTTATAATGTATAAATCATAAATGAGTGATAGGGCAGTTCCTCTAATGCCTGGAAAAAGCATAAAAAATATGTAGGCCTATACTGGATCATATCAAAATAGATCAAAATACCGGGACTTAATTTACGAAAAGTTGTAAAAGACCTACCGGTATCCTTTGGCACGAGTTAAGGGCACATATTGTCCTCAATTTTGTTCATTTTTGCGCGCGTCGCGCACATTTGTCCCGGTAATATTCTTTTAGTAGCAGATCAGTGGACGATTTGGCTCGGTGACTCCGGTACACCCCCCCCCCCCTTTTTTTTAAATAAATTTTAGCACATATATTTTTCATGAACTTTTTTCCAGTAAAGGAATTCCGGGACGCGTAATTTCTTTCTGCAACCATAATGGGCCACAATGCAATAACACATAGTACATACATGTAATTATAGGCCTATGAGGCTAGATATAACACGAGTTTATTACCATTATTATTTCCTCTTACTTAATAAAACAAAAAGAAATCGATAGAATTAAAATTCTACAACGGTTTACCTGGGGTTCGAACCCACAATCTATGTAAGGGAGAGCGGGGAGTGTTCGCCCTATATTTTTCTGACCAGTCTAGCGATGTCAATTTTAAGGTTAGGGATGACCTGATTAGCCCATGTGAAAGCCCTATGTCTTAGCTATATACGGTCACAATCCCATAGGCCTTACAATAGCAACAGGATAGAGCAAACAAAAAAGTTTTGCAAAGTGGCGAACTTGCCCCATATTGGGGCAGGTTCGCCCATATATGGTGGGGTAAGTTCACCCTAATCACAAAAAAAGGTTTAAACATTGCATAACAATAACATATAAAATGTAAACATTTAGCAAGAGTATACAGGGCTTTCATTCTCTTCTGGGGAGTCACTAAATTTGCTGCAGGGGTCGGGTCAGGGTAAAATGTAGGGGTCCAAAGTAAGCTTAAACGTATCATGTTTACAACTTCGGGGAGATTATGGATTAGGACATAAACGGTGGTATGAGTAATACTGATACCACATAATTTAAAAAAACATGCTTTTCAGTCATTTTACCTTGTTTAATGGTATAATTATAAATATTTTGCATAATACGCTGATGGGGCAGGTCCGCCCTCCAGTTTGGGGTAAGTCCGCCCGGGGAAGATATAGGGCGGACATGCCCCATCCTCAAAAGGGCGAACGTGCCCCTTGTGCACATTTTTGTATTTTCTTCAGGGTATGCAAAATACAAATCGAATAAGGAGTTTATAACTGCATTAAATCTTTGACAAATCACATATGTTCCCAATACAGAATTCCATTAAAACCATCTGTATTTATGTATCAATGATAATACAACATTATTAATGCAAGAAAAAATTACGTTTTGGTGTTGTTCGATGAACACGTCCCTATATGTCGCGTAGCTAATATGAGTTTATAGGCCTAATGACCTATGTCACCTAATTTTGCCATGCCATCACCAAATTCCCCGATAGCCGTAGTGCTGAGAAACAAGGGGTGGGCGAACATGCCCCTAGGGCGAACACTCCCCGCTCTCCCCTATCCATAGTCTAATGCCTACACGACTGTGCTATGATTCGTTGTGCCAGAAAGATGTTTGCTTATGATACTTATTGATTACGGAATATAGTGCATTCCTGGATACGCGCCTGATATACTATTACAAGTAGGCCTATATTAGTACTAATAAATACGAATATAATCCTAACCCTAACCCTTACCCTAACCCTAATCCCTAACCCTAACCCTTACCCTAACACTAACACTAACCCTAAACCCTAACCCTAACCCTAACCCTAAACCCTAAACCCTAACCCTAACCCTAACCCCTAACCCTAACCCCTAACCCTTACCCTAACCTAACCATAAGACCCTAAACCTAAGACCCTAACCCTGACAATAATGAACCTTGCCTCGGACTATGCGGTTAGTGATATATTGCGGCCCATTATGGTTGCAGAAAGAAATTAAGCTTCCGGGACAGCTTATGAACAATAAGGTAACGTAATGTGAACAGGGTCTACGTCCATAGACTTGACCAAGTCTTTTTGACTTTTTTAGGATAGTAAAATTGAATTAATATCAATGAAATTTCATGTTGTTTATGCCTAAATTATTAAGTTATGAGAGGTGTGACATATGATATTATAGGCCCATATCATGTGGTTAACATACACACCATGTAGGCCTACTATATAGGCTTACATTAGTATCACTAAATCAAAAAATTAAAAATTCATGTAGGCCCTAGGTCTATACAAAATTAGTAAGTTTACAATCTTGTTAACAATATGGATAAAGGTATGATTGATACATGTAAACCTCTGCACAGTGTCATCGCCCCGATATCTTCATGGCAGAAATCGCCATGGTAGGTTGAATCCACAGCCACGCTTAGCCATTTTGTTCCGACCTTTGAGACGCATAATGATTCGAGGGACCTGACTAAGGCTACTGACAATAGCCGGGTAATTGATTTCTCTAGTGTGTGAGTAAGCTTGTATACGACATTGAGGTCAATGACGGTCATCGACTTTTATACTGCTTCCACGGGAGTAGTGAGTGCAGCTATAGCCTGCGCGCTGTAGTCCATACAGGACCAACGCAATATAAAATTAGAATTTTGGTCAGTTTTTGAGTCAAGACGCACGGCCTTTTCTCAAGACGCAAGCTAACGACTATCATTTTGTTCAACACGTATTTTCAAGTGTATGAGACCAGATCTGGTTTCTTGAGACGAAATCATTTACGGGAGATATTCATCATTTTCTACCCCGGTATCCGAAGATTTTCGTCTGATATCAAAATCGTGCAAAGCAATTCACGTGTATCGATACACAGACTTGTATTTAATATCGATATTTAAATCCCCATAAAGATTTATATTATTTTGAAATAAATCCCAGATATGCTTAAAAGTAAATCTAAAAGGACTTGAATATTAAATCCAATGGACTTGCATTTTTAAATCCCTGCGCCAGTTGATTCATAGTTGTGTGCCCTTAAGGTGCACTGAGCCTGGTTGGGCTCTCTCTCTCTCTGTCTCTGCACTCGTGGAAGCTACATGTGCCTGGTTGTGATTATCACATTAGATTAATCCCTAATCCTTTTATTGGCGTGGTGACAGCTTGGATTCGAAACCAGTCATCTCTGAAGTCTCTCAGCTGACCTTCCTGACGAAATTGGTGGTCATCTTGAACCCTAAATGTGTGATTTTTCACAAGACTGTGAGCGACCAGTAAGCTTAAAACAGTAAGCTTAAGCCTGCAAGGCTGCATATTAGCTTTTATTCTGGTTCACATACACGAGTGTAAAAACAATCAGCAATGGCCACAACACATCGTGCGCCGAAGCAATGGCCTTTAACAAAGAACGAAACAATAAACTCATTTGAAAGCTGGAAACATAACCTCCAGTATACACTGTCATTAGACCCAAGCTTTTCTCCCTACTTGGTTGAAGGAGCGGTATGGGGCAAAAGTCAAAAACTTCCCTCTTCGAGGTCTCACTAACGATGGTGAGGACATACAGGAAGCCCAAAGGAAAACAGCAGTCCAGACAAATGCTGCATTGGAGCTTATGCTTGGACAAATAGCCAACTATTGTCCAATTATCTCACGAAATACAATACTCAAAAACTGCACCAGCCTGAACAAGATATGGCAAGCCATCCGTCTCCATTTTGGCTTCCAAACAACAGGTGGCCACTTCCTGGAGTTCAACAATATTAGCCTTGGCCCTGATGAACGCCCAGAGGACTTGTACCAGCGTCTAGTAGCATTCACCGAAGACAACCTCATGCGTGAAGGAGGCGGCATCAGTCACCATGACCAAGTCATCGATGAAGATGAGGAGATTATGCCTACACTAGAAAACTTTGTAGTGTTAACGTGGTTGCGTCTTATAAACCCTGAGCTGCCCCGATTAGTAAAGCAGCGGTACGGTACAGAGCTAAGATCCCGCACCTTGGCTTCTATCAAAGCCGAAATTTCTCAAGCTCTGGATTCGCTCCTGGATGAGCTGAGCTCAAACGATGCTGCTCGCAGCATGCGCACTAGTAGTCAGCGTAGACCGATGCCTAAATTGAAAGCTAAGAAATCATTTGGTAAATCCTGCCCTCTGTGTGAGCAAGCTGGTCGGCATGACCATGCGCATTTCTTAAGCGAGTGCTCGTACCTCCCTGAAAAGGACAGAAAATGCCTGGCCCGCGCTCGTCAGCTTAACATCCTTGATGATTGTGACAGCGACTCAGATTTAGCATGTGCCTTTGTTGACCAATCTGACCTTAGTGCGCAGCCCAATGTTCAGACAGCGCTGCGAATTCATGTTGATCAGTCTCCTAATGTAGATGCATTCCACAAGCACCATGCGGTCCGCATCACCATTGACAGTGGATCCACTGGTAATCTCATTCGCGAAAACACTGTCCTACGATTAGGATGCCCCATTCATCAGAGTTCGCAGTCTGCCCGTCAAGCTGATGGGTCATCCCCTCTTAAGGTAGTTGGGGAAACAACCCTCACTTTTACTCGTGACAGACACTCCTTTGTCTTTAAAGGTCTAGTTGTTAGAGACCTTGACGAAGAAATCCTTGCAGGTATTCCCTTCATGAAATGCAATGATGTCGCAATTCGCCCTGCTAAGAACCAAATCATCTTGAAAGATGGTACAATTATCACTTATGGCGCCAACAAGAGCCCCAAATCCCAGCACACTGTTCGTCGTGCCCATATACTTCGTGGACCTTCTCAAAACACTACCATATGGCCAGGCTCATACGTTGAGGTAAATCTCCCTGCAGACATCGTTGAATCAGATGCTACATTTGCCATTGAGCCCCGTGTTGATACCCCGCTCGGTAGGTTCCTAGGTATTGCAGGCAGGGTTCGCATTCCCAACAATACTGGTGTGCCACTTGTCATCAGAAAGCATGAACATCTTGGCCAGATACACACTGTTTATTCACCATCACTAACTTCTAAGCCATCACACACTGCTGCAGCAGCATCAGTCAATGTCCCAAAGCCCAGTTCACCGGTTAACTACTCAGCTGCTGTTGCCCTTGACCCAGATGGTATACTTGGCACTTGTGAGCAATCCAACTTCGGCAGTCTTCTCGATGAGTACGATGAGGTTTTTGACCCTAGTTTCCCAGGTTACAATGGTGCTGTCGGCCCTTTCAAGTCTGTGGTTAATATGGGACCGGTCCAACCCCACCCCCCCCCCCCAACGGAAAGGTCGTCTCACATTGTATGCACAGGATAAACTCCAAGAGTTGCAATCAAAGTTTGATCAGCTTGAAAAAGCAGGCGTCTTTGCTAGACCTGAAGATGTCGGTGTGTGTGTCGAATACCTTAACCCGTCCTTTCTTGTCAAGAAGCCTAATGGAGGCCTTCGTCTGGTTACTTCATTTGCTGATGTCGGTAGATATAGCAAGCCACAACCCTCTCTAATGCCCAATGTGGACTCAACATTGCGTTCAATTGCCAAATGGAAGTATTTGATTGCCACTGACTTGACTAGTGCTTTCTACCAAATCCCTTTATCCCATGAGTCCATGAAATACTGTGGTGTTGCAACCCCCTTTCGCGT
Organism: Amphiura filiformis; assembly: GCF_039555335.1. Lineage (NCBI taxonomy): Eukaryota > Metazoa > Echinodermata > Ophiuroidea > Amphilepidida > Amphiuridae > Amphiura > Amphiura filiformis. Next base: position 14,792,473 of record NC_092638.1, read on the forward strand.
GGGGTGCGTGTGTATACACGGTGTGCCATGGGTATGCCAGGTTCTGAAACAGCCCTTGAGGAACTGATGTGTCGTGTCCTTGGTGACCTCTTAGAGAAAGGTGTCGTAGCGAAACTCGCTGATGACTTGTACTGTGGTGGTAATACTGTGGATGAACTTGTTGAGAATTGGCGTCAAGTTTTGCAAGCTTTGTCTAAGTCTGGGTTACGTCTTTCTGCTTCCAAAACAGTCATTTGCCCCCAAAAGACAGTAATTCTGGGTTGGATTTGGTCAAATGGAACCCTTTGTGCTAGCCCCCATAGCATCGCCACACTTTCCAGCTGCTCGCCTCCAAGCAAAGTTGGTGGCATGCGGTCCTTCATCGGTGCATACAAGGTTCTGGCCCGTGTCATTCAGAATTGTGCCAGTCTGGTAGCCCCATTAGATGATGCTATTGCAGGGCACCAATCAACTGAAGAGCTTACATGGTCTGATAGTCTGCATACTGCTTTTCACAAGGCTCAAGCAGCACTGTCTTCCGCTAGGGCAGTCACGCTTCCCCATCCCAATGATCAGCTTTGGATCATTACTGATGGATCCGTGAAGAAACATAGCATTGGGTCGACATTGTATATTTCCCGCAATGACAAACTCTTCCTCGCCGGGTTCTTCAGTGCTAAATTGCGTGATCGACAGCCAACATGGTTACCCTGTGAAATTGAGGCGCTGTCTATTTCTGCCTCCACCAAGCACTTCAGTCCCTATGTTATTCAGTCCAAACACAAGACATGTATCCTCACTGACAGCAAACCTTGTGTTCAGGCATATGAAAAGCTCTGCCGGGGTGAGTTTTCAGCCAGTCCTCGCGTGTCCACATTCCTCTCCACTGTCAGTCGTTTCAAAGCATCTGTTCGTCATCTTGCAGGATCAGCTAACACCCCCTCAGACTTTGCTAGTCGTAATGCCCCTGACTGCACTGAGCCCACTTGTCAAATATGCTCCTTTATCAAACGTGAAGAGGAAGCAACTGTCCTTCGTGTTTCCGCACATGACATTCTGTCCGGGAAAGCTAAGCTCCCCTTTGCCAGCAAAGCAGCCTGGCATGCTATTCAGCAGGAATGCCCGGATCTGCGACGAACACATGCTCATCTAGTTCAGGGCACTCGCCCTTCAAAGAAAGCTACTTCTGTCAAAGATGTGAAGCGCTATTTGCAGGTTGCATCTATCGCTAGAGATGGCCTACTTGTTGTTCGTCGAGATCAACCATTGTCCCCAACTCGCGATTGTATTGTTGTTCCCAGACAGGTCTTTTAAAAATGGTCTTCTCACTGCCCTGCACATCCAACTTGACCATCCCTCCAAACATCAGCTCAGTTTGGTGACCCAGCGTTACTTTTATGCTCTTGATATGGACAAGGCTATTGATCAAGTTACATCAACTTGTCACCAGTGTGCTTCTCTGTCCAATGCCCCTAAGGCATTGATCGAGCAGTCCTCAAGTGACCCTCCCGATGCAGTTGGCATTTCTTTTGCAGCTGATATCCTGAAGCGTAGCCGCCAGCTTGTCCTTGTGATGCGCGAAACCTCAACGTCTATGGCAAGCCAAGGGGGCCAAAAGCGTGGAACAGCTACGCGTAGCTTCTTTCTCGTTACGAGCAGCTGTTTGACCAATCAAAATAGTCAAATTTAATCACGTGGTTGGGTCGTTAGCTGCGCGTAGTATAGTTATAGGTATCCTCTTTCACAATTATTATCTTGTAATTAATTTACGGAATTAGCATAGATAACGAACGGGTAAAGGAGGCCAAATCACAGCACGTGTCAAGAGAACATGTTGCTAATGCCTGGCTAAAAGTACACAAAGCATATTTATTTAGTGTTTCCAAGTTTACACCGTGTTTAATAGCAAGTAACTTTATACTCGGGCTGTATTAGCGGTGCAGGGGATATGAAGGTCAAACAACAACTACTACTGATGTAAAGCGCTGTGTAAAGATATTGCAGGGAAAGCGATATCACATGCCACTGTGTAAATATGGAGAGAGTAAAATGGGTCATCATTTTTTTCGGAAGGGGGGGGGTTCCTAAATTTACAAAAAGTCGGCGTCAATAAATTGCGGCCCTCACTATTTCCGCATCAAAATGGACCCCCGACTCCCACCACCGATACACCTTACCCCTAGACAGGCTAAAATGGTATTGAAATCAGTCTTTTTGAATACAATAAACACACTATCTGTAGTCATCTTGTGACTCCCTACATTTTGTCATTATCAATTTATGACCCCCCTCCCCCTTATTTTTTCTTTCCAAAAAAGTATGACCCCCTATATTTGGGATCCCCTTCCGAAGAAAATGATAGCCCCCTAAATATAGAACAATCAACATTCTGTTCAGATATTACTTTAATACCACCTATACCATTTTTTGCTGATATACTACAGATATTTTCATTTACAAAAATTAACAACGTAATATATGTGAGAGAGGATGTTTACATCAGCTCCACGTGTTTAAAACCGCGAATCTGATTGGTTAATAAGCTGCACGTAACGAGAAAGAAGCTGCGCGTAGCTAGTCCCACGTTCTGAGCCGCTTAGCTTGCCATAAACGTCCTACACAGCTTCTTGCATTGTCGAGAATGAACAACATGGCACATTGCGTGATGCCCTGATTCAATTGTGCATTGAACTTCGTCCACTTGATGGTCCCCCACTCCTCCTGCAGTCATTCGTACTGACCCAGCACCAGGGTTTGTTCGACTCGCCAATGACAAACTTCTCACACGTTACCATCTATCGGTTGAGATCGGTCGTATTAAAAATAATAACAAGAATCCTGTTGCTGAGAAAGCCATTCGTGAGCTTGAAGATGAGTTGCTCAGACAAGATTCTACAGGTGGTCCGGCTACAGCATTATCACTTGCCATTGCTACCGCAGCCCTTAATACTCGCATCAGATCCCGAGGTCTTTCAGCCCGTGAGATGTGGTTTCAGCGAGACCAGTTTACCAATGAGCAGGTTCCTTTCACTGATTGTCAAATGATTCAGGCCCAACATGCCTTGCGAAAAGCCAACCACCCACACAGTGCTCATTCAAAGGCCCCATTAGCCTCTGCCTCCCCAGCAGCAGAGTTGGAGGTTGGTGATCTTGTCTACCTCTACTCAGATCGCAAGAAATCTCATGCTAGAGATCGCTACTTAGTCACTACTATCGAAGGCCCATGGTGCAACATCCGCAAATTTGTGGGTTCTCAGCTTCGGAATACTTCTTATCGTATCAAGAAATCTGAGTGCTTTAAGGTCCAGTATTATCCTGACCTGGATTCTCGTCCCTTTCCCAAGTCGTCTCCACCCACCGAGGATTCCGAGTTTGTTGAAGTGGTCCCTGAATGTACTCCTCCAGAGCCTCCTTTCATACCTGGCGAGTTGTCCACACCTGCTACTTGTGACCCCCTGCCCAGGAATGCTAATCACTCGCACCCCAGTTCTGAGTCAGATCCTCGCGATCCCTTGCGCGATAGCGGTCATAGCTCCAGCAATACCTCCGGTTTGGTTGCACAGTCTAATCCATGTACCGGTAGTTGTGATATCAAAAACCATTTGTGTTGCCAATGCCTAATGTTGACTAGTGAAAATGGTTTAGTTTTTGAGGCTGATGTTGATGACAAAAGAGTGTCTACAGAAATTATTGTTTGATGTTAAACATTTGTTGATAAAAACTCTAGTAAAAGGTATTAAAGACCCTGGTGGTGTTGAACAAGATGTTGATGATGATGATGTAATTCCGAAACTGTGTCAATAGAATGTTACTACAGTTTGTGTCTCTCATTAACTATAGAAGATGTTGGTTTTTTGACACCTTATGTTATTAACTGATCAATATAATGGTTTACTTACAATATGTACACCCCCAACCAGTACCATTTTTACCATGTTAACAGTTTTCCCTATTCAACAGCTTGGTTATGTTTTAAGCCTGAAAATGGTTAAAGGAAAATCTTTTTGTTGTTGTTTTGTTTGCGAAAATTATTGACAGGTACTATTATACTGGGTGCATCTTTCTTTTTTCTAGTAATCTGTGATATACATGTACCTAGTAATATATACATGTAGTTCTTTAAGTAATTCTGAAAATGCCTGACTGACGTTTCATTGTTGTACAGTACTTTTCACCCAAATATTGTTTGTGGCATGTGGGCCATACTTAAGTTGACCTCAAATTTATTTGAGTGCAAAAAATTTGTTTGTTTGTTTTTAAATTGTAATTTTATATATATATATATATTATTTTGTGTTTTGATGTCTGAATGTAGCCCTTGTTCTGTATGCCAAAAGGGTGTTAAGAAAAATCACAGAAAACTGAAATGTAGCACTTGTAAATGTTTTGTGCATAAATCATGTAGCAATCTGAGCAGAAAAGAATTCATGAAAAATGACAATCATTATTGGTTTTGTGTAAAATGAATTTACCATTTAACCACTTCATTGATGATGAAAATTTCTTATTAGAATTGTATAAGTATTTTGATATTGTTGATACTCCACGTGAATTTAATGTTGATAAATATGAACACTTGGCTATTGATCCAACAAAATACCAGGATGATATGAATACAGGGCAATTTAACAGTCACACTAATTATTATACTGATACTAAGTTAAGAGATGTTACTAACGAATCTTCTGAAAATTTGTCACTCCTTAATTTTAACATCAGGAGTCTGGATAAGAATTTTGATTCGTTTAGAGATTACATGTGTACTATTGATATTGACTTTCATGTTATAGGATTGGTGGAAACATGGTTAAAAGAAAAGCCACATGATTATTTTAATGTTAGCGGTTATAATCTTGAATTTGCAAACAGAAAGAATAAAGGCGGTGGTGGCGTTTGCCTCTATATGAAGAACAACATACATTATAAACTCCGTGATGACTTGGATGGTATTAAACATCCTGAATATGTTGAAAGTCTCTTTCTAGAAATAGAAAGAACAGGATTGCAAAACATTGTTATTGGTGTTGTATATAAACCTCCTGATCAAGGGATACATGAATTCAATAAGTATATAGATGGAGTTCTGTCGATTATTAATAAAGAAAATAAACTTGTATACTTGATGGGTGATTTTAACATTAATATGTTAAATGAAGATGTTCATGTACCCACTGCTGAATTTCTAAATACTATGTCATCTTATTCCTTATATCCATGTATTATTACGCACAGGCACAACGCCTCACAGTGTCAACACCCTGTATTATAACTATTTGTTCCATACAGCTCCATACTCCGTTGAAATCAATATTCTATTATTGACACAGATAAAGAAAGTTTACATATGCATTGTGTTATAGGACTTGCACCTGGAACTTAACTGAATGTGCTAAACGTGTTCCTTTATACCTATAAAGTATAATTGTAATTCTCAAAATTAAATAGGCCTATATCACAATTTTTACGGGCGATTTAAAAGTCTTTACGGACAAAATGCAGTAAAACATATACACAACAAACAGCAGTCGCTGCTAATTAGTGTATTGCATTTCAAGTTAGTGTACTGGAAACAAAACCCTGGTTTTACCTGAAAACAAATCGATTTTTCTTGTAATAGAAACATCATATGGGGGGTACTAGAGCATGCACAAATCGTAATAATGTGTAGAATATAGAAACTCTGTGGTATCTCATATGATAGTCATGGTAAGCTTGGCCTGAGTCGCTCGGCCTGTCTCGAACAAAATCGCCATGCGTAGCTGTTGAAAAACGAGAGGATTCGCTGTACTCGTACTATCACGGCAATTTTTGACACGAAGATATAGGGATGATGACGATGTGCGCCTAGCCTCAGCATACTTTACAGGTTGTCGCTGACGTGACAACTACGGCCCACATCATCTGACTGGGTGTTATGTAACGCATCATAGGTTTTGGCATTATTGAATGGCTGCCTAGTGCTGTTATGTGTTTTCTATAATAATAATAATTATTATTAGTTTCTTTATTCATTCCTTTCTTTTCCTTTCTCTGCACTTATTCTTTCTTATGCCTACAAGACTCCTACAATTTAGGGGTCCGTCACTCCCTCGACCTCCCCTCTCTCTTTCTTTTTCTTTTTGTCTTCTTTCCCTCCCCCTTCAATCTCGATCGCCCATCCGTTTATCCTCTTTTCACACCTCGACCCCTCCGTTACTCCCTCACTTGCCCCTGGCTTTTGAAATGGACAGTCGTGATATTAAAGGTGAACCTCATTGAAAATAAAGTTATATATCAATGGAAAGCTTATGATGTCAGGAAGCAGAAAAGAATATTTTTTATTTGCCAAACGTACCAGGCTAGACACAATCTCAATGCAAAGATTTGATATTGGCACCCCCCCCTAAATTACAAAACGAAATCGTTCAAATTGGGCGCTTTCGTTGATGACGTCAGCTCGGGGACACACAGTTACTTCCGGGTTTGATTGTAAACACAACGCGTTGTGTCGACTTCCTATTCGATAAATATAAATTTAATACTCCGTTGGTGAGCGACGGGCGACTCTTATTTCACCGAACGCAAGAAAAGGAGTTCTATCTGATTGGCTAGCAATCGATCGCTTAGGTCGCTTAGTAGTCAACTACAAACTCAAAACTGAGCATCGTATTCAATTCGATTGAAATCGATATTCTATTATTGCCGTAGATAAAGAGAGTGATAGTGTGTCAATAATGTGCATTGTATTGCAGCTGGATTTTACATGCATTCTTTTATATAAATTTTTTCTCAAAGAGTTGAATATGATCAAAATTTTTACTCAGGATTTCAAATTTTTACCCGCAAATTGCAGTTAAACATATCCACAGCAAAATACCGGTCCTCACTAATTAGTGTATTTAATTTCCAGTTAGTGTATTTAAGATAAAACCTGACAACAAATAAAATTTTCTTGCAATAGAAATATCATATGGGATACTGATATGGTAGGCCGCAACCGCCACAACGTGGAGCTGCTACGCGTAGCTGACTTTTTGCTCCGTGGAGCCAAATTGACCAATCATGATCATGTTAGAGTTTTTCATTACTCGGAGGTAAAACTGACTAATTAAGTACGACTTACTCATTACGTGAAGCGAATTTATTCATTAAGAATTTGCCAGACGAGCGTCACGTAGTTGCAAGATATCCTCGGTCACGAAAGTTATGATTCAAAAAGTAGTTTATGAAAAGTACGAACTGACTTATTATTAAGATGGACATGCACTCATAAGAAATTCATACAGTATTGTACATAACTATATAGCTAGGCAGAGTGGTGGTAAACTATGCACACAGTTCTGCGATCTGCAGTATCGCCGGGAGCTAATTTGTATAACTTGCGCGGTGTCCCTGCGGAATTCGACCTTCAGCAAACTGCAAACCAGTTCGGATTTACTTTATATACTAGTAGTAGGCCATACATACTGTAGTTACTGTCCGTTTTCCTATACACAATACTCAGTGCGCTCACCATTGACGCGTGACCTCTACAAATAGTGTATGTTAGAAGAATAGGCCATTGCCTAGTTGACGTCACTACTGTGTAAAAAATAACCGGCCAATATTTAAAGTATTCTCTGAAATTCTAGAAAATATAGTTTTGTAACATGTCCTAAATTTTTAGCTAATTTAGGTGTTTGGAAATATTGGTACTTTTGTACCAAAAATATGAAGAAATTATTTCTAAACCGTGTTAAGTCATTAAGCTTCTCATTTTCAAGAACGCTGGTTAACAATAAGCAGACTATTGTCTCATTTCGTAAACAAAAGCCCACAGTATTGTTACCTTGCGTTCGCTTTATAATCGTTCACCCAACTGAAACTATAATACCAGCTCATTGCTCATTGCACAGGTAAAACAGACACAAGTGCAGTGTGTATTTAACCAGAGAAGATCTGATGTAACATAGTTGAGCCGTTTTCATTGAGTGTTATCTTGGTTTAATAGCTTTTAATAGGGTTTAAGTCCTTCAAAGGTCGTGGTGAGTTCTACTGTAGACATGACTGCATCATGATTATTTTAAGTCAACAACATTCAACAATATGATCACCGTGATAGTATGAGAGTATCAGTACCGTGGGTGTCAGTGATCCTGGCCTGACACAGTAGACAATAAACAAACAAACACGCCACACACATGACACATGCATGCAAGGTAACATTGACTATACACTAATCAAACAATGGTATTGATCCTGTACAACTGGTCATGGTTTATTTACAATCGATTCATTTAAAATCCCCATAGTAAACATTAATTTGGCAAGAGTTTTCTCTCTGGAACGAGGATGCATCCACTGGCTCCGCGTAATGAAAAGATCTAACATGATTGGTCAATTTAGCTCCGCGAAGCGAAAAGTAAGCTACGCGTAGCAGCTCCACGTTGTGGCGGTTACGGCCAGCCATATATTGATCATGCGAAAATCGTAAAACATAGAATAGAAACAGTGTGGCAGGCGCTCAAAATCTCAAATTGTATGCTTAGCCTGAGTTGCACGGCCTATCTCGAATAAAATCACCATGCGTAGTTGCTGAAAAACGTGAGGATTCATCGTACTATCACGGCAATTTTTAACACGAAGATATAGGGATGTTGACGGTGTGCAACGTCCATGCATTACTGTGGCATGCATCGGGCCAATGTACGAATTCAGTCATTCTCAACTTACTTTACATGAAAAATATCTTCAATAAAATAAGAATAACATGAAGGAAACATCATGATCAAATCAAGAATGAAGTTCCTGAATAAAGGGTGTGGATAAAACTGGAAAAAGTGCTGGCCGGGGTGATTTGTGATAGGCCAAAACCATCCACGATATGCATAGGGAATATTACAGTAAAGCAAGAACGAAGATTCGCCGAAGAACCGGAATGAAAACAGATTGCAAAAAATAACTGCTAGTGCTACCAGTTCAGATCGTCACACCAAGTTGAGATGAACTTATCACAATGAGAAAATGAAGGAATAGAATAAGGTACATGTACAGGATTTTTTAATTATTTCTTAGTTTTACAACCGGTCATGTATGATAGGCGAACTCGCAGATACATACGGGCCGGGGCATACGGGATGAACTCCGTGACTGACTGAGTCTCAGTCGCCGAGTGTTCGGTATCCGCGACTGTACTGCTTGCAGACAAAATGACCGATTTCATATTCACATTCTGATATTTCCAACTTATTGCTACTTCGTCAGCAAAATTTATTCCTGTAAATGTTCCAAATATCAAGGAACGATTGATCAAATCAGCTAATACACAGTGCTCCCGGAAGACGAGAAGCGCTAGCGCTGTTGGGAATATCCGCCTCGCAGACACCAGCTCCTTGCAATTTATTCAGTATTTCGCTACTACCATCATCCATACAACAATTACATGGATGTTTTTCTTTTTCAGTAGGGCTACACCGATTGTGCTATCATCAAGAACTGTGACAGAAATGACAATATTATAATCTAGATTTCAGAATTCCATCAAATAACGGTCTACCAAGCCTAAATTGTATTTATAAAGTATTTGTTTCTTTCAATTGTGAATTCATGCATGGAAAGAATATTTTCCGCAATGATATCCGATCGGGGAATGATCACGGCGCTAGATATGAAAACCTTTTTATGAGCTGGATTTTATAATGAAATCTTTTTTTATTACCGCAAGACAATATTTTTTAGAAATCAGATATTTTAAAATGAATCAAGAACAGGGAATGTTACTTGATAAGCAAGTATTTAATTTGATGTTTATATTATTATGCCATGACCGGTCACCGGTCGCAGCAAGAATTTGCGCATGGAATTGATCACAGCGCGAAATTTGAACTCAATAACTGCAAGACGATATTTTTAAATATCAGATATTTTCAAATGAATCAAGAATAGGAATGTCACAAACAAGTATGTAATTAATTGTTTTTCGATCATGTTTATTCAGTCCATGACATGAGCGGTAGCAAGCATTTGCGCATGGAATTGATCCCGGCGCGAAATTCAAACTCAATTACCCAATTATACCCAGCGAGTTATGACTGATTTTGTCAAACATTTACGGAAAATGTATGTGCTGACAATAATTCTATTATTTCTAATATATATAGAAGGAACCAGCAACTTGAAGATTCCTCTAATTTCAAGCTTTATTGTGAAAATCAGAGCTTGCAAAGTACAGGAAGCAAGTCTTGTTTACATGTTTCCGAGTAGGATCACGTGACTGCGAACCCTGAGCTTACGTCACGAGCATTCTCAAGGTCATAGACGATTGATTTGGGTGCTTTTGGGCGCCTTAAAAAGACCAAAATTAATTAATTTTTTAATTTTTCAGCTTTATTGGCCATCAAAAAAATCGGAAAAAATTATTTTTAGTATCCTGACATCATAAGCTTTCCATTGATATATAACTTTATTTTCAATTAGGTTCACCTTTAAGAAACCCGTTTGACTTTATTGAATAGGCCTACCATTATAACAACATACACTGCGAAATAGTTAATTGATAGAAAGTGACACAGAGAGGATGGACCTATACCTGGCAGCCGTACCGCATTGTTACAGGCAATCTATCATCAACTCTATTAAATTAAATTAAGATTAAAATTAAGATGGGCTGTATGAGAACAAAAGGTACCAGTACCTCTCGCCGGCCTCTTGCTCAAGTGGGCGCTTTCACATGACTTTCTTTTGATCACTTATTGACAGTAAGCTTCTTGGTCAAGCCGCTTGGACCCATACAAGTGCCTCCTAAAGGTTGGCTCACACTATGATGAATAGGGGGAGAGTGTACTGCAAGCTACGTTAAGCTGTGAATTGCAATTTTGAATTTCCCGCCAATCATCGTGTGTTGCATTCAATTGTCGCTGACGAATCCGCTAGCGACCGCAGACGGCCGAAATTATCAGTTGCGTCCGTCGGCAAATTTTCAGCATGCTGAAAATTTTGTGACGGCAAAAAAATTATTTGTGATTCCATTCAGATTTCGTTGGAGACTGCAGCCCATATTTCTTTGACGATTCCATGCCGTGCGAGGCCGTCTTTAGTCGTTTTGAGGTCGTCACAATTTCGTTGGTAGTCGTTGTCAACGACCATTGACGAAAAAACAACTGCAAGTGACGTCACATCTCGAACCCTGACGACACAGGCACACAGCCGCCGTTCCTTGCCGTCAGCCAGCCTAAGGCCCGGTCACACTATGACGGACGATAAGCAACGAAAGGTGACGAACGTGAAAATCACAAAATGTTGACGGCAAAGCGACGGCAAAAGAGGAAAAACAAGATTCGCTGACGAGTGGGAACGACCTTCAGCGACAACACGACGGCAAGGGACGAAAGGCTGCGGCAGGAAACGGAGACTTGCGACCAAAACCGGACGTTGTCTGGGCGGCGAGTGACGATGTCTCGACGGAGCCCGACAACAAGCAACGAGGTCGGACGGCTGGCAGCGGATTTGCTTGCGGCAAGGAACGGCAGCTGACGGTGGATTGCGGCGATGATGACGTGACTCAGCGGCCGACATCAAAGCCTGTGTGTGCGGGTCGTATAGTCCACTTTGGCGTTTCAACTCTTCACAACGTTCTGATCACCCATTCAAAAATATCAATATCAATGATAATCAAAAATATTAACATCAATATGAACAATAATCAAAAATATTAAAATCAATATAAATAATAATCCAAACTATTAATATCTATATCAATAATAATCAAAAATATTAACATCAATATCAATAATAATCAAAATATTACACATATCAATAATAATAAAAAAATAGTAAAATTAATATCAATTACAATTAGTGTAGCTCTGACTTCCTCAGGACAAAGTACCTAAGAATGAGACATGTAGACAGCCTCTTGCCTACTGATGACTCTGAAAAGAGCCGTTCACTGAAGACTGACCCTTGTCAACAGAGAACAAGGAGATCTCGCCTATCTGCTAATATACATGTTTTTATGGCTCTGAAAAGAGCCGTTCACCGAAGACTGCCCCTTGTCTACAGAAACAAGCAGACCTCGCCTATCTGCTGATTTTAAAGGTTTGATGGCTCTGAAAAGAGCCGTTCACCGAAGACTCCCTTGTCTACAGAAACAAGTAGACCTCGCCTATCTGCTAAATTTAAAGGTTTGGTGGTTCTGAAAAGAGCCGTTCAATGAAGACTGTCCCTTGTCAAGGGCAGTCTTCAGTGAATGGCTCTTTTCAGAGCCACCAAAACATGTATATTAGCAGATAGGCGATATCTCCTTGTTCTCTGTTGACAAGGGGCAGTCTTCAGTCTTCAATGAACGGCTCTTTTCAGAGTCATCAGTAGGCAAGGAGCGGCCTACATGTCTCATTCTTAGGTACTTTGTCCTGAAGAAGTCAGAGCTACTCCTGACGAAAGCTTGACAGTTCTAAACTTGTCCGACGGCAACCCGCTAAAAACCCACCAATTGTTATGAATTCCCGTCGTAAAAGCATATCCCACAATCAATATCAATAATAATCAAAAAATATTACACATATCAATAATAATAATTAAAAAAATAATATAAACATCAATAATAATCAAAATAGTAAAATCGATGTCAATAATAATCTAAACTATTAATATCTATATCAATAATAATCAAAAATATTAACATCAATATCAATTATTATAATCAAAGGTATTAATATCAACATCAATAATAATAAAAAATATTACACATATCAATAATAATAAAAAAATATAAATATCAATAATAATCAAAATATTAAAATCAATATCAATAATAATCCAAACTATTATATCAATATCAATAATAATCAAAATATTAATATCAATATATCAATAATGATCAAAAATATTATCATCAATATCAATAATAATCAAAAATGTTAATATCAGTATCAATAATAATCAAAAATATTAATATCAATATCAATAATAATAAAATATCAATATCAATAATAATCAAAAATATTAACATCAATATCAATAATAATCAGAAATATTAATATTTTGATTATTATCGATATTCTTTTATATGAACTTCAAAATTGCATCGTGCCGGACAGTCTATTGAAATCGAACAGACGTCAAAAAATGTCAAAAATCGCACAAAAAGGTTAAAATCGTGGACCATCGTTTAAAAATCGTAACCCATCGCAGACCACCGTTTCAATGCCGCAGGTACTCGCAAACGACCCGCCATCAACAGTCAATATCCGTCACTCTCCGGACAAAATTCGCAAGTCACTGTCGCACCAAGATCGTTACAATTTCGTTACTTGCCGCAACGTGTCGTCAGGGTTCGAGATGTGACGTCACTTGCCGTTGTTTTTTCGTCAATGGTCGTTGACAACGACTACCAACGAAATTGTGACGACCTCAAAACGACTAGAGACGGCTTCGCACGGTATGGAAACGTCAAAGAAATGAGGGTTGCGGTCTCCAACGAAATTTGAACGGAATCACAACTACTTTTTTGTCGTCACAAAATGTTCAACATGTTGAAAATTGGCCGACGAACGCGACGAATAATTTCGGCCGTCTGCGGTCGCTAACGGATTCGTCAGCGACAACTAACGGCAACCCACGATGAGTGACGGTAAATTCAAAATTGCAATTCGCAGCTTAACGTCGCTTGCCGTTCACACCTATTTGTCATAGTGTGACCGGGCCTTTACTTGTTGTCGGGCTCCGTCGAGACACCGTCACTCGCCGCCCAGACAACGTCCGATTTTGGTCGATAGACTCCGTTTCCTGCCGCAGCCATTCGTCCCTTGCCGTCGTGTTGTCGCTGAAGGTCGTTCCCACCCGTCAGCTTTTCCCCTTATAGGGCATATAGTCTGTCTCTTCCACCGAGCAACACTAATAATACTCGTTTCAATTTGAAAGTAACGCCATGTTGGATTTTACAGTGGCAAACTCGAATCACGCGCGTTAAGGGTTCATACCACTAAATCCGCCTGTGAAGCGGTTTCCGGCTAAAGTTTATCACGCCTATAGTACCAACTTTGCATAAAAATTGTGCAAAATCGGTACAATATTGACAATTTTAGTGTTGAAAATCGTGTTTTACTAGAACTTGTGAATGTGATCTCTACTAATTTGAACATAAAACGCGAAAATGATGTTTACGACGATGAGCGCATGAACACACGAGGTCAAAACGCGGTTAGCAGTCGGACGTAAACACGGGAAAATCGGGCCTTTTTATATAGCGCTAATTTTCTCAAAAAGTTGACCTAAAATGTTGCGTCATTTTTAGAGATGTTATGCAGAATTTTGTTCTGATTAAGATGATATCAAATATATATTTCAAAGTAAGACGTAACTCGACTTATGCCCTAAAACGTGACCCCTATTTTGCACGTAAAGTCTATGGAAAGCTATTTTGTGTTATGTACCCTTAACCTAATAAAATGGCGATTTATCCGTACGCTGGCGACGCAACTATATATGCACTTATTTGTATCTGCCACTGCAAAATCCAATATGGCGTTACTCGCAAAGAGGACAAATCCTGTAGTACATGTAATTGAAGACCGAATTAAAAAGACTAGTTAGTGTCTGACGTCAAGACAAAGGCGCGGCGTGATTGGCTGCCGACCTGCGCAGTACAGCATTTTTGGTATGGTTGACAGGACGTCATACTCAAACTAGTCTTTTAATTCGGTCTTCAATTATAGGTATTTGCCAAGACAATTGATTTTGATAAAGGTAACAACAAAATAACAAAACGTTCAATCAAAAGCTTAGCTGCATGTGTCATTGTATTTTATTACAGAATCAAACATATATTATTTGCATGTATGCAATAACACATTAAACATGTTAAAGGCACATGCAGAAAATCTGTGCCAAATATTTTGCCTGACTGCTCCAATAATTAATGAGCATACTAGTCTGGCAGAATCATGGTGGAAGCTGGAAATTTTGTTTACATATATTATTTTTGTTGATTTGTATAGCTGATGTTATCCTCTTTCAGAATCTGCCGGGTGAAATTTGCTCATATCCTTGAGGGTTTTGAGAAATTCAAAATGGCGTTCAAAATGGCCGCCATGTTATATTATCGGGTATAATTTCCTTCAGTTTCAACCTACCATGGTGAATTTGGTGTCTAGTCATATGTTTTGGGAGTCAAAGAATTCATTTATAGTATCTAGAAGGTCAGGTAGGGATTACATTATGGTAAATCCAAGATGACTGCCAATATAGCCGTTAATTCATGGTTTTATTTACAACCAGAATAATATTTATCTTGTGGTGGTAATTCTGGTCTGTATCGGTGAAGATAGTCATAATCATTATCATAATCATTATCAAATCCAAGATGGCTGCCATTTCAGCACCATACTAGAATTGCTTTCATATTTTGGATTTCATACCTAATATATGCACAGAATGAGCAAAAGAATAACACTCGGCAGTATGCTAAAAACTATTGGACACTTTCGTAACACCTATCGTGACAACAAATGCCAACATCCGTATAACCCCTCGAGAGGCATCCCAAAAGTAAAGGCCCCTAGTCACCAATTTGCCGCAGAACCATGCACCATCCTTGACACGAGTTGGAGAAAGTCACTTTGAAGAAGAGGAACAATTCTGCTCCATGTATGAATGTTATTCCATACATGTTATACAAGAAATGCAGAAATTCCTCTTAAGGATAATCTGCAGGAAGAAAAAGGTGCCTCTGTCGTGGAGAGTACACTCTAAATTTTGCAACGGATAATGTAGTTGTGACAAATGGTTGAACC
Source organism: Amphiura filiformis (assembly GCF_039555335.1). Classification (NCBI taxonomy): domain Eukaryota; kingdom Metazoa; phylum Echinodermata; class Ophiuroidea; order Amphilepidida; family Amphiuridae; genus Amphiura; species Amphiura filiformis. The sequence goes on from NC_092638.1 coordinate 14,808,201, forward strand.
GATTGTTGCACTGTCTTGATGCTACATACTTTGAATAAACCTGTGAACATATAGTGCCTATATTACAATATAAATCTAATTAAGCAGCCATAGGTGTTAATTGTCTTTTGGAAAAAGACTCGTAATTGGTAAAAGTAATTTCTTGGCTATTTATACTGCACCAACACATAATTGTCCCGAAAATACAAACGCATATACTTTCAGGACAACTATGTGTTAGTGCACTTTGTCCCGAAAATACATGGTGTAATTTGTATACATTGTCTTCTAACAATCACGCGCCCTTTACCAAAAGACTAATTTTGACACATGTGGCCATTTAAGCACTGCATGTACACATGTTTATTCAAAGTACGCAGCATCAAGAGAGCGCAACAAACGGTTAAACTATTTGTTCACAGCTACATTAACCGTTGTAAAATTTAGAATGTAAGAGAGCTGTCCTTATACCAAAAGAGGAAGACGAATCTAAACCAGAATTGTCAGTGGAAAAATGTTTTCCAAGTGGTTGCCAATCTCCTGCTCAGTTTTATGGTACAGGATATATAGATTAAACCATTCAGAAAGGATTTTGACCTGGAATCGCAGTATGTGTGGAACATACACAGGCTCTTATGAAAACTATTTTTGATGCCAAACAAAATGCCAGAGAAATTGTCCAATACATAAGGGGGGGCAGAGTGCCCCCCCCTGATAAAAAAAAATGAAAGAAAAAGTGCCCCTCTGACAAAAAATGAAAGAGAAAATCAGGAGGGTAAAGGAAAAGAAAATGGGCAAGGAGCCCTTTTCTAGCAAAATTCAGGGCCAAAATAGTGTAAAATACAAAATTTTTCCGCGCTACGCGCGCACATTGTAACAAAGCCCTTTTAGCCGGATAATGGGCGAAAATAGTGTAAAATAACATTTTCTTCACGCTACGCGCGCACATCATCCCAATAAGGCCCTTTTCGGGAAGCTCGAAGACATACAGTCTCTATGTATTGTATGATGCAACTGCAATTTTTTTCGTCTGTGCCCGCAAAATTTTATTTTGACCCCCCCCTGACCAAGAAAGCTGGCTACGCCCCTGGACACAAACACATAAGGCATAATGCAGTTGACCTGAAAGCAGGAAACATTGATAGCTGTAAAGCATTGTTACTCCTGGCGGAGACCTTTCTGAGGTGGATCCGAACAATGAAGGCAAAACCTACAAAGTGCAAGAACCTTGCTGTGAAGAAGGAGATTTACAGCCTACACGCTCTATGATTCACACATGTGCATTGATGGAAAGAGATTCCATTCGTCCACAAGACCTCAATGAGATTACTGGGCCAAGAGATCATCAAGGATCTTAGTGAAAAAGAGATGAGATCAAGAGTTGAACCTCAAATGAAGACCCTCTCAACAGCATAAGAAAACTGGATCAATGAAAACCACATCGTGAGCAGAATATGTAGGAGTTCATCATATACTGCTTCCATGTCTCCTATGCCGAGGATATTCATGCATTGGCAATATGCTATCTCAAGAGGCGTGCAGAACTGTCAAGATGTGCAATACCATCTATCCTGTAAAGAGCAAATAAGGGAGCAAGTGAAGGCTCTCGTTACTTCTCTAAAGTGTATGCAAGTTGTAGTACCAAATCATGAAATATGCAGTAGACCATGATTGAAATCCAATTTGTGCATCGTCACATGTAATCGAGGCAAGGAGAAGATAAGCAGTGGAATGGGGTAAAGGAGCTTCATGAAAGGCAGAGACACTTGTTTCTCAATGAGCTCTGCAGTGGACAGCATAGCCGACATGGATCACTAGATCAGATAAAACCTGTAGACCAAATTACCAATGCCCTGTCCTCCATGGTGAAAGAAGTATCAGATGTTGATACCCCTGTGCAGCATGGCCCAACAAGGTAGATGGCAATGGAGACAGCGGGGGAGACGGCCACCAAATGGACATCAAATCTACTCCTGATCACCAGAAATGATGAAGTTCTACCTGCACACAATACAAGACACACTACCTACACCAGCCAACCTGAAGAACTGGAACAAACCTACACCTGGACTTTGTGTGGCTACAATGATGCATATCTTCAACTATTGCCAATATTCCCTAAGATCTGGAAGATGTAACTGGAGACATAGAATGGTATTTCGAGATATTATACATCAACTAGTGCTACTAATTCTTCGTGCAAGAGCTCCAGTGAATATGGGCATCATCATCATCATCATCAGTCGGCTGCGGCAAGCGAAACAATTTTGTTTGGCTGTAGCATCCCATCAGTATCTCCCAGGAGGTGCTGGACATACTGTAAGTACAGTGTGCGTGGCCGTCCCGGTTTCCACTTCCCATGTGGTGGAATATAAAGCGCATATTCTTTCACAGGCTCGCCATCTTCAAGACGCAGTATATGGCCGAGAAATTTGAGTTGATGAATCTTGACTCTGGCAACCAGTGGAGTGGTGTAGGTTATAGATGGTTTCATTTGCAATCCGATCCACACGCTTGATGTTTAACATGACTCTGTAGCACTATTCAAGACAGAAGAGGGAAGACGATATAGTAACGTAGCCTGCTTGGGTGATAAGATTCGAGAACTGCGAGGAAAGTGGTTTGGGACGAAAACAAACACCTGATCATATTCGCGTCAGAAATAGCGACCAAGTCAAAAACGTATTTGCATAAAATAATCACTTGGACCTCAGAATTATAGAACGAAACTTCGTTTCATGATATAGTCATTTATGGCATATTCACTTAACATTTTCAGAACGATCATTTTATTTTTGATACGCGGGTAACAAAATTATTAGCCAAATTGACTTAATGGCCTCTGGGTAAGTCCATATGATATCAAGGAGGTCCCCCACCTGACCCCCTCAGATTTGCTTTATATTTTAGTCATATGTTGTACCTGTAAAAATATTAAAAACCTGCAAATTTGAGGTCTGTAGCTCTTACGGATTTTCTGTGGCAGCCATTTAAAGTTGGAGTATGGGGGTCTAAATTTGGACTCAAAAGTTGCCCTTTAAATAAATGTCATCTTTGGGAGTCTGTGACTTCTTTACAAAAAGAGAGAGAGGTCTGCTCTTGTCTGAAACCTTGTATACACACTAACTGCATGCCCAATTTGTCAAAAAGTAAAAAAAAAAAAAATCCGTAATTGCGCGTTGTGTCACTCTGTAGCACTATTCAAGACAGAAGAGGGAAGACGATATAGTAACGTAGCCTGCTTGGGTGATAAGATTCGAGAACTGCGAGGAAAGTGGTTTGGGACGAAAACAAACACCTGATCATATTCGCGTCAGAAATAGCGACCAAGTCAAAAAGACCAGACATTACCATCTACATGTATATGGTCAATTCCAGCCAAAGCGGGCCAAAATTCTCTCTGGGGGCCATTTTGAAAATGTTTTCCTTTTCAATTCTAGACTTATCAAATGAGACGATCATGTCTAGTGAATCATCAGGTGGAAGTGCCATCGGATTGAAAAATAACTTTTCTTGCTAGACCAAATAAAGTGTTAAATGCGCATATGCATGTTACCCACGAATTCAAGCATTTTTCACCTGTTGTACGCCATAAAATTTCACTTTCTTTAATATCTTTCAATATTTTATGTGTGACTCATATACACTAGAAATCGGCGAAGACTTTGAACGTAAAATATAATTTTATTACATATATCTACAAAGAAATATTTTGGTTATTACAAATTTTAAGAAAGAACCAGGTGTACAGTTAAGATTGTGTCAATTCTTCGAACTCTTTCCAAAGTTGCTGTCATTTAACATTACTATATTATTTCGAAAGATTAGAATAAATGCTTCATATAAATATAAAGTTAGATTTTGTATCTCGTCGCAGGATGAGGATCTCGGATGGATTCGTGGGTAACAGCGTCTGGAAAATAGCAATTCCAATTAATTTTTTTAAATAAAAATAAAAAATACTTTTCCGTATGTCAATAATTCAGGCTGCAATGGCACTAAAATGAATTTTAATCAAAATACAGACTACATGGAATATTTAGAATGGATCATTATGGCATTTTGGGTATAAAATTTTTGAGAATAATGAAGTTGCCAAATTCAAATAGACAGAGCAAACAGTTTTATATTATTATTTTAGTAAAATCATTCCATATTTTCATGCAGCAATATTCTATTAACTCGTGTTTGACAGTTCCTATGAACTAAAACACTATCAATACATTGTTAACTATAATTTAAGTAGGGATTCGTGGGTAACCAAAATGTTCGTGGGTAACACATATTTGAAGGTATGTATTGGTAAGCGGCAAAATAGAAAATATTACAGAAGGTTGGAAACCACCATGCGGTTATTCCTCCATTGTGTTTCAATGATTCCCGTTTCTCTAACCAATTGCATTTACCCCCAAAATGGTAATTTAGGATAATCAATCAAAACTTCATGATGCAGCTTCAGTATACCTTCAAGAGGACGCTATTAAACAGGACTGTTTTGGAACCTATTTCGCATATTTTCAAAATGTTAAGATGCATAAGAAACATATAATTTACAAGTAAATCCTTGGATTCGTGGGTAACGCCGAATTCGTGGGTAAAGCTATAAGTACTACAGTACCGTTTGGGGTTTGCGTTTCTTAGGTGTATAAACTGTAAGTACTGTCAAAATTATAGCATACCCATGGCTTGAATATGTGCTGATTTAAACTTAAAATAAACAATCTCCTTATTTTTCAAGGTTAGCATCTATTCGGGATTCGTGGGTAACAAAAGTTTAAACCGTCGTAGATTCTTTTTTAAAGCGGTGAACGTATTTTTACGATTTACAATTTTAAGCGCTTGTCAAACTAAATTCAGTGTCCAAAGTCATTAAATGTTAATTTAAGTTATGGCAATTATATTTGATGGACTCGTGGGTAACAGTTGATACGTGGGTAACGTCAAATTTGATTTTATGGAATTTTATGGGTAAAACGTATTTGCATAAAATAATCACTTGGACCTCAGAATTATAGAACGAAACTTCGTTTCATGATATAGTCATTTATGGCATATTCACTTAACATTTTCAGAACGATCATTTTATTTTTGATACGCGGGTAACAAAATTATTAGCCAAATTGACTTAATGGCCTCTGGGTAAGTCCATATGATATCAAGGAGGTCCCCACCTGACCCCCTCAGATTTGCTTTATATTTTAGTCATATGTTGTACCTGTAAAAATATTAAAAACCTGCAAATTTGAGGTCTGTAGCTCTTACGGATTTTCTGTGGCAGCCATTTAAAGTTGGAGTATGGGGGTCTAAATTTGGACTCAAAAGTTGCCCTTTAAATAAATGTCATCTTTGGGAGTCTGTGACTTCTTTACAAAAAAAGAGAGAGGTCTGAAACCTTGTATACACACTAACTGCATGCCCAATTTGTCAAAAAAAAAAAAAAAAAATCCGTAATTGCGCGTTGTGTCACGGGGTCATTAAATATGCAAGATAAAATGTAATGTTTTGTAAACTGGCAAGTTTAGCCCTCTAAATTCACATTTTTGTCAGATTAATTATTTTTGTTGTCACTGATGCTAAATATAGGATAAATACAATACATATCCAAAAAATTGAGGTCACAACTCATTTACATTTCGAACAGCGCCCTCACGAAGATGAAATTTATTGCAAATTCAACATTTTCACGGCTGCCAAAGTCAATGTGGTCCACCTTCAAAATTTATAAAACATTTTTTTTATATGACTACTAGTCTTAAATTACAACTTTGCAAAGTCCCAGTAATTGTCTAGGTTGACTTCATATAAAACGACAAGCCCAAAGTTGACCATTTTCTTATGATTGCATGTACTGCAAATGTGCCGAATTTGGAAGGCTTAAAGTCAAATTGGCCCCAATATTGAAAATAAAATGGAAATTAAAGTAAATAGGGCCAATAACTACACATCTAGTCATTTATTTTCAATATTGTGGCCATTTTGACTTTTAAACCTTCCGAATTCGGCACATTTGCAGTACATACAATCATAAGAAAATGGTCAACTTTGGGCTTGTCGTTTTATATGAAGTCAACCTATAAAATTACTGGGATTGAGCAAAGTTGTACTTTAAGACTAGTAGTCATATAAAAGTGATGTTTTATGAATTTTGAAGGTTGACCACATTGACTTTGGGCCCCTGAAAATGTTGAATTTGCAACTTAAATTTCATCTTTGCGAGGGCGCTGTTCGAAATGTAAATAAATTGTCACCTCTATGTCTTGGATATGCATTGTATTTGTCCTATATATCGCATCAGTTAAAATTAATCTGCAAAAAAATGTAATGTTTTGTATACTGGCAAGTTTAGCCCCCTAAATTTACATTTTTTGTCAGAATAATTGTTTTTTGTTGTCTTTTTGACAAATTGGGCATGCAATTAGTGTGTATACAAGGTTTCAGACCTCTCTCTTTTTTTGTAAAGAAGTCACAGACTCCCAAAGATGACATTTATTTAAAGGGCAACTTTGAGTCCAAATTTAGACCCCATACTCCAACTTTAAATGGCTGCCACAGAAAATCCGTAAGGGCTACAGACCTCAAATTTGCAGGTTATAATAGTTCTACAGGTACAACATTGACTAAAATATAAAGCAAATCTGAGGGGGTCAGGTGGGGGACCTCCTTGATATCATATGGACTTACCCCTCTAGAGTCCACAAAATTTGGTGGAATTCAATCGTTTTACATATGATGAGAGATCATGCAAACGTCTTTCTAACGGTAATAATTTCATTTTGATTGAAGGACATTCAATGACATATATGGTGCTTTATCTTTGAATTCGTGGGTAACGCCAATTCATTTAAGCTATCATAACTTGTCCCCTGGTATGACTTGCTAGTAAAGGCCTATATGCACAAAGAGAGCACATTGGACGTGACATGATATGCTCCATCAATAACGTGATTTCCTTTATTAATGACATTTTAAAGTGGAAAGTTAACATAGAGAGAATTTTGTCCCGCTGTCGCTGGAATTGACCATATACTCACCCAGTGAGAGTGAGGAATTTTCACCCGGCAGATTCTGAAAAAGTACACCCTGGCTATTCAAATCAACAACAATAATAATAATAATAACACTAATAATAATAATAATAATAATAATAATAATAATAATAATAATAATAATAATAATAATAATAATAATAATAATGATACTAATAATAAAAAATATACAAAATTTCCAGCTCATATTAAAAATCCAATATTTCTGCCAGACTATACATAGAAAAGTCACGGTGAACAAAATATGTACATAGCTGTGGTCTAAGACCACGAACACAGCCGTGGTGTGACCCTTAATTACCCTTATACCCCAAATCTCTGAACACCCCATAGACATTGGCTAATGTCAATGCATGTGTGCATGTGGCATCACTCTGATATGTTACTTGTGCCAGAAGAGGCATTTTGAAGGAATTTCGTTCCGGACCGGAAATGAGCCTTATAGACCTCTGACCAAAAAAACTACATATGGGGAACAATTCCTGTGATAACATACCGTCACTGTGCTATGTTTATCCTCGCTGATACATTTTTGATGGTATTTCGTTTTAGACCAATTAAGATTTTAAAAAAACTACATATGGGGATCAATTCCTGTGATAACATACCGTCACTGTGCTATGTTATTCCTCGCTGATACATTTTTGATGGTATTTCGTTTTAGATCGGAAGTGACCCCTTAATGACCTTTGACCCCAAATGAAAATACCATGTATACATTGGATAAAAGTAATTCATGTGTGAACATACCGTGACTGTGCTATGTTTTTTTCTTGGTTAATAAATTTTTTGAAGGTATTTTGTTTAACACCAGAAGTGACCTCTTAATGACCTTTGACCAGTAATCTGTTTACAATTTATAGACATTGGATAATTACAATTAACAGTATATTCACACATGAATTTAATATGATTCTCCTCCCACAAATTACGTAGGACAGTGACGCCACTTGCACACACGCAATATGTGATCCCCTAATGACCTTTGACCCTATCGCCGGATGTGAGCCCCTGAATGACCTTTGACCCCAAATAAAAAATACCACATATAAACTGGGTAACCACAATTCATGTGTGAACGTACCGCCGGGACGTACCGTTACTATACTATGTTTTCTTTAGCTAATTAAGATTTTTCGTTTTATACCGGAAGTGATCCCCTAATGACCTTTGATCCTAAATAAAAGTATACTGGGTAAGCACTTATTCATGTGTGAATATACGTTACTGTCCTATGTTTTTCTTAGCTAATAAATTGTTTTGAAGGTATTTCGTTTATACCGGAAGTGAGGCCTTAATGACCTTTGACCCCAAATCTGTGTTTACCAAATAGGCACTGGGTAATAACAATGCAAGTGTGCAAGTGGCGTCATTGTCCTTTTGAGGAGAAGCCTTTTGAGTTGAAATCACGTTTTTGAGCCTATGACCTCTGTGTGATCTTTGACCCCACGAGTTTCATGTGACATGTAGAAGCATGGTCAATGATGGTTATGTCCAAGTTAGGTTAGGTCACAATTGGTGTAAGCATGTCAGTGCTGGAGCAAATGTTAAGGTCGTAGAAGAAAGAAGATCCTGTAAGAAAAAAGACACTAACGTCACGGCTGTGTAACTAGATATGTTGCGGCCTTATAGGGCCACGAAGTCCAGCCGTGACCTTGAAATGACCTCTGTTGACCTCAAAATTACTATGGACAAAATGTCGGCATTACGTTTAAGAACAATCTATCTAATAAACCAATTTGACCTTTGGTTGACCTCTAATGACCTTGAAATGACCTTCTTTATGTTTTGAATCATTCAAATAGGACAAACTTTGGAATTTTACCCCTTTTGACCTCTGTTGACCTTGAAATGACCTTCTTCATGTTTTGAATCAAAATTACTCATGCGTGACGTTTGAGCCCCAATGGGTCAAGTCAAATGTAATGGCTGGGGTAGTGGAGCTTTTGCCTAAGTTAAGGAAGGGCAAGCAGCAGGATGGGAACTGAAAATCTGTGTTTGCCCCCTAGGCCCCAGCTATAGTCAAGGTCAATGTCCAAATCTCATGACTGTACCATGTAAGTAATTTGTAGGAGAAGAAGCATTATTGGTAAAAATCACATTTTAAGCCAAAATTACTCATGCGTGACGTTTGACCCCCAATGGGTCAAATCAAATGTAATGGCTGGGGTAGTAGAGCTTTTGCCTAAGTTAAGGAAGGGCAAGTAGCAGGATGGAAACTGAAATACTTCCCAGTAGAGGTGGGATCAAGAGGATTCACAAACAACACACTTAGAACCTGCTTCAAGCTCTTTGGCCTCACAAAGAAACCAAAAAGGCACTGGATACTGTGGCGAGAACAGCATCAAGAGCAACATACACTCTATGGATTGCACGCAACAACAGACACTTTGGAAACTGGGAATTAATGAACCGTCCGTATATGGCACCACTCGACCTACCTGAAGTTGAACAAATGGCCAAGCTTTACTTCCCTACATAGTACCAGGATCCTGTGACCAGCCTAACCTCTAATGGATCTCACACACATCAAAATGTTCCAGCAGTGCAAGTCCTGCCCTGCAGATCCATGACAAAGGGTTTGGTTGGTATACTAAGGGGTGATGGTTTGGCACGTTGGTTTCAACACCTTATACCAACAGTTCCTGGTCTGCAAGAAGGGAGTAACCACTACTGTAATGTGATTCCCTGATGTCAACAGTTGCTGCACTGGAGAGGGAGGGTTACCGGGAACAAAGCGCTCAACCCACCACCGCCCGTCCCAAGTCGGGGGCAGTGCAGCAGAATGTGAGATTGATGGAACAGGATTTATAATATGTCTACCTGGGCTCCAGTGGCGTAGCGTCATAGGGGCACGGGGACTGCAAAATTTAGAAAATCCCATAGGAAAATTGCCAAAAACGGCTTGTACCCCCCCCCATCAGACTCGGTTCCCCCAATCATGGTTGGTGCCCCCCCCCAATCGGATGACCCACGCAACGCCACTGGGCTTGATACAGCAAACAACAACTTGCTTCATCTGTATACGTCCTTAAAAACGTCATTTGCAGATCAAGCCAGGAAGCAGCCACTCCACGGCTATGAAATTTCTTAAAAGAAAGAACTGGATAATTATGTTGCGGCCTTATAAGACCACGAAGTCTAGCCGTGACCTTAAAATGACATCTGATGACCTTGAAATGACCTCCTTCATGTTTTGCATCATATCAACATCACATATACTAATTTTCATTCAAATTGAACAAACTTTGGAATTTTACTCTGGTGACCTTGAAATGACCTCCATGATATTTTGAATGATATATGGATCACATATTTTAATTTTCACTTAAATTGGTAAAACTTAAGAATTTTACCCCTTTTGACCCCAAAACAGACCCCTCTTCCATGTTTAAGCCAAGTCTGATTACAATCCTATATGCACATAATGCTAAAACCCTGTTTGACCCCTGCATGACCTTTAACTCCAAATATGTGTTTACCCATAGACACCAGCTGCAGTCAATACATTTGTGTCAGTCGTATCTCTGTACTATGGAATCGGTAGGAAAAGAAGCATTTTGAAGGTATTTGGTTAATGACCTTTGACCTCAAATCTTCTGTGTTTACCCCATAGGCCCCACCTATAGCCATGATATGTAGGAGAAGAAGAAGAAGAAGAACACGAAGAAAAACTAAATTGCACTGTTGTGTTTGATCAAACACAAATATCTATGCCCGTGATTCTCCCTACCCCCCCATGACACACTTAACCCATCCTGACACCCCGTAATGTGTTTAATGTTAAAAGGGCTATCAGTATACCAACGCAGGGCATTGTAGCCGATTTATTTACTGATTAACGGCCGGCCCTATGTTTTAGCGTGTGGGGCCCTGGGGCCCATATTATGTGACATATGTGGTTCATATAACACACGACAATATAATGTTGAAGAGTTATTAGTGCACTACATCTGAGCCTTGTAGCTACTTTAGCTGCTGACGGCTCGTTGGTTTTACATTTTGGCCTCTGGGCCCCTAGCCTTAACCATCTGGGGCCGAAATGGGTAACAGGCACATCTACAAGCCTTGTCAATCTGTTGCCCCTTATTTTAACATTAGGGGGGCCCTGGGGCCCATTGTATAAGACATATGGGGGCTCATGTATTTCTGAAAATATAGCGTACCCTTGGGGTTATCCATGTACCAACTCAGCCCTGAGGCTGCTTTATTTGATGAGAAACCGCATGTTTTGTATTTTTACATTTGGGCCCCTGGGGCCCGTGACCTTTGCCCTCTGGGGTCAAGACTAGGGGTCAGAAGGGAGAACCTTAAAAGCACAATCAGAATATCTATGCCCTGTTGCATGCACAGGCATAGATAGGAAGAAGAAGGAGAAGAAGAAGAAAAACTGCTGAAATACAAGATTACAGCCGAAACTCGGCTGGCTAAGAAGGAGAAAGAAGATCCTGTATGAAAAAAGGCACAGCCGTAGACAACGGCTGTGCAATGACGATTATTTTTACATTAATATAGCTCACCAAACCCTTCAAAACGTCAACATTTATTGTATAGGCCTATACATTATGTTGAGCATGGTTTCAGAATTTGACTACCATGATCACAGATCATCTTATAGTACTGGGCGATATTGGGTGATTTTTGAGTTAGCATCTAATTTTCCTTTCCCAATAAGTGGAACCAATGTGTTTTGGCATCCATACAAATAATAAAACTAGAATTGGTTCCATTTTTTCTATGCCCCGTATATTTCCCACGAGGGGTCGAAGGTCATGGGGCCAAAAGTTAATATCTGTCCTATGCTGTAACATACCTCGAATTGTTCCTCGCACTGCTAGGAATAAAAAAAGTCAATGTCAAATATCTCATACACAGAAGCCAATTTTTAAAAATGCACCGATTCAATCTAAATTTGTCTTACTCTTCTCGGCAAACCAAATGGGAAATTAATTTACTTGAGATTTTATAACCTCAAAATCGGATGAAATTATCCCGGGAAATTATGGGTCAAATGTTATGTTTGTACATATTTCTATTGGAGTTTTGCTGCATGAACTCTGAAAGGGGACATGACAATACAAAAATGCACTTAATTGTGAATTAAGTATGTGTTTGAGATTTGTGTTTGAGTAATTTAAGACCAGTTTCGATGAAATCGGACCATTTTGTTTAATTTTGACTTCTGTGTATGAAATTTTTGACATTTGACCTATTTGGTCTTTTAACTCCTGAACTAAGCACCGTAGAAAAATATAACAATTGCTTTTTTTTTTATTCCGTGTGATAAGAGGAACAATTTGAGATACATTACAACATTATGGAACTATTCTAAAGTTTTCCCCCACTGTGACCTTCGACCCCTCGTCTCCCACCACAGGGGGTAGGGGCACAGAAAAAAATGGAACCAATCACATTTTTATCCCCGGTTTTTATCATTTCAGGTTTAAGGATGCCAAAAAACATTGGTTTCACTAATCCCAAACCCATAGCGCCCTGTACTATTAGATTGATCTTTACAAGTTACTCGTTTCAAGAGTAGATAAGTACATTGGTAAACATTGAAAATTAAAAGTGGTTAATTACATACTGCAGCAAACACCAAATTAATGTTCTGCAATATTTATAAACGTGTTATATACACGTGTTTTGGGTTTATACAAAACGTTTTAATTAACAGTGAATGTAAACGCTTTTTCATATGAAAATACACCACAAAACAATGTCAAAATTTTATTGAAAATATTTTGGACAAATATCAAATCCGCTCTCATCGACTAAAATATATCTTTATTAAATTACTTTTGGTGTTAACACTTCTGAGCCCACTTTTACTAGAATTTCGAAGGTCCCAGAAACACAATTCAAATCTGATCTCACCGTGCCTAGAAAGGTGGAGCAGATGACTTATGATAAAGACTTCGTTATTAAAGTCAGTTCCGATCAGAATAACGCACGAAGGCCTGTAATAATGCCCGACTTGTTATCTACGGCTACAATTTCCTAGGTCACTTGGCCTGGATGAAGTTTCGTCTGCGTTAAATCCTCCATTCAGTGGCGTAGCCAAGGGAGGTGGAGGAAAAGAAAGGGGCAGCTGCCCTCGCCCCTTAGAAGTCTTGCCATCCTTTTGTCCCCCACCCGTGTGATGCTGGCCGCCATAATTTGCAAGATTGATTTTTTTTAGAGCACATCTTGTACTTTTTAGCCCATTTTTGACCATTTTCGTCAAGGTTTGCTCCCCCCTTAAAAGTGGTCTTGCCTCCCTTTTGCACATCCTGTGTAAAAAGTGCTGGCTACGCCACTGCCTCGATTTCAGCTGTTAATGCTTAAAGCAATATTATAACATTTTCAAACAAAATAGATTAGCATTTCTTTGCCATAAAATGTTAGCTTTTACTGTCAGATATATCCCCTATTATTTTTGAGCCGAACAACTACGGCAAAGCAAAGAAAATTGGAATTTACTACCAGCGCACATGTCGCCAATACGTACCACTCCTTCGGTCATGTTGTGGTACGACCCTTTGTTGTGTATATCACCGTCCCGAACGCTGTGACGTACTGTGTGTTATGAACTTCGTGTATGCGTTCGACCAGAGAAGATGAGAATTCCATCGTAATAATAAAGCGCCGGTTCCGCGTTTTATTCAAAATCACGGATTTTGACAAAACTACAGCACTTAGAGTCTTGATTTTTGCAGGGTGTATTGGTTTAATAAAGTACAATTTAATCGTGTAAAAAAGGAATTTTAAAAATTCAGTGAGGGCGTCTTCCTCAGCAAATGTTATAATATGGCTTTAAGTTAGGTCTTTTTTTCTTCAAAATCATCAAAAGGAAGACAACCGCAGTGCAGTGAAGATATAATGCTCCATTCAATTGTGTATTGCTGGTAGTGTAATTAACGGATATGGTCCTGTGTCACAACCTGGGGTACCTTTGTGTTACCCAGCAAGCACAAAACGTTTTCGACATCATTCGCAAAAGGTTATAAAAGGTTGTCAGAAAACGTTTAAATGTCGGGTTATATAAAGGGTATAGTAAGAGTATAAAACGTTTTCATAACCTTAAAAAACATTTTTTGATAATCTACTGCTCAGCAAACAAAAATGTTTTACAGAAAACGTTTAAGTGTCGGGTTATATAAAGAGTATAAAACGTTTTAATAACATTCCAAAAACATTCTTGAAAACTTGATACAAAACATTCTAAACAGAATGTTATTTTGGGGTTGAAAAAATATTTTGCGATGTTTGCCCAAAATATTTTCAATAACATTTTAAAACGTTTTCATGACCTTTATATAACCCGACATTTAAATGTTATTAAAAGGTTTTGAAAAACCATTTTAAGAACATTTCTGTGTTTGCTGGGTTCAAATATTTTAACATAATGTTATTTAAGTATTGACACAATATTTGGCAAAAATGTTTGCAAAAATAGTTTACAATAACATTTTTGAAAACATTAAAGAATATTGTTGTAGTGTGTTTTCATACAAAACGTTTTAAAACGTTATCATGACCTTTATATAACCCGACATTTTAATGTTATTAAAACGTTTTTACCTAAACCAAAAGCCAAAATATAACTTATTTAAAACGTTTTTAAATAAAGTTAAATGACAAATGAAATTTTTGCATTTAATCACAGGTTAAGATTGGCAAGGCGATAAAACTTTCTTGGTCATATAGTCTATTGGCTGGTTTCAAGTGGTTGTTATTTTCCACTGGCATTATTGACTTATGGATTGAATTGGTTTCAACATGTTCAATGGGTTTTCAAATCATTCTTATGTTTGCTGTTGAGGAATGAAGTCATACATGTATCTACCTTGTGTTCCAAATTTTTAAAACTACTGTAGGCCTACACTGCCTGATTAATTTTCTTTGTTGGAAGTTGATGGAAACTAACTTATTATTGGAGTGACCATATTCTACCATGGAATAGAATTTTAAAGGAGATCAAATAGTAGAAGTACAGGTAAATAATCTGTTGGGTAAATCATGAACTTATATAAATCATTTGTTTCATATTTGGATTTATTAGTCGCTTTGAAGATTCTCAGAGAATTATGAAAGATGCTGGGCCTATTTAGCATCTACAAATCTATAATTTGGCAGAGAAGATTGAGATCCTGCAAGTATAAATAGACCGGTCTAGAAACATAGATTATTGTGAACATTCATTAAATTTGTTGTTTTAATATTTATTATAAGAATTTATCTTTTTAGTATGATATTGGAAAGAGCTAAGTGTGAAGCAATAAGCATCAGTATTCGAGACTACATGTAATAGCCACAGCAGTTGAGATTTATTAACGCTACATGTAACAGGTCCAGAGTAGGTAATAAAGAAACACCAAAACATTGGTAAGTTTGAAATGACAATATGTTATATGTTGTCATAATTTATTTGTCCTAGTATTTAGTTTAACATCAGGCAGTGTACGGCAGATTTTCGAGTAAAGGTGATATATTATTACAGCACATTTGATTTTAATTTTCATTCTCTAAAAACACAATTTTAATAAGAATAGATGATGGCTTAAGGACTCATTGGTAATAAAAAAAAAATGGGAGCTAGTGTTAATTTCATTTTGTCAGGAAGTCAGAGATTTAAAAGGAAGAAGGGCAAAACGAGATGGTGCAGGAGCATCGATTTATTTTAGACTATCACATGAAAGTATTGCATTAAATGAAACTAAATATACGCCTATTTATAGTATTAAGATGTAAATTTTACCTGTATGAGGGGATGTGATGTTAAGAGGGGGTTTAATGATTTAATTACCTGGTCGATGATGCTGGTCATAGTAGATACCAATATAGCGACATCACAGATAGAAATGATACAATAATCACATCAGGTTAGCTTCTTGCAGCGAAGCACAGATTTGTGCATTGCATTAGACAAATTTTTCTTAATTCATATTAACACGTAATCATGGTGTATTATTGAAGTTATGTGAAACCCCTCCATTAAATATATTAATATTACAATTAGACATGATCATCTGTCCTTATAATAGGTCATGACAAGTGTCAGTATAAGAGAGATGTAGAGAATATGTATCAATAAAAATTTTTATTTATTATGGATTTCATTTTGATAATCGCAGTTGATGTGTTCAGACCAGTGACTATTTGGGGCAACACCAAACAAGCCAATTATAGAAAAAGTGTGGTAAAAACACAGTTGTATAAACTTGAAATTATATAGGTAAATGGTTCAATTATATAAAAAAGCATGATTAATATAGTACATGCGCGTATTTTGCGGGGGGCTTTGGGGCGCATAGCCCGGGGTAAAAAAAAGGGCGGCGAAAAGAGAAAAGAAAAAAGAAAAAAGGGAAAGAAGGAAGAGAAAAAGAAAGAAAGAAAGAGGAAAGAAAGAAAGAGAAAGAGGAAAGAAAGAAAGAAAGAAAGAAAAGAAAGAAAGAAAAAGAAAGAGAAAAAGAAGAAAGGAAGAGAAAAGAAAGAAAAAGAGGAAAGAAAGAAAAGAGAAAAAAGTTGAAAGAGAAGAAAAAGGAAAAAGGAAAGAAAGAAAGAAAGAAGAAAAAAAAAAAAAACCGGCCTGTTATGGGTGGGGCGGCACATACAAGGAGGCTCCTTGTAATCAGCACTGAGAAGAAAAGATGAGGGATAGGGGCGGCTTGTAGGGCGGCACATATCAAGTACGAGATGTAACCAGTCAAGAGAAAAGGGGAGATAGAGCAGCTTGTAGCCAACCAACCATGATGGAGAGATAGAGGGGAGGCACATACCAGGAATGCAGATAGAGGGCGGCTTGTAGCCAACCAACCTTGATAGAGAGATAGAGGGCGGCACATACCAGGAATGCAGAGAGAGGGCGGCTTGTAACCAACCAACCATGATAGAGAGATAGAGGGGCGGCACATACCAGGAATGCAGATAGAGGGCGGCTTGTAGCCAACCAACCTTGATAGAGAGATATAGGGGCGGCACATACCAGGAATGCAGAGAGAGAAGGCGGCTTGCAGCCAACCAACCATGATAGAGAGATAGAGGGGCGGCACTTACCAGGAATGCAGACTGAGGGTGGCTTGTAGCCAACCAACCATGATAGAGAGATAGAGGGGCGGTACATGTCAGGAATGCAGATAGAGGGCGGCTTGTAGCCAAGCAACCATGATAGAGAGATAGAGGGGCGACACATACCAAGAATGCAGACAGAGGGCGAGGCGGCTTGTAGCCAACCAACCATGATAGAGAGATAGAGGGCGGTACATACCAGGAATACAGATAGAGGGCGGCTTGTAGCCAACCGACCATGATAGAGAGATAGAGGTGCGACACATACCAGGAATGCAGATAGAGGCGGCTTGTAGCCAACCAACTATGACAGAGAGATAGAGGGGCGGCACATACCAGGAATGCAGATAGAGGGCGGCTTGTAGCCAACCAACCATGATAGAAAGATAGAGGGACGGCACATACCAGGAATGCAGACAGAGGGCGGCTTGTAGCCAACCAACTATGATAGAGAGATAGGGGGCGGCACATACCAGGAATGCAGATAGAGGGCCGCGGCTTGTAGCCAACCAACCATGATAGAGAGATAGAGGGGCGGTACATACCAAGAATGCAGATAGAGGCGGCTTGTAGCCAACCAACCATGATAGAGAGATAGAGGGGCGGCACATACCAGGAATGCAGATAGAGGGCGGCTTGTAGCCAACCAACCATGATAGAGAGATAGAGAGGCGACACATACCAGGAATGCAGATAGAGGGCGGCTTGTAGCCAATCAACCATGATAGAGAGATAGAGGGGCGATACATACCAAGAATGCAGACAGAGGGCGAGGCGGCTTGTAGCCAACCAACCATGATAGAGAGATAGAGGGGCGACACATACCAGGAATGCAGATAGAGGTCGGCTTGTAGCCAACCAACCATGATAGAGAGATAGAGGGGCGGCACATACCAGGAATGCAGATAGAGTGCGGCTTGTAGCCAACCAACCATGATAGAGAGATAGAGGGGCGGTACATACCAGGAATGCAGATAGAGGCGGCTTGTAGCCAACCAACCATGATAGAGATAGAGGGGCGACACATACCAGGAATGCAGATAGAGGCGGCTTGTAGCCAACCAACTATGACAGAGAGATAGAGGGGCGGCACATACCAGGAATGCAGATAGAGGGCGGCTTGTAGCCAACCAACCATGATAGAAAGATAGAGGGACGGCACATACCAGGAATGCAGACAGAGGGCGGCTTGTAGCCAACCAACTATGATAGAGAGATAGAGGGGCGGCACATACCAGGAATGCAGATAGAGGGCCGCGGCTTGTAGCCAACCAACCATGATAGAGAGATAGAGGGGCGGTACATACCAAGAATGCAGATAGAGGCGGCTTGTAGCCAACCAACCATGATAGAGAGATAGAGGGGCGACACATACCAGGAATGCAGATAGAGGCGGCTTGTAGCCAACCAACTATGATAGAGAGCTAGAGGGGCGGCACATACCAGGAATGCAGATAGAGGGCGGCTTGTAGCCAGCCAACCATGATAGAGAGATAAATGGGCGGCACATAACTGGAACGCAGATACAGGGCGGCTTGTAGGGCGGCAGATAGAGAGAAGTGGCTTGTAGGGCGGTACAAACCAGAAGGATGGTTTGTAAGTGAGACACACTCCAGGAGGACCAGTCAGGAGAGAAGAGAGAGATAGAGGGGCGGCACATACCACAACTGCAGCTTCTAAAAGACGGGGGATATATAGAGAGGAGGCTTGTAGGGCGGCATAAACCAGGAGGGTGACTTGTAACCAGCCAGGAGAAAAATAGATAGACAGAGCCGGGAGATAGAGGGGCGATTGAAAGGTGGCATAATTATATATTGACGCTTATTGAAATAATTCACTATTTCCAGAATAAGACTTATTTTGCTATTTGGTGACGATAGCGCAAGTTTTAGTTGCTTTTAACATGTAAAACTAATGAAGAAATTAGCTGAACGCTAGAGTAAAACCTTTTTTGCCATGAAGCGGTTATTTAAGGTTAGCAACTATTTTAAAACTTGCATTAATCAATTCATAGCGAGTGTGTAGAGGAACTCAGATATCACAGATATACATTTGTTGGTCCTGTGGTTCTTGAGTTATGTTGTAAAGAAGGCTAAAACAACAAAACTTTTGTAGAATGTACATAACTCATTAACAACAATAAACATGCGCGTATTTTATGGGGGGCTTTGGGGGCGAAAAAAGACAAGAAAAAAAAGACGAAAAGAAAAGAGAAAAGGAAAAAAGAAGGAAAGAGAAAAAAGAGAAAAAGGAAAAGAAGGAAAGAAAAAAAAAACAGAAAGAAGAAAGAAAATTACGCTTATCACCTATAGGGCGGCACATTTTAGTAGGGTGGCGTGTAATCAGGCAATATTAGGGGTGACAGAGCACTTTTATGCCTACAGGGTGGCATATACAAGAAGGGCGCCATGGGGCGACACATACAAGGAGAGCGGTGGCTTGTGAAAAAACGTGTGTCAGTCATCCATAAATGGGCGGCACATGGTCAACTTGTAACCAAGATAAAAAAAAGGGGTGCAAATGTACAACAAGTCTAATATGCCCACAGGGTGACCTCACAAGGAGGGCGACTTGGAGGGGCGTAGCAAGGGGGGGGACAGGGTGGACGAAGTCCATGGGCCCAAGGGTTCAGGGGCCATGAGCACAAAAGCGAAAATTAAATAAGGCCTTAAGGGCTGATAATGAAGAGTAGGGCCAGATTTACCATTGGGCCAGATGGGCCTGAGTTCAGGGCACCCAAAATAACAGCAATTTTTTGGCCAAAATAGGGCAAAATTGTAAAATTTTCGCGCTTCGCGCGCACAAATAGCAACATTCGTGTTGATCTGGGGCTAAAATAGTCTATGTTAAACGTAAACCATAACTTGGCCACTGACTTGAGTGCATATGCCTTCCTCGGCACATGAGTTCGGGGCCTCAAATTTTGTCCTGGTCCAAGGGCCCCATATAGGTTTAATCCCGCCCTGGTTAAAAGGGCCCGTACTGCTCCTTGTCCATGGGCCCCTGATGCTCTTGCTACGCCCCTGGCGACTTGTGACGGGCGGCACATGCAAGGAAGGCGGTTTGTAACCAGGACAAAAGTAGAGGGAGGGGGAGAAAAACACTTGTTGGTCATCTATAGGGCGGCACATCGTGACTTGTAACCAGGGGAAAAGAGGGGGTGAAAAGGTAGATCACACTTTTTGACTATATGGGCCTGCGCTACATGGAAGGTGGCTTGTGGGGCAGCACACAGAAGTATGGGGGATTTTTTGGGGGCGGCACATATACAAGGAAGTCGGCTTGTAACAAGGACAAAAAGTAAACTGGGAGAAAAATGCTTATCAGCTACCTATTTGTAGGGCCGCACATGTTGGCTTGTAACCAAGAGAAAGAGGGGAGCGGCGGAAACGTACTACAGACGTTATAAATATAGATGAAGGAGGGCGGCTTGTGAGGTGACACCAGGACAAAAGAACAGGGAGGGAGGAGAGAAAAACGCTTGTCAGTCACATATAAATGGCGGCACGTCGTGATTCTTAGTGGAAAACGGTATATCACGCTGTTTAACTATGGGCCTGCACTGTGACACATAGAAGGAGGCCGGGTGGCTTGTGGGCGGCACTACATAAAAGTAAGGTGGCTTATGGGGCGGCACATACAAGGAAGATGGCTTATAACCAGGAATAAAGCAGATGAAGGAGAGAAAACCGCATATAAATGGTGGCTTTCAACAGTTGTGTAACGACAGGGGCAGAGGGGGCACGTTCCCTGAGCGCCACCCTTAGGGGCGCCGAATTGACCAATTCAACATCGATTCTGCGCCCCTCCTGGCGATAAAAGTCAAAATTTTCGCACGCTTCGCGCGCATTTGAACACAAATTAATTTGAAAGATCAATTGACGATATTCAACTTCATTATAACCAAAATTAATGAGTGATAAAGGGGAGAAGGAGAGGAAAATTAACGCCATGCATGACCATTCCTTAACTAAGGGAGACAATAGGGAACTTGCCGCCCTGCGTTGGGTTCAGCGCCTCTTTGATTGGTTTTGAGCCCGCGTCCAAGCAGTGAAAATCTTAATTTCAACAAAACTAATCATTATGAAAGATTGTTTTACGGCCGGCAAAATTCAGAGGGTCAGAAAAACCCCGAATAAACGCATGATCAGATACAGTGCCCCTCGATGGATTTTGAGCCCCTTCCAAGCAGTAAAAATCAAAATTATTGCGCGCTTCGCGCGAATTTCAACAAAACTGATTATTTTGCTTTGATCATTAAAACTAAGAGAGTAAAAAAGGAACGTGCAGCCGGTTGGAATCAGCACCCGTCGGTGGATTTTGAGCACCTTCCATGATGCAAGCGACAAAAATGTTTCCGCACCTCTTGCGAATTTAAAACTAATCCTTATGAAAGACAGTTTTTCAAAGCCAAAATTTTCAGAGGGTAACAAAATCATATAGCCCCGTGCCATTAGCGTTGCATGGAAGTCAATTATATTTTGTCATATAAACCTAAAAAGGCCAATTATTCCACTTCTGTTTAGCTTCAATCATGGTAAATTTTTCTGGCGCTTCGAGCGAATTTGTACCATAAACTAATTTTGTCACTGAAAGGCTCTGGCTTCACTGTACTTCAAGGCATTTTCCAACCCACCCATGTTAAAAAGAAATCTACGCCATTGTCCATAGAGCAGGGTGGCAAGTCATTCCCCTACCTGTTCATTCGAGACAAATGTTGTGACAATTTATGATTTGCATCTTCCTTTTGGTCTATTTTAGACCCAAACTTATAGCCAAACATTTTGGAACATATAGTATTAAAATGCCAGATTGGATCGCGCTTCTCGCGCATTTATCTCGGCAAACTCATTCTCTGTGAGTAGATCTGTGAGACGCCCCATTGGAAATTCTTTTTTTTTCATCTCAAACTTGAACACAATCACGAATCTCAAAAAGGAGAGTCATAATTCCATCCTTTCTATATTATGTAAATCATTAATATGAGTGCTATATGCAGCTCCTCTGATGCCTGTAATAAGCATAAAACTCATGAGCTGGATCAAAACACCGGGACTAAATTAACCAAATGTTGTAAAACGCCTATACATCTTCCTTTGGCACAATTGTCCTCAATTGTGTTCATTATAGCATTGAAACTGCAATTTTTCGCGCTTCGCGCGCACATCCGGTAATGTTCTCTTAGTAGGCCTTAGGAATTTCGGCCCCTGGCTCGGTGACTCCGATCATGCCGATACATCCCTTTTGAATTTTTAGCATTGAAATAGCAAATTTCTGCGCGCTACGTGCGCACTTTTCAAAAATTTCCTGGTAAAGGAATTATGGGGACAGCTTGGAAAAAACTTGGGTTACAGATGTGGGGAGGGGTGGCTTCTATTTGATGGGCCAGAGGTGGCACTCATGTTGCGCAGGGACCAGCAAAAGGACATCACTCCTCAGACAACCAACCCCTGTGAATGAATAAACAAGTGAAAAGCAAAATTTTCCAACTTCGGAGGAGAACATCCACCCTCAGACTTGTCAGATACCCCTGCATATGGTTAAACAAGTGAAAAATGATGCATCGGAGGGCTCCAATTTGGACCTTTATTAATGTTGGCAAAATTGTACAATTATTTCGGAGGAGGACATCCACGCTCAGACACCCCTTCCCCTGCGTATGGTTAAACAAGTAAAAACGATGCACCAAACGGGTTCAATTTGGACCTTCATTTAGCAAAGTTTTCCAACTTGGCAGGGGGGAACATCCCCCTCAGACACCTTCCCCACTGGTTCAACAAGTGAAAAACTATACCCCAGATGGCTTCAATTTGGAACTTCATTTGGCAAAATTGTCCAACTTCGGAGGGGGATCCTCCTCAGACACTCCCCTGCTATTGGGTAAACAACTTTGAAATTATACATCAAATGACTTCAATTTGGACCTTTAATTGGCAAAATTTTCCAACTTCGGAGGAGGGGAAATATCTCCCTCAGACACCCCTCCAGCTTATGGATAAACAAGTTAAACAAACGGTTTCAATTTGGACCTTCATTTGCAACATTTTATGAGGGGGGAACATCTCTCAGACACCCCTTGCCTGTGGATAAACAAGTGAAAAATGATGCACAAAATGGCTTCAATTTGGACCATCATTCTGAGCAGACAACCTCCTACGTATAGATAAACAAGTGGCCGTTTTCTCTTCTCTTTAGAACACAAAATCAGTTTTGGTCCACGAATTGCTTCATTTGGGCCTTCATTTTCACTTTTCTAAGTATAATTTTACAATATAATAGTGTCAAAATCGTCCACCAAATTTTTTTTCTCCAAATTCTTAGGAGGTAACATTCCCTCAGACTTCCCAAATAATCGTGTGTGTGTGTGTGTGTGGGGGGGGGGGGTTAGGGCGGCATCCTGTATCTTTTCTCCAGGGCGGCACAAACCATCTCAGCCCCCCGGGGTAAGGGCCTTCTAGATACGCCACTGTAGTAAGGCCCTAAAATCAGTCAAACGGAGGTACACAGGTTGAAATCTAAAGTTGATTATTGGGGATAGGTAGATAGATAGATAGCTATTAGGGAATTGGTATCAGTCTTGAATAACAAAGGAAGTTTCTTGCAGCTTGTAATTTATTGCAAGAATATACAGTTACAAAATAGACTACTCCATAGGATTTGCAATTATATAGGTAAATGGTTTAATTATATAAAAACATGATTAATACAGTAAGGCCCTAAACGGAGGTACACATGTTGAAATCTAAAAACAAGTCGATTATTGGGGATAGGTGGATAGATAGCTATTAATTGGTATCAGTCTATATATATAGCTTGAATAACAAAGGAAGTTTCTTGCAGCTTGTAATTTATTGCAAGAAGGTGCAGTTAACTTTTTATAACTGTTAAACTACGAGCTTTGAGTGGAATGGTATGTAGAAAACTGTGAAAACTTGACATGAACAGCGCAGATTATGGTCATCACAAATAATCAATTTTGCTGTTAGTATAGAATAATCAATATATTGGTTTAAGTTAAGTGTTATCATCAGATGGAAAGGACATAAACTTGTCAGAAAGCATTATTCTATGGCATGGATATGATATGTTCAATAAAAGCTAAAAAGAATTACTAATAAGATTTTAAGACATCAATTTATAGTACTATTTTAAGTGAGCTACATAATTGTTGTTATCAAGGGGCAAGTTAGTTGTTATTTAGTAGTCACTGCCTCCCTGCTACACATTCCAAAGGTTTAAAAACAATAATTGTCAATGTGTAATTAAATAGGATATACACGACTAGGTGAAGAAATACTTGGCACACAATATTATTAAAATAATTAAGCGGAAATCATCAATAGTTAATAAATCGATCTTCATTGAACTAAGCAAGCTGTCAGATAGGCCTATCTCAAATGGGTATATATTAATGCTTGAAACCTTGATGGAGACCAAGCTTTAGAGTTGTTGCTAATTAATGCTGAGCAATAACTCAATATGATTTAAGAAGATGATGATTGGGCATTTATCAAGGAAAATTATAAAGCTTATAGGCCTTTATTTAATTATAACAGGCTTACATTAAGGTTACAAATTATCTAATAACTTTGCTTGGGAAAACATGCATAGAGTTTCAGTTTCAGTTTTATTTTTTACCAATTAAGTCAAATAAATCACAACAAACGGTATTACAATGGAGGGATGACCAAAAAAGAGCACAAGGCTCGTACAAGTTTGGTCACCCTGAAAGAAATTTAATACTTAAATACTATACGTGCAAAGACGAGAGACATTATGAAACGACAAAGCTACAACGTGCAAAGCGAGACAGGACAACACAGGTGAGACAGACAAAAATGTTGGCAATGACGATATAATCATGATAATAAAAAGATGATTACGAGACTCAAAGTCACGAGAGTATTGATGGAAATCAACATGAGCTATAAGTAAAACCCCAAGCAATCTAATTACCTCATATTATGATACAAGATTATCTTTATACAGGTTTAATTTTAAAACATTTAACAGTGTTACAGTTACGAATATTGAGATCAATAACATTCCAACTTAATGGTCCCTGTCTTAGTGTTATTTACAAGGTCTATACAATTCAGCTGACCTGGTTCCATAAGAATGGAAGGTATTACTCTTCTTAACATAATCAGTGAAAATATTTGGGAGTAAACCACTTTTGAACTTATACATAAAGAGGGAAATTTGATGTTTGTGAATATCATAAACTGTATGTGTATTTAATCTCTTAAACAAAGGTTGTGTGTGTGCAAGGTAATGTGAGTTGGTGCATAAACGGACAATTTTCTTTTGTTTGAGGTGAATAGATGATGCTAAAGGAGAGTGTATAACATAGCAGACTTGTAACGAGTCATGACTCGAGACTCGACTTTTCAAAAATGAAATGACTCGACTCGGATTTTCAAATTTTCCCCATAGAGATTGTACAGTGACTCGAGTCATTTGACTCGACTCGACTCGAGATATTGCAAGAAATGACTCGACTCGACCATGAAATGACGTGACTCGTTACAACTCTGTAACATAGTATTACCCAATGCAGTTAGATCAACATAAAAGTTAAAACATTAGCATATTTTATTGGTGTGAGATACGCGTGTGGAGCTTCAGATTTCGGAGCTTCAGAGTTGCTTTTTGAGGATCACTATATAGGAAAGAGTTAATATAGATCTTCCATCTTTGGATTGCATAATAAATAAAGGATTAGCACACATGTTGGTATGGGCATGCCTCCACATTGTGGAATTAACTGTAGGGAACATAGTTAATCATAAATGATCATTATTTTCAAAGCATGTACCATTTTCCTTCATGAAATATATCAGCCTCAGGAAATGAATTTTAGGATACCAGTAAGCTATAAAGAAGAGTTAAATTTAGCCCAAAATGATGGGATTTGATTTTGAAATAATCAGCATGTAGCTGTGATCATGAACTTAGGCTATCAGAATATGTAATTTATAGCTTTACAAATAGATTTGGCTAAAGAAATTTATCAGCCTTGGGAAGGTTTATGGCTGTTGGGAAGGTACAAATTATACATGGTATATGATGTAGGAAGGTTTAGTAATTCCCTTAACTTAGCACCACTATTCGTCTGTATACACAAATCAAACTGGAAAGTTATTAAGATCACCTTAAATATGGAGAGCTCGTATAAAAATATGGATATAAAGCTACTGGTGAGCTATAACTTCTCTCTCTTTAAGGGTAGACGAGGTATTGTTGGTCGAAGCAACCTAAAAATCAAATTTTATTGTCTGGATCAATGTATTGTTGAAAATTGACACCTTGATGTTTTGCAAAGGTTCAGTCTACAAATCGTATACTTTGCAAACTTGCTTAATTTCTTGTTGTTAATGAGTTATGTACGTTTTACAAAAGTGTTGTTGTTTCTGCCCTCTTCACAACGTGACTCAAGAACCGCAGCATCTATAAAAGTATATCAGTGATATTTTAATTATCCTACACACTCACTATGAATTGAGCAATGCAGTTTTTGCCAAAGCTCACAACCATTCGTAAGATACTGTGAACTACCAAATCACAACAGTTTAATAATTAAGAACCTTAACTCGCTCTTCCTTTCTCTATGTGGTATTGTAATTTGAAATGGTAACATCGATTGCATTTTAATAATGTTATTTTCTTCCATGTACAGGTTAAGACTGAAATATGTTATTGTTCAGCAAACAGGATGGAAAGAATGTTATCAGAGTGAAAGATTTCCAAGGCAACACCAGTAACAAAATAGAGTATATGCGCTTAAGTTGGCAATGATGATAATTCAACAACATTACAGGTCGGTCTGGTGCATAGGCCTTTCTGAGGTGGAATATATGGAAGATTTAATAATAAGAAGGATCAAATATAAAAGGATTTCAATATTCAGAACATGTGATTTATAGTGATATAGTAATGGGAATTATCACGGTAAATTGCTTAAAAAATGTTGAAGGATAACAGGAAAGACGTAAAATTAATGAAAAGTATCAACCTTATGCGGATATTTGGATGTTATGAATAGTTATGAAAAGAACATCTATGATGTTGGAAATATTGGTTTTCAATTTATTATTGGAATTAACAATTATCAGATAGCCGTAAAAAATGTTGAACACAATAAAAGGTAAATATTGATATTGTTTAATTTATAGCATATATTATATAGCTATAAATGAAAGATTCACCCTCATGAAGGGATTGGGCAGAATATATACTGCATTTCATGTTAAAATGTCCATATTATGCTGATTTACGTGCTAAACTATTCTCAAATGTTTCAGAATTTAAGATATTAATAACATGTCTGATAATAAAATATTTTTGCTGCTAATGGGATTTCAGGATTATGATGCTATTTCTTTAGTTATAAAGTTTGTTAAAAGTGCATTTGAATCCCGAGTTACAGTAGACATCTGATGTACATGTTTCTCAATGTCATACAGTATGTAAAGTGAATGTTGTAATGTTTTATACTACCATTATTATATCCTTTTATTGATGTATATGTGTTTTGACTATACCTATATGTGTGGTGCATGTCAATAAAGAACTGATCTCATTATTATATCCTTTTATTGATGTATATGTGTTTTGACTATACCTATATGTGTGGTGCATGTCAATAAAGAACTGATCTGAACTGAACTGTAGGCCTAATTCATATAGGCTTTTTGATGAAACAAAATAACAGTTAGAAGTCCTATTAGTTTATCCCTTAGAAATTATAAGATTATGTGGAAGCAGTAATAGCTCGAAACAGGTTCTGGGATGTTGAAAGTCTAGTCTAGTTTAGTATTTAACTGGAATACAGTATCGATGAATAAGAGGGAACTTGCAGTTATTATGTCTCTGGTAGGCTATCAGGATTAAAACATGTTTGAGGTATGTCAAATGGTGCGTCAGTAGGAATAGGAAGAATTGGGAATATTATTGTTTGGTTTTATTGAAGTTGTTGTTGTTAATTTATTATACTGTATGTGTATGTATTCGGTAGTGAAGATCATTGGGATTGTCTTGTTTGGTGTTGTTGGGCCAAAACTATTGCATAGTCTTGGTTGGGTGTGAAAGTTGAAAGTGGGGAAGTTAAAGTCAAATTTTGGCTGGATCAATACTCCCCTAAAAAATTGGCTTATAATTTTTGAGCCAAAAGTTGATAAATAAAATAACATTGTAATTCAATTCACTCAGCAATTGAAATTCTACTTATGATGAGATGATTAGAAATTAAACAGCATACATAAGTGGCAAACTATATAGTTTGAGTTTTATTTGTTTTCTGTGTCCGAGTACAATCTTAAATAAAGTTAAATGACAAATGAAATTTTTGCATTTAATCACAGATTAAGATTGGCAAGGCGATAAAACTTTCTTGGTCATATAGTCTATTGGCTGGTTTCAAGTGGTTGTTATTTTCCACTGGCATTATTGACTTATGGATTGAATTGGTTTCAACATGTTCAATGGGTTTTCAAATCATTCTTATGTTTGCTGTTGAGGAATGAAGTCATACATGTATCTACCTTGTGTTCCAAATTTTTAACCCACCCTTCCCTCCCATAGGATATGTATAAGCAGAGAAGATGTAATTAATCCATTACATCTACTTTGGTATAAGTTTATTAGTAGGAGATTATATAGTAGATTTTGTTATAAAAAGGCAATCAACAGTAATGAAAGTGAAGTTAGGTATAACAAGTCATGGTATTTCGCTTAAGAAATTAAAGTCCGTTTAATGAGATTGCCTCTTTTAATTTACTTTCACTTAATAAAGATTTGAATATAGAATATATATAGAATATGGCTGTTGTAAATACATCTTATACTTGATAGCCATTAAGTATTGGCCCAAGAAATATGCCTGCCTTATTTGGTATTTGGCTGTAAAATTATTATTATTATTATTATTATTATTCAGTTAAAACATTTTGAGAGTATTGGGCTAAAGAAAGATATCAGTCATACAAATGTTATTGATTGTTATACAAATGTTATTGATCGTTGCGAATATATAAGGGATAAGCATATAATGGAGAGATTTAACTAAAGAATATTATCAGCATTAAGAAACTAAGTGGTAGCTGAGAGTGAGAAATATTGTAAACATACTTTTGATTTCTCAATATACCTACCTTTATATTTTGAAGGTATTTAACTGATGAGGAGATATTCAATTGTAGCCGGACAATTGAAGATTTAAGATCATACTTACCTTATGAAGGTATTTGAAGACTTGGCTATTTAGAAATATACGAAAGTATGATGGTATTTATGGTTTGTATTGATTGATAGCCGCCTTAGGCAGGTATTTGGCGGCTAAAGTATAATAGCCTTATGCAGGTATTGGACTATTTAAAGATATACCAAAGTATGATGGTATTATTGTTTGTATTGTTTGATAGCAGCCTTAAGCAGGTATTTGGCTGCTAAAGTATTATAGCCTTAGGCAGGTATTTGGCTATTTAGAGATATACCAAAGTATGATGGTATTAAATGTTTGTATTGTTTGATAGCAGCCTTAAGCAGATATTTGGCTGCTAAAGGATAATAGCATTATGAAGATATTTGGCTATGCAGAAATATACCAAAGTATGATGGTATTTTTTGATATGGTTGTTTGTGTAATTGTTTGCTTGTTTTATAGCAGCCTTATTTGGCTGCTTAAGTATAATAGTCTTATGAAGGGATTTAGCTATTTAGAAATGTAACAAAGTATGTTGGTATTTTTTAGTTGTGGTTGTTTGTTTGCTTTATAGCAGCCTTAT
The DNA here is from genome assembly GCF_039555335.1 of Amphiura filiformis. Taxonomy (NCBI): domain Eukaryota; kingdom Metazoa; phylum Echinodermata; class Ophiuroidea; order Amphilepidida; family Amphiuridae; genus Amphiura; species Amphiura filiformis. The sequence continues at coordinate 14,838,061 of NC_092638.1, forward strand.
GTAGGAATTTGGCTGCTAAAAATATCTTAGCCTTATGTAGGTATTTGGCTGATTAGAAATATCCCAGAGTATGAGGGTATTTTGTTTGCTCGTTTTATAGCAGCTTTTGTAGATATTTGGTTGTTGAAAGTAGTTGGCTCTTGAGATATATACTATAGTATGATGGAAAATTATTAGCTTTATCCAGGATTTGGCTGTGGCTGTGGTAAAGATATCTTATCGGTTTCGGTTTAATTGTTTAGAATTTGGCTGTTAAATTACATATCTGCTTAGGATGGTATTTAGCTTTCAAGTGGATTTAGCTAAGGAAAATCATCAGCCTTATGTTCGTATTTGCCTGATGAGAAAATATCATGTAGTGGATTTGAAACGAGGAAAATATTTTCCCTGGTTGGGTGTGGAATAAATACATCAGCCTTATGATCGTATTTGGTTGAGAGGGTGTGAAAGTTGAAAGTGGGGAAGTTAAAGTCAAATTTTGGCTGGATCAATACTCCCCTAAAAAATCGTCCGAGTACAATCTTAAAACGTTTTTGTGTTTGCTGGGTACATAGTGAAAAAATGAAATTGTTCAAAAATGTTACCTTCACATCTCATTTGAAGTGGTTCATCCTCCTGAGCATTTTGACACCTTTTTTATGGAAATCGGTTAAAAGATGAGAGAGTGCGGGCAAAAACAATCACAAAGTACGGAGGATGTAACCCTAGCTCTTTTTCCACGTTTACAATCATTCTGAGCAAGTATTGGTCTTTTAAATGAACTTTTGTATTTATTTACTTGGTTTAGATGTCTGGGAGTTCATTTAGACATTTTTTTACTAGATTCAAACTTTTAATGGGGGTTTTAAATCAAATTTACGAAATAAATCCCTCCCCTTAATCCTCCTCCCCCTAATCCTCAGCCACCCTTGGCACATTTCATGCCAAACGTCATAAGAAAATAATTGAAAATAATTTTAAAACATGTTTAAAACATGAGTAATATAGAATAAATTAGCCTCAATTTAAGACCTAATTGAATCTTCTAAGTGAAGGAATACTCAAGAGACAGTGTTTTGAAATCCAGGCTGCACATCAAAATGTAACAAAGCCACCTTTTTGAGTACCCCAGTATAAGACACAGGATCATAGACATTCCCCAACATTTTAACATTGACTAAAATGTATCCTTATATCGCCAGCTCGTCATGTGACCAGTGACATCCAAGATCAATTACCCAATCACCATCAGTTTGAAAAAGACACAGAGTCGTCGTGTCGAAAGCTCTCATAATTGAACAATTTTAAACTCTACCAATATCCTTATTCAATTACTTTCCTTCTTAACACTCGCAGAGTAACCTAGTCCACTAGCTCCCACTTGTATATACTAGAATTTCGAATTTAGCAAATCACTCATAGTGTCTTTAAGGGGGTACTACACCCCTGGCCAATTTTGTGCCTATTTTTACATTTTTCTCAAAAATTATAGCACATTGGTGACAAGTAAGGTCTACAACTATGTACTGAAAATTCAGCAACTCAAAGCAAGTAGTTATTGATTTATTGATCAAATATTGGTTTTCCCTCATTTTTGACTGTAACTCCAAAACTGTTGTCTGTGCTGAAATAAAATTTCCATTGCAGTAGTTGTAAACCTTGCCCCTATAAGGCCGTATAAAATTAATGGTTTGGTTCTCGACGCCTCCCTACTCTATTCCTGGGATTTGTCAGATTTTTTTTGATTTTTAGATTTTTCAATTATTTTAGATTTTGGAATGATTTATGAATTTTTCATACATATAAATAAGTTTATTAGAGAACAAGGACCACTTCCAAGTCTTTTTGTGGTACTCTAGGGGGTTTATACCTCAGAATCTCACATTTGAAAAAAAAAAAAAAAAAGTGCCTCATCGTTTCCTCGAGCACTGTTGGAAAAGACCGAAAACTACAGACAATGCTGATTTTACACTGGAAAAAAACCTCCCTCCCTCATCAATTCATGAAAATCCTCTGGACGAGAACCAAAACATTAATTTTATACGGCCTAATATACATATCTTACTTTTCCCTAATGCGCTATAATTTTTGAGAAAAATGCAAAAATAGGCACAAAATTGTGCAGGGGTGTAGTACCCCCTTAAAGGGACAATCAGAGAATTTGAATTCGCTTTAACCTTTCGAAGTTGCTCCAAAGCATATATAGGCCAATTTTGATATAAAATTGGATCGATTGAGCCCATATTTATTGGTCGAGCTATGAGTTTTAAAATATTGGACGAGACGTAGTCGAGTCCAATATTTAAAACTCATAGCGAGACCAATAAATATTGGGCGTAAAGCATCAATTTTATCATTATTATATGTAGGATCCAATATTATCACAACTTGGATCCATCAAAACATAATAATGTCATAATTCCTGCAGCCAAGGGCGTCAATCCGAAGTTGAAGTGGGCCGGGGGAACAAGTTGGTAAAATCTGACCGCGAAGCAGGCCTTTTGTCGCGCTTGCGTACCGTTGGGGGTGTCTGAGGGGGGGGGGGTGCAAAATGGACGCCAATTGAAGGCATTTGGTGGACACTTTTTACACTATTATTGTGTTAGTTGGAAAAAAAATTGAAAAACGTTCAATATGAAGGATTAATTGAAGCAGTTTGCAGCTCATTTCTAGTTGCGTGACTGGATTTTTTTGCGAAGGAAGTGGGCAAAGAAAACAAAATTACCCAGTGAGCATTATTCCGGCCCAATCTTGCCGGGGCATATGCGCGCGGTTCACTTTTATACGATTTGAAGTGAAAGTTGCCCGGGGAAGTTGATACATTATGGGTACGTAAGGCGCACAAAATTGCATTTTTACACTATTTTATACCCAAATTAACTAAGATCAAGGAATTTTTCCTTTGAGTTTGGGGGGGGGGGGGTCAAAGAAAGAACTTTAAGAAAGGAAATATTTAGCCCCTGCTGATTTAATATTTGCAACTGCACGTATTGTCCACACAAAGCCTGTTATACTATATTTTAGCCCCAATCAATGTGAATGTATATAATATAGAGCATAAACGTGTGTGAGGGGAGGGGGGATTTGATATTGTGTCCCCCATCCCAAAATGTGGAGGGACATCTCCCCCTGCCCCCACCCCCACCCCTCCAGGATTGACGCCTTGGCTTTGGGGGCGTTCTATATTAAAAGGGCATTTCGTGATCCACAGCCTTTGGCTACATTTAATGTTTATGTACCAAAACCAAAAATTTCTTGCAGATAATTCGTTTTAGCAAAAATATCGCCAAATTTGAATTTCGTTCTGGTATACCAGAACGAAATTACAACACATTGGCATATGGAGCAGTGTAAAATCATGCATAACTCACAAACGCAAAATCGGAATCAACTGACATTTTGGGAATAAGCTTTTTTCGTGGATATCTACTGAAAAATGTCATAAAAAGAGCCCGAAAAAGAGGATGCTAGGATCACAAAATCCTCCTTTAACAAATCACTGATTGTCTCTTTAAGTAATCTACGTCAGAAGCACGCGCAAAGTTGTGGTATACATCCAACAACACAACAATAAACAAGCGTAAAAACATACATATTCAGTACAAATTTGAATAACAGTATTGATTACAATATACAAAGAGAAAAATGGGAATTGACCTTGTATATACATGACTGTATAATATGTCTAGAAACAAGTTGGTTTTATATATAACTAGCAAGCGCAAATTTAAATATTATTTACAAGAGAATTCTCCAGTGCGTATACTCATCAATAGTTTATAACAATTGAATAAGGAATGGTTATTGAGCATGTGAAAAATAACATGTATGAAAGGACCACCAAAGTCCATGATTTGAGTCTTGTAACCCATTTATTGAAATCCAGTATGTATAAAAGTCCACTTGTAACACATTCATTACTGGAGAGTGACTTCTGAAAAAAAAATGGTTTTAATCAAGGAAAGTGTGTGGTTTATATTACATGGCAGAATGCTTATCAACATTATACATACCTGTGTGCTTTATTTTGTATTATCTTACCAGTGGTAATCTCATTCCAACATATGATTTAAAAAAAACCAAGTTCAGCATTTAAAATGAACCCCACGAAGTCCCTGAAATGCTAATCGTCATACTTAATACAGTTTAACCCACTCATTTGCACGTAAAACTTACCATATTGACCAGGTAAATCTAACTGACGGAATTAAAATGATACACATGTTTTTTTCCCTCAAAATCACTTCCCATGGACTTGGGTGGGTTTTGAATTCATGTATTCAATTACATTCTTCACAATTACAAAGATTACAGTATTCAAGTACATTCTTCATAATTACAAAGATTACAGTTTACAAGTATACATTCTTCATATTTGCAAAGATTACAGCAATTTACAAGTACATTCTTCATAATTATAAAGATTACAGTATTCAAGTACATTCTTCATAATTATAAAGATTACAGTATTCAAGTACATTCTTCATAATTACAAAGATTACAGTTTACAAGTACATTCTTCATATTTGCAAAGATTACAGCAATTTACAAGTACATTATTCACAATTATAAAGATTCCAGTATACAATTACATTCTTCATAATTACAAAAATTCCAGTGTACATTCTTCATAATTACAAAGATTACAGTTTACAATTACATTCTTCATAATTACAAAGATTCCAGTGTACATTCTTCATAATTGGAAAGATATATTCTGCAAAGATTACAGTGTACAATTACATTCTTCATAATTACAAAGATTCCAGTGTACATTCTTCATAATTGGAAAGATTACAGTTTACAATTACATTCTTCATAATTGCAAAGATACATTCTTCATAATTGCAAAGATTCCAGTGTACAAGTACATTCTTCATAATTACAAAAATTCCAGTGTACATTCTTCATTGGAAAGATTACAGTTTACAATTGCATTATCATCAGTAACAGAGATGCCAGTCAGTCTTGTCAAAAATCCTGAAATGGCAAAATATTTTCTGTAAAATGTAGTTTGCCTATAGGCATGATAGGTATAATACAGTAATAGGCATGATAGGTATAATACAGTACATTTGTACAGGATCATCAGAGTAAAATTTCCTGAAATTGTCTGAAGACTGACAACACTGCAGTAACTTTCACCAAAATATATATGCGTGTAGATAATTGACAGTTATATAAACTTACACATTAAAGGCCACACAAATTAGTTCGCTTGCCATCCACCGACTGACCGTAAATTAGCCAAAACCCTGGTCCGCCTTTAAAAAAATTAAAAAAACTAAAAACGTCTCAATATCTTATAACGTGAATGTTTTTAGTACTTTTTTGTGAATTTCATTAAAAAGCTAAGTGTGGCAATTGTTGCGAAAAAAATCACGGTAAAATCATAAAGCTATCCATATCTGGAGCCACATTTCCCCGCACATTTCCTAAAACGTTGCTTTTTTGGTTTCAGACTAAGCATCCAGTATCCCTATTTGATGGATGCAGATCCATTTTGTATGACGTGCCGTGCGTAGAGGTCTCAATTTTCTCTATATGTATTATGAAGGTAAAAAATGTAAACATTTTGTAACTTTAAATATTTTGTAAATTTAAATATAGGCCATACATTTATCTATATAAAACTTTCTGAATATTATAAAGAATATATTTGAATTTTTTCAAAAGAATATATTGAAGTGTTAATACAGATGAATTTCAAAGCATTCACAAAATATTCCTACTGTTTATCAGACAAGGAGATTTTTGAAATTATTTTTAATATTGCATATTTAGTCCTTCAATATTTAAATCTTAATTAATAAATTTATTTTTCAGTCACAGAGACAGATTAAAGCTTGCCTTTCATGAGTTTGAGTACCGTAAAGATTCGCCTAATGGCGCACTTGGGCTCCCTTGCCTTGGGGTACATTTCATGTGCAAATAGAGAGCTCCCAACTCTGGAATCCCAAAAAGAATTAAGCTTCCCTTATTTGCTGGTAGGAATTTTATTACAGGGCACTTTTAGGTTGTGCCTAAATCTCCACTTATGTCAAGTGAGCCCATAGAATATGCCATAAAAATATGTTACTAATCATGATGAAGGCATTCAGTTGAACTCGAAATTATACTTAAATCTATGACATCAAAATACTAATAAATGGTTATGAAAAAGTTTATTATATTATAATTAGTGACAGTAACAGTAAACTATACGTAGGCTTATATTATTGAATGCAACATATTATAATAGCATAATTATAATGGCACTTCAATACTGAACAATTCTGATTTTAGAATCTATCAGGTTATTAATCGCGAAAGCCCAAGTTAAAAATCGCCTATGTACATTGCCTTTTTAACAGGACTTTGACCGGGAACTCAGTCCCTAACACACACTGTCAATCATACTTGTTCTGTTGTTTATCAATCCAATTTAACCGCACGCACAAAACCTGGACGTACAAGACGCGCTCATGCACCTAGTACACAAAGCGCCGTATAGTTGTGTACGATGTAGTTATCAATGGTAATGGCACGTGCTCGGAGGATTTAAACCATAACGAGATCTGGGCGACTAATCACAAGCCAGATCTATTTAAATTGCATTACATCATGGCCAATTTGAGTAGGCCAGAAATCCAACCATCTCATCCATAGTTAAACATGTTAACCGCAATCCAAAGTAAGTAGTCCACTTGGGAAGCCAACAAACAGAGGGAGTACGGTGACTAAAAGATCAGATGTGAAAATCTATTAATTAAATCAGAGTTTTAAGCTGTTATTCAATAGCCAGAGTATGCACAATGGGCAAGTGGACTACGGAGAAGTCTAGTGAGCCCATAGCGCCATTAGGCGTATCTTTACGGTATTCTGTCACATATATTTCCATTTGACCGAAGTTTATCGTCATATGTGTACATGAATAAAATAATTTAAAAAATTAGGCCCACCTACCGACGCATCCCAAAAATTGCAATGGAGGGCAGGCAAACTCTTTTTTTGGCCTGTCGACTGTATAGCAAACAAGTTGGATTTTCTTGAGAGAAATAATGAGAGTTGCATGAGACAGAACATAATGAGAGTTGCATGAGACATAACATAATGAGAGTTGCATGAGACATAACATAATGAGAGTTGCATGAGACAGAAAATAATGAGAGTTGCATGAGACAGAACATAATAAGAGTTGCATGAGACAGAACATAATGAGAGTTGCATGAGACAGAACATAATAAGAGTTGCATGAGACAGAACATAATGAGAGTTGCATGAGACAGAACATAATGAGAGTTGCATGAGACAGAACATAATGAGAGTTGCATGAGACAGAACATAATGAAAGTTGCATAAGACAGAACATAATGAGAGTTGCATGAGACATAACATAATGAGAGTTGCATGAGACAGAACATAATGAGAGTTGCATGTGACATAACATAATGAGAGTTGCATGAGACAGAACATAATGAGAGTTGCATGAGACAGAACATAATGAGAGTTGCATGTGACATAACATAATGAGTGTTGCATGAGACAGAACATAATGAGAGTTGCATGAGACAGAACATAATGAGAGTTGCATAAGACAGAACATAATGAGTGTTGCATGAGACATAACATAATGAGAGTTGCATGAGACAGAACATAATGAGAGTTGCATGTGACATAACATAATGAGAGTTGCATGAGACAGAACATAATGAGAGTTGCATGAGACAGAACATAATGAGAGTTGCATGTGACATAACATAATGAGTGTTGCATGAGACAGAACATAATGAGAGTTGCATGAGACAGAACATAATGAGAGTTGCATAAGACAGAACATAATGAGTGTTGCATGAGACATAACATAATGAAAGTTGCATAAGACAGAACATAATGAGAGTTGCATGAGACATAACATAATGAGAGTTGCATAAGACAGAACATAATGAGAGTTGCATGAGACATAACATAATGAGAGTTGCATGAGACAGAACATAATGAAAGTTGCATAAGACAGAACATAATGAGAGTTGCATGAGACATAACATAATGAAAGTTGCATAAGACAGAACATAATGAGAGTTGCATGAGACATAACATAATGAGAGTTGCATGAGACAGAACATAATGAGAGTTGCATGTGACATAACATAATGAGAGTTGCATGAGACAGAACATAATGAGAGTTGCATGAGACAGAACATAATGAGAGTTGCATGTGACATAACATAATGAGTGTTGCATGAGACAGAACATAATGAGAGTTGCATGAGACAGAACATAATGAGAGTTGCATAAGACAGAACATAATGAGTGTTGCATGAGACAGAACGTAATGAGAGTTGCATAAGACAGAACATAATGAGTGTTGCATGAGACATAACATAATGAAAGTTGCATGAGAAGGAACATAATGAGAGTTGCATGAGACGGAACATAATGAGAGTTGCATGAGACAGAACATAATGAGAGTTGCATGAGACATAACATAATGAGAGTTGCATGAGACGGAACATAATGAGAGTTGCATGAGACAGAACATAATAAGAGTTGCATGAGACATAACATAATGAGAGTTGCATGAGACATAACATAATGAGAGTTGCATGAGACGGAACATACTGAGAGTTGCATGAGACGGAACGTAATGAGAGTTGCATGAGACAGATAATGAGAGTTGCATGAGACAGAACATAATGAGAGTTGCATGAGACATAACATAATGAGAGTTGCATGAGACGGAACATAATGAGAGTTGCATGAGACGGAACATAATGAGAGTTGCATGAGACAGATAATGAGAGTTGCATGAGACAGAACATAATAAGAGTTGCATGAGACAGAACATAATGAGAGTTGCATGAGACATAACATAATGAAAGTTGCATGAGACAGAAAATAATGAGAGTGGCATAAAACAGAACATAATGAGAGTTGCATGTGACATAACATAATGAGTGTTGCATGAGACAGAACATAATGAGAGTTGCATGAGACAGAACATAATGAGAGTTGCATGAGACAGAACATAATGAGAGTTGCATGAGACGGAACATAATGAGAGTTGCATGAGACAGAACATAATGAGAGTTGCATGAGACAGAACATAATGAGAGTTGCATGAGACAGAACGTAATGAGAGTTGCATAAGACAGAACATAATGAGTGTTGCATGAGACAGAACATAATGAGAGTTGCATAAGACAGAACATAATGAGTGTTGCATGAGACAGAACGTAATGAGAGTTGCATAAGACAGAACATAATGAGTGTTGCATGAGACATAACATAATGAAAGTTGCATGAGAAGGAACATAATGAGAGTTGCATGAGACGGAACATAATGAGAGTTGCATGAGACAGAACATAATGAGAGTTGCATGAGACATAACATAATGAGAGTTGCATGAGACGGAACATACTGAGAGTTGCATGAGACGGAACGTAATGAGAGTTGCATGAGACAGATAATGAGAGTTGCATGAGACAGAACATAATGAGAGTTGCATGAGACATAACATAATGAGAGTTGCATGAGACGGAACATAATGAGAGTTGCATGAGACAGATAATGAGAGTTGCATGAGACAGAACATAATAAGAGTTGCATGAGACAGAACATAATGAGAGTTGCATGAGACATAACATAATGAAAGTTGCATGAGACAGAAAATAATGAGAGTGGCATAAAACAGAACATAATGAGAGTTGCATGTGACATAACATAATGAGAGTTGCATGAGACGGAACATAATGAGAGTTGCATGAGACAGAACATAATAAGAGTTGCATGAGACAGAACATAATGAGAGTTGCATGAGACGGAACATAATAAGAGTTGCATGAGACATAACATAATGAAAGTTGCATGAGAAGGAACATAATGAGAGTTGCATGAGACGGAACATAATGAGAGTTGCATGAGACAGAACATAATAAGAGTTGCATGAGACAGAACATAATGAGAGTTGCATGAGACATAACATAATAAGAGTTGCATGAGACAGAACATAATGAGAGTTGCATGCGACATAACATAATGAGTGTTGCATGAGACAGAACATAATGAGTGTTGCATGAGACATAACATAATGAAAGTTGCATGAGAAGGAACATAATGAGAGTTGCATGAGACGGAACATAATGAGAGTTGCATGAGACAGAACATAATAAGAGTTGCATGAGACAGAACATAATGAGAGTTGCATGAGACATAACATAATGAAAGTTGCATGAGACAGAAAATAATGAGAGTGGCATAAAACAGAACATAATGAGAGTTGCATGAGATAGAACATAATGAGAGTTGCATGAGACAGAACATAATGAGAGTTGCATGAGACAGAACGTAATGAGAGTTGCATAAGACAGAACATAATGAGTGTTGCATGAGACATAACATAATGAAAGTTGCATGAGAAGGAACATAATGAGAGTTGCATGAGACGGAACATAATGAGAGTTGCATGAGACAGAACATAATAAGAGTTGCATGAGACAGAACATAATGAGAGTTGCATGAGACATAACATAATGAGAGTTGCATGAGACGGAACATAATGAGAGTTGCATGAGACATAACATAATGAAAGTTGCATGAGAAGGAACATAATGAGAGTTGCATGAGAAGGAACATAATGAGAGTTGCATGAGGCAGAACATAATAAGAGTTGCATGAGACAGAACATAATGAGAGTTGCATGAGACAGAACATAATGAGAGTTGCATGAGACAGAACATAATGAGAGTTGCATGAGACATAACATAATGAGAGTTGCATGAGACGGAACATAATGAGAGTTGCATGAGACAGATAATGAGAGTTGCATGAGACAGAACATAATAAGAGTTGCATGAGACAGAACATAATGAGAGTTGCATGAGACATAACATAATGAAAGTTGCATGAGACAGAAAATAATGAGAGTGGCATAAAACAGAACATAATGAGAGTTGCATGCGACATAACATAATGAGTGTTGCATGAGACAGAACATAATGAGAGTTGCATGAGACAGAACATAATGAGAGTTGCATGAGACAGAACATAATGAGAGTTGCATGAGACGGAACATAATGAGAGTTGCATGAGACAGAACATAATGAGAGTTGCATGAGACAGAACATAATGAGAGTTGCATGAGACAGAACATAATGAGAGTTGCATGAGACATAACATAATGAGAGTTGCATGAGACGGAACATACTGAGAGTTGCATGAGACGGAACATAATGAGAGTTGCATGAGACAGATAATGAGAGTTGCATGAGACAGAACATAATAAGAGTTGCATGAGACAGAACATAATGAGAGTTGCATGAGACATAACATAATGAAAGTTGCATGAGACAGAAAATAATGAGAGTGGCATAAAACAGAACATAATGAGAGTTGCATGCGACATAACATAATGAGTGTTGCATGAGACAGAACATAATGAGAGTTGCATGAGACAGAACATAATGAGAGTTGCATGAGACAGAACATAATGAGAGTTGCATGAGACGGAACATAATGAGAGTTGCATGAGACAGAACATAATGAGAGTTGCATGAGACATAACATAATGAGAGTTGCATGAGACGGAACATACTGAGAGTTGCATGAGACGGAACATAATGAGAGTTGCATGAGACAGATAATGAGAGTTGCATGAGACAGAACATAATAAGAGTTGCATGAGACAGAACATAATGAGAGTTGCATGAGACATAACATAATGAAAGTTGCATGAGACAGAAAATAATGAGAGTGGCATAAAACAGAACATAATGAGAGTTGCATGCGACATAACATAATGAGTGTTGCATGAGACAGAACATAATGAGAGTTGCATGAGACAGAACATAATGAGAGTTGCATGAGACAGAACATAATGAGAGTTGCATGAGACGGAACATATGAGAGTTGCATGAGACAGAACGTAATGAGAGTTGCATGAGACAGAACATAATGAGAGTTGCATGAGACATAACATAATGAGAGTTGCATGAGACGGAACATACTGAGAGTTGCATGAGACAGAACATAATGAAAGTTGCATAAGACAGAACATAATGAGAGTTGCATGAGACAGATAATGAGAGTTGCATGAGACAGAACATAATAAGAGTTGCATGAGACAGAACATAATGAGAGTTGCATGAGACATAACATAATGAAAGTTGCATGAGACAGAAAATAATGAGAGTGGCATAAAACAGAACATAATGAGAGTTGCATGCGACATAACATAATGAGTGTTGCATGAGACAGAACATAATGAGAGTTGCATGAGACAGAACATAATGAGAGTTGCATAAGACAGAACATAATGAGAGTTGCATGAGACAGAACATAATGAAAGTTGCATGAGACAGAACATAATAAGAGTTGCATGAGACAGAACATGTTCTTGAATGACTATTATTTTGGGAAATAATTAATAACGCTGTATACATCAAATTGTCTACATTTCACCTTGTTCAATATGATTTCATTCTCTATAGACAAAGACATGTCTATACAAGACAACTGGTTCAAATGCTTAACAGATGTCCGTTGTCTCACATCCTATTTTCATATTTACATACTTTACAAATATGGTACAAACTGCTATATTTCGCCATCACTTGACTAATGAAAATAGTTTGCTTCACCTCCTTTCGTTGTGAAATAAAGGATTGATGTGTGTGACAGACTTGTCATGCTTGTAGTCACTCGGCGCGAAATGATTCGACTCAACTCGACTCGAGTTTTGGTGACTCGATGACTCGACTCGAGGCAAGGTGACTCGACGACTCGACTCGACGGTTGATGACTCGATGACTCGACTCGACACGAAATTTGATGACTCGACTCGATGACTCGGCGATCTTAGTATTTCTAATACAATGTACATGTATGATTGCCTGTCGATCTGGCTAAACTTTAAGGATCTACCATAGTTGGCCTACATGGCTTCAAACTTGACACGGTAGAAAAGTCCATCTTCCATCATTGCTGATTACTGATTTCCACAATGCACTGGATGGAGCACATAGATTCATAATTAATATTATGTACTCTCACTGGGATTTTAATTTCAAAGAAGTACAAATTCATGCAAATTGGGCTATCAAGTTGACAGCTGGTATCATGAGCATATAAAACGTGAAGAGACTCGAAATGACTCGGCAAAATATATCCGACTCGACTCGACAGAATAGCGCGACTCGACTCGACTCGACTGACAACTTCAAATGACTCGACTCGGACTCGATGACTCGACTCGACTCCGACTTGACTTTCAGTGACTCGACTACAAGTCTGGTGTGCACCGACTTTAGTTCGTAATTTGCTCCTTGCTAATTCAAACCAGTGAACTTTACACTGTCGGTCGGGCACTTGTACGCCGAACATGAAGCTGTTGGTAGCGCTGCAATTTTCCTCTTTATGATAAAAAAAAAAAAAAAGAAGAAGAAGAAGAAGAAAATAATAATAATAGTAATAATGATAATATTAATAATAATTACATGTATACTAATAATAATAATATTAGTAATAATAATAAATAATATTAAAACAGTTACAAGTTTTTTACCTGGCATGGTAGATGAATTACAAATTAAGTGCTCGAAGCTGCTGCCCTTCTAGAATCTGTTGGGATGAACGACAAGGAGGAATAATAATAAAAGTAACGCTAAATATAATAATAAATATAATACTATCGACATTGATAATAATCTTGATTGGAATACACAACTGTAGATTTGAGATTGCTGCTACGCTATTGACGTGAAATCAAGTGTATTTAAGGTAAAGCTAAAAGATATAACTGTAATATTTGATTGGTGGATAGGGGAAGGTGGGGCATAACGGACCCCCGGGGCAAAACGGAACCACCTGAAAAAATAGGCCTTGGCAATACTGCCGTCTATGCAAATTATATTGAGGAACACAAGTATGGCTACGAGGCTTTACAACAAAAATTTTATCTGAAACAATCCACTGACATTCGAGCAAGATCGAGTCAAAAAATTACTACCCGTCTGGTGTAAGATATGTAGATGTTTAATGCGCTGAAATTTTACTTCATTAATATCGGATTCCCAAATAATTATGTATATTGTAAACACGAAGGTACTAGCCATGAGCTGTATTAAGTGCATGGCCTATATGCTACGATGTATCATGCATGCAACCTATTTCTAAAAAATCGGGTATGGGGCAAAACGGAACCCTAGGTGTGGGGCATAACGTTTTGCCCCACAGATGGGTTCCGTTTTGCCCCAATTGGACATAACTTGTCTTCACTCAAGGAATTCTAGGCGTTATCTAGGGGCCTACTCGAACATGGCAAACACTTCGCTGAAACATATAACTAGACCTACAGGTAGAATTAATGATTAAAAGTTAACCACTCCACAGAGATGGTAGGCCCACTTAATATTGTAACTGAATATAGGCCTACATATAACAGGCCTAGGGCCTACCGATGGAACAACTGATATAAGTTTGCACCCAGGGTACCGTTTTGCCCCATAGGGGGGTTCCGTTTGCCCCGATAGTGGGGCAAAACGGATTTTTTTTTGTTGAAAATATTTCTTCATTTTTATAAAAAATTGTAAGATTCAAGTTATATTGGTTAATGGTATATTAAAGGTAAATACAAACTTCAACTGAATATATAATTTTTACAGTCATATTACTTATGGTGACGTCACAGAGCATCCTCAAAGTTAAGTGTTCCGTTATACCCCACCTTCCCCCTACTATATCCCCGGGGGACAATATATCATGCCACAAAATATTCTGCCTATCGTTTTCGGATATTTCAATTGAAATTTTAATAAAAGCTGGAATCTTTATTGAACTTTGACAATAACTTTATCAACGGAATTAATTTTTAGCCTTATGGGTATTCTACATTTGATTTCATTGTTGGTATCTATTGATAGGAATATGTTCATATCTTATATAAAACAAATATTGACTGCTCATTAGTCGGGGAAATGATATAGACTATTGCCCTTTGTGAGCTGAAGACCACAGACAAGCACGCGACACTCCAGAGGACAGAAAATATGACTCTCGTGCTGGTCTCCTGCACAACCGGTTAATTATGTGGTCCTGGCGGTTATGAACGACGAGTGTCAGGACTACATAATTAGCTGGTTGTGTGGGAGACTAGCACGAGAGTCACATTTTATGTCCTCACATCGGTATAGGCCGTTTGCACGTTAATTGTGTCTTATCTCATAGTATAAGATCTTTGCCACAGACCTATTCTATTTTTCCCGAGACCAAAATGTATTATAGGTTTAAAGAAAATTGAAGTATAAATCTACCCTTTCGCTCGGGAAACTGTTAATACTTTAACTAACCAACGCTCTTGACGTTATGCCTCTGCGGAAAACACACGAAGCGTTAAGTAATACCGGCCATTAGGGAATGAAACCTAGCTAACATTTCAAATGAAACTATCATTCCAAGAAAGACCGCTATTTCTCCAATGATCAATTGATCATAACACTTCCACAAATACCCATTCCGAACCCTTCTGGTTTGTACCTCTCACGTCACGCATGTATCGCATTTTTAGTTTCAACTAAGATTGGCTAACTAAAAAGGTCTTCCTTCAAGACAGAAAATTTACAAACTCACCTCTGCCTCGCACTCTAATCGACGTATGCCTCTTTGTCGTTTCCCCTCTTCCCTCATGTGTTGTTCTTCTGCAGTGATCATCTCGTACTCTTCCTGCAATGTTTGAGCAAGAGGACTCTGGTCTGTCTCTCGTAAACCAGCCAAGAGATCCATTGGCCAGTCTTCCTCTTCTCTTTGCAGCAAGAATAACACCAACGTTTTGGCATTATTGACTCTTTCCCGGATATCCGTGGTCTTGGCGCCTTCAAAGATGGTACACATAGGTAGAGGAAGGTAAAGAAGCTGTGACGTCAGCGAGCTGGGATCCATGTCAGCTAACAGAATGTCTCGTTTACGCTTAAGAACTCGTCTCCATCTTACTAGACTATCTGAAATGCCTGTACGTGCCGATAAAACCAATAAGTTTATGATGATTCCGTTAACTTTTTTAAACGTTATTGTACATTCTTAAACACTTGACAAAGTTCCTGCAATCTTATTGGTTCTTAGCCGTGTTATATGATACGATACATAACTCGCGATACGAGTTCTCGCAATTTGACCCAATCGGAGGCGTATAGTAACAACAGGATTGATCGATTCTAGGCCCAGGTAATTCTTGTTAAATGTAGGATTTAATTTGATTAACATTTGGAATACCTATGATTAATATTTTTATTTGAATTGAAGTTTTTAAGAATGAGAATAAATGTATTGTTTTTAGCCGCTGTGTCGTGCATCTATCGTCTCATGTAACACGGACGACATCCTTATTTTGGCGCAAAACAACTCGGCTTCACCTTGTTATAATAACATTGTCGCCAGTGTTATATGAGACGATAGATGCAGCGGCTAAAAACAACACCTTTGTTATCTAATTATTCTAATAATTACAATATGAATACTAACCGAAGTCATGGGATTCTTTGCCTTCGTCATCTGCCTTGAGACCCTGTAATTGATGAGAAGATACATAATGAAATGGTTGAATTATTTTGAATGGTATGGCCTAAAATATTTCCTGTACTGATACAAAATATAGTCATTTATATTTTTGAGATAACGCAAAGTACTGCATCTTCGAAGCAAACACCCTTAGGCCAAAAAAAAAAGTGTTTGTTTGCCCAGACATGGGGTAGAAAGGAGTGGGTCGGTAGGTCGATTTCCTTTTTTTTTCTTTTTTTTTTTTTTTTTTAGATGTGTACATGTGTTGCAGCAAGTGGTGTAAGAGAAAATATACGACATTCAGCCTTACATTTTGTACTTGTGTCAAACTTTAATTATAGGTTAATGAACGTGTATTACTTGTTGGGAGAGAAATTAGACAAAATAATGCATGCGCACTGATGTTGATGCATAGCGCAAGTGCATTATTTAGTCTAATTTCTCAAGCAACAAGTATTAAATACATGTTCATTAACCTATTTGAATAGTATTTCCTACACAAGAAGAAAAAACATGTGATTTTTGATTTTCTATCACTAAAAATGTTGGAAAATAGGACCAAATATAATATAAATGCGTCAACCCGCCCAAAAAGCGTGCAAACGCACTGCGCGTAGTACGCGGATTGCACATTATATTCAATCAATGTACACCGCATACTTTTCTAACCGCTTTTCTGATTGGCTGCTATGAATGTATTTCAACCTTACCATATAAAGTTTAACCTCTTTGGTAACAAAATCGGACTGGAGTACAAAATCCCAGACCATACCTGTACATGTACTTGTCGTGCTTGGTTCTCTATATTGATGTTGATTGATGGTAAAATATTGTTGGCATGGTTGGGGAAAAATGAATGCTGTGATTGCCAGGAATATTAACTTAAATGTCATTATTAAGTGTCATTTGGCATTTTTATGGGGAAAAACATCATTTTCTTTATTTTTATATCATTGTAAAAAAAAAAAAAAAAAAAAGGGTATGATGTTTTTTTAATTTTTGGGTCGGTCGTGTCTGGGCAAACAAACACTTTTTTTTTGTTGCCTTACTGTGCAATCTCAACCAGTTGAACGTACACTCTAAAAACTGTAGTATAAATTAGTCTAAAAACTATAATAAAAATTACTCAATGGAAAAAGTAAAAAGGGAACATAGTAACAAAATCAGTAAAATGGCACTCAATATTGATTAAATTTTTACTCAATTTGAGTACAATAATCAACATCGACATCTATTTACTCATTTTGTTACTCGGTCCCCTTTTTACTCAACATTAAATAATTTTTATTTAGATTGTATGCAGTGTACTGGCGATCTTCGCATCTGAAATGACGTAGTCTCGATTATGTTTACAAACTATTTTAGGATTATAATATGAATTACTTACCTTTCCTGGATACTGATCTATGACGTCATCAATCACTCTTATTGCATCAACGTTGTCTTCTAGACTCAAGCGACTCAACAGGTTTCTCAGCAATCCGATTGTCATCTTCCTCTCATTCTTCTTACACCATTTCTTGATGAGGTTACACGTCACAGACTCATGCTGGCTCTCACTTTGCTTGATAACCTGCTCCTGTTCATAATCTTCGATGCGTAATAGTCTTGACACACTTCTGTAGTCTTCCCGCCATTCATGGACGACATCTAAGCGACCAAAACACCTTTCCACTGCATCTACCGGAAGCCACTCACACCGACATGCTGGACCCATATTTCTCAAGATGGTGTCATCGTATCCTTTGAAGATAATATTGGCAACATCTTCAGCCGTAGCGGCGTCTCTCCTTACTAGCCCATCTCGTCTTTCAGCCTCTATTAGCCTCTCTTCTGTGACACTCCAGACGTCTTCAAGATTCTCACTTTGGCATAGGGCGTCATGACTAATAAAGCATCTTCGTAGGTTGGTTCCAGCAGATTTCTCGAAGAGCTCAACCTCTATCAATCCCACCGTATTTTGAAGAAGATCGTATGCAGCTTTCATTGCACTTTGCTCTTTGCACACGACGGCCACATTTATTGCTTGTTTGTGCTTTGAAATCTGAACGAAAACATCCACGACACCGAGTAAGCATTTTATCGCAGTGCGGGAAACTATCGTGGCCTCTTGATGTTTATCCAACATCTTCTTCGTGATGCACGGGAATACGGAGGGATTGAAGAGATCGATCTCTTCTGCGCATTCGATGCTGTATCCTTTAACTCCACATGCGTTACGTACATCCCATGACACTTCCTCACCGTCCTGTGGGAGCTTTCCCGGTATAAGAAACCTCCCATCTCCCGTCTCATGAACCAGATCCATGTGGTTCAATAAGGCCAAGAGCTGGTCGGTTTCCATCTTCTTTGTGAAGAATGAGGAAAGCTCTGACAGAGAGTAAAATGCCTGGGGTTGCAAGATCTTAAACTGACTAGCAAATTGGCTTCCAGCAAATGCGCTACCAATGATTTCAGTTGTGAACCATTGGGTGTTAAGTATCACCTGGTCCTCCTTTCCTGTAAACTTCGCCCAGTACACCTATAAAATAAAGATCAGGTTGATAATCACATATCACTGTCATTCAAACTCACAGGTTTAGTTGTTTTTAAGACGGGTATTCATGATACAGATATTGGCTTCAACTGGTTCATAGTCAAGCAAGTATGTAATTGCCAATATTTAATCAGAATTACTAAACGGTTCTTTTTAGGGCCACTCCCATGTTAAGCTTTCAGTGGACAAGGACATGCACTTCTTTTTAGTAGTACAGTCAACTTCAGCAGGTAGGGTGAAGCAACCTTCTTTAAACGACTCATTTAAGAACCACTTTTGCTACAGGATGGGGCAATCTACTTGTATATTAATTATCATTCAGGGTCAATGAGCATCCCATAATGATACCCTGGAAAGACAAGACGCAGTAATTTGTACGAGTCATGTCATGGTCGAATTAGAGTCGAGACGAGAAATTTCAAGGAACCTAAATTCTCGAGTTACTGTATAATCTCGAGTTGGAACAATTTAGTTGAGTCATTTTATGTTTGAATAGTCGAGTCTCGAGTCATGACACGTTACAATTCTGATGCATGATCAGCAATATCAGTCAGCAGTCAGTGTGGAAGGAAAGAGCTGATGTGAAAGAGCTAATGTGTTATACTTGACAGGATGAACCAATTGAAACTCTCAATCTACCATACTCCTACACCAAGTAGACCTAGCTACGCAACATTTTAAGGAGTATTCAAATTATTGGCTGAAATGCGCGGAAAGTTAGGTCATTGTAATATTAATTTCAATATACAACTAGTCTAGGAGCTAAATCTTATACGGGCCTTAGTTAAAAATTGAGTTCAACACCCATGTCAACTAATATTTAATACCATGAGGTGTTAGGATAGACCCTCTAGATCACTGTTTACCCCTGTGTGGTGACCTATCGTGACCTCTACCGAAAACCGTACCATACAATTTGAGTCCACTATCCCCCAAGCAGTGATCTAGAGGGTCAATATTAACACCCCATGGTATCAAAGATTGGTTGATATGGGTGTTGAACTCAACCATTTTTCAAAACCCCTTGCTCCAAGACTAAACAGGGAATCAAGCCGCTTTTATCTTGTAAATGTAAGGCTATATTCAACATGATTTGGGTGCCAAAAACTAACTACAAGTAATTTCTAAGAATTGTTTTAGGTCTGTTACCGTCAAGCAAAATTTTAAATATGTGGACAAACTCAAAAAAATAGAAATCCTTGATTCTTTTAGCATGGAAAGGGTTTAGGGGGACATTTTAAAAATGACATTTAAAAAGTTGCATTTGGCCTGTTGGCATGGTAACGGACAAAACAAATTTTAGTCGAAAATGACCAAAATTTACAATTTTCATTTTTGAAAAAGGGCAAAGTTTGGTCGAATGCCACAAATATATAAGATGTGATATAATTTTTTAATTTTTTTATTCAGATAAGGGCATGCTTTGGTAGTCCTTGCAAATGAAGAAAGAGCTTGTCACTCTTTCAAAAAATCCTTTAATTTTAAGTAGAAAAAACACATTTTTGGGCAAAAATTGTAAATGTCATTTTACCCCAACATTGGAGGGGTGTAACTGTAAAGAAGAAGTTGATATTTTGTAATTGTATGGTGGCATAGCTAGAGTGAACCCTTGCTGACAGATATATAGTTTCAAAAAATTGGGGTCTCAACTTCTAAAGAAGTTCTGGCTTTTAAAAGTACCAAGTTTTTGAAAAAATGTGTATTTTTAAGGGAATTTATGGCAAAAAAGACAAATTTCGCCTAAAAGGATTGTGTTTAAATAACCGTAATGACATAATTATTGAATATATTTCTATTGATGAAAAGATTAAGTGACTTCTTAAATTTTAGTCTCAGTTTTAAATGGTACAAACAAGCTATATTATACATACAGGCCTTTTAAGCATATTAAGCAGATGAGACAGATCGCAGCGCTATTCAAATACAGATAGAGGGCAGCGCTTGGAAGACAGGTCGCTTTTAGCCCGGGGGGGGCACTCCAACTTTGGAGGTGACGCGTATGTATGGCTGTTAAGACCCCCTTTTTTAGCATCGCTGTCACCCAAAGACCCCATATTTTTTTACGAACACATACTCTGTCACCCGAAGACCCCCTATTTTTCCATTTGATCTGTCACCCAAAGACCCTTACAAGTTCAATTTGAGCAGCAACTTTCATTCATCACTGATTTTGTTACTTCTTTTGAAAAAACAATGAAATTTGAAGCCATTTAGAACTAGAAATTTGATTTTCGAGGTTTTTGCGGTGCTGTTTCGGCTCTCACCCAAAGATTCCATTTAAAAAAGGTCATGTTCTCACCCAATGACCCCATATTTTTTACATTTTGCTCTCACCGAATGCCAAAAATCATGCTCTCACCCAATGAACCCATATTTTTTACATTTTGCTCTCACCGAATGCCCCTTAGTGCGAAAGTGCCAGCCCTACACCTATATCCATTTCATATTGAAGTGCCCCTTCGGGGCTTTTAGCAACCAGTACAAACAACAGAGTTCACCAACTTTACGAGAACACCAATCAGGGGCTGTGCAATAATGATAAGCCCTGTAGGAAGGGTAAATATGGGGGGGGGGGTGTCCAAGAATCTTTGGCAACCCCCCAAAAGGGGAGAGCAATTGTTGGCAGGTCAAAGGGTTGAGGGGTCTAGTACATGAACCTATACCATGGTTCCTAGCCGTCGCAGAGGAGCTCATAGGGTAGTGTCAATATACCGGTAAACGACATATCTGATTTGCCCAGGTTTTTGTAAGTTTGCCACTGCTTTTAGCATCAGACAGTTAGATACCCGGTACAAACAACAGAGTTCACCAACTCTACGAGAACACCAATCAAGGGCTGTGCAATAATGATAAGCCCTGTAGGAAGGGTAAATATATGGGGGGAGCAATTTTGAAAGGTCAAAGGGGTGAGGAGTCTAGTACATGAACCTATACCATGGTTCCTAGCCGTCGCAAAGGAGCTCATAGGGTACTGACAATATACCGGTAAACGACACATCTGATTTGCCCAGGTTTTTGTTTGCCACTGCAAGCTAGGTGGTGGCAATGGATATTGGAGCACATTTACGGGGCAGACTATACTACAGACACGCTCTGATAAGGGCTTAGAAAAACAGTGCAGAAATGTTCAAATATGCAAAATTCTTTGCTCACTACGCTTGCATTATACAAGTACATCTAGACCATTATTATAAGGTTTGCAAATTGGGAACTCAAACATATGTCATGTGCAGGGGGGGCAAAGATTTGTTGGCAGGCCGGAAGGGGCAAGCAATTCTTTTTTTTTTTTGTTTGGAAGTTTTAAGCCTAGCCCTCAACATTAGGAAGCATGTAAAGTTTCATCTCCAGCAGATGGATCTTCAGGGAATTCAACATCAGACAATGTTAACCAAGAAACATTTGAAAATCAACAACATCATGACAACATGTGCTACTTTTAACATCAGGCAGCTACTAGTACTAACCCAGTGTTCACCAATTCTACGAGAACACCAATCAGCAATAGGAAGTATGTGAAGCTTTATCTTCAGTAGATGAATCTACTAGCTACGGTGGATTCAAGAGGTATTGCAAACGCTATTCAGTTACCCAATTAAACATGTACATCGACATACATAAAGCATTGAAGCATTGACGCTAGTAGCTCACATTCAGTCAGGAAAATATGACAAAATTACAAACATCAAAACCCTGTTCATGATCTCATTAGAAAATCACACACATGAGCGACTCCGTTTATAATTCTAACAATCTACACAAAGTAAAGACTTGAGCATCACTTAATGATGGGTTGGCAATGGCTTCACCATGTCCACATTTAACTTTCAAAAAAACAAAAAAACAAGAGTGGTAACCGCACCATAGCTGAACCATGCCCGATCGGAGCAACTATAAATTTGGCCCCACCTTTGACCTCAGATGTCCTTTGAAGTTTCATACTTCCCAAATGCCACGGATTGTTTTTCCCCAGTTACAGCCCCATCGGAGGAACATTACATTTGACCTGACCTTTGACCTCACATGACCTTGGCGGTTTCATACTACCCAAGTATCAGGGATCATTTTCTCCAAGTTACAGCCCAATCGGAGCAACTTTTAATTTGACCTGACCTTTGACTTCAGATGACCTTTGCCGTTTCATACTCCCCAAGTGCCGGGGATTGTTTTCCCAGAGTTACAGCCCCATCTGAGCAGCTTTAACATTTGACCTTTGACCTTGGATGACCTCAGATGCTGTTTCATGATCCCTTATGATCAAGGATTATTTGTACCAAGTTTTAGCTCAATCGGAGTCGGACATATTTCAAAATGTTGGTAGAAACCCCGGGTAGAAACTATACAGCATTTACCTTGAAGCCTTATAGTGTGTATGTGTTGATTTTCATAAATGCATCATGGGAAGGAATAACATTTGACCACCAAACCCCCACCGCACAAGTATTCACCATTATTGCGCAATCATAGGCAACTACAGCATTCAGAGGCACTGTACTGTATATAGCATTTATCACATACCCTTAGTGTGTATTTTCATAAATGCATCATGGGGCGCCGTAATTTCCTGTGATCTAAATACTAACCACAAAATGGGCTATAGTGGGCGATCTTAGACATGTCCAGTTTGGTCCATACTGTGGTTAAGATACTGTTTTAATAATACTTTGGGAATTTTCACAATATTTACTTCACTTTCTTGGAAGCAATATGCTTGTTATCAAAATAGCAGACAAGCTGTCTCCCAGTGCAAATCTGTGATTTAGTAGCCCAATTGGGCGACTTCTGAATCAAAATGGACCACAACTTTAAAACTATTAGCAGTAGCACCCCCTGTGTTTCTTTATCATATTCTTTACTTCTTTCTCTTTCATTTGACACCACTTGGGGGTTCATACCTTCGTGGCATTTAAAGATATGTCCATTTCAGACCAAAAGGTTGGTAAGGAAGTAAGTAAGCAAGCAAGTAAGTAAGTAACATACACTAATATAGGCTGAGACCATTTCATGGTTCAGCAAAAACTGTGACATAGCATTTTAAAAACAATAATTCAAGTGCATTGTCCAGTCCCCCATGTTTTATAAACATTTTTTTTTTTTTTTGTACAATGTTTGATCTTTCTTACATTTGAGATTTGTTTTCAGCATCATGCAGTCTTAGAACTAAATTTATAGATAACATTGTATAAAACAAAGAAAAATGTTACTTGGTATGCCAGTTGCTGTTGTTGCTATAAACCCCAGATAAGATAAAAACAACTGGTAAAAAGGACGTTGTTATATCAACCTTTATTCAGGTATGCAAAATACAAAATATAAGCAATGCAAGAATACAAGGAGGAACAAAAACCCAGGACAAAATCTGGACAAGATGCCCAAATTAATGCAGGGTGACATATTATAAATCCACGAAATTATCACATTCTCATTATGTTTAAACCATATTTAGATTATTGGTGAGGTATTTCAGATAAAGTCAATCAATGAGTCCATTAGTGAATATAGGCACTAATGGCACATAAGAAGTAGAAATGATTATTATACATGGAAAACCCCTAGCCTACTCCAGAGTAGTGACCAACTGAAATATAATGTGTTTTATTTGGTTTCAATAGTTATAATCGATTTATCCATTGTTTAGGAAGAGTAGAGATTGTAAAAGACAAATAACCACCACCAAGAAATTAATGTCCATGGTAACCATTTTGCGCCCAACCTTGCACATTTTTCATGCATTAAATCATATGGCTGGGGGAGGGGTCACTGGCAGTTTACTAAGTGAAAATTACTTAAATAAATGATAACCAATGGTTATGATGGGTCAATGAACTATTCTGGGTATGTTATTTGCAAATCACAAGCCAATAAAGGATTTTTTATACTGTGAAAGTGCTATGTAATTAGCTAATTTTTATCGAAAATAGCGAACTTTCTTCAAAGTAAAACTTCGTTATGGGGTAAAGACCCCAATTTTTTTATTGGTTGGTTGATCATCCCCATTCATAGTCATTCTCATCCAACCCCTGACTTTAATCAGCAAACTTCTTCTTGAGAGTTATTGAATTTCAAAGTTATACCACTTTTACTAATGAAAAAAATTGCAAAAAAAAGAGGGATTTTGCATTGCATATTACACAATATTCTAGGTGGGTGAGAAAACTGGCAATACTATTTTTGTAACGTCTAATACATAGGTATTTATCAGCAGCAATTTAAATTGTTCCATACTTTTTGCAATTTCATTAGTGCTAGCTAGAAAAATGTGTCTTTTTCGAACTGTAAAATTGAAAAAATGTACTTTCCCTGTGGCAATCTTCAAAGAACCATTACCATGGCAACAAGGGATTTTCGAATTTTTGATCAAGTTACAAAATCATTAGACCCAAATACCTTTCCTATCACAAGATTTAGGCAAATTCCATGAACCTTTATTTTTGGCTTTGTCCGCACATTGCTGAATTGATCCAGACCCCCAGTCTTAAGAACTTACATCCCCCATAATATGGAGATATGCAGTCACAGACTGCAAGGTTTCTTCGTCCATTCCCACGTAACTCTTCCTGACTCTCTCTAAATATTCGTTCCACCCAATCACTGGAACTGGCTCATCTCGCCACGGCTTCATTATCTTCAGCATCTTATCACACAGTTTGGGCAGTGTTTGAGTTCCCTGAAAATATCAAAAGCAGAATACATATGAATAGGTTTAATATAGGTTGCACTTTACAACTGAACTCGGTTTTGTTTAATAACAATAAAAAATACAACATGGAATAGGTTTAAATGACAAGGATATCAAAGTTAAGTATTTCAGTAAGCCAACAATTTGCTTGAACAACACTAACTGTGATCCCCGTAAATACGGTATTTTTGAATTGTTTGTAAAATATTTTAAAAAACATATAGTCCTACGTATTTTATCTCTTAGAAATGTTCACATTCCACTGTAAATTCCCTGATAGTGGTCCTGCGTGCTCATTGTTTGATTTGCTGATAGAAACCGCATCGTTACTTTATACTCAAAGACAATAATTCAAAGAGTATCTGCTTAAACTTCCACCGTAACGTTAAGCATTTCAGTAAGCCAACAATTTGCTTGAACAACTGTAACTGTGATCCCTGTAAATACGGTATTCCTGAATTGTTTGTAAAATTTATCAATTTTTTAAAAAACATATAGTCCTACGAATTTGATCTCTTAGAAATGTTCACATTCCACTGTAAATTCCTTGATCGTGGCCCTGCGTGCTCATTGTTACTTACTCAAAGACAATAATTCAAAGAGTATCTGCTCAAACTTGCACCGTAACGCTATGGTAAATACGCCATCGTTTGTCCTTCATAGAGGACAAACAGTGTACCTTCGGCATGTGTCGCCAAGAGCTCAAAAGCGAACGATTTGAGTCTTTAATCTTGTGCGTTACAAAGCATTACGCAAGCAGCGAGTTTTTGAGCACATCGCATTACACGCAAAACGCCCACAATAACGCACTTAAAAACGATTTTGCCGGGCGAGTATCACAGAACTTCCTAAACTGTGATTTGATAATCTAAGGTCGGTGATAGCGAAATATTCCAGAGGTACGCTATTCTGCGTCCAAACCATTCGAAATGATTTGCATATAAGTGTACTGATTGGTTTGTTAAGACACGATCGCGCAACATGAATATGGATATTTAATAATTATATATGCACACATAAGCCTACATAAATACATATTATGAATAATTCATAATAATTGTATGTTGATTAATTATATATTATCACGTTATGTAGTAAATAGTGCGATCATGTTCGATACAGTTCATGACATATTTAAAAGCTTATACCGTGTTAGTATTTGATAAAAATCCGGCATCGCGTCAATCGGAAAACGTGAATGAGCTTTGGAAAGGATCCTTTTCTTTTAGGCAAATAGACGAACACCTTTAAGATACGTAAACACGATAATTACGATGGGATGAACAACAGTTTATGGTATCTTCCAATTATCCATTAAAACATTAGAAAGAGACAGGTTTACACACTCACAT
This sequence comes from Amphiura filiformis, assembly GCF_039555335.1. NCBI lineage: Eukaryota > Metazoa > Echinodermata > Ophiuroidea > Amphilepidida > Amphiuridae > Amphiura > Amphiura filiformis. The sequence continues at coordinate 14,865,132 of NC_092638.1, forward strand.
CCCACACTTCCACTCACTACACGCCCACACACACCCCCTCACAAATATCTTTTCATATGTCATGTATGTACAACTGATAAAACAGGACAAAACTGCTGAAAATGTGAAGATCCATGTAATTCATTGTGTTTTGCTGCTAATCACACATAATGACAAAGCGTTCAATATTTTCTAAACGTTTATCCTTTTTAGGTCAGGTTTGATCTTATGAATATACAGTTATTATCTAGATGTATATAGAGAATATTATGTTGTTGGCTGAAGTCTTCTTCAAGGCAATGTCTCTCTAACTCAACTTATCTAAAATGAAATCGTACTTACAATGATTTCTTGCCTTCTCCTGTCAAGAGCCGCTTTGAGGTGCTTCATGCCGTCCGATTTACCTTGTCGTGCATCTAACACGATAAGGTTGTCTTCTATATCTAAATGACCAGAAAACTTTTCCCTAGCAAGTGTCAAATGTTTCCTTGCTTCAAGTAATCCTGTAAAAAATGGTAATAAAGTAGAAAATGAATTTCGTAATCACTAATAACCATGTTGCGTTTTATTGAACAATAAAGTTAAATTTTCAAAATTAGTTCGTTGTTCTTACCGATTCTTTGGTCCGATATTTTGTCCCCGTGTGTTGCAACGACGATGACTTTAGGTTTCTGCTCTGTGTTGTTAAAGTGTCTCTCCTGTCTGGTTGCCTTTATAAAAGGCAACCAGAAATGTGTGGTGGACTGAAAAAAATTTGTAATAGATTGATATAAGTAAAAACAAATAATATGAGCCCGATATCGATACTCATAATAAATAAATAAATAAATAAATAAATAAATAAATAAATAAATAAATAAATAAATAAATAAATAAATAAATAAAGTATTACGTAATTAGGATAACTATTATTAACCCAGGCATTTACACGCTTTCAAAATAATCCACTTGCATCAACTTATTGAATAGGTGTTTTCAAAAACCCCATTGAACATTTAAGTCCGAATTGTGTTTTTCATATGGTTGTATTACATTTTAAATTTTTAAATAAATTACTACATTATAAATATAGGCCTGCTGTAAAACGCCACAGATATACCGTATATCCTGCACTTCTAAATACAATGATAGAATCTCCAATAACGGAACTTCACAAATTGTGCATGGCGCCCGCTATATCCAATGACTGCTTTATTTTACAATAGCTTGCTGTTCAAGTTTGATAATGATACACAGTTTCTGGTATAAAACTCATAAAGTGAGTTATACTTACCGATTTTCCGGCCATGTACTCTAGAAGGTTGTAGACGACTACAAAAATGGACTGTGCTGGTCCAAGGAACATTCCGTGAGTCACGGAATATTCCATCTGGCCAGCACAGTCCCATATGACTGCCTGGCCGACCCCTTTCACCACCTTCCTCTCTACATCTATCCCTGGGGTCTTCTCATACTCGTCCGTTTCCTTAATACAAATCAAATACAATTCAAATAAAAAACGACATTCCTAAAACTGTATACTTTGAGTTACTGGGTTTCACCTACTTTTCTCTTCCCCTATATGTAACTTAATGACAGGTTTAGCTTAACATGTGGACATGGTTGAGTATAAAACTACTATCCTACTTAGCAATGGAACCAAACTAGCTCAGAAACATCATGTATTGTGATGTACCATCTATCTATTGTAAAATTGGAAGTAAAATTAATTTGTTTTTACTTTATACATGTTATAGCGATTGGCAAATTCTATGAAAACCCAATTTTGAAAAACAAAAAATTGAACTGATTCCTAAAATATCAATATCACCAATATCACATCCTTCATCATTAGGGAGGAACAGAATTACAAAAACCTGAAAATGAAGAATTAGATTGAATAGATAACTTGTATGGCTGAAAGGAAATGGACTATACAACGGTTTCAGGTAAACAGTCCCAAAGTGAGCTAAAGCGATGATGCAAATGGATAAAAGGGTGTCTGCGATAGAGTGAGGGGGTGGCTCCAATAGGGGCCTAGAGTTTGTTCTTTAATTATGGTGGTTAATTTTTGCACTAGTACTGAGTCTATTTGCCACGGACACAAATAACTGAATCACATAACCAGATAACGTAAAGGTCAACACATATAATGAAAGACAAAGATAAAAATACTAGTTTGCGTCTGACGTAATCTGTCAATCAAACTCCGAGCACGGTTTATTTACAAGTGTCGTGATGATATGAGTTGCTGAACACGGCGGTAAAACCGGGCGCCTTATTGTTAATTTTGCACCATCAAACATACAAACAATCTCAAAAGTTAGGCCTTAATAGTAGGAGACTTTCTTAACCAAAGGCACCATGTCCACAATACCTAGAAAAGTTGCTTTTTGCCTTGAAAGAGTACGTAATTTTAGCCATTCACTGCTATTCATTTTCTCCGATCGGCACCAGCCAGATGAATCGACCTTCCTTATACGCGCTATTAGCCAATCAAGGATCGTAGAGAATTTGATTGACAGTGACGTCAGACGCAAACTAGTCTTTTTATCTTTGTCTTTAATTATAGTTGGATGCTTTCAAACATTTTGTCGCAGCTTTTTCACTGTAAAGGCTATGGATTGAACGTAAAATATCCAAATAGTAATTTAAACAAATATCTACATATTAAATAAGCTGAAGAGTAAGGTTACTCAACTTACCTTTTCTGCTCCACCAAAAAGGTTTTTAAGTACAGAGGTAATGGAGAATGCCTGTAAGGGAAATATTTATGCCAGAAAGATAATTTTAAAAACTGTCAGGTATACGGATTATCTACAAGTACATTGTACATCGAAAAATAGATAACAAAGACTAATATGATCGACTAAGCAAATACCTTAAAGACCTACTATTTAAAACCATCTGAAAGTATCAAATAACACTCACATTTATGAAGCAAATAAAAACAAATGTTTAGCTGAAGTAACTCACTTCTTTCACATGTTCCTGTATTAATTTCTTTCGCATGTAATTCTAATAATTTCTAGATACATTCAAATACCAACCAGGACTCTGGCAGTATCAAATAACATACAAAATATCACATACCTTTGTGAGCGTCTTTTTAATCGTTGTCTTTCCCGCCGCCGGGTCGCCACAAAGAAAGATTTTCACCACATCTACTGGGCGACTTCCCGTCGCCATAAGTTTTTGATGAAGTGAAAATTTCTGGAAAATAAAGATATAAGTAGCACATTGGTGTTAGAAATAATAACCAGTAACAACTGCTGGTACAAGTGCAACAAAGCAAAACAATGAGATTCAGGTAACTTCATCAGTTTGTCAGTCTTGGTTAAACAGTTACAGTTCTAACTGCCATGCCCCCTTTACACATTTTTCGAAGCCAACAATACCAGATGAAATAAAATGCGTTACATGGTAGTATGCGTAGATCACAATTGACTAAAAAGTCAACCGAAGTTGACCAGAATAATATATCACATTGCAACCAAGAGGCTGAATTCCACGACGTTTACATTTGCTTTCAATATTACATGTATAAAAGATCAAGGAACATATAAATTATTGCACACTTGAAATATTTAAAGCACCAATTTAAATCATTAATGGCATACTATTATTGCGTCTCTACGGATGGTATTTTTGTTTACTTTTAAGAGTACAATAATATGTACTTCTCAAAAAACAAATTTTGATCCAAGCTATTGGTAAACAAAAAATATTATATGGTCCTCCTTCAGTGGTTTCTTGTTAATCTCATTCAAATTTTTGACCCCGAATAAATATAACAAGGAGGATGGTCCGATACATCAACATGTTAGTTGATTGATTGAAAATGATCCATGCACCACACCTATGTAGCATCATCCGAGTATTTCATTCTTCTTTTTACATCATGAAAGTCAAAAGTTCATTTGAAGGCCCATAGAATATGAAAATAAGTGGTTTAACCCATTTTAGCAATAATTTGGCTAACATAATCACAACATAACTTTTTCAACCCTGATATTTTGCATGTAGGATCAGTAAAAACACGTAGGCCTACGTAATATGTGATAGGGCTCGAGATCGGACCATGCTCCTTTAAGATAATGCAATAAAATCAAGTGAGGTCTTAGATGTGTTATACTTATTAATACATGTATGTTTATATTGCACGTATTATAACTAAATTATATTTTATTATAGCCATAAAGAGACATCTAAATTACTACAATAAACGAATAAGCCACTTACTTCATATTCTTGCTGTATTCTTCTTCTGTTAAAGAATTTAATCTCCTCAAATGCTGATTTACCGTCCTTAAGTAAAAAACAACAACAACAAACCAACACAAAGTGAGACAGAATGAGGAAGGCGTGGAGGGAGGGAGGGGAGGGAGCATGAGAGAGAGAAAGTTTATATCGAGCGGAGACGACGAGGGAGACAGAGATGTGTAAGGGAGAGAGAAAGATGTTAAGAGTAAAGCTTTTTCACTTTGTTAGCACCGGTTCCAAACATTCATTATTTGGATTATTGATACAGATCTACATATATCTAAATGCAAAATAACAAAAATGTTTTGAAATATTTGTTGAACAAACACAAGAAAGCGTGAACAGTTGATGCGACCAAAATGGTAAGATGTATTATTGCACAGTGCAAGTTCGACGTAAATGCGAATTCTTAAACTCGGATGTTTTGATTTGTCCAATTGGCAGTCTCATCTCAAACACGACCGAATGCTTTCAAGAAAGTTTCACAGTGGCGCACCACATTTTGGTTGGGGTAAAATGAATTTTAGGCCGGGGGGGGGGGGAATCAACAAATTTTGCGCAAAATTACTACAAAAAAAATTGGACATTTTCGAAATTTGGTGTGTTTTTATAGGGGCAAGAGTTCTGGGGGGATTTGCCTCACGCCATGCACCCCCTCACCTCACAGTGGTGCCATCACTGCGTTCCAAGTATTTAGATATCAATCAATGAATATTTGGAGAACACATACACTTATCTTTATTTCAAGCGGAAATGTCATAATTCAAAGAAAAGGTCCTGGTAACTATTGCATTATTACATGATAAACATAATACGAATTAATTATGAAAAAGTGCACGTTTTTGATTTGTAAGTGTTTTTGTATGTGAAGGGGCTATCACCTCAGTTTTCATTAATTTTTGAGGTTTGCAGTAAAACACTAGCGTTTGCAGTAAAACACTAGCGTTTTTATTTTGCACAGTATGCACGATGTGTGCTTCAAACAGGTGTGTATTATCATGGCATTAAAATTCACAAGTAATACCGTGTCTTCAAAAATAAATGCCGTACCCCAAACATGGTGCACAGTGAGAAAGAAAGAAAGAAATGGTCTATTTTGAAATTCAAATAGTAAGCTGTTTTACTTTGATAATTTATACAGTATTCTGTCATGTTTAATTTGCATGAGCTCATATCGATAATACCCAACAATTAAATTTTCCGATGTACAGTTCTTTTAGAGGCATCCTGTATATCAATCATAACGGAGATACAACCCGACAAAGTACCGGGGTGCATGGCTTGTTCTGTGATTTATCGGTTATGCATTTCTAATTGCCTGACTCTTCGATACATTTCTTCGGACACACTTTCAATGCTAGTCCCGGATGCTAGTATAGCTTGAATGCAGGGGGGGGCTTCGAGAAAATGTACGGGGATATGCCACGCAGACATTCGGATGCGGGCTTTCTCTATACCTACTTTTTGCTGTTTTTGCTACCCATCAGTATACCAATCTTTCACAAAAATACAAAAAAGCACCCAAATTTGTCCGAATTGAGCGCTTTTAAGGATACTTTTGCACAATGGTCTCCAATGAAAACCCACCCATCGATATACCAAAATCGTTCCCCCAAACGGTGACACCTACCCGTATACCTTCGAGCATGGAGACCACCCTCCCGGCAATATATATTGCTCGGACAACATCATATCATTGGCAAGCTAATATTATGAGGACAATGAAAATGACGCCTTTTTGAGAAAATAAGACGTTTAAAATTGATATTCCGCAAAAACCAACTTAAGCGATGAGTTCCTTCGAACGAGACAGATTTGACCTAGAAAAAAGTTGACGTCATGAAATGACTGTGTCTGCTTTGCCAGAAGGGACTATAAGGGACTATAAACATTCTCAATGCATAGAACGTATACTGTTGTTGTTCACAGAAAAAAAAACTCTGAATTAAGTATTACAAATTTAATGGTTTTTAAACATATGGATAAAATCAGCCGCTTCTTTTGTTATATATTAGTAAATTATGATATTACAATTCATATGTATATCAATATCATGAGAAATATTTTGGCTAAAAAATAAAAAAATAATTTGAGCTTAGAATTTCAGCGTGATCATTCTGAGACTAGCATATAAACCGTGTTAAGTCCACAAACTCATGTATCTTATTTCCCTGTGCGATATTGCAATGCTATGTTATTATAGTTTCAGTTGGATGAAATATTACAAAGCAAACACATAGTAACAATACTGTGTGAGGCTTTGTTTCCGAAATGAGAACAATAGTCTGCATATTGTTATGCAGCATTGTTATGGTAAATAATAGTACAACTCATTGTTAAAACTTGTCAAACTTGTCAAAGTGATTGTGATTGTGTCACACAAGTAAATGAGAGCATGATATAGTGTCCGCTTCATTTACTTACGTCATAGCCCGCTGCCTTGAAAATTAATTTCGCTTCAAACGGGGGAAGAACACGTACGAGCCCGAACTTTACCCACACAATTTCTCTTTTTTCAGGAGAAATACGCATAACAAAATTGCAACGAGTGTCAACTTGTAATGTAATATTTATTCTCTTCAAATAGAGACAAACTTGTTTTGCAATAGACCTGCCCTTAAAGAAATATCAATGATGTACATATAATAGTCTATAATGTAAGTCTACGCACGGGGAAATCCATAATAATGTTTAAGTACAAGACAAGATTGTATAAATTTAATCATAATTGTGATACTATTGCGTTGTCCACCTTCCATTCCTCATTTGTTGTGATTGACATGTGCATGTATAAAAAATGTATATACAGAATACATTGCTTTATTTTTCATTACCTTGTTTTTGATTGAAATGTCAGGATGGGCATGTGTGAGGGTGGTTACCACTTTGTAGTATTCCTCGCTTCCAACGTCATCATACTCCCGGCATGCCAGGTGAAGAGGAGTGTTACCCTGTATGTACAGAGGTAGAATCAAAATTTTAAAAAGAAAATAACATGGTTATAAATAGTATGATTAACGAATAGTTCGTCAACATGTAAAGACATTAAAAGTTCAATGTAAAGTCTATGCAATATGCCTAACAATGCTACAACACGATGAATCCAAGACTAAATAATTAAAATGTTTATTTTGCCAATACTTATGTTAAAGTAAATAATATATGCCCCAACGTTGCACATACAGCCTGTCTCAAAAAAAAATTGTGCAAGTGAAAAGCGTCCTCTTTGGCAATTAGAAAATACTCTTGTGACATAATGCTTACATCAATGTCACGGGCGCAGTCGTAGCTCTCAAATGCCGTTTGTTCTGTTCAATTTGCGTGTTCCAATATCGAGATATGTTTATTTAACAACGAAAGGGTAATTGTGCCACTTTTACTAGGGAAGAGAGCTGTACATGTAAATCAATGATAGCTGATGTTGATGCGTCTAATGCACTCCCCCTTTCGGGGGGCACGCATTAGGCGCATCAACACCAGCACGCGTGCATTATTTTGTCTAATATCTCTCCCAACAAGTAATATGCGTTCATTAACCTATAACATGTACAAGTGCGCAATATTTGCTTGTCTTTTAACATGTCTTAAGTGACTAAGAGAACAGTATTTACCATGATAAAATCATTGACATGCACATGCACATGCAAAACAGCAGAATGTGAAATCCATTTTTAAAACAGAATGTGAAATATTTATTTATCTTTTAATCTCCTTTAAGTGGAAAAAGAGAATCATCATTCCTGCATCATGATAAAACAGTAAAAACAGTCAAAAACTTTTTGTATTGTGTATTCTGTTGATTTCATGAACGAACTCTTGATAAACTTGATGCTATCACTGTTACATGTAAAACCCTCTTCCATAGTAAAAGTTGCACAATTGTGATTTTACCCTTTCGTCTTTAACTAAATCTCGAGATTAAAACAAGCAAATTGAACAGAACAAACGGTATTTGAGAGCTAAGACTACACCCTTGACGTTGATGTAAGCATTATTTCACAACGGTATTTTCTAATTGCCAGAGAGGGCGCCTTTCACTTGCACAATTTTTTTTGAGACAGGCTGTATAATAAAGACCCCTGTAGAATCATAGTCGAAAGGTGTAAAAAGTAATGAGCAAAAAATAACACGTATTCTTTCGACATTTAAAGTTTAGATTCATTGCAAGAAATCATGTTCATAATTATAATAGGCCTACTATTACCTACTTGTGCATAACATAGGCTTGAAATTAGCACTGTATATCTGAATTAAGATTCAAGTAATATTTCAAATCTATTAAAAAACACGCCTCATTCAAAAATCCAAATTTATAGCTCAATGAATTCGTTCAGGTTTTTTGCAGAAATTGCTCAATATAATATTAAGTTTTAGCTTCCTATACCATTGTGTACTGTGTGATATTTATTTATTTCTAATCCAAAGTTGTAAACATGGTAAATAAATAAATTTGCAGATACATCACTTTCATTATACAACATCACTTTCAAAATGCAAATTGGTTTCAAGATATGCACCATGGTAGTTTTATGATGATTATTATATGGTGGCCATATTTTTGTGGACAAAATAATTTACTGGGTGTCCACTTTTGGGCAATGATCAAGTTGAATTTATTGGGTGAGCAAAATAATTTACTGGGTGTCAAAATACCCACCCAGTTAACATGTTATTTACCTCCGTGAGTTCCAGTATATGTTTTAGTTCAGTTACAATGACAATCAACTATTATTATGTGACCATGCGCCTCATGGAAAAACAGAGGATACCTTAAAAGATCCACTGATGGAGTAGCCCAGGCAAAAGAAGAAATAAACCAAACCAAAACAAAACAAAACTTAATGAATACGACAAGATGTATACACATAATTGTTTTAGTTAGATTGGTTTCATTACCAATGTTTGGCGATTATTGTGACGATATAAAGTTTGTGATATGGCTATTATTTTTTACAACCGAAAGGGCATTTTGTTGCAACTTAGGTATCTTTTTTAAAACTCATTGCTCTGTGAATAATAATTTGAACTTAAATTTCTGAAATGCATGTTTCAGTACTTATTAAGGTTAAATACAATTGATTTTCAAGGCTTGATTCCAGAGGGGCGTAAGTTAATAATGGAAACAGCCATGCAGAAAAGAATGAACTCACGCGTACAAGAGTGTATCAATCTGAACTAGGCCGGCCACGGACACTGAACCGCGGCTCGTGAGTCATCCTATATGTTGCAGGGATAGGGAAGGGGCGACCATGATAGGACCATATGGGCTGATGTGGGGGGGGGTGGTGATTGTGGGCAGCCGTTTTCGGCAATTTTCCTTTGGATTTTCTAAATTTTCAATTTTTAAAATTATCCTGGATGATATCTGTCGTGAAATAAATCAATGCTTCTATAGGCTATACATGTAATAGCTAGTATGCCTATTTATACCCTGATTATGCAATATATAGGCCTACAACAATAACTACAACAACAGTAACAAAACCAACAACCAATATTTTGTTAATCCAATTTGTAAAAATATATTCATAGGCCGCGCCTTGTAGCCTATTAGACTAGTAGGCCCCTATGGCCTAAAAATTCCTGAATTATATAATGAAAGAAAACCGGGCAAAAACAATCAATCGCTGCAGTCAGAAAGAAAGAAATGAACAAGAAAAAAGAAAAAAAGGGAGAGAAAAATAAAATAAAATAGATGGAATGGACCACATAGGGACTCGAACACGTACCAAAGTTTTCCAGCTCAAAACTATAGTATTATATAGTCGAACGTGACAGCGCGCTAACCGATTGAGCTACTGAGTGATCTGTGAAATCGATTGATCTCAAACTGACTATTATGGAATAGTGCATACCAGGCTCTTATGATAAACAATCTCATCACCGCTGTCGGAGGTATCGATGGCGAAAAACCTCGATTTTTGCCAAAGTAGCTTAAATTTGGAGTGAAATTCAAATGGTAAAGGAATCGACATACTTTTGAAAAATAATGTAGGCAGTTAGAAATCAAAATTAATGTTCCAAAATCCAGATATCGATAATGTAACATAACAGTGTTTTGTGGTACAAGATTCTCGAAAATTGTTCCCAAAAACGGGCTAATAAAATTTAATCGGTACTGTTTTTGGTTCTTCCCCATGGCAACATTATTTCTTTGGTCGATTTGTAGTACAATACAAAAAAGGAGAAAACAATCACTCGGCGTAGTTTTATACGGAGCGAATATATGAAAAAACCTGCATGGAACGTGTTTTTGATCTTGTGAACATGGTGCGTAAAAATGATTTAAACGAAGGATTTTTAAACGGATTCTAAAAATTTGTATAAACACACAAAAATAATGTTAAGATACATCCATGCACCAACATTTGACTCACTGCGATATTTGATTGCTGAGAAAATGCGGTTTTAGAGAACAACTTTATACGTCTTTTATACGTTTTTTATACGTTTCTTCGTGTAACCTTAAGGGTCTTTTTATCTTTTCAGTTTCCGTAAGTCTTTTGTTCAGATACGAAAACGCAAGGGATTCAGTAAGTTACTGTAATCTGACTTCATTGTTAACTCTGACGTACCAATCAGCTTATTTCAATAGAGGTGATTGCTTATGTCAATAAAACCGGGACGTTAACACCAGTGTTTTTAATGGTCTAGCGCCCTCTCGTCTTTACATTGGTAAATTGATCCACATTAATTTGACAAAATGCATGCCAATCCGAATGACAAAGTCCACTTTTTTCTGTAAAAACGTTGCAAACAAGCCCTAAAATCACAAAATGTCCGCTTATGAGCATGTCGAACCCCAGAGCACTTGTGTATGGCCACAGTGTCACCCTTCCATCAATGCCTATTCCTACTCCCTAGTCTGCTTCCTCCTGCCCCCTCCCCCCATGATCAGTCTCCCCACTCCCTCCCGGTCCATACTCTCTCCTCTCGAGTTCTTCATTTTGTAGTCTTTCCGTCTCTCCCTCTTCTCTCTTTCTTCCTCACCCCTCCCACTCTCGCTTGTTCAGTCTCAAGTATTTCCCTCCCTCCCTCTCTCCCTCTCCTTCCCTTGCGAAATTTATCAGTATGATCCATGACTGAAAATAAGCTCTGCAAAAATAAACATTTAAAATAAACCCGAGCCTTGCATATATAGACCCAACCAATTATCAGATTAGCTTGCAATTGGTACGAATGAATAGAATACATTATCTTTGCTCCAATGCAAATCTTTTGTATTGCATTTCAATATAAAACATGATTCCCAAATCACCACTTGTACGCGCTTCATTGGGAGGTATTTGACTATTTTAGACTGTTTAGACGCTCGTTTCATCGCCAATATGAAAGACTTTTGCTTATAACCTGGCAAATGGTTAGTATATATTTCAATGCAAGACTTTTTTTACGAACCACTTACGTCTAGGCGTAAGTGCATATACACCAAACACAAGTCAGTTGAAGCCGTACAATTTACCGCGAATTTAGGACCGTAAAATTTAGACTCTTCTTTTGTCTAGATTAGCACCCAACCGCACATCTCAAGGTTTTATGTAAAAAATCAATATAACTTACCAAAACGAAAACTGAAATTCACGAGCTTCAAATTTTCAGTAACTAACAAAAGGCTAGAATAAAAGATTGGTCACACCTGGGAGACTACCACTTCAAAATAACAATGACTTACAAAAACTATTACGGATACGGAAACAGAAACTGAAAAGATAAAACGACGGATAGTCTAGCACTACATGTTAAAGCAGACGATGTTTGTCAGTATGCGAAATTATACAACAGTTGATATTGTGTGAAGTTTGATGTTCACGGTTAAAAAGGAATGAGGAAAAAGTTAAATGAGGTTAAATGAGGAAAAGGAGTCATCTTGTGATTGTGATATGGCTGCATTTTTGCAACCTGGTTTTAACTCATCGCTACGTGAATCATAATTTGAACATTAATTTTTTATGAAATGTATGTTTCAGTAATCAGTCTAGCCTTCCATGTGTCCATTTTGAACATTTTTTTGATAAGTTGATATGTCTTATATAGCATATTGTAGTCAAAGATGCCTATAGTTTTTGAAAAGAAATGTGCATTGCTACGTTATATATACCATAGTAACGGTAAATGCCTCTGATTTGCTAAATATGGGATCAAACCTGATTCACTAACACATGGTTCAAAGTGTGAAATGAGTAATTTACTTATTTCTCGCTCCATTCAGCAGGATCAATACAAATCAAAACTGTTAGTTCGTCTTCTTTGTTTAATACGCTCTAGAATTATCTATTGAGCACTCTAAAACTCAGCAGTTTTTTTGAAACTATTTATCTACTATTATAAATAAATCCAAGTAAGGTAAATCATCCATAGTAAAGTGCTCAACCAGGAAGGGAGCTGATGAAGGGAGCTGATGAGTGCAGGTCAGCTTTGGCTGGCGTGCATGAAACAACGTTGTAAATAATGTTTTTATAAACCACCAAGTCTCTTTTAAATGTACCTACTATTATAATATTATTTATATACCTCATCTAAAGTAAAGTCACGTATACCTTTTCTTTCCAGCATCTCTTGACAAGACGAACACAATGAGCTGGTTTACAAAGAAATTCACGTATGAGGGCACTGAACCGCACTGTCTGTCACCTCGAGGGCGCTACAATACATTACAAATCTATATCCGTATGGTTACCTGATTCAAAATAATGCACGGTTGTTGCAAAACATTTTGGTTAGCAGATGTACAAAAGGTAATAGGCCAGGGTTTTAACTCCTGAAATCTGATGACATGTCCCTTAATTTGTATTATATTTCATTGCGTACAGTTTAGCTTTGACTGTTGTTCGCAATGATTATGACGATATACAATTTGTGATATGGCTATTTTTTAATCGAAATAACACATTGTTGCAATCTAGATTAAACTAATTGGCCTACTATGTGCATCATAATTTGTACTTATATTTCTGAAATGCATATTCACGTACCTCTAGTAAAGCTCCATATGCGAAACTAGACACAGTTTGTTAGTCTGAACGATATCATACAACATTTGCTTTTTCCGAAGCTTATTTTCTTTACACGGTTAAAAAGGAATAAGGAGAGAATGTGAAGAAAAATGAGGACGAAAAGAAGGGAGAAATTATATTTTCGGAAGATACGAAGAGAGGAGCTTGTGGTGCAACTCTACCTGTCTGTCGATAAGTCGTCAACTTTTCTTAACAAGTGACGTTTATTTTCATACCATGGAATTGCGATCACTTACATTATCGTCTAATGCGTCAACAGCAGCACCAGCCTCAAGGAGAATCTTGCAGCAGTTGTCACGGCCATTTCTTGCAGCCAAGTGTAGTGGAGTCTCACGCTATAAGAGAAGACAGTAATCAAAATAAGCAAATATGTGGGTTTTTGTGTGTGGTACATAATAAAAGTTTTATATTTTTGCTACGGAAGAAGACAGCATTAAATACAAAACAGAGGAATATAATCAAGATATTTGCAAAATGGATTAATACTTCAGGGCATAGAGAATAGCCATAAAAATAATCAGCATTAATTAAATATTGATTCATTAAACCTTTGTTACAACCTTACTTGTGTATAATTGGAAACTAAATTCATGAAATACTTGTTTACTTATAGTCTGTATGCTATAAGCCAAACTCCGTTAATCTCCGAAAACAAACCACATCCGCTTTCTGCGAAGCTTATTTCTTGCTCGAATCCCAGGGCTCGAATAACACTTACGAATGTCATAATTAGAGGAAAAAAGAGGTATAGGCTATGAGACAGAAGGGAGGACGTAGGTCTTCGAAAGATATGAAGAGAGGACCTTGTGCAACTCTAACCATCAATCGGGAAGTGGTTTTACATCAAGACAAGTTACTGCCCCCATGTCATCACGCTTCCGGTTTTGGGGCACCGCTTAACATGCTTAAAGGGAATGAAAAGGTTTGAACGGCCATTTGAAAATCATTATGTATACGTGAAAATATATTTATAAAAGCCACTAGTAAAAATCGTTTGTATTTCCCTCTCTGAGCCGCTCTGGCGAAAAATTCAACTTCTGGTGAGATTAGGCTACACAGATGATAACGTCATTAGTGTTAGATAAAGTGCACGATCGATTATGTATGTATTTAGAGGGAGTTTCAATTTGAGTTAAAAAAATAAAGAGAAGAAATGGCAGGCGAGTTAGAGGAGTACGATGGAATGAGAGAGATCGTAGAAGAAGTTTTGCTACTTGAGTGCTACGACTCGCAAGATGCTCAAGAAAGACGAGAAGGAGAAGAAGGAGAAGAAGACCCAGATGAAACCCAAGAGAGACGACCAGATGATCATGATGACCGGTTCACCAACCAATGGGAGTGCAGCAAATATATGATAAATAAGAAACGTCATTCTGTATCGGGTCCTAGTCAGGATTGGGTATCAAATTCGAGTCAGTAGAGGACTCACAGTAACCAGTCAGGTTTCATCATTTGGTATCAAGTCCTAGTCTGGACTTGATATCTTTCACCTGTTGTTTTTTCAAAGTTAGTCGCCACCCTCAAGTTTGAAACCTAGTCAGGTTTCAACATTCGGTATCCGGCCCTAGTCTGGACTTGATATCAAACTCGAGTCCAAGAGAGGATTCACAGTCTTAATTATAAATAAGTTTGAAATAATACTTTTAACCATAATACTAAACGGCTCTTTTCAGAGCCACCAAGTTTCTATAAAAGAGACAGAAAAGGTTTTCGAACCTCTGAAGGAACGGCTCTTTTTAGAGCCACCAGAGACTTGTCGAGATGGTCACTGCGAGCGATATACACTCCCGATTGTCAACGTTGCAATGGAAAATGGAGTCGATGTCTCATTTAAGACAAACCATCACCATATGCTAATTTGGGTCAGGGAATATAGGTTATTTAGTTACTGACTGTTTATGTTTATTTGTATTTAAAAAACCCAAAAAAAAACACCTTGGAATCTGTTGGTGCGTCGTTTAATTTGCATTATTTTTCATTACGTATGGTTTAGTGTTGATTGATTCATTTTCCAAAACAGGTTTTTAAGTTTGAAATATTCGCAACATTTTATTGTACCGAGCAAATCTTTTTAAAAACTATTTTCATTCACTGCAAGTAAATTTGTAAAAACATGGCCTTAAGCTTGAATTTGGCCAATGTTGAAATAAATGTTTAGTTTTCAAATGTGTATATTTAATTGAAAAAATAGTGAACTTTCCCATTTTATAATTCTTAACGTGTTTTAAATCTTTAACTGGTTAACAATTTGTAAGATGTGTATTTAATCGAAACAATGGTGACATTTCTTGTTATGTATATTCTCAAATCATTTATTATTTAATATTTTTGGAGATATGTCCTTATGTTGGTATTTTGGCTCGTATCATGGCATTGTTTTGAAAATCTAGAATTGTTTTGAAAAAAATCACATGTTTGCTTTTGCTTAAAAATTTGTTTATTATTAATTTTATATTTTATAAACGTATGACGTTGGTGTGCTGCTGTATTGGCAATACATTTTGAAATTGTATGTATGGATGTGATAATTTGCCTGATTGATGATTGTGTATAATGCTTATAATCTCCTCAACAGAAGTTTGGAAAGTTTTTCAAGCATCTAAATCTCGGGTTATTTGTGACATGTTCATATCATGATGCATATACATGGATAGCTACGTTATTCCCCTTTACAAT
This sequence comes from Amphiura filiformis, assembly GCF_039555335.1. Lineage (NCBI taxonomy): Eukaryota > Metazoa > Echinodermata > Ophiuroidea > Amphilepidida > Amphiuridae > Amphiura > Amphiura filiformis. The sequence continues at coordinate 14,881,043 of NC_092638.1, forward strand.
GACACCACATTTGAAACAATCACTTTTTTCACGGCCTAGTACACGTCTTGTGATTGTAGTGTGGTCTCAAACAGAATGTGCCAAATTGACCATTATACTGCGCTCAAAAACACTAATCACTAACCTCAATAGCGGTTAGAAAAACCTTACGCAGCCACAGCAGCCATCACCGCCTCCTCATGTTGCTCACCAGCCTGGTCATACATTGCTGTAGGATGGCATTCCATTCTTTAACCATGCTTCGTCGCAGTTCATTCAATGTGGTTGCATTGGCTTCTCTGGCACGCACAACACGACCAAGCTGGTCCCACAAGTGTTCAATCGGGTTGAGGTCTGGGCTGGTGGCAACCCATTCCATTCTCTTTACTCCCATATTCTGTAGGTAGTCATTTACTACCCTGGCTCTGTGGGGGCGGGGGGGGGGGGAGTGGGCGACCTTGTTATCTGGTAGGATTGCATTAGGTCCCAGATTGTGAAGATATGGAATTGCAGCTTGGTGCACAGAATAATGGTAAATTTGGCACATTCTGTTTGAGACCCCACTACATTCACAAGACGTGTATTCAACCGTGACAAAAGTGATTGTTTCAAATGTGGTATCATTGTAAAGGGGGAGTAATATAGCTATGCATTGATATGCATCATGATATGAACATGTCACAAATTACCTGAGATATAGATGCTTGAAAAAACTTTCCAAACTTTTGTTGAGGAGTTTATATTTATGTATTTTATGTATTTAAATATTTTGTTAAATTATTTTTGATGCATCTTAATGTATATTTTAATGTGACCATGGGCCTCATCATGGAAGAACAGAGGATACCTTAAAACATCCACTGATGGAGTATCCCAGGCAAAAGAAGAAATAAACCAAACCGAAACAAAACAAATCAATACAACAAGATGTGTACGCATAATTGTTTCAGTTATATTGGTTTCATTACCATTGTTTGGCGATTATTGTGACGATATAAAGTTTGTGATATTGCAATTTTTTTTACAACCGAAAGGGCATTTTGTTGCAATTTGGGTGTCTTTTTTAAAACTCATTGCTCTGTAAATAATAATTTGAACTTACATTTCTGAAATGCATATTTCAGTACTTATATATAGTCTAACACTACATGTTAAAGCAGACGATGTTTGTCAGTATGCGAAATCATACAACAGGTGATTTTGTGTGAAGCTTGATGTTCACGGTTAAAAAGGAATAAGGAAAAAATGTGAAGAATAATGAGGAAAAGGAGACATCGTGTGATATGGCAACATTTTTGCAACCTGGTTTAAACTCATTGCTAGGTGAGTCATAATTTGAACTTATATTTCTGAAATGCATGTTTAAGGACCTAAAGTCTAGCCTTACGTGTTAATAGAAATATCCACATGTCAACCAGTATTTAGGGGGGTGAGGATGTATACGTCCATTTTGTTTGTTTGTTTGTTTGTTTTTATAGTTGTATATTTTTTGAAACTTCATCAAATATGAGCCGATATGTCTTTTATAGCATATTATAGCCCAGTATGCCTGAAAGAAAGGTGTATAGCTATGTTTTATATACCATGGTAACGGTAAAAAAGATATGGGATTAAACGTAATTTAATAACACATGTTTGAAACGAGTAATTTACCAGAACTTCATATTCATACGTTTTTTGATGAATATTTCCTACTATTTTGAGTCTTTGGCAGTTAGTTATTTTTAGCAATATTAACAAAATCATGGAATTACGTTTTTACAAATGAAGAGTTTGGTTCCAAAAGGCAATAAGTGCAAAGGCTGCTTTGTGGAATATTTTATTTGAAGATATTTCTAAGAGTGCAGTAACCTTGTCAATCTAATAACATTAGATCAGTAGAATAGTTATGACAATTTTTTGGTTATCTTTACAAGATAATTGCAAATCTCTTTAACCTACCACGTGCGAAAAAGAAAACAATAAATATAGAAGAAGTTTTTTTGTTCCAAAAGGCATTAAGTCCAATGCCAGCCATTTTAAAACCTGGCATTGGAGAATTTTAGGGGGAAAATGATATTGAAAATAGAGAATGAGCTATACATATATATTCCAATTGTTAAATCGTTAAAAAAATGTAAAAAATATACCAGAAAAGTGTGACACAAGGCAGCTATTCGACTTAAGGCCTTTTGGAAACAAACTCTTCAAATAATTATTTGACTAACAGCTGCTAGACTATTTATTTGAGTAATATTAGAGGGTGTTGTCCTTAGTAAGACGAATATGATGCTGTCATAAATTATATCATTCACATATATATATATATATATATATATTCCCCATGTATGAACCCTTGATAAAAAAAGTCACGTATACCTTTTCTTTCCAGCATCTCTTGACAAGACGAACACAACGAGAAATTTAAGTATGAGGGCACTGAACCGCACTGTCGGTCATCTCGAGGGTGCTACAATATATTACAACTCTATTGTGTGTTAATAGAAATATATAATAAAAGTTAAATATTTTGCTATGGAAGAAGACAGCATTAAATAAAAAACAGAGAAATATGATCAAGATATTTGCAAAATGGTTTAATACTTCAGGGTATAGAGAATAGCCACATAAATAATCAGTATCAATTAATTGATTCATTAAACATGATAAATAATCCTCATAAAAATACAACAAGGCATCTATGTTGTTTTAGAACCTTTGCTTTTTTGCCAATGTTTGTGACGACATGTAACTTGATCTTTCGGCTAACCTTTGTTACAACCTTATTTGTGTATCATAATTTGAACCTAAATTTCTGAAATGTTTGTGTTTTAATCCTACAGTTTTATATTATAATGTTTTGTTTTTGTGCTGTTTTATAATATTTTTTTTTAAAACCCATGCTGTATTTCCAAACACACTACGCAAAGACACCCCTATAATATTAATCATAAGAATTTAATAAATTTGTTTGCTTTTTGCTTTCACATTTGTTTCATTCCTATTTTAAATTTATATTTTATAAAAGTATATGAATTTGATGTGCTATATTGCTGATATATTTTGAAATTGTATGTATGGATATGATAATGGTCATAAGCAAGATTAGACATACCAATTGCATTGGGCTATTCCAGATAATAATCAACCCCCCCCCTATAGAGGGCACTAGAATTCTTTTTGTATGTACTTTGGTCTGGAATTCCAGACTTTTTTCTCCCAAACTCTTTACAGTCACATACTTCCAACCTATAGAGGGCATCGGAATTCCAGACTTTTCCCCCAATGCGTTAGGAATTCCATAATTTTTTACTCTTAATTTCTGAAAATCCAGATTTGATTCCCCGAAAGTCATATTCTCCAAACCATAGAGGGCGTCGGAATTCCAGACTTTTTCCCAAAATCATTTTGAAATTCCAGACTATTTACATTAACTTGTAAATGTATGTACCGACGAAAACATTTTTGCCGACGGAAGTTGTGAATTGTTGCCCCCAATTTTTTTTCGACGGTTTGAAAAAGTGAAGAGCCCAAAAAATAAAGCTAGCAACCGAAAAACAACAAATTTTATGTATAATTCAATTTGTGTCACAATTTCTATACATTTTTTAAAATAATTTTTATCTTTCTTCTTTCACCACCATGCATGCATCAGGAGTAGCTCTGAAGTTTCAAAACTAAATCCATGGATGAACATGATACCTCCCCACATTTGACCTTTTGTAAATATAAGTGGTTACAAATTCAAACTCACTGTCAATACTCGGTTATTTTTCTAGTGTTTTGCCATGTACACTGTATAGGGTATGTAAGGCTATGTACACAGTACACACAATTGCACAATGATATAATTATTTAAAATGGGAATTTTCATGTTGTTTAACATTTATTTTGGGCTAAAATGCTATACTGTAATATTGAAAATGGCCCGGCAAACACAAAATTTTACCTTTTAGTTTTCCCGGTAGTTCTCTGTCATTGTTCACCCAGATTTTTTTTTTTTTTTTAAATATCTACACTATTGTAGTCTGCATAGAAAATAGCTGTACATGTATAAACATTTGCAATCGACAGTAATAACTACATGTACATAATACATTAATATTGCATGTGTGCAACTATTACTGCTTTTTCGGAGTTTGAGTTTGAATTACCCGGTATGTGCTTAGCCCTGTGATTGAACCTGGTACGGGGTCAGAGGCTAATGGCATTTTCAGAGTTTTGACACTAGTGTAGCCATATTACCATGGTAACACATAAATGAAATGTATAAAGTTCCCTACTTGTGTTAACTACATGTATGTATATATAAATGAAAGTAGTTGTTGTGAAAAACATTGGGGGAAAAGAAAATATACATGTAGGCCTATTACATGTAGAAAAAAAAATTAGTCAGTTCCAACTTGCATATAAAAATGTTGCTGTATTTTTCGGGGGTATTTGGGAGTAAGTGTTTTACTATTGAGGATAAATCAATGTCATGGGCCAGGGATGCAAATTGTGCGGGAGCGGGGAGCACCGCTCCTAGGAAATGACGGTCAAAATTGAGGAAATAATGCCTTGTGAAGAAAAAGGAAAGAGAGGAAAAGGGAGGGAGAGAGAAGAAAAGAAAAGAGGAGAGGGGAAAGGGGGAAAACAGGACAGAAAAAGATGAGGAGTGAGGTACAAGATGGCGTAGAGGGAAACAGATCTCAGCAAAAAGTTAATTGAGGAGGGCTATGAGACAGTGAAGCTACTGAATGGAAGAGAGGAAATTTTTAAAGATACTGTACTGGTTGTGCAAAATTAGGAGAAATTCACATGATTGTTCGAGAAATAAGAGTAAAAAAAGAGGAAGGTGTTGGTGTTAGAATATGAAAATGGGTTATAATGAATGAGGAAATTTACAATTCATCCCCATCATGCTCATATGAGGTATTCAATGTAATTTAACAGGAAAAAAAGAAGTTGGGTGAAGGCAGGTGGAAACAGGGCATATATCTGATGAAATTTACATGAGGCGGCATTCAGATCTGAGGAAACTTATCGACAGGCGACAATGAGTATTTTATGGGAACAAAAGTCATTCAGTGGAAAATATTGAGGAAATTTAAAAAGTAAAACAATAATACACTGAACAAGTTGTGCTCCCTCTGACAAAAAATGAAAGAGGAAAGGGGGGGGGGGTAAAGGAAAAGGAAAGGGGAAAGGAGCCTCTGTCCCACCAAAATTGACGACCCCAAACAAGTGTAAAATACTAAATTTTTGCGCGCTCATTGTCCTCAAAAAGCCTTTTCTGGCTTGTTTTGGGCTCGAACACTTAACATAATTATATTTAGATTCGCTCTAAAAATACACGATATGTTAACATTCTCATCTTTGTAAGTGCAGAATAAAGCTATTTTATGTCTGGTATGATTGAGGAAATCATAGGCCTAAAACCTTGCTCCTGAGGAAGAAATCACAATTTGCACCCCTGTCATGGGCACTCTGTCTGAGTCTGAAGAAATTAATTTATATTTTAATATTATCTTGCCTGGACTTGATATCAAAATTATTCAGTAGGCCTACTATAGTGTATGTGTGAATTTCATAATACATGTCTTTTATCCAATTATCTTGTTATTAAGCAGGCCCGTATCCACGATTTTTTTTATGGGGGGTGCTGAATTTGGAAAAAGTGGGCTTTTTTCCAAGAGGCGGTGCAATTTTGTGAAAAGTGGACTTTCTTCGCAAATTTGGACCTTTTTTTGACCAAAAAAGCTTTAAAAATACAATTGTTTTGGCTCGCTATATACGCTCGCAAATGCTTAAATTTTGTGACTTTTTGTATACTTTTGCAAGTTCGGGGGAGGGGGGGTTGCACTCGTGGCTACGGCTCTGTTATTAAGAAACTGCAATCTTGTACATTTTTCTGTAACCTTTTGTAAATAGGCCTATATAGCTTGTAAATCCACTTAGGCCAAAAAAATATTGTTGTGTTGCCCTCAAGTGGGAAAATGGGAGTGGGTCGCACGGTCGGATTTCTTTTTTTTTTTTCTTCTTCTTTTTTTCAAACATTAAATAATGCTTCTTCAATTAGGAAACATTTGTCAATTTTGACTTCTAAAAACCTGTTAGACATCAATTAAAGACTAGTCTTTCAATAAAATATTAATTTTAAGTGAAAAACATTGATTTTTTGAACAAATCTGTAAAAATCATCATTCAAAAAAAATGCCGACCCTGATTTTTCAGGTTTTAGGGTCGGGCGGTTGAGGGCAACACAACAAATTTTTTTTGGCCTTATTGGCACAATATAGCCTATGCCAAAAGAAAATAAAAAATCATCTTTCTTGCTCTGCTTGGCCAAGTTTTCAACTTATTGGCCATTGAGGAAATAGTCTACTGCAGTTCCCAGACCCACAGCTGAGATACAAAGATCTTTGTAAAGTAACCCCCATTTTTGATAATCTCTCACAGAATGATTTTTTTGGTCTAAATTCACTAACTTCTTATCCAGCTGATCTGACAATAGGCTCAATTTTAAAACAGTAGGCCTATATATTTCATTACTTCAGTAAATGAAAGGATTGACAGGTTTCACTTTTTTCGTTAATATAGGCCTAAACAGTTTGGAAGATAAGCTAAGATATATAGTCCAAAATTTCATAATAACATTTATTTAATGAATGCAAAAACGAAGCCCTATTTCCACACGGGAAGGGGCACTCGAATTTGGAAATGACAGGGATGTGCAGACACCAGTTTGAAACTAGGTGTCTTTCAGTGAGATAATTGACACCAAAAATAAACGGGAGTCATTTGACGAAATCCCAGCGGTCATTCTTTGAGACTGCATGGGGAATATTTGACCCCAAAAGAGGGCATGATAAAGTAGCCCCTCCCATTCCCTTTTTGGATAACCTAATATGCAGCAAAAAGACTTGTTTGGACATCCCCCACCCTGGGTTTTACCCCTAAACCTAATCTATGAGGGTGTGAAAAACCAAACACCTGTATGATGATGCAGATTTCACAGTGATAATTGCTTGTGCATGAGAAACATGTATTTTTTATAGGGCACACGAGGACGCACACGACTAGTCCCAATGGGACATTTACTCCAGGTCACTATAGTTACACTTAATTGTAGCTGATACTGGCTGCTCAAAAGTTCATGGTAGTATTTATTCCACAACTCATTTTTCAAGTAAACTACACACAAACTGAATTCTCTGACTGGAAACTTTAAAATCCCATTTGCTTCATAATTGTTAATTTATAAACAGCTATAAAGAAATGTAAATTACTTATTTACACTGTACACATTGGCTATTTAGACAACATGTTCCAACTATATTGATGATATTTTAATACAAATCTTCAAAAATACAAAAATCAAATCAAGTTGAAGTTTACTGGCATTTCAATTAATATTATGGATTCACTATTTAAACAGGGAAGTGCCATTTAAAGCTATAGGATTAAAGGAACACTTATAAATTGTTCGATTAAAAAATGGTGTCATATTTAAAAAAAAATATATAAGTCAAAATGACTTCCCATAACTGCACTGCATTTTGAATTTAACCACTTGGACCTGCAAAATTGCTCTATCAGTGGTAGATGGCAAATAATACTTTCCATGTAGGCAATGAAGATATCTGACAGGGGTTTCTCTTTGGTGAGGCTTTTTGCGCCACGGTTGAGGACCGGGCCGAGAAGGCAACTAACGAGAGCACTCTGAAGAAGTCAGAGGCTGCCCTGACCAAGGGGAAGGGCAGCAAGTCGAAGAAGAAACGCAAGAAGTCCAAGTCTTCTGGTAAGCGTTCCTCTTCGTCGGCTCCGGCTTCAGCAGGTCGTGCACCACCGACTACACCGGAGCCCGAAGCTGCCTCTGCAGCACCCAAAAAGTCTGGGAAGCGCAAGAGTAGCGCAGGATCATCAGACAAGCCCCCAAGAAGAGCAAGCGTTCTTCCAAGGGGAGTAAGTCAGATCGTTCCTGAGGGCACGGCGGTCGACAGTCCATGCCGGCGGCAAGCCATCTCTCCGGGCACCTGGGTATTGTCGGTAGTGAGCAGGGGTTACAGACTGGAGTTCACCAGTCCCCCTTCGTGCGCCTGCACGTTTCAGAGGTCCACAGTAGTGCCGTCAGACGGCCCCCAGCGTCGGGCACTACTATCGGAGGTCACTCAGCTTCTCACGAAGCGGGCGATTGTCCCGTCTACCCCCCTTTCCCCAAGGGGTTTTGGAGAACATTCTTCTTGGCTCCAAAGAAGACCGGCGACTGGAGGCCCATATTGAACTTCAAGCCGTTGAACGAGTTCATCAGGCCCACGAGGTTCAGAATGGAGACTCTCGCTTCGGTGCTAGATCTTGGCATGGATGAAGGTTCTGGGCCTTATGGCCAGTATGGTATACCTCGTACCGTACTGCCGTTTTCACATGAGACCTATCCAACTGCACCTTCTCGCCTTTTACAGGCCCAGTCATCACCCGATATCCCTCGCGGTCCCGATGTCGGAGATCACGCGAGAGGAACTCTGGTGGTGGACCCATCAGCCCAATTTGACCCAGGGTGTCAGGTTCCCTGCACCCGCAGTACGTCATGTAGTGACGACCGACGCGTCAAAGCTGGGCTTGGGGGTCACTTCCACGGGACTCAGTCTCGGGCCTATGGTCGGTCACGGAGACAGAGTCCCACATCAACATTCTCGACCTATGGGCAGTGGGGACTGGAGAGAACTCTCCAGCACTTCGAGGGGGTGATCGTGGGATCTCATATCGTTGTCCAGATGGACAACACAACCGTGGTGGCCTACCTCAACAGACAAGGGGGCACCAGGTCACCTCGGTTGTGCCTGCACGCACTGCGCCTGATAGGGTGGTGCAAGTCCAGTCATATTACGTTGAGAGCGATGCACATAGCAGGCGTCACCAACATCCTCGCGGACGATCTGTCACGAGGGAAGGTGTCGGGACCAACAGAATGGTCCCTTGCTGCTCCGCAGGTCGTCCAGACGATCTTCGAGGTGATGTACCACCCCTCGATAGATCTGTTCGCATCTCAGCGCAATCATCAACTGCCGGTGTACTGCTCGAGGGTCGCGGACCCACAAGCGTTCGCCGTGGACGCTCTGTCCATAGACTGGGGAGGGATGACTACATACGCTTTCCCCCGATCTCACTACACACGAGGGTGGTGGCCAAGATCGGGAGGGAGGACTGCAACGTCATTCTAATCGCGCCGTTCTGGCCGAAACACCTGTGGTTTCGTCCGATGTTACCAGATCTACTCCGGATGCCCAGATGAGAGGTACCCAGTCCACCACTAGAGCACCTGCAGTTAGCTGCATGGCCCTTATCAGGGAACGCGCAGCGGAGGGAGGCTTTTCATCGCAGGGGGTAGACGAAAGTCTACCCTCCGTACGTATAGCCGGCGGCTGGCTCCCTACTACGCATGGTACGGTGAGAGAGATATCTCTCCCACTAGAGCGTCTGTGCCTCTAGTGGCAGAGTTTCTGACAGAAAAGTTCCAGTCAGGACTTCAGCAGGCCACGGTGGCCAACTACAAGTCGGCGATTCTCTCCGTTCATCGAGGATTCGAAGACGGGTCGACCATCAACACCGATGGGTCCCTCAGTCTTCTCCTCGACGGTATGTTCAACGATAGGAAGGTGATCCCCCGTGGGGTCTCAATACAGTCTTGGATTACCTTAAGGGTCATCCTTTTGAGCCCCTGTCAAAAGCGACGCTTAAGTACGTAACTCTCAAGATGGCTTTCCTATTGGCGTTGGCTTCGGGACGGCGGTGCTCAGAATTGCATGCGGTCTCGAAGTCAGCTTCCGTGTTCACAAACAACGGAGCGACGCTCTTTCTGTGCCCCGATTTCTTGGCCAAGAACGAGCGCAGTACATTCTGACACTCATCCCTCTCCATACCCAGAATTGGGCAAGGTTCGTCAGTAGCCGAAGACAGGCTGTGGTGCCCGGTGAGGGCGCTTCAGCAGTACCTCTTCCGAACACAAACCTTAAGAGGGACTCATGACCGCATATTCATCACCCATGCAGAAACTCATGGTCCAGCCGCTAAGCAAACTCTAGCGCGGTGGCTGGTCCGGGGCGGTCGCAAAAGATGCGCGCCCCAAGGCCCACTCAACAAGATCGATCTCATCATCCTGGGCCTATCGTAGGGGGTCCCCAATGAAGAGATCTGTCAGGCAGTGTCCTGGAAGACCCCGTCATCATTCTCTTCGATATACTACAAAAACGTCAGTAATCAGAGAGCAGGCGACAGGTTTGCCAGGGCCTTTCTGGGGCGTTGATATGGTGGTGGTGGGGTACAGGTGCAGACAATTCAGAAAACTCAGCATGGTATGAACCAGTGTTTCTATTCTTAACCACCATACTATAATAAGTGCGGGGGTTTTTGTCTGTATTCATGCTCATTTTTGTTTCCCGGCCGATGTGGGGGAAAATTATTTGACCTCAGGAAAACCGTGCTACCTGCTCCCGATCCCGATCAGATGCTGGCCAATCTTGTACCTCCATCCGTCGGTTACTTGCTAGATCGATCTTTCAGATGTTGATGCAAGAAGTATCTTAATCAACATCGGAAAGGGAAGATCGTCCGGTGTCGGAGTCTAGTCCAAAACAGAAATGTTTTGTAGACTAACCGGAACGATCTTACCTTTCCGATGTTGATTATTCAGACCCCGGCCGCCCCCTACAAGTTTGGCCGAGTAGGGTGCCCAAGTCGGATAAGGGATGATTACCGGATGTGACGTCACCAAATGGGTGAGTCCACTCGGGGGATCGGGGGTTTTTTGTTATTTATTCATTTATGTGGGACAAAATGACTATTGGTTTTTTCCACATCTCGGGATCGACGCAAGAAGTATCTTAATCAATATCGGAAAGGTAAGATCGCTCCGGTTAGGAGTCTACAAAACATTTCTGTTTTGGACTATTTTTGACTCAAAGTTTCATTTTAAGATGCTAGCCGAAGTTGTCAATTTGAATATTTGTGTATTCTCAATCTGTCAAAAGTATCGTATCGGAGAATGGCCGATACCAAATGGTATCGACCACTGGTATCGGCAGTATCGAGTATCGCCCAACGCTAGTACACCGCAAGTCCTCCATTAGTTTTTATCTATCTTTGTCTTGAATTTGTATGCCCATTCAATGGTTACTAATCCTATATCTCTGTTCACTAGTGAATCTGATCAGAGAAGATGTATGATCAAGCATCCTCTATGATCTGATTGAATCAAATTTTGTTTTTTGTTGTTATTGACAAAATACAGCAATTTTCACATGAAATTGACATTGCTAGCAGTTTTTAACATCTGCCAGGAAAACAATGAGGCTCTTTTTTTATTTATGATTATCAGGTGTTAGACCCACAAACACTTGCAAGTGAGTAATGCTGACTAATAAACTAAAAATAACAGCATTAACATTTCACTATGAAATTTTAATATGAAAATTAAACAAATAAATCGGCCAGCCAAAAATTGACTTGCAACCCTCAACCTCCTCCCCCAGGGCTCATTATTACCATGCATATCTGGAAGTTAAAATCTGGTCCATTGAAATTCCATTCCAGATTTTTTTTTGGGGGGGGGGGAAATACAAGTAAAATTCAAAGATTTTTTAACAATTTTCATTGATGTCCTCTATCCCACCATTGGAATTCCAGACTTTTTATGGAAATACAAGTAAAAATTCCAGGATTTTTTAAACATTTCCATGGATGCCCTCTATAGGCCCCTCACTATACATGGAATTCCTGTTATTTTTTTCACACATCCGGAAAAAATTCCATGATTATTCTGATTATTTCATGCATGCCCTCTATAGGGGTTTGATTGAATGCGCCTGGAATTCCATACTTTTTGCGGAGATTGGGTCTGGAATTCCAGATATTTTTTCAAAAAAAAAGTTTGCCCTCTATAGGGGTCTGATAGAATGCGCCTGGAATTCCGTTCTTTTTGCGGAGACTGGGTCTGGAATTCCAGATATTTTTTCAAAAAAATAGTTTGCCCTCTATAGGGGTTTGATGGAGTGTGCCTGGAATTCCATACTTTTTTGCGGAGATTTTGTCTGGAATTCCAGATACTTTTTCCAAAACAAACTTGGAATTCCAGATTTTTTTCCAAAAATAACATTTGCCCTCTATGGGGGGTCTTTTATTATCTGGAATAGCCCATTGTGTACCCACCACTGATCTTTTAATTGGTAGAATTCAGTCTAAACTATTATTAACATCAATCTACGCGTAATTGTTTCTTTTTATGAATAAGTTTTTCTTTGTTTTTCCTTAAATGTTAACATAGGATATGGACATGACAGCTGGTTGGTTGGACTCGGCATTTTTGTTGTCTACCAACCTGCTGCCATGTCAAATAAATGCCATATACCTGTATCGGTGGAAGCTCTATAGTCCGATGGTTCTTTATTCCGACGGTTCTTTAGTCCAAAGGTTCTTTAATCCGACGGTTCTTTATTACGAAGGTTCTTTATTCCGATGGTTCTTTATTTCGAAGGTTCTATAGTCCGAATTTTGAAAACGGTTCTTTAGTCCGAACATGAAAATAGGCTCTATAGTCCGAATTTAAAAAAGGGTTCTATAGTCCGAATATAGAACTAGGCATAATATTCCGAATTTAAAAAAAGGTTCTATAGTCCGAAATTGCAAAAGGGTTCTATAGTCCGAAACGGATACCGTGTTCTTTAGTCCGAATTGGTAAACAGGTTCTATAGTCCGAATTTTATTTTCATCATTTGTTTCAGTGTCAAATCATTCATTCTTGATTTCGTTCGATATTTTTTTCATTAGCTCTTTCTTAAAATCCCTTTCTCATTTTTGTTTGTTCTATATTCAAATTTCTTTCATTCTATCTTTATTATATTCTTTCTTTCTTCTCCTTGTTCTTTCTGTAATGTTCATTATTTTATCCATTATCTTTGTATTCACTGTTCTTTCATTTGGACTTCCTTTTAGTCTTTATTCAGTTGTTTCATTTGTTGTTTCATTTATTTTCTTTCGTTGTGTCTTTCCTTCTTTTGTTCTGTTTTTTTTTTGTGTGTGTGTGTGTGTTTTTTGTACTTCTTCAGATTTCTTTATAATTATTTTCGTTCCATTCATTGTTTTTCTTTTCGTTTCTGATGGTGTAAAAATATGTCAACATTTTTGGAGCAAATATCGTATTTTTAGGATCTTTGTTTACAGTAAGTTGGGGATATCAGGCGCGAACGCAGGATTTGTTTTTTGATGACGGGGGGGCAAAAGTAGCGTCATCCGTTTACCATAAACTCTGCTATTATCTAGCTAGAGGGCGCAGTAAATGTTAATGTTATAAAAAAAAATTCGGACTATAGAGCCTTTTTACTGATTCGGAATAAAAAACACGGTATCCGTTTCGGACTATAGAACCCTTTTGCAATTTCGGACTATAGAACCCTTTTTTAAATTCGGACTATAGAGCCTATTTTCATATTCGGACTAGAGAACCGTTTTTAAAATTCAGATTAAAGAACCTCTTTTAATATTCGGATTAGGGAACCTTTTTTAAAATTCGGACTATAGAACCTTCGAGATAAAGAACCGTCGGAATAAAGAACCTCTTTTAAATTTTTTTCGGACTAGAGAACCTCTTTTAAAATTCGGAAAATAGCGAATGCTATGAACACATGTTCGGACTAGCGAACCTTCGGACTAAAGAACCTTCGGATTATAGAAGCGTCGGATTATAGAGCAGTCCCCCTGTATCAAGGGGTTAAAGAGCTACAGGCCTTTGGGCCTTTGCTGTAATTCCTTCACTCATCGTTGTATTATGCATTTCCATAGTTTATTATAATATATATGTATTATTCCTGATATCTTTTATAATGTATTATTCTTATGTATTATTCTTGTATCATGTAATGAGTGAAAAGATAATAATAAAATCTAAATCTAAAGATATTAGGTTACATATTTCAGCCAAAAAACAAAAATAAAGTTCTTAATTAACTGCTTAATTAGCACTTAATTTCTTAACGAGGCACTCATATTGGCCTGTTATGCGTAACAACCGAGCTCATGTAGCCTCACTTATTTGTACTTTTCTAAAAGAATTTGAAGATAAATCCTAACAAATAGGGCATCATAGAAAAGCGAAGACTCTAAGCAATATCCCTGAGGCAAAGATTAAGTTGTGCAAGGATCTATTTTTTGTGAATGAAGTTTTTGATGTTGAGTAATGTTATGTAATGGTTTCCAAAGAAAGTGAATGAATGTTTGTTAAACTCACCCATGGATGTGAAAAGTGTAAAAAATTCGACCAAAACTCTATCGTATGAAATGAACAAATGATATAGTTCAAAATAAACATCTTTAGGATGACAAACAAAATGCTCCAGGAGCTCAGAGGAGATGATTTTCATGATCAATCCACTTCTCAAGACTGACTTTAACAGTGATTACAAGCTTTGTTTCTGCTTCAAATAACCCCTGTAGTAGCAATATATTTCTACTGTTGTTCTTAAAACTTTTACATACTAATGAACATGTGATTGGCAGTAAGTACTGAAAAAACAAAGTAGATAGCTATTTCCAATCATTTTTGACACCATTTTTACAAAGATCAATCCATTTTCAAGATGCTTGTTCAGAGATATTTAATAATGGACTAATAGATAAAGCATATAATGCCCTTTGATTTCTATAGTTAAGATGGTTAACATGTATAGTATTATAGGCCTAAATTATATTTCATTAAATTTCTTATTTTAAATGCTGTCATTATGATTTTCTTAAATGACATTTAAGTTTCAATATCAATTCTAAGGTTTCATGTTAGCAAAAATATAGATTTCTGCATATAGATATAGGTGGAAAAGCTGAAATTGCAGTGTGCATCTTAGTGTATCTGCATACAAGGTCACACTTGCACAATCACAATAGGCATACACAAAAGAATTTGACCATTTCTTTTGTGCTTACCTACACACAAGCAGTGTGTGCTATTTCTTGTTACTTCTGGTTGTTACACATTTGGTAGGTCTGATCTTGCTTATGACCTAATATGGCATTTAAATTCATGATTCTGTATAATGCTTGTATTTGAATTTTTTTTTTATCTTGATGTATATTTTAATGCGACTCCTGGGCTTCATGGAAGAACAGATGTTACCTTAAAACATCCACTGAAGGAGTAGCCCAGGCAAAAGAAGAAATAAACCAAAACAAAACAAAACAAAACTTAATGAATACGACAAGATGTACACACATAATTGTTTCAGTTAGATTGGTTTCATTACCATTGTTTGGCAATTATTGTGACGATATAAAGTTTGTGATATGGCTATTATTTTTTACAACCGAAAGGGCATTTTGTTGCAACTTAGGTGTATTTTTTTTAAACTCATTGCTCTGTGAATAATAATTTGAACTTACATTTCTTCATTTCTTAAATACATGTTTCAGTACTTATATAGTCTAGCACTACATGTTAAAGCAGACGATGTTTGTCAGTATGCGAAATCATATAACAGTTGATATTATGTGAAGTTTGATGTTCACGGTTATATGAGGAAAAGGAGTCATCTTGTGATTGTGATATGGCTGCATATTTGCAACCTGGTTTAAACTCATCGCTACGTGAATCATAATTTGAACTAAAATTTCTGAAATGCATGTTTCAGTAATTATAGTCTAGCCTTCCATGTGTCCATTTTGAACATTTTTGGCAACTTCATCAAATATAAGCTGATATGTCTTATACCGTATAGCATATTGTAGTCAAAGATGCCTATAGTTTTTTGAAAAGAAACGTTATATATACCATAGTAACGGTAAAGGCCTCTGATTGGCTAAATATGGGATCAAACCTGATTCACTAACACATGGTTCAAAGTGTGAAATGAGTAATTTACTTATTTCTCGCTCCATTCAGCCGGATTAATACAAATCAAAACTGCTAGTTTGTCTTCTTTGTTTAATACGCTCTGGAATTATCTATTGAGCACTCTAAAACCTCATCAGTTTTTTAAACTATTTATCTACTATTATAAATAAATCCAAGTAAGATAAATAATCCATAGTAAAGTGCTCAACCAGGAAGGGAGCTGATGAAGGGAGCTGATGAGTGCAGGTCAGCTTTGGCTGGCGTGCATGAAACAACGTTGTAAATAATGTTTTTATAAACCACCAAGTCTATTTTAAATGTATCTACTATTATAATATTATTTATATACCTCATCTAAAGTAAAGTCACGTATACCTTTCTTTCCAGCATCTCTTGACAAGACGAACACAATGAGCTGGTTTACATAGAAATTCAAGTATGAGTGCACTGAACCGCACTGTCGGTCATCTCGAGGGCGATACAATATATTACAAATCTATATGCGTATGGTTACCTGATTCAAGAAAATGCACGGTTGTTGAAAAACATTTTGCTGAGCAGATGTACAAAAGTTAATATGCCAGGGTTTTAACCCCTGAAATCTGATGACACGTCCCTTAATTTGCATTATATTTCATTGCGTACAGTTTAGCTTTGCCTGTTGTTCGCAATGATTATGACGATATACAATTTGTGATATGGCTATTTTTTAAACCGAAAGAACACATTGTTGCAATCTAGATTTAACGAATTGGCCTACTATGTGCATCATAATTTGTACTTATATTTCTGAAATGCATATTTACGTACCTCTAATGAAGCCCCATATGTTAAAGTAGACACAGTTTGTTAGTCTGAGCGAAATCATACAACATTCGCTTTTTCCGAAGTTTTATTTCCTCGATTTTAAAAATGAATAAGGAGAGAATCATGTGTAAAAGAATGGGAACGGAAGAAGGGAGAAACTATATTTTTGGAAGATACGAAGATAGGAGCTTGTGTTGCACCTCTACCTGTCTATCGATAAATTGGTTTCATCAACATAAAAACTTTTTATGGTTCTCCCGGCGGCAACTTTACTTGCATTTGCATTATTTTTCATCACGTATGGTTTAGTTTTGATTGATTCATTTTCCAAAACAGGTTTTTAAAAGTAGTGTATAAATGACCGAGCAAATCTTTTAAAAAACTATTTTCATTCACTGCAAATAAAACATGGCCTTAAAGATCCGTAACCCGATCGACAGCATCATCCCCCCGATTTTGTTCATTGTTGATGAGGTTTTGGTATCACATAATAAATACTATTTTTCTCATTACTATCCTGGAATTTGACGCTTCAAGCCGATGTATTTCCGGAGAAATCATGAAACACAGCGGTTTTTACAGGCTACCATGTAAATAATAAAAATTACTTCGGATTTCTGGGCAGGGAATTAATTGCGAATCATCAGTCTCCTCAACAGCAACTTTGGTTTCGCAACATACACATTCTGTGAAAAAAGCGAACTACACCAAGTGCTGAGGAGACGGTGCGCCGTATATAGTTAACAAAATTCCTTGACGATCTCAGTGGGCTAAATAGCTCCATTGGTTAGCGCATCATTCTTTTACCCGAGAGGCACCCGGTTCAAAACCCGGTATCGGAAGGGGTTTTTTTCCTGTTCATTTTTAACCCAAACTTTTTTATATTCATTTGAAATGTACACATTGCAAGGGGAAATATATTTTGTTTCCTTTTTTTCTGAAACGGTACCAAAAAAACCCCAAATATTTTCCGTCCAATAGGCCTACGGGCCGGGCATTGTACAGCATGTCAGCATTCGTCATTCTACTAACGGGAATTGTTGTTGTTGCTTGCCTGCCCAGAATGCAATTCACGTATACCAAGGTATTGGATTGCAAATTTGGCTATTTATTCACATTTACGCTGAAAATGCTCTCGTTTTTTCACAAAGCAGCATAAAGGGGGAGATATTTGATATTATTATGTAATTTTAAAGACAATCCATATCCAAAACCAATAGGGTTACACCCCTTTAAGCTTGGGTTCAAATGTGTATATCTATACTAATAAAATAATGAGCTCTGTGTGTCTGTCTGTCCGGCAAGCGTTATTTCTTTCTGCAACCATAATGGGCCGCAATACGATAACACATAGTAGGCCAACATACATGTAAGTATGAGACCATATATAACACGAGTGTATTGCCATTATTATTTCCTCTTACTTAATAAAATAAAAAGAAATTTACCAGAATTAAAATTCTACAACGGTTTACCTGGGCTTCGAACGCACACTCTATGTATTCAAAGTCTAATGCCTACACAACTGTGCTATCATGGGTCGTTTTGCCAGAATGGTGTTTGTTTATCATACTTATTGGTTACGCAATAATGTGCATACACACAATATACTATTACTAGTATATTAGTGCTATAAATACGTATATCATCTCCTAATCCTAACCCCAACCCTAAACCTAAACCCTAAACCCTAACCCTAACCCTTACCCTTACCCTAACCCTAACCCTAATCCTAACCCTAACCCTAACCCTAACCTTAAACCCTAACCCTAACCATAAACCCTAATCCTAACCCTAACCCTAGGATCCTAACCCTAAGAGCCTAACCTTAAGACCCTAACCCTAACAATAATGGAACTTCCCTCGGACTATGCGGTTAGTTATATATTGCGGCCCATTATGGTTGCAGAAAGAAATTAAGCGTCCGGCAATGCGTTTCGCTGCGCTTCGTCGCATCAATCCGATATTTCGGATATGTAGTATAGATAATCGGTGTCTTGTTGAGGTATGGTGAGCATGTTAGGCGAGACCCCGAAGGGTCTGTTTTGAACCGTTTATCTTACATATACGGTGAGCCAAAATAAACAAATTTGTTGTTATGGTTTATTCATTTTCCAAAAGACAAACTGGAAAAGCTGATATGATTATCTTGTGTAAGTTTAGGGTTTTTCCAAAATAAAAACACACCGAGACAGTGTAATACAGGGTGTATCAAAATAAGGTATACAGTTTGAAAAAGGCCGCTAGATTAAAAAGTATGAGGTCTGTGGTCAAAATTCTCTAGTTGATAATTTAATTAACATCTTGTCCTCCTATAGCTGAAAAATCACTGGCGTGTGACCAATAATAAGGATTTGGTGGCTACTTTTGTGAACCGTGTATAAAAAGCAGTTGCGCGAAGTCAATAAAAATCAAAACAACATACAAATCACAAAAAAAAGTCCCACCACTTTCTTTACTTTTATTGACAGTTATTGACAGTTTTAGTCTTGGTCTTCCACATGCCCACAATTCTTCTGTATGCAGATTTCGGCTCTTCTCAACATGGCGTTCACACCATGTCTAATGAGAGGCCTGTCCTGCCTGAGAATGTCAACTTGAGCAACTTGTGAAAACATTTAATGCAAACTCTGCTTCATCGACAATGATGAAATCTTCCAGGAAACATAGGGGACGGGCAAGAAGCCACTGACAGAATACAATGCGACGTTGGTGATCTGCTTGCTGAAGTTGATGTCTCCTATATCGTCTGATAGGGATGAAATCGCTGAAGTCATACACGAGTTATTGGGCTATTCCAGAAATTAAAGGCACACCCCCTAAAGAAGACATGGGATTCCCAAAAATTTTCACCAAATTTTGCTCTGGGAATTCCCAAAAAAAATGGCCTTTATGCTCACAACCCTAAAGAAGACATGGGAATTCCCAAGAAAAAGATGACTTTTTAGGCTTAGGAATTCCCAAAATTTTTGGCAAAAATTTGCCTGTCTTCTTTAGGGGCATTGGGAATTCCCATTTTTTAAGCATTTTTTTTTCAAAATGGGAATTCCCATTTGTTTTTTGATAAAATTTTGGTTTGGGAATTCCCAAAATTTATGGTAAAATTTACATGTCTTCTTTAGTCCCATTTTTCCCATTTTAGAAGTGCAAATTTTCCTCCCAAAGGGGTTGTCATTATTCTGGAAACCCTAAAGAAGACATGGGAATTCCCAAGAAAAGGACACCTTTTTAGGAGTGAAAATTTCACCACATCGGCCATTGTTTTATTATTTTCAAAACCCTAAAGAAGACATGGGAATTCCCAAGAAAAATGTCCCCTTTTTTAGGAGTGGGAATTACCCCCCGTAATTATTCTTAAAATCATAAAGAACTAAAAAGAAGCCACATGAATTCACAAGAAAAAGACCCCTAATTTCTTTTTTAGAAGTGGACATTTCGAAAAGGGGATTCTCTAGAATTCCCGAGAAAAAGACCTTTTTCAGGAGTGGGAATTCCCAAGAAACTATTCTTGCACATATCATATAGGGTGGAAAAGTTTGGTTCAAAAAGTACACAATTTTGTTCTTCTCTGATTTACCACCATTAAAACATCTTGTGTTAAAACCAATGTGCTAAGAACATTGTAGGCTTTCAAAAAAATCAAACTTGTAATAATGAGTTATGTTGCCTTGCTGCTGAGATACAGCACAGATCCTAGAAATCAGGATCTGTGGATACAGTGTGTTCAAAAATCATACATAATTTTAAAATATTTTATGACTTTCTCAATCAAAACTATGAGCCATTTCCTAATCAAATGGCCATTAAAAGGTATGTAAGATTTGGAATTCCAACCAAATTTAACATGACGTGAGCTCGGTGGGGGGGGGGGACACTTCAATTTGAAATGGATATAGGTGTAGGGCTGGCACTTTCGCACTAAGGGGCATTTGGTGAGAGCAAAATGTAAAAAAATATGGGGTCAATGGGTGAGAGCATGATTTTGGGCATTCGGTGAAAGCAAAATGTAAAAAATATGGAGTCATTGGGTGAGAACATGACCTTTTTTTAAATGGATCTTTGGGTGAGAGCCGAAACAGTGCCACAAAAACCTCAAAATCAAATTTCTAGTTCTAAATGGCTTCAAATCAGTGATAAATGAAAGTTGCTGTTAAAATGGAACTTTGGGTGACAGAACATGTGTTCGTAAAAAATATGGGGTCTTTGGGTGACAGCGACGCTGAAAAAGGGGGTCTTAACAGCTCTACATACGCGTCACCTCCAAAGTTGGAGTGCCCCCTCCCCCCGGGACGTGAGCACATGCCCAACTAGACAGATATCCACATTGACATCAAAATTGCTGGTGTAGACATGATTAGCCTACGCAAAATTATCTCATACTATGCAGCAAAAATAGTAATGTGTAGCGTAGGTCATCTCGAGACAATTCTATGTATTATGTAGTCCTAATCCAAAAACAGCCTAATATTTCATGACCATGATGACTAGTTATATTAAATTGCTGGTGAAATCTTACAACGGATCCTCATTATGTAGTTGAAAATTAGATTTTAATAGCTAGTCAGTAAGTATTTTGCAGTATCTCAGTACCAATGAACAGCTTTTTAGTTGTGACTGTCCTTTTTTTTAATAATATCACCATTCACCAATATACTAACCCTAACAACGGCCCTAATCCTAAACATAATCCTAACCGTAACACTGATGCCTAACTCTAACTAAACCATAGACCTAATCCTAAAAACATACTAAATAAACTTTAAAGAAAGTATAGCATAAATAAATAAATTTTGGATTTATAGCATGCCCATGTAACAGTGACATTACCATTATTTTTCGGGGCGTGTAAAGGGCGGTTAATTTTCAAGTGGGAGTAAAATAGTCCAAAAACTTTAAAGAAATCTTTAAACAATGTGGGACCATATTTCAAAACATTTGCTTGTCTTCTTTAGGGTCACTGGGAATTCCCAAGTTTTTAAAGCATTTTTTATAAAAATGGGAATTCCTAATTTTTTGGATAAAATTTTGGTATGGGAATTCCCAAACATTTTGGCAAAAATTTGCATGTCTTCTTTAGGGTCACTGGGAATTCCCAATATTTTTAAGCATTTTTTATCAAAATGGGAATTCCCAATTTTTTTGGATAAAATTTTGGTCTGGGAATTCCCAAAAATTGATGGTACAAATTCACTTGTCTTCTTTAGGGGGGGTGCCATTAATTTCTGGAATAGCCCATTCTGTTAAAGGTTGCAGATGGTATTCCAAGTCCATTTTGACGGCAGCTAATTTGACCTCCGGCTTGCCCCGCCTGCAGAGTCTGCAAGCTTTAATAGAATAACTCGTTTATGACTTGCGATTTCATCCCTATCAGACTATAAGAATATTAGCAGCAGATCTTCCAGTTCAGGGCGACCACAATGTTCTCTGTTCAGATTACGACTCGTTCCAGTTATCTGATACTTCGCAACATTTTTGTAATAGCGCCACGTGAAGGGGACGTGCATTTGGGTACTGCTGACGGAATCTCCGAAGCACTTCTGCTGGACTCTGGGTGCGATGGTACACTGCAACAAGGAAGGCCCTTTGCTCTGGCATGTACTGTGGAGTATCCATTTTAATGTTGCTATTCTCCTTGTCAAGTAAAACCTAGCATATGTAAGGAAATAGTTGCCCTGATTTACCAAAAGTCACGTGTTATGTAACTCACACATGCACAGGATTGGAACCCTAACAATGAGGACAAATGATTGTACACCTGCATGTTTCTCTTGACTGCACAACAATAACAAGCACCGGGCATTTAAACCCAATTGACTTCGCGCAACTGCTTTTTGTACTCGGCTCACAAAAGTAGCCACCAAATCCTTATTAATGGTCACACGCCAGTGACTTGTAGGAGGACAAGATGTTGATTAAGTTATCAACTAGAGAATTTTGACCAAAGACCTCATACTTTTTAATCTAGCGGCATTTTTTAAACTGTATACTTAATTTTGATACACCCTGTATTCTTCCCATGTGTCCTGCGTTCGAGTCTATGAGTCTTATCTAGTGACAATTGCAAGTGATTTTATCAAATCAATACAGCATTGATTTCAATCTATTTTACGGGAGATTCTATTCAATTCACTTGTGGTCCTATCCCACTCGATAGCCTTATTAATTCTTGATACATATTCGTAATATCAATAATGAATATGAAAATAGTTCAAAGGTCAAATTACCAAAGTGGGTGTGTTTTACCTAGATATGGCGGTAACTCATTTAACACCATAGAATATATATTTATTTTTAATATACTTATAGAACAAATGCCCTGAACCAAATCAACGCATATTCCTGGGTACCCTCCTCGACCTATTTTGGTTGGGGTTAGGCCGCGGATTGTTGTAGTTTTTCTGCAGCTAGTCTTGTGGCCTGTAATGTACTGCATTTTAGGTGCAAAATATCCTTGGTTGAACTTAATTTGTAAGACCTCATGGCTCTGTTTTGTTACCTACTTTGTCGGAATCTGCGTTAGTTGGGAGAGGGGGGACAAAGGTAGATTGACATCCTCCTCCTAATTATACAGGCTTTAAGAGACATAATACAAACTAATTAGCATTATTCAATAAAGGTGTTCTGGGTGTCATTCAATACACATAAGTATTGTTTACCATCTTCAATAGTAATATGCATAAACTTGCATAATAATTTATGCTGATCGTGTAAAATTCAAAATTAGAGCCCTCTCTAGTTCGATCACTTCATAATGTACTTTGATGCATTTTAAGTTTGTTGAAATGTCCAAGAAGTCAAATAATGTGGCCAGTGTTTCTAAATATGAACATGTACTTCTCTTGTTCAAAATTTATTGACCTGACCAAGATTATCTTGACCTGACTAAGATTATCTTGACCTGACCAAGATTATCTTGACCTGTCCACATTACTTGATATAATCGACAGACTTTGAACAAAAGAAATACAATAGATAACGGAACAAAAGAAGAGGGCTAGACGTATATAGATAGATATCGGGCATTCCATGTTTATGGGGTGGTTTGAAAGGTCATCGGAGGTCAAGGTCAAAGGTCAAAATTTCAAATTTGTCCGATCGGGCCCAAACTAGGTAGGTGAAATCATTGATACGAGGGGAATATATGCCCAAAATAAAATCGCGGTCAACCGAGATCAAAGGTCATTACGGAGGGGTCAAATTTCAAACTTTGTCCGATCGGGTTCAAAGTTGGTGGGTGGAATCCTTGATATAAGGGGAATATATGCCCGAAATAAAATTGAGGTAAACCGAGGTCAAAGGCTATTACAGAGGGGTCAAATTTCAAATTTTGTCTGGTCGGGCTCAAACTTGGTGGGTGGAATCGTTGCTACAAGGGGAATATATGCACGAAATAACATTTAGGTCAACGGAGGTCAAAGGTCATTACGGAGGGGTCAAATTTCAAACTTTGTCCGATCGGGCTCAAACTTGGTGGGTGGAATCCTTGATACGAGGGGAATCAAAGCTGAGGTCATCAAAGGTCATCAGGCCAAGGTCATCTAGGGTCAGAGGTCATATGGGGTCATTGGGGTCAAACAGCATCGCTATCATGCTGGTGGTGCTCTCATGTACAGCTACAGTGTCCTTGCAGCTGCAGGTGCCCTAGTTTAATTATAAAAATGGTGAACTTTCAAATTTTATCACTCTTAACGTGTTTTAAATCTTTAACTGTTTAATTGGTCAAATGTGTATTTAATCGAAACAATGGTGACATTTCCTGTTATATAAATTCTCAAATCTTTTATTGTTTAATATTTTTGGAGACATGTCCTTATGCTGGTATTTTGACTCGTATCATGGCATTGTTTTGAAAATCTAGAATTGTTTTGAGAAAAAAACTATCACAAGTTTTGTTTGCGTTTGCTTAAAAATTTGTTTATTATTACTTTAATTTGATATTTTATAAACGTACGTATATGACTTTGGTGTGTTATATTCATTCATCTTTATTTCTTTATTACACCACAACAATTAACACATACATTGAATGAGGAGGTTCTCGGAAGGCCGGATTGCCTGTATTAAGAACCCCCTGTCCTAACCTTTTAGGACAGCAAACCTATATAACAATAGGGTTAAAGTCCCTAACAAAACATCAATTTCTGAAACTGACGCTGATTTGAAGAAATCAAATGACGACTTTTCCTCAAAGCCTTATGGAAGGGACAAGTCTGATAAGAGCGTTTGTAACAGGAAAAACCTAATGAACTGCAAGAGGATGCAAAGTTCACCTACCATGACATGACTAATAGGAATGGGAAGTTCTTGGTTGATCTGGCAATTGAAAGGAACCTGATTTGTGCTAACACTTATTTTAGGACTGTGGACTTTCTGCAGCCCAGCAGGAAGCGAGTACCAACTGGATTATATCCTTCTTCGTAAAAAAATGGAGAAACAGCCTACTAAATGCAGAAGCATACAATACATTCTCAAGTGTAGGATCAGATCATAGAATTGTGACATCAAGGATCAGACTCAGCCTGAGAAAGACCAAGACCCTGCCTAGAGGGAAGAACCATGACTGGAAAACACTCTGCTCAGACTCCAAGCTTCAGGAGCTATATACTGTTGAAGTACACAACAGGTTTCAACCCTTGGAGGAAGTGGAGGAAACAGCTACTGAGAGGTATGAAATATTCATAAAAGCCAACAGGGAAGCAGCAGAAAAGGTGATACCAGTTAAAAAGAAGAATAGGAAGGTGCGGCTTTCAAGTGATATCAGAGTGATGAGAGCAAGAGATGACATCAGAGAAACCTATGATGCGTACCAGTTGGATGCAACTGAGGAAAACAGACACAGATATAAGGAAGCCAAGGCAAACTTAGAGGAAGCATATAATACTGCTACGGAAGAAGATGAGTAAAAGGCTAAGAGCAGTTGAGGAAGCGCATGACAACTGCAAGCATGGATAAAGCTGGAAGCTAATTAATGAAATAACTGGAAGGAAAGCATCAATGAAAGGTCAGCTGAGGGGAGACACACAGAATGAAAGGATTAGCAACTGGTTCACCCACTTTAAAGATCTTCTAGGTAGCCCTCCAGAAATAGATGGAGAAGATGAGGATATTGTACAGGTGGCCAAGGATCTAAACATCAATGTGGCACCATTTAGTTAGGAGGAATATGCAAAGGCAAAGTCTGCACTAGTAGAAGGGAAGAGTTGTGAAGAGGATGGCATTCCACCAGAGGTACTTAAAAGATGTGATCTGGATGGCATAGTGTTGGAGTTTTGCAACAATGCACTGATTAAAGGAAGCAAGCCTGACCAGTGGTCTATCCTCAACATAGTACCAATTCCTAAGTCAGGAGATCTTAGTCAAGCAGGAAACTATCGAGGGATGAGCTTAAGCTCAGTTGTAGCCAAGATATTCAACAAAATTATTCTCAATAGGATCAGGCCTGAAGTAGACAAAGTGCTTAGGATCAATCAGAATGGTTTCAGGGTCGGCCGAACAACAGTAAGCCACATACTGGCCCTAAGGAGGATCATTGAAGGAGTGAAGGCTAAAAACCTGCCTGCAATAATAACTTTCATAGACTTCAGGAAAGCCTTTGATACCATTCATAGAGGAAAGATGCTGCAGATTCTCAAAGCCTATGGAATCCCTAATCAACTTGTGGAAGGTATAGCAAGAATGTATGAAGATACCAAGGCAAAAGTAGTTTCTCCAGATGGAGAAACTGATCTGTTTGGTATACTTGCTGGTGTACTGCAAGGAGACACCCTTGCCCCATACCTCTTTGTGGTGGTTTTGGACTACGCATTGAGGGAGGCAGTCGAAGGCAGAGAAGAGCAGCTTGGATTCCAGCTGGAAAAGAGAAGAAGCAGACGAATAGGACCTGAAGTGCTAACAGATTTAGACTTTGCAGACGACATAGCCCTACTTTCAGAGGAAATCCATCAAGCAAAGGGTTGAATCATCTGTTGGAAAAGTTGCCCTCAAAATGAATGCTTCAAAAACAAAGTTATGTCTTTCAACCATAGTCAAGAGATATCTATGCAGACAAACAATTGCACCAAACTAGAAGAGGTGGGCGACTTCAAGTATCTGGGTGCATGGATGGCTAGCACGGAAAAAGACGCAAAAACACGCAAAGCAGCTGCATGGAGAGCATGTAACAGCCTCAACAAAATCTGGAGGTCAACTCGCAAGGAAATTCAAGACTCGTTTATTTTCTGCTACCGTTGAATCTGTACTAACCTATGGATGTGAAGCATGGACCATGTCTCCCAGACTATGTAAAGAACTTGATGGTTGCTACACAAGAATGCTTAGAGCAGTTTACAACATCAATTTGAAGCAGCACATCACAAACAAAGAGCTGTATGGGGACCTACCGAAACTTTCACAGAAGATCAGAGAGAGGAGGACACGTTCGCTGGGCATGCATACAGAAGCAAAAATGAGCCTGTAGCCAAGCTGATCCATTGGACACCAGAACATGGAAACAGAAAACCTGGTAGACCCCCTCTAACATACGTGGATGTATTGAAACAGGACACTGGACTGGATGTTATGGCTTTGGGAACGGCCATGCAGGACAGAAGGGTTTGGCGTGCTGTTGTAGTTCGAGGACAACACTCATCTTAAGCAAAGTCCTAACCTTAAAAAGTTACAACAACAACGAAATATACTACATTAACTATATTACAGATAATACGATACACAATTAAATTACTTTAAGCCGTACAAGGAAATTTGATAAAACACTAAATGTAATTAGGAATAATATTATCTTTCACTTTGGTTTTGAAATGCTTGATCGTACTTATAGTCGTTATATGTTTCTCAAGTGAATTCTACTTAATTGGCCCCGCTGTTTTTAAGGTTTTATGAGCGAAAGTCGTTTTAGATTGAGGAATCTGGTAATCTTCAGATTTCACACCACCAAATAGTATATATGGTTGTGCGCCCTTGAATTTCACTTCTCAGAAAAACCCATTGATTCTGAATATAAGCATTAAAATGAGCAGAAATTTGCATAATTTTAGCCAAATTTGGATTGGTCATGATTAGTAATATTAATTCCTGCAAGTGTACCACAGATGGGAGAGATCGAATAACTTTTAATGATTTTAAGCAGCCTTTTCTTTACAGAAACACCGGCATGGTTTTGCCTGAAAAATAGGAAATTCCCAGACATCGTAGACTTTGAGGGCCAGTCGTAAAAAATAATGACGGTCAACCTATATTTTTTCCCAGCCAGAGGGATCAGGCAAGGGCTGATTTCAACCATCATAGCTGTCGCTTAAAACTGAGTCGCTCCTGTGAAGAAAAAATGACGTTTTCTTAAGGCAAATTTAGCACATATCTCTATGGGACTCTGATTTGGTGGTGTGAGATCTGAATGGAGCTGTGTGTGTGAGTCTCAACTTTTGATTGAGCAAGTTAGCCCTGTGCCTAATTCGTGTTTGGATTCACCGAAGAAGTGCATTGACTGAATTTATGTAATTAAAGGCTAAAATTGAAGAGAACTGCAACATTTGCTACTAATATACCAGTGCTAAGGTGAGTTTATGACCCAAAATGTGTGTTTGAGTGAAAGATTCCATTTCGTAGAGTGACTTAGGCCCATGCAATGTAATCATAATATTTTGTAAGCTTACATTATCAATGGCATGCAATGACTCAGTGCCAGATAGAGAAGACATTGCAGTATGGTGCTAGGGTACTGGTCGGAACTCATGAAATAGGCGCCTGGATCAGGTAAGCTTACGGTTTGTGGGTTGGTGGGGGGTAGGCTAATTAAGCTTATGATTCCACTACTGGTAACCCAGGTAATGTTTACAATCATGATGGTATGCAATGACTCAGTGCCAGATGTATAAGACATCAGTATATGGTGGCACGTGGGCTAGGGCACTGGTTGGAGCTCATAAAATGTGTCCATGGATCAGGTAAGCTTAGGGGGGGGGGGGGGTTAGACTTAAGATTTCACTAATAGGCCATATAATTCAACACTTATAATTCAGACATTGTGGGCATGTTCTTCTTTGTTTTTGTGTGTCTGCCTGGTTACTTGTCCCTCTTGACTGTAAATTGCTGAAAGCCTAAGTCTTGGTGAATTTTAACATGGTAATCACAATGCTATCTTCAGTAGATAGCAGATGTCACAAACACAATGATTCTGCTTGAAAAAAAAAATTTAACCAGCTTCTTGCTCAAATTATGCTAAAAATAAGTTAATTAGATTAAAATAGTCTGAAATTAAGGATAATCAGAAACATGTTGCATCATTCAGATTTCACACCACCAAATAGTATATATGGTTGTGCGCCCTTGAATTTCACTTCTCAGAAAAACCCATTGATTCTGAATATAAGCATTAAAATGAGCAGAAATTTGCATAATTTTAGCCAAATTTGGATTGGTCATGATTAGTAATATTAATTCCTGCAAGTGTACCACAGATGGGAGAGATCGAATAACTTTTAATGATTTTAAGCAGCCTTTTCTTTACAGAAACACCGGCATGGTTTTGCCTGAAAAATAGGAAATTCCCAGACATCGTAGACTTTGAGGGCCAGTCGTAAAAAAAATAATGACGGTCAACCTATATTTTTTCCCAGCCAGAGGGATCAGGCAAGGGCTGATTTCAACCATCATAGCTGTCGCTTAAAACTGAGTCGCTCCTGTGAAGAAAAAATGACGTTTTCTTAAGGCAAATTTAGCACATATCTCTATGGGACTCTGATTTGGTGGTGTGAGATCTGAATGGAGCTGTGTGTGTGAGTCTCAACTTTTGATTGAGCAAGTTAGCCCTGTGCCTAATTCGTGTTTGGATTCACCGAAGAAGTGCATTGACTGAATTTATGTAATTAAAGGCTAAAATTGAAGAGAACTGCAACATTTGCTACTAATATACCAGTGCTAAGGTGAGTTTATGACCCAAAATGTGTGTTTGAGTGAAAGATTCCATTTCGTAGAGTGACTTAGGCCCATGCAATGTAATCATAATATTTTGTAAGCTTACATTATCAATGGCATGCAATGACTCAGTGCCAGATAGAGAAGACATTGCAGTATGGTGCTAGGGTACTGGTCGGAACTCATGAAATAGGCGCCTGGATCAGGTAAGCTTACGGTTTGTGGGTTGGTGGGGGGGGTAGGCTAATTAAGCTTATGATTCCACTACTGGTAACCCAGGTAATGTTTACAATCATGATGGTATGCAATGACTCAGTGCCAGATGTATAAGACATCAGTATATGGTGGCACGTGGGCTAGGGGCACTGGTTGGAGCTCATAAAATGTGTCCATGGATCAGGTAAGCTTAGGGGGGTAGACTTAAGATTTCACTAATAGGCCATATAATTCAACACTTATAATTCAGACATTGTGGGCATGTTCTTCTTTGTTTTTGTGTGTCTGCCTGGTTACTTGTCCCTCTTGACTGTAAATTGCTGAAAGCCTAAGTCTTGGTGAATTTTTAACATGGTAATCACAATGCTATCTTCAGTAGATAGCAGATGTCACAGACACAATGATTAAAAAAAAAAAAAAAAATTTAACCAGCTTCTTGCTCAAATTATGCTAAAAATAAGTTAATTAGATTAAAATAGTCTGAAATTAAGGATAATCAGAAACATGTTGCATCATTCAGATTTCACACCACCAAATAGTATATATGGTTGTGCGCCCTTGAATTTCACTTCTCAGAAAAACCCATTGATTCTGAATATAAGCATTAAAATGAGCAGAAATTTGCATAATTTTAGCCAAATTTGGATTGGTCATGATTAGTAATATTAATTCCTGCAAGTGTACCACAGATGGGAGAGATCGAATAACTTTTAATGATTTTAAGCAGCCTTTTCTTTACAGAAACACCGGCATGGTTTTGCCTGCAAAATAGGAAATTCCCAGACATCGTAGACTTTGAGGGCCAGTCGTAAAAAATAATGACGGTCAACCTATATTTTTCCCAGCCAGAGGGATCAGGCAAGGGCTGATTTCAACCATCATAGCTGTCGCTTAAAACTGAGTCGCTCCTGTGAAGAAAAAATGACGTTTTCTTAAGGCAAATTTAGCACATATCTCTATGGGACTCTGATTTGGTGGTGTGAGATCTTCATTATTTCTCGTATGGTACTTGTGCAGAGTACCAGAGGATGATTTAAGCACTTCCCAACAAGTCTTGCGGTTAGCACAGCTGTGTGAGTGAACATGACACCACTGCCCGTCCACTGCATACACACGTGCATGGTTAAATTTGAATTTGGACAGATATATTTACAATAAAAACACCTTCTAAAAGTTGGTCGATTTCACATTTTATGTTATCTACAGAAGGCGTGAATTATCCTTCATGCATACATCACTTTAGATCTGAAATCGACCAAGTAATAATGACACACGGGCAATTCTAAAACAACATCTTTTGCACAGAGTTCAATGGGATTTGAAAAGTAAAGTGGCAGTTGAAACACTAGTGATAACACTTTTACAGTGCATGATGGGGCTTCCTTAAATCATCCTCTGGCAGAGTACTCTGCCTTACAAAATACTTATGAAATGCTTCTGGAAGTTGATTGGTAAAATGTTTATACATAAAAGTACTTAATTCAAGAATGACTTAGGTAATGACTATTTGATACAATTCGAAGTGCCCTTTTTTGCAACTTGAAAAGTTTATCTAAGTATGTTTTACAAGTGCGGCCCCATGCTATAATACCGTAATTAACATAAGGAAGTATCAGTGTACATTACAATGGCGGCCATTCGAAAGATGCAGTAGGCCTTTTTCTCCGGGGATTTTAAATAATTTTAAGTAATTTATGTTAATTTTAACTCTCAAATCATGGAAATTACTTGGAATAAGTCATCGTGCACCATTCGGGCAAATGAAGAAATCGACTTTCCGGAAATCTGTAACAAAATCAGCACCATTTATGGCCCAGGAGCTTGTTCTTCGAAGAAAAGTGGAGTCATTTACAAATCGACTGGTATCGACATGGCTACCATCACGACCTATGAGAGCACCGCTACCATTCACGACGCTAGGTAATGGTTATGTTTATTGGGTGGAGAACACCTTCCCCAAACTTCTTCAGGATAATGATTCATTCAGTGACGATTTGATATCAAACTTCGAACTTTCCATCGAACAGTGTGTCGATGTGGAGACATCACAAGATCAGAATGTCAACCACCAAAGTCAAAACTCTGAATTATGCGCTGATCCGCCGTCTGTTGTGCTGAATGATGATGAATCCGAATCACCTGAAAATATCGAACTTGTAGCCATAGAACAGCCCGTCGAACAGAGTGTTGATTCTTCGACAGGCTGCCATGATTCACCCAGTGACGATTTGCCATCAGGAAACTTCGAACTTGTAGTCATAGACATAGAACAGCCCGTCGAACAGCGTATTGATTCTTCGACAGGCTGTGACTTGCTGATAGAAAATGCCGAACTCAAAACCGAGATAAGAGTCCTAAGAGAGTTCTTAAACAAAGCAACACAAAACAATCAAAACTTGCACGAACGAGTGTTAGAACTTGAACTAAAGGCTGAAAACCTGAAAGGCAGAATCCATGATATCGAGCCACTTGAGTTCGACGTCCACTGCGACAAACTTCGAATTGTTGCACTGGAAGATACCATCCGCGACCTTCAAACCAAGACAACATCGCATGATACAGCTGTCCAAACAGATGTGCTGGATGATTCACCTGAAGTTACAGTTCTCAGCCAGCAGCACCAACCAACAGTAACAGATACGAATGCCTGCCGATTGAAGAAGCTGACGCACATCCTGACCTACAAGACCAAGACCAAGGACAAGAGTGGCAACATGTGCAGCGTAAAAAGAAGAAAAAGAAGAGCACCGGAGGTAGGCCTACATCTCGTACGACAACGAAGACAGAAGAAACCAGAAGCAAGAAGAGGAACAAGAACATTGTTATTGTTGGCGATAGTATTAGTAGAAAAATGGACAAACAATGTAATGAAGAAGGGAATGTGGTAAGGTTATGTTTTCCTGGTTGTAAGGTTGACGATATCACTGACAGGGTTGACAATATCATGAGTGGTGAAGGTGAGGACCCGAATGTTATTGTTCACGCTGGCACCAACAATATTGCCAGAAATAGCAAGAGCACTATTGTGAAGAAATTCAATGCAATGCTGGATAAATTTAAAGAAAATTGTCCAAGTGCCACGATTGTGGCATCGGGGATTTTGGACCGAAGGGATAACTGGAACCTAAGGAAGAAAGCCCAACTCGTGAACAAGTCGATTGAAAACTTGTATAAAGGAAAGGGGATTGGATTTATAAACCACGATTTTCTCATTCATAGAGAAGGCTGGCTTGCGAGAGACAGGCTTCACCTTAGCCCACGAGACAATGCGATTCTGGGCGACGCTTATCGCAACGCTATACGCGACGCTTTAAACGCGTAGTTAAGGGGGTCTACAATATAATCGACAGTGACTTTGACAATCCTACAAAACAGTCAAAGAATACCTCTAAGACAAATAATTCTGAAGTTTTAAGTGTTAACATTCTGATGTGGGTCATTTTCCTGGTTATCGAATGCATTGTAAAATTAACAATAATGGTAAAAGGCATCCATACGGGGGAATTCACGGGATCTCGGTTATGTATAAAGATCACCTCGACAATAATATTAATTTAATTGATCAATTCTGATTGCGTCCTTTGGATAAAAGTTTGATCATAGGATCAATTTATATTCCTCATGAAAGTTCAAAGTATTTTTCTGTCGATATTTTCGAAGATATTGAAGATGACATTATTTGTTTACAAAGTAAGTACGATAACATTCCTATCTGTCTAATTGGAGATTTTAATTCAAGAACAGGGCTCTTGAATGATTTCACTACTGCCGATGAGGTACTTCACAACATTGATCCGATTAACAAATGTCTTGGCGATTCCAAGGCAGATCTTGAATCTCGTGGATTCTGTACTGATAGGCAGAGCTTAGATAAATGTACTAATAAGAATGGGCACAGGCCAATTGAATTATGTAAAAGCTTTGACATTCATATATATTATTAATGGTCGTTTAGGTGAAGATGTGAATAGGGGAGACAACATATGACAACGCTAGTGCGATAGATTACGTCATAGCGTCACCAGAGCTGTTTCCAGTAAGTAATTTTTACGTAGATATGTTTGATAAGCTAATGTCAGATAAGCATAACCCAATATGTTTATCTCTGCAGTACATCTCTAAGACATCTACTACTTGTGCTAACATATCTAGTTCAAACAAGGAATGCGTTCAATCTTCTGGTGATGAAGCTGACAAGTTACTCATTAAATAAAAATTCCTTTAAAAGGAATAGGGCGGGCAAATGAAAAATTGTCAAGAGAAATGAAAGAATGAGTAAGTCAAGTTCACAATTAAAAACAGGGAAAATATGACACAACATCGATTTCCAATGGGTGTTTGTTATTCCCCCATCGGGAGGTTGTGTCATATTTTCCTTGATTTTAATCTTATCTATTGCTTATCCTTTGTTCTCTGCTGGTCAGTTGGAACAGATTTTCCCTGTTTTTATATTAACCCTTCACATCATAACAGAAGACGTTTTATGTTAACATTTTATATAAAACATTGTTATAAAACTTTTGTAGATAATAGTTATTTAAAACATTTTCGTAATCATACCTAGAGTTTTTTTTATCATCAGATAGAAAGACTTCTGCTCATCTTCTCTGGTGAGACAACAGGGCTGGGGTATCTATCCATATCAAAGTTTAAAAATCTGTCATATCAATTTCCTCAATATGTTGTTTTGATACAACTTATGAGGGGAAAAGTTTGATTTTACAATATTTCAATATTATTTTTTAACTTTGTAACTTTATTATGATTAACATAACTGTATTTCAAAGCGTCAAACTATATCATTATTTTGTCCCAACAAAAATAATCCAGGGAATAAAATATTCATTCATATGTTTATTTATTTTATTCAACCTGAAAGGCTGGGATAGGTCAATGTCAGTTAAGTACAAGGATAATTTTAATAATTCTGAAATTGAACATTTAGCTACAGTAATTGACAATTTTGATTGTGATAGAGCTAGCCAAGTTGACGTGGATAATTTGACTAACGCAATTTGTCAAACGTATATCAAATCTGCCATAGATGCGGGGCTTACTACAAATCTGAAGAGGACTAAAAGTCACATTGGACATGATGGATCCAAACGAAAAAGCTCTACCAAACCATGGTTTACAAAACTGTCATGAATTAAGAAGTGACTATTTTAAAATCAAAAGAAAATTCAAGAAACTTAAAGGTCAGAAGGCCCTTAAGGACGAACTTCGTGAAAAGAGCTTATAGTTTATAAAAGATGTATCAGGAATGCAAAACAAAAGTATGTAAATGAATTTCAGGAAAATCTGCGTAATCTGAAAACCTCCAGTCCAAGAGAATACTGGAAACTCCTTGATAACGCAGCAAAGAAAGATGTTAAGACAGGGAACATTGGAATATCGGAGTTTTTCAGCCATTTCAGTAAACTTAACGACGACTCACAGGAAGGTTGTCACTCTGATAAGAATTTCGACCCGCGGTCAATAGACCATGGTATTAATGATGAAATTAACAGGCCCGTTGAAGAGGTTGAAATTCGTGATCAAATCAAGAAATTGAAAAACAACAAATCCGCTGGAATTGATTTTCTCACTAATGAACTTCTGAAAAACAGCTAGGATGATTTGATCACTATCATTTGCCAATATTTCAACTTGATTCTTAACACTGGTATAGTTCCAAGTGATTGGACAAAGGGCATTATCAAGCCTATCTTTAAAAACAAAGGCTCTTCAGATGATCCAGATAACTACAGAAGTATAACTTTGCTGAGCTGCGTGGGAAAACTTTTTACTTCCGTTATTAATAGTAGACTATCCAATTATATCGAAGCTGCTGGGATTCTTGGTGAGGAACAGGCAGGATTTCGTGAATAATATGCAACTACAGATCATGTCTTCACTTTATACTCTATTATAGATCTGTATCTTCATAAGAGAAAACGGGTATACTGTGCTTTCATTGATTACAAAAAAGGCGTTTGACCTTATTGACAGAACGTCTCTCTGGTTGAAACTTATTTCAAACGGTATCAATGGAAAGATCATTACGGTTATTTACAACATGTATAGTAATGCTAAATCGTGTATTATGAATGGCAATGAAAAGTCTGATTATTTCAATTGTAATATGGGCGTAAGACAGGGTGAAAACTGATCTCCACTTTTATTTGCAATGTATTTAAATGATTTTGAACTTTTCATAAGCAAATATTTTAAGGGACTTGCAGATATTGAGAAGGATATAAGAACCCATCTAAGTGATGATGATGTAGAAGTATTTTTGAAGTTATTTACACTTCTCTATGCCGATGACACAATCGTTTATGCAGAATCCGAACTCGAACTTCAATGTGCTTTAAACGCCGTTTATGACTATTGCCAAGCATGGCATCTTACTGTTAATACTAGCAAGACGAAGATAGTTGTGTTTTCACGCGGCAAAGTGAGAAAGTGTTGTAACTTCAAATTTGGTAAGGACTTAATTGAAAATGTGGACAACTTTGACTATCTTGGAATTAGGTTTAACTACAACAACAATGTTAAGAAGTCCATTAACAAACAGATTACTCAGGCAAGACGAGCAATGTTTAGTTTGATTTCAAAAGCTAACAAACTCGACCTTCCTATTGATATTCAACTTGAGCTGTTTGATCAACTTGTCCAACCTATTCTTCTCTATGGTTGTGTGAGATTTTGGCGGTTGGTGACATTTCTGAAATTGAACAACTCTATTTGAAGTTTTTTAAACAAATTTTAAGACTCAAACGCAATACTACAAATTGTATTGTATATGGTGAATTGGGAAGGTGTGGAATGAGTACTGTTATCGACAAAAGAATGGTCATGTTTTGGTATAAACTAGCCAATAGTAAACACAGCAAGCTTTCAAGCATGGTGTACAGGCTGACACGAGCTTTATATGACAAGGGAATTTATCAATCAGCGTGGCTGACAAAACTTAAGTCTGTTCTTGACAACACTGGTCTCTCATATCTATGGAGCATGGATTTAGAAATGGTTAATCAATCTTGGCTTAAGAATACTATTGGTCAAAGGCTTGTCGATATCTCTAGACAACAATGGAATGCTGAAGTAAATGCCAAAAGTTCTTGTACTAATTACAGAATTTTTAAGACAGAGCTTCAGTTTGAAGAATATCTCACCATCCTCAACCAACGCGACCGTATCAGACTCTGTAGATTTAGATGTAATAACAGTAAAATACCGATCGTTACAGGGCGTTACCAGGGCATTGAACGGCAAAATAGAATATGCCCTTTGTGTACAAATGCTCAACTTGGGGACGAGTTCCACTATCTTTTCCAATGTCCGTCTCTGGCTGAAGAGAGGAAGCTGTTCCTAAAACAGTCTTACATCTTCAGACCAAACACTCTCAAAATGAACACTCTTTTTAACAGTCAGAGAGGTAATGAGTTATCAAAACTTGTAATGTTTTGTCATTGTATTATGAAAACTTTTAATTGACTCATATTCTGATATAGATGTCATTGCAATTATTATAGGTCTATATATGTTTTTGGACACTTTTGTTATATTGTATGATATTGTAGGTTATGATAATTATGTCTTATTGTAACTCTCTTATACCAAATGTTTTGGTGGCATAGAGACAAATAAAACTTGTAAAAAAATTGTAAACAAGAGCTATATAGAAAGTCATGCGAGACATGACACACAAGCCGACCTGTTAAGGTTATTAATTATTTTAAACTGTTGTGATTTGGTAGTTCACAGCATCTTACGAATGGTAGTGGGCTTTGGCAAAAACTGCATTGCTCAATTCATAGCGAGCGTGTAGAAGAATTAAAACATCACAGATATACTTTTATAGGTGCTGTGGTTCTTGAGTTACGTTGTAAAGAGGGCTGAAACAACAACACTTTTGTAAAACGTACATAACTAATTAACAACAATAAATTAAGCAAGTTTGCAAAGTATACGATTTGTAGATTGAACATTTGCAAAACATCAAGGTGTTAATTCTCAATAATATATTGATCTAGATAATGAAAATCGATTTTTAGGTTGCTTCGACCAACAATACCTCGTCTACCCTTAATGGGTCAAGTTTTAGCAATTTAGAAATTTGACCTTTGACCCCTAAACTTTGACCTTTGGGGTCATAAATATTTTTAACATGTCGTAAGAATAATTTCTGTTGAATTTGAGCTCGATTGGACCAATTTCGAAATTTGACCTTTGACCCCTATAACTTGACCCTTTGGTCACGGATGGGGTCAACTGCTCTTGCATTGTGCTTAGGATGTCATAAGAAAGATTCCTGGTGAATTTCAGCTTAATCGGAACTTATACATGGATTTTGATTTTTTTTTTAATTTTTGATTTACCTTTTGACCCCCTTAATGAGCTTTGACTTCAATGGAAAAAAAACCTTACGTACACCGACAAAATGCATTGTTCCAATTTTAATTAAAAAATTCTACTATGTTTAGTTGTTGAGTTATTTAGCTAAAAACAGGAAGTGACCCCTTAATGACCTTTGACCCCCAAAATAAAAATACCATGCATACATCAGGTAGCACTGATTCATGTATGATGGTTATATTACTCTGGTCTGTTTACATTAAG
The DNA here is from genome assembly GCF_039555335.1 of Amphiura filiformis. Taxonomy (NCBI): domain Eukaryota; kingdom Metazoa; phylum Echinodermata; class Ophiuroidea; order Amphilepidida; family Amphiuridae; genus Amphiura; species Amphiura filiformis. The sequence continues at coordinate 14,919,396 of NC_092638.1, forward strand.
AGATACAATTTTTTTGAACATTTTTGATAATTTTAGTTTTTGACCGGAAGTAACCCCTTAATGACCTTTGACCCCAAAACTGTAGGCATCCTAAAGACCCTGGCTAGTAGCGATGCATGTGTGTTAATGGCGACTCTCTGCTATGTAATTTGTAAAGACAGTGATTTTTTGAATATTTTTACAAATTTTTCAGACTTTTACCGGAAATGACCCCTTAATGACCTTTGACCTCAAATCTGTTTACAAGTTTTGAGCACTGGTTAACGTTGATTCATATGCATGAGTCACATGATCATTGCATGTAATTTGTGGAAGGAGTAGCATTTTTGTGAAATCAACATTTTTGACCATAAGGTCAAGGTCAAAGGTCACAGCGAGGTCAAAGTCAAATGTAAGGTTTGGCCTAGTCCAGTGGTCATTTGGCTCAAGTATGGTTGAAATCTGTCGAAGCATAAGAGAGCTAGGGCGAAACGTGGCAAGTCACGCGAAATGTCACGAGTTGCCAGAAGAAGAAGAAAGAACTAGAGTCAACAGACGCTGAATACAAGCCGCAATTTGACCCTATAACTTGACCCTGGGTTACGGATGGGGTCAACTGCTCTTGCATTGTGCTTAGGATGTCATAAGAAATATTCCTGGTGAATTTCAGCTTAATCGGAACTTATACATGGATTTTGATTTTTGAACATTTTTGATTGACCTTTTGACGCCCTTAATGACCTTTGACCTCAATGAAAAAAAAACCATATGTACATCGACAAAATGCATTGTTCCAATTTTAATTAAAAAATTCTAACATGTTCAATTCTTGAGATAAAAATTCTTGAAGTTATTCAGCTAAAAACAGGAAGTGACCCCTTAATGACCTTTGACCCCCAAAATAAAAATACCATGCATACATCAGGGAACACTAATTCATGTATGTTGGTTATATTATTCTGGTCTGTTTACATTTTGAGATAAAAATGTTTTGAACATTTGTGATAATTTTGGTTTTTGACCGGAAGTAACCCCTTAATGACCTTTGACCCCAAAACTGTAGGCATCCTAAAGACCCTAGCTAGTAGTGATGCATGTGTGCTAATGGCGACTTTCTGCTATGTAATTTGTAAAGACAGTGATTTTTTGAATATTTTTAGACTTTGACCGGAAATGACCCTTAATGACCTTTGACCCCTTATCTGAGCACACCCTATAGACACCGACTAAAGTCAAGTCACATGATATAACCATGTTCTCATCGCATTAAATTTGTGGAAGGAGTAGCATTTTTTGTGAAATCACATTTTTGACCATTATAGCTAGGTCAAAGGTCACAGCAAGGTCAAAGTCAAATGGAATGTTTGGCCTAGCCCAGTGGTCTTTTGGGTCAAGTTTGGTTGAAATCTGCCAATTCCTTGCGGAGCTACATGCAGTTGATTGCGGTTGCCAGAAGAAGAAAGAAAGAAAGAAAGAACTAGATCTGGTTACAGATCTGGACCTAGCCGGAGCCGGAAATGCCTGTCTTAAAGTTTATGGACGTCTCACACCATTAATGGTGCATCACTGTAGCATGTAGGGGCTTTATCCGTCTTCCATAGGCTGAGATACAGCTACTTTTCCGTAATTTTAAACATTTTTTGCAAATTTGACGTTTTGACCTCTTTAATGACATTTGACCCCAATATAAAAAAAACCTTATGTACACCACAAAAATGCATTGTTACAGTTTAAATTAAAAAAATCTACTATGCTTAGTTATAGAGATAAAAATTCTTGAAGTTATTTAGCTTAAAACCGGAAATGACATCTAAATGACCTTTGACCAAAAAAATAAAAATACCGTGCATGCATCAGGTAACACTAATGCATATATGAAGTTTATGTCACTCTGGTCTGGTTACGTTTTGAGATTTAAAAAATGAACATATTTTATGATTTTTGGTTTTTTGACCGGAAGCGACCCCTTAATGACCTTTGACCCCGAAACTGTAGACACCCCAAAGACCTTTATTAGTAGCAATGCATGTGTGCTAATGACAATACTCTGCTATGTAATTTGTAAAAACAGTGATTTTTTGAATATTTTTAGCATTCTGACCAGAAATGACCCCCTTAATGACCTTTGACCCCTTATCTGTGAACACCCTATAGACACCAACCAAAGTCTAGTCACATGACCTAAGCATGTCACCATCACATGTAATTTGTGGAAGAAGAAGCATTTTGAAGATATATGGTATTATACCGGAAATGACCCCTAAATGACCTTTGACCCCAAATCTGTGAACACCCTATAGACACTGGATATAGACAATGCATATGTGCAAGTGACGTCATTGTAGCATGTAACATGTAAGAGAAGAAGCATTTTGAAATTTGTTGCCAGAAGAAAGAAAGATCCGGTAGCATTTCAAGACCTAGCCGGTGTCCCGGCTAGGTAAAGAAAGAAAGAAGAATTGAGAAGAGACAGAACTAGAGCTACTGTGGCTCACGAGCCACGAATGTCAGGCGATGACTTCTGATTGACCTCATTTGACCTTTGACCTCGGGTAAACGTGAGTTGACTACTCATGCTATCTCAAATCAAGGATAATTTGCATCACATTTAAGCCCAATCGGGCCTATTTTAACATTTGACCTCATTTGACCTTTCCTGTCCTGTAACCTTGGATGACCTTTACGGTTTTATACTCCCCAAGTGTCAGGGATCATTTCCGCAAGTTGTTACAGCCTGATCGGAGCAATATTTATTTTGACCTGACCTTTGACCTCAGATGACCTTATTGGTTTCATACTCCCCAAGTGTCGGGGATCATTTTCCCTAAGTTACAGCCCAATCGGAGCAACTTTAAATTTGACCTGACCTTTGACCTTGCATGACCTTTTTAGTTTTATACTCATGAAGTGTCAGAAATTGGTTTCCCTGAGTTACAGGCCAATCGGAGCAACTTTAAATTTGACCTGACCTTTGACCTCAGTTGACCTTTGCGGTTTTATACTCCTCAAGTGTCAGAGATCATTTACCCCGAGTTACAGCCCGATCGGAGCAACTTTAAATTTGACCTGACCTTTGACCTCGCATGACCTTTGTGGTTTCATACTCCCCAATTGTCAGGGATCATTTTCCTGAAGTTACAGCACTATCGGAGCAACTTTAAATTTGACCTGACCTTTGACCTCACATGACCTTTCCGGTTACATACTCCCCAAGTGTCAGGGATCATTTCCCCATAGTTACTGCAAGATCGGAGCAACTGTAACATTTGACCTTGGATGACCATAGCTGATGTTTCATGATCCCCTTATGATTATTATATATAAGTTTTAGCCCAATCGGACAAATTTCAAAATTTGCCCCCCCCCCACAAACCCGAGTACTGGTATTCACCATTATTGCTATATAGCATTTACCATATAGCCTTAGTGTGTATGTATTGATTTTCATAAATGCATCATGGGAAGGAATATAATTTGACCACCATCCCCACCGCACAAGCAACTATACATGTAGCATTTATCACATACCTTTAGTGTGTATTTTCATAAATGCATCATGGGATAGCATCATTTCCAAACCTTTAGTGTGTATTTTCATAAATGCATCATGGGATAGCATAATTTCCAAACCTAACAACTCTTACCTCTTTTATTATCAAAATAGCAGCACAATATTTACTGTTAATTTTCCTGGTAACTTAAAACCACACCAGTAGACATGCCCAAGCATGCAACGAAACTATATGCTTATCTCTTGTTATCAAATAGCTGTTTCCCTGCACAAGGTTGCTGCCTCTAATGATAGCTGCTTCATTACATTTCACGCAAATATTTTCACAAAATGACCCTATTAAGCCTTACATGAACTTTGACCCCAATCTGTGGTACAACTTATTTGAAGCTTGGGCCAGCGGTTCTTGCTGACCATGTTTGGTGGTCATAGCATGTCATTTAAAGGAGCAGTAGCATTTTTAAGATTTTCACAAAATGACCCCTAATAACCCTTACATGACCTTTGACCCCTATCTGTGTAGAAGTTATATTAAGCTTGGGTCAGTGCTTCTTGTGGCCAAGTTTGGTCAACATTGGTCCAAGCGTCTGGCACTAGTAGCAATTTTGGTTCTACTAAAGAAGAAAAAGAAAGAAAGAAAGAAAGAAAGAAGAAGATTTAGGAGCTTCACAGTATATCAGGCGGATAAATCCGCCTGACATAACAAGCCGACATTCGTCGTCGGCTTGTAAGAAACTAGAGTCAACAGACGCTGAGTACAAGCCGCAATTTGACCCCTATAACTTGACCCCTGGGTTACGGATGGGGTCAACTGCTCTTGCAGTGTGCTTAGGATGTCATAAGAAATATTCCTGGTGAATTTCAGCTTAATCGGAACTTATACATGGATTTTGATTTTTTTAAAATTTTGATTGACCTTTTGACCCCCCCTTAATGACCTTTGACCTCAATGAAAAAAAAACCTTATGTACACCGACAAAATGTATTGTTCAAATTTTAATTAAAAAATTCTAACATGTTCTGTTTTTGAGATAAAAATTCTTGAAGTTATTCAGCTAAAAACAGGAAGTGACCCCTTAATGACCTTTGACCCCAAAATAAAAATACCATGCATACATCAGGGAACACTGATTCATGTATGATGGTTATATTATTCTGGTCTGTTTACATTTTGAGATAAAAACTTTTTGAACATTTTTGATAATTTTGGTTTTTGACCGGAAGTAACCCCTTAATGACCTTTGACCCCAAAACTGTAGGCATCCTAAAGACCCTGGCTAGTAGCAATGCATGTGTGCTAATGGCGACTATCTGCTATGTAATTTCTAAAGACAGTGATTTTTTGAATATTTTTTACACATTTTTCAGACTTTGACCGGAAATGACCCCTTAATGACCTTTGACCTCAAATCTGTTTACAAGTTTTGAGCACTGGTTAACGTTGATTCATATGCATGAGTCACATGATCATTGCATGTAATTTGTGGAAGGAGTAGCATTTTTTGTGAAATCAACATTTTTGACCATAAGGTCAAGGTCAAAGGTCAAAGCCAGGTCAAAGTCAATAGAGCTAGATGCAGTTGATTGCGGTTGCCAGAAGAAAGAAGAAGAAGAAGAAAGAAGAAGAAAGAAGAATTGAGAAGAGACAGCACAAGCCGACGTTTGACGTCGGCTTGTAAGAATTAGAGTAAGACAGAACAAGCCGACGTTCGTCGTCGGCTTGTAAAAAACTTGTAAACAATATAATGAATATAGAATATGCTCAGGTACGAAATGTTTAATTTTGTTAATGATTCCTATACCCTTTGACATGTTTTTGTGTCAGTTCCTGGAGAACTGACACCTTCTAATACAGCTTTGACGATCATGTGACAAATCGAATCTGTGACGTCAATATTGATATCGATATCAATTAGGCTGTTCCAGTAAATTACATACCCATTGGCCCTTGGCTGTTCCATTTAATTTACATACTCCCTCTGAAATAATGGCCCCAAAATAGCTGTTCCATTTAATTTACATACTCCCTCTGAAATGGCTGTTCCATTTAATTTACATAGGCCTACTCCCTCTGGAATAAATTTCCCCTAATCAAATTGCATAGCTTCACTGTAAAAGAGAGAATTTTTTAACGTTTGTTTTTTACTTTAAAAAAATAAAAAATTTTGTGTCAGTTTTGGTTTGGGTCCGAAGCGACATGCTTCCATGCTGAATAGCAGAAAATGGGGAAAAATTACGTACTTTAACAAGGCAAAAAGCAACTTTTCTAGGCATTGTTGACGCGAAAGAAAGTTTCCTACTATAAAGACCTAATTTTTGAGATGGTTTTCTATGTTTGAAAGTGCAAAATTAACAATACGGCGCCCGGTTATACCACCGCGTTCAGCAAGTCATCATCACGACACTTGTAAACAAACCGTGTTCAAGTTTGTTTTGACAGATGACGTCAGACGCGATAGTGATATAATTCGCCATCTTCGTCCTGTGAAAAAATTTGAAGAATAAGCTAGAAATAGAAGGCTGACGCTGCGCCAAAACACGTATGTAAGTGTATAATTATTTAATGATAGATGAACTACCACTAAATGGACCTGTCAGTGCAAAACTTCTCATGCAATTCCATCTTTAACATTACATTCAAATAATAATTACATTGTAAATTGGAACTAACACCAATTTTTTCAGGAATATCTTGTTTGCAATGTTATCAATATGATTTTTCCATGTCAAGTAACTGTTCTCGTCAATTGTTACTCCAAGAAATTTAGCTTTTTTAACTCTTTCGAAATTCGTGCTATCCAATACAATGTTAACACTATCATTATAAATACATGTTTTACGACATCATGTAATTTGTCTTGTTTGCATTTACAGACAGCTTATTTGCTTTAAACCAATTATTGACCTCTTCTAGTTCCTTGTTAATGAGATCAAATTTAGATATAATATGTGACCCCTCAGCACAACTGAGCCCTGAAGTCGCCAATCATCATTTTTGATCTATTCAACCTCCATATTCTGCTTGTACTTAGCTTTAAAATAATGTTTATCATGTCTATAGTATTTGACATTTAAGTAGTGAAAAATCAATAAAACAGTCAATAAACCCTGTGTTTCCTATTGTTTATTGTTAAGTTCGATGGAGCATATCTCAATAGTGGCACTGGCGACATCCGGGCTCAGTTGTGGAGGATGGTCACATATCTGGATATGAATAGGTAATAGTAGTGTCGTCTGCAAACAAAACAAATTCTAGAACAGATGGAATATTTATAATATCATTAACATACAGTATGAATAGTCATGGGCTTAAAATCGACCCCTGAGGTACACCACATCAAATGCTCATATAGCTGGATTTACATGAATTGTAATATACGTATTGTTTCCTATTGTACAAATAATCTGTAAACCAATTTAATACATTTCCCCTGAACCCATAATACTCTAACTTGTATAACAAGAAGCTGTGATCAATTGTGTCGAAGGCTTTAGACAAATCTTAAAATATTCCTGCTGTAGTTTCATTATTTTCAAGTGAAGTACTGATTTTATCAACTAATTCAAAATTTCCATATACGTAGAATGATTAGACCTAAAACCAAATTGTTTTTCATTTAAAATATTGTATTTATTAATGTAATTCATGCATCTGTTGAGCACTAGTCTTTCAAGAATCTTTGAAAAACATGGAAGAACAGAGACAGGTCGATAGTTGGAGAACACGTCATGACTATCCTTCTTATAGATAGGGATTACTTTTGCAATCTTCAATTCATCAGGGACTTTTCCAGTAGTAATGGAAATATTAAAAATTACAGTGAGAGGTATTGATATTTCGTTTGCTATCCTTTTGACAACAAAATTGCTTGTATCATCATGACCGGCACTTTTATGTTGGTTGAACCTTTTATACAATTTCCTCTTTTACAACTAGTTTCATATACATGTTATTACTTGATGGTGTTGTCAAGTAATCATAATAGTTCTTCCCATCTGTAACTATTGTGGATGGTAATTTTGGCCCAATGCTTGTAAAAAAAAAAATCATTAAATTCGTCGGAAATCATTTGAGGATTAGAGATCACATGACCTTGTGTACTTGTGAATTGAGTTTGAATGTTACTTTTCTCATTACGTCCAATGATATTATTGATTGTTTTCCAAGTTTTTCGTAAATTATGCTTTACTGTTTCAAATTTCCTTTTGTAATACTCTCTTTTCGATTTTCGTATTAAACTGTTTAATTTGTTTCTGTATTTCTTGAATTTCTTGAATGTATTAAGCCTTTCATTACATGGCTTCTGTACATAACCTCTTATACAACTTATTTTTAGTATTTATGCTTTTGTGTAAGCCTCTGCTTATCCAAGGAAGCCTTGGTTCTCTTCTGTTATTGCACTTATATTTTTTCATAGTTATACTCGTAAAAAGGGCATTATTTACAGCACCATCATTATTAGTAAGAATATTATCAATTATATATTGGTTATATATTTTGAAATTGTGCCTGATTCATGATTTTGTTTTATACCGAAAGAAAATTTTGTTCCAATCTAGTTTTAACTAAACTGGCCTACTATGTGCTTGGTAATTTGAACTTAGATTTCTGAAAAGTATATTTCCGTACTTAGCGTAGCCTCATATGTTAAAGTCGCCACAGTTTGTTAGTCTGAGCGAAATCATACAACATTCGCTTTTTCCGAAGCTTTATTTCTTTACACGGTTACAAAGGAATAAGGAGAGAATGTGAAGAAGAATGAGGACGAGGAGAAGGGAGAAATTATATCTTTGGAAGATATGAAGAGGAGCTTTTGGTGCAGCTCTACCTATCAATAGTATGGTATCAAAGGCAAATAGAACTCTAGGGTTCATAAAAAGAAATTTGTACTCCTGCTCAAAAGAAATTAAAAACCTGGCATATAAATCTCTAGTAAGACCACGTCTGGAGTATTGTGGGTCCGTTTGGGATCCACACACGAAAGAACTCACACAAAAGATAGAAGCAGTGCAGAACAGAAGCGCAAGATTTGTATGTAGTGACTACGAAAGGCTGAGTAGTGTAACATCAATGAAAGAAAGTCTAGACTGGGACCTGTTAGAAACACGCAGGAAGGCTACAAGAGTCACCATCTTCCACCAATCGCTAACAGGTCACCTCGCCATTCCACTGGAAAACATCGTGCACCCAGTCCGACGCTCATCCAGACATAGCAAATTCATACAATTTCAAACATCCAAGAACTGCCTGAAATACTCATTTATTCCACGTACCACTGTTGACTGGAACAATTTACCTCCAACCATAACATCTACTCCGGACAAGAAAAAGTTTAAAGAAGAATTACTACAATATTACACAAGAAAAGCAACCAACAACTAAGAACAGCAGCCTAGCACCAACTGCTTGTTTGACCCCTTTCAGGGGCGTTAGGCAGTATCCAACCAGAACCAGAATTGGTAGGTTCTTGTCGTAGTTAAATGGTGACATTAATTTTCAAACCATAGAAATGTGATCACTTACACCTCTGCCCAATGCGTCAACAACAGCGCCAGCTTCAAGGAGACTCCTGCAGTAGTTGTCATGGCCATTATATGCAGCCCAGTGTAATAATGCAGTCTTACCCTGTTTAAGAAAAGAAAATAATCAACATTCCCATCAATACCAAAACAGGTCTGTATAATGTTTTTTACTTTTCTTCATATCTTTCAAACATTTGTAAGTCCCTGGACGGTCAATAAATTTAAATAATTTTTTCATCTATGGAAGAAGCCAACATTAAATATGGATTTTCACCGGATTTTTTTGTTGTCATTTTATCACGTACAATAATTTGTTTAAACATAAGCATCAGTAGACTTCACCAACCCCATGAATCAGTGCGTATGGATTAGCTTTAACTGATTCATTAAACTTAATTGCTTCAGTTAGAATTGTTTTATTATCATTATTTGGCAATGATTGTTACGATATACATGTATAGTTTATCATATGGCTAAATTTTTAAACCGAAAGAACATTTTGTTTCAATCAAGTTTCAAATAATTGAATTGTGCATCATAAGTTGTACTTTAATTTCTGAAATGCATATGTCCGTACTTATACGAGGGTTGGTCAATAATATCCCGCAACCATTATTTATCTCCGCTCATGCATGACTTAGACGACTGTTACTTACGATCAATAAAGTTTGTACCTTTGTCTTTCAAAACACATAACAATTAGTATCAGAGTACCTTTAATTACGTAATCTCATTTGCATAAAGTCATTGCCATATGTACACTGACGATTGTCAACATTGGCGCGAAATTTGAATTGTTGTTGAGGAACGTGTAATAAAAAGAAGCAGAAGTAAGGAACAAAGCAATTTACAAGCCTTATTTTTGGTTTAAATAAAACAAAAACAAATATGATTATTGGTATGGTATGAGAGATCATAGTCAGGACAATAGAATTTGTTGCAATAAAAATAGAAATGTGCGCATGCGTGGATGGTACGCATGATTGAAAGTACCAAAAATGTATGAAAAAAGTAAAATTTCATCAAAAAAACCCACTAAAATATGACTAATACAAGGTTTGCGGAACAGTAGCCGTGTGAGTGAATTGCTATACCAAGTCTTATGCTAGAATTAGACACACCTTTCGAAATTCAAATTTGTTATTCAATCCAGAGCCTCTCTATGGTGTGCTACTTTGATTACAAAAACAAGACCTTTTGAAAACAAAGGTTTATTAAGAAAGAAATGTTTGTGATTTCACCACTTTTTAATAATCAGTAGATACCCAATCAAACCAGGTACCAGTTGTTAAATTTTGTCATCGATTAATATTTCTATCTCTTATTATGTAAAGATCAATAGGTGATAAAGCCTACTCAAAATTGGAGATATTCAACACGATCCCTTTTCTTTAATAAAAATGGATATAAAAAGAGTACAGCATCATTTCTATGTTATCGGTCTACAAAGTTGCAAAAACCGCGCCAGATTCCATACTTTTATTCTCGAGATATTTGGAATTATGTAACAATACCTCAATTTGGCGCAAGCTTTTCTTGACTATTTTTCACCATAAATCAGGCAGTGCCCATACACTACTGTGTTTATGCTAATGTCATTACGTAATCAAGTATTCAGCATCGCTAATACATATTTATTTTAAAAGATAAAAGTACAAACTTGTATTTAGTGTAAGTAACAGTCATCCAAGCCATGCATGAGCGGAGATACACCATAGTTGCGGGAACTTATTGACCACCCCTCGTAGTGTTGCCTCATATGATAAAGTCGCCACAATTTCTTAATCTGAGCGAAATTATACACCATTCGCTTTGTACGAAGCTTCATTTCTTTACACGGTTAAAACGAATAAATAGAGAATGTGAAGAATAATGAAGACGACAAGAAGAAAGAAGGAAGGGATGAAGTATATCTTGGGAAGATATGAAGAGAAGAGCTTGTGTACCTCTACCTGTCAAGTGATAAGTTGGTTTCGTCAACATGAAACTTTCTTATGGTTCGCCCTGCGGCAAATTTTCTTAACAAGTGACGTTAATTTTGACACTATGGAATTGTGATCACTTACATCTTCGTCTAATGTGTTAACAACAGCACCAGCTTCAAGGAGAATTTTGTAGCAGTTGTCATAGCCATTTGCTGCAGCCAAATGTAGTGGAGTGTTACGCTGTTATAGAAGACAGTAATCAAAATCAACAATTATGTGGGTTTTTGTGTGTGTTGGTTAATAGAAATACATAATAAAAGATAAATATTTTTTGCTATGGAAGAAGCATTAAATACAAAACAGAGGAATATGATCAAGATATTTGCAAAATGGTTTAATACTTCAGGGCATAGAGAATAGCCACATAAATAATCAGCATTGATTAATTGATTCCTTAAACCTGATAAATAATCCTCATAACAATACAACAAGACATCTATGTTGTTTTAGAACCTTTGCTTGTTTGCCAATGTTTGTGACGACATGTAACTTGATCATTCGGCAAACATTTGTTACAACCTTATTTGTGTATCATAATTGGAACCTAAATTTCTGAAATGTTTATGTTTTTTTTAATCCTACAGTTTTATATTATAATGTTGTGTTTTTGTGCTGTTTCATAATAACTTTTTTAAACCCATGCTGTATTTCCAAACACACTACGCAAACACACCCCTATAATATAAATCATAAGAATTTAATAAATTTGTTTGCTTTTTATATTGTTAGTTTCAAATTTGTTTCATTCCTATTTTAAATTTGTATTTTGATGTGCTATATTGCTGATATATTTTAAAATTGTATTTATGGATATGATAATATGGCATTTAAATTCATGATTCTGTATAATTCTTGTATTTGAATATTTTGTTTAATTATTTTAATGTATCTTGATGAATATTTTAATGCGACTCCTGGGCTTCATGGAAGAACAGAGGTTACCCTTAAAACATCCACTGATGGAGTAGCCCAGGCAAAAGAAGAAATAAACCAAACCAAAACAAAACAAAACTTAATGAATACGACAAGATGTACACACATAATGGTTTCAGTTAGATTGGTTACATTACCATTGTTTGGCGATTATTGTGACGATATAAAGTTTGTGATGTGGCTATTTTTTTACAACCGAAAGGGCATTTTGTTGCAACTTAGGTGTCTTTTTTAAAACTCATTGCTCTGTGAATAATAATTTGAACTTAAATGTCTGAAATGCATGTTTCAGTATTATGTTATAGCAGACGATGTTTGTTAGCATGCGACATCATACAACACTTGCTTTATGCGAAGCTTGATGTTTACGGTTAAAACGGAATGAGGAGAAAATGTGGAAAAAAATATGAAAAGGAGACATATTGTGATATGGCTACATTTTTTTTCAACCTGGTTTAACTCATTGCTACATGAATCATAATTTAAACTTAAATTACTGAAAAGTATGTTTCAGTACTTATAGTGTAGCCTTACGTGTTAATAGAAATATGCACATATCAGCCAGTATTTTGAGGGGTGAGGATGTGTGCGTCCATTTTGAACAGCTTTCATTGTTTGTTTTTTGGTTTTTTTGTTTTTGTTTTTGTTTTTGTTGTTGTTGTTGTTGTTGTTGTTGTTGTTAGGTCTATATTCAAGCTTGATGTTCACGGTTAAAAGGGAATAAGGAGAAAATGTGAGGAAAAATGAGTCAAAGGAGAATCTTGTTGTATGGCTGCATCTTTTGCAACCTGGTTTAACTCATTGCTACGTGAATCATAACTTAAATTACTGAAATGCATCTTTCAGTACTTATAGTCTGGCCTTACGTGTTAATAGAAATATCCACATATCAACCAGTATTTAAGGAGGTGAGGATGTATGCATCCATTTTGATTTTTTTGCAACTTCATCAAATATCAGCCGATATGTCTTTTATAGCATATTGTAGTCCAAGATGCATGTAGTTGTAGTTGTTGTTTTTGTTTGTTTTTTTGTGTGTTTTTTTTGTGTGTTTTTTGAAGAGAGGTGTGTTGCTACGCTATGCATAACATGGTAACGGTTAAAGGCCTCTGATTTGCTAAAATGCACCAAACATAACTCAACAACACAAGGTACAAAGTGTGAATGGAGTAATATTTACTTATTTCATGCTCCATTTAGCGGAAGTTAATATTCATACGTTTTTTAGTTAATATGACGTATTTCCTACTATTTCGAGAGTCTTTGGCATTTAGGTATTTTGAGTAATATTAAATTATTATGGCATTAAATATTTACAAATAAATTTTTATGAATAACAGCTCGTTGACGCACTGTTTATTTTTGTGAGTGATATTAGGGGGTGTTGTCCTTAGTAAGACGAGAGTGATGTTGTCATAATTATACAATTCATGAAAATAATATTCTGCAAAATAATAATAAATCCCCTTTGGACACGAAGGAAGATGGCTTGATAAAAAAAATAAAATTTTATGCTCATGTTGTGGCGATATATTATTTTATATCCCGTGCCTTCTATTTTCATTTATTTTATTTTATCCAAATTATGGTGTCATTCACCCCGAGTGAGAAATCACTCTCTCGTATCATTTCGGTTAGACTATCGTAAAACGTCACAATGGTCTTTTGTAACGGAGACGCAAACGGAACATGAGTTGTAGCTTGTAGCCGTCACTCAGAGATATAACATCTCTCTATAAAATCTCCGTGTGCGTCAAGACTTGGACACAACTTCTTAGTTTAGAGCGAGAACAATTCTCGCTAATTATTACTTTGATAATGGAGTTTGTTCTACTCCTAGTTCACTTGTTAGTTTTTATATAACGTTTCATACGGAATGAAGAAGATGTAGTAAGTAATAAATAACTTAAATATCAGTAAATTGTGGTTTATATTGTCTTGTGATAAAATGCGTGCTTGGCTGAGTCTGAAAGCCTAAATAAGACCCTGGTCGAACCTCTAGTTCTATGGAGAGCTTTTTATTAGCGCCCATACCAATGCCAAATCTACGATGAAGAGCTGAGGAACAACCAATCTGAGAGACTAGCCGAGACGAGTGAACCAAGACGCATCTACCAAGCCGTGTGACTTTTGCCTGGTACCTACCTCGCCGCCTAAAATATTTAGCGAGTCCTATTACCAAAGTTCTTTATTAGACTTATTATAACTATTTTGGATAGTAATTTGTGAAAAACTAAAAAAAAATAATTACCTCATCAATTATGCAAATTAGGGCCTATGTACAATTGTATACATTGTGACTAAGTGACGACGTTTACAATGATTTTTTGGATACAATTGTACACATTATGACTATTGACTAAGTAATGGCAGTAAAACTTGGTAACATGTGTGAAGCAACAAACTTTAAGCCTCTGTTCCTTTTTCTGTTGTCTTCATACGTCCGCATCTGTAGGCTCTTAATTACTGTCATTAAGTACAATTAGCGAAACTTGTTTTCGTCAATTGGTATTAGTCCCGGTATCGACGATGAGGGCGTGTGCACTGGCCGTTGACGTCACAATTTGACTTCGGAATAGTTTTGATGGCCATTCTTTCAAATGAAAAATATATTTTGTCTAAATAACCACTTCTTATGGAGTATCAGCAAGAACTTTGTTCAACAGAAGAAAGTTAAGTGTCCATGGAATAAACAGGCACAATAACAGACTGGACAGTGGTCGAAATGAACTGTATAACGGTGTAAATGGTCAATCGTGCAGTACTCATTTGATCATACTGCATACAGTGGACATACGCACGCATGCTATAGCGCTGAACCGAGTGCTGCTATATACATGTACTGATACACATTGCGGTCTTGTACCATACGGTTCCGACGACCATGGCGGCATGCAGTGAAACACGTAGCGTACAACTGAAGCGGACCAGTTTCACCATGCTAAAACGGAGAAAAAGACCAGAATCATCGGAATATTCAAAGGCAAAAAAGATAAGTATTTGTCAACAAGTACATATGCTGTAAGACGCAATTCCAATTTTACGAAGCAAAACTTTAAATAAGTTGATTGATTGGTTGGTTGGTTGGTTGGTTGATCGATTGAGTGATTAATTGATTGGTTGACTGATTACTCACCATACCATGATTGATTACTTGATTGATTGATTGATTGATTAATTAAGTAATATATAGATATGTAAATAATTTAGTATACATAAAAGTTACCAAAAAAAAATAAATAAATAAATAAATAAATAAATAAATAAATAAATAAATAAATAAATAAATAAATAAATAAAAGAAAATCAATCTATCAATAATAATGATAAGGCGTTTCATATAGCGCCCAATGCCAAAAAGGCCTATAGGCGCTTTACATAAACACAAATTACGCAAGGAAAATTTACAAAGATGAATCTTAAAAAGTACAAGAAAAAAGTGACATTCACCCCAAAGTATTAAGCGCACATAAAAAAAAATAATAAAAAAATAAATAAATAAATAAAAAAATAAATAAATAAATAAATAAAAATAAATAAATAAATATATAAATAAAAAAAAGCAAAGCAGCGATAATAACACATAATTATTATCATTATAATTAATAATACTAATTAATAATAGTAATAAATAAACAAAGAGAGAGACAACCATAAAATAAATAAAAACAACAACAACAGCCAAATCTACAACACACTATTTAACAAGTTTACAATTAAAAACAAAAAATAAAATAAATAATAAATAAATAATAATAAAATAATAATTATAATAATAAATAATAAAATAAAATTAATTAATTAATTATTTAATTAAAATAAATAAATAATCAAACTATTAACCCATTCACACACAATAAAAAAATAAAAATAATAATAATGATAAAAAAAAATTTAAAAAAATAAATAAATAAGTAAATAAATAAATAAATAATAAAAAAATAATAATAAATAAATAAATAAATAAATTTAAAAAAAATATATAATTAATTAATTAATAAATAATTTTAAATAAAAAAAAAAAAAAATAATAATCAAACTATTAATTCTCACACACTCAAAAAAAATCACTATTTAATTAATAACAACTACATCTTACATTTGTCAATTAAAAAAAAAAAAAAAAAAAAAAGAAAGAAAGAAAGAAAAGAAAAAAAAGAAAAGAAAAAAAAGATGGGTGACCTTCTCGACATCATCCCTCTTGGACATATCAAAATAAAGGTTTTGGCATCTGAATTCGGAATAAAGCTCATGTTTTTCTCACAATCCCGGTGAAATTATAAGCCTGAAATATATTCCATTTACATGTTATGAACAAAAAAGTAATAATAATGATAATAATAATAAAACAGCAATAACACAACAAAAAAATAAATAAATAAATAAATAAACAAATAATCAAACTATTAATTCTCACACACTCAAAAAAAACCCAAAAAAACCCAAAAAAAACCCCACTATTTAATTAATAACAACTACATCTCACATTGTTATTTATGAACAAAAAAGTAATACCCTCATCTCCAATTTATGGTATACCACACATGCCATTCTGAATAACACTATTTTACTTCCAATATTTACCTCACAGCATGAGAATTGGATTATTTTGGTACAGCCCAACCAAAACAAAAAAAAAATCTGACATCTCAGATAATTTCACAACAGACATCTGATTTGATGTTAAATGCTTAAAAACACATAAAATTCGTCATTTTTAAAGACTTTTTGGGCACCATTTATCAGCTGAGGCCATTACGGCCAAGATAGCTCACAGCTGAAAAATAAGTGCGTTATTTTAAATGACTAGTGGTAGTCTTAAAGGTCCGTAACCCGATCGACAGCATCATCCCCCGATTTTTTCATTGTTGATGAGGTTTTGGTATCACATAATAGATACTATTTTTCTCATTACTATCCTGAAATTTGACGCTCCAAGTCGATGTATTTCCGGAGAAATCATGAATCACAGCGGTTTTTACAGGTATACCAGTTTGTAAACAATAAAAATTACTTCGGATCATGGGAAGAGAAAAAAGCGAACTACGCTAAGTGTAGTCTCCTACACAGCCAGTTTGCGTCGGTCTGACACTCGTCGATCCTCGTCGATAGCCACATACAGTCTGGCTCGAGACTACGCTAAGTGCTGAGGAGACGGTCCGCCGTATATAATTAAAACAATTCCTTGATTATTTCAGTTGGTGAAATAGCTCAATTGGCTAGCGCGCCGTTCTTTTACCCTAGAGGTACCCGGTTCAAACCCCGGTATCGGAAGGTTTTTTCCTCTCCATTTTTAACCCAAACTTTTTTATATTCATTTGAAATGTACATATTGCAAGGGGAAATATATTTTGTTTCCTTTTTTTCTGAAACGGTACGAAAAAAAAAAAAAAACAAATATTTTCCGTTCAATACGGGCCGGGCATTGCAGCATGTCAGCATTCGTCATACGAACGGGAATTGTTGTTGTTGCATGCCTACCCAGAATGCAATTCACGTATACAAGGTATTGGATTGCAAATTTGGCTATTTATTCACATTTACGCTGAAAATGCTCTCGTTTTTTCACAAAGCAGCATAAAGGGGGAGATATTTGATATTATTATGTAATTTTAAAGACAATCCATATCCAAAACCAATAGGGTTACCCCCCTTTAAACATTGTTCAAGATTTTAAGATCGGCACATTTTATCTTCATCATGACATCAGTCTGGTAACATTAATCACTATCCATTTTGAGGAATTTGCTCCAATTCAAAGCGGTTAACTTTACTACACTGAGCAATAGACTGTGTGTGCATGCTACAGCATGGAAGCCCCGCTGGGTATCATATCTGAAATGGTGGTTAGAAGTGCATAATTTGAGACGAGTTTTGGTAGGCGTAAACAGTCTTCAAGTTGAACCCCTGATAAAGAACGGTCTTTTCTATTAACATATTAATCATTAAAGATTTGGTTATTGTTCTCTGGTGTGAAATGAGGGATTTCATAAAACTCTTGTTTGTTTTAGGCCTAAACTGGGCCACAGCATGTACTGTGCGTGAGTACTCGCACATAGTGAGTGGGAAACTGCCCGGGGGGGGGGGCACTTCAATATGAAATGGATATAGGTGTAGGGCTGGCACTTTCGCACTAAGGGGCATTCGGTGAGAGCAAAATGTAAAAATATGGGGTCATTGGGTGAGAGCATGATTTTTGGCATTCGGTGAGAGCAAAATGTAAAAAATATGGGGTCATTGGGTGAGAAAATGACAAAAAACAGCGTCAAAAAACCTCGAAAATCGAATTTTTAGTTCAAAAAGGCTTCAAATTTCTTAGTTTTGTCAAAAATAGGCAACAAAATCAGTGATAAATGAAAGTTGCTGTTCAAATTGAAAAGTAAGGGTCTTTGGGTGACAGATCAAATGGAAAAATAAGGGGTCTTTGGGTGACAGAACATGTGTTCGTAAAAATTATGGGGTCTTTGGGTAAGAGCGACGCTGAAAAAGGGGGTCTTAACAGCCCTACATACGCGTCACCTCCAAAGTGGGAGTGTCCCCCCCCCCCCGGGGGAAACTGCTCTAGCAGCTAATGTGTTGACAGTGGACATCCCTATTTATATTTGTAATGAGGGCCATGTTCATGTTTGACAGTGGATATCCCTATTTATATTTATAATGATGTTCACGTTTGACGGTAGACATCCCTATTTATTTTTATAATGATGTCCGTGTTCATGTTTGACATTGTTATCAGATGGGAACCCTATTTTTCTCGTTGGGGTTTCCGGATCGGCGTGTTTCCGGATGTTGCTTCCTGTGGTACCGGTTGGGAACACCTAACTTCGGTGCGTTGGTGGGAGAGGTGCGATCTTGCACTCGATTCACTAATTTGACTTTTGGTCCGATAAATTGGGGGATGAAACCGTCAGTCGGGCCTCCCACTTTTTATAATACACATTCATACCTATTAGAACAATAGCTAATTTTCTTTTTCTTTTCAACAGATAATGTCATGCCGAAACGCAAACAAGGAAGTTCAGCAAAGAAATACGCAAACAAGGAAGTTCAGCAAAGAAAGACAGCAGCAAGCGCCCGCTTTAATGGCGTTAGCGGCGCAGTTAATAACCCACCACCAAATGCTATAACACAAATCCACCAGAAATCACAGGGCAGGCGTCGTCCTTGCCTGGTGAGCTAGGAGTGGTATTTAGTACTGGGGGAAGTACTTGGACTGAAAGCGGCCCGCAACTGCCCGGGTGTAGGGCTGATCAGGCACTTCTCCCACAGCAGACTGATCTCCCATGCTTTGCTTTCAATAGGGGAGAATGCAGCAATGATCCTATGCCGTTTTTGACACATCTATCAAACATGCACGAAATCAGGACATACCACACTAAGGATATCAGGTAGGCCTACCATTGTATGCGCCAAGAGTGAGCAATGCAACAGGGGTCTTGTTATTTGACTTTACGTATGGGATTGCCTCCATTTGAGCAATATTGAGCAATATTGGACTATACGCAGTTTATATTCACCATAAGGAGAGCGAACGATTTTTTGCTAGTTCAGAGGCTTTCTTTTATTAGTTTTCATGGTTTCGGCCCTTGCGGGGTTGGTGGCCGCGGATTCTAGTTGCACGAATCCGGATTCGCGCACCTCGAATCCTCGGTTGGCCCCTTCGGGAACAAATAGGGGTTGGGAAAAAACTTTTAAGCTTTTAGGGACTATTGTGATTTGCTACAAATTGTTATATTCAGTCGTCCGTGTAGTATGGCGACAGCATAAACATTGTGTAAGTACATGTTGAAAGTATATGTTTTCTTTGTTCGCCTGTGTATCACGGTGACAGTTGGTAATTGGTACATTTAGTCGTCCGTGTAGTATGGCGACAGCATAAACATTGTGTAAGTACATGTTGAAAGTATATGTTTTTCTTCTTATTCAGTATTATTGAGCCATAAAATTATTCCGTGGTCATTCCGCACAAAAGGTTGGTTGTTCTGTGTCTTTCTTTGTCGTCGATATCCGGGGCTAAGTACAATTAGCGAAACTTGTTTTCGTTAATTGGTATTAGTCCCGGTATCGACGATGAGGGCGTGTGCACTGGCCGTTGACGTCACAATTTGACTTCGGAATAGTTTTGATGGCCATTCTTTCAAATGAAAACCCACCCTACCCGCCCTCGTTTCGTTTAAAAAAAAAAAAAAAAAAAATGGGGTGGGGAGGGCTTACTTTTTGGAGCCTGAACGGGTTTTTCAGATTATTAGCGTTGGTGGGGACGCGCCCCTTCGGGAACAAATAGGGGTTGGGAAAAAACTTTTAAGCTTTTAGGGACTATTGTGATTTGCTACAAATTGTTATATTCAGTCGTCCGTGTAGTATGGCGACAGCATAAACATTGTGTAAGTACATGTTGAAAGTATATGTTTTTCTTTGTTCGCCTGTGTATCACGGTGACAGTTGGTAATTGGTACATTTAGTCGTCCGTGTAGTATGGCGACAGCATAAACATTGTGTAAGTACATGTTGAAAGTATATGTTTTTCTTCTTATTCAGTATTATTGAGCCATAAAATTATTCCGTGGTCATTCCGCACAAAAGGTTGGTTGTTTTGTGTCTTTCTTTGTCGTCGATATCCGGGGCTAATTTGGTATAAAATGCTAATAAACAGTTCTTGTCTTTGGAGAGATCCATTTTCGGGCCCATCAGCGACCAATTACTCTTAACTTTCTCTGTAATAATAGGCCTACAGAGTGGTATTGCCAAAAATGTATCAAAATTATAAACTAAATTGAAGTATTAACAAAAGAGTTAAAAATTACTTATAATGATGTACAAACTATACTAAATAACTCCTATATATTGATAAGATTGGTCACACTGTGTACAAATGAACACAATATATTAGTCTTATATTTACAAGGTGAGACACACTGTGTACAATTGTACACACCATTAAAAAAAAAAATCTGCACCACACATGTTTGTATGGCTATGATAATTTGCCTGATTCATGGTTGTGTATAATGCGTAAATAATAATGTATTTTATGTATTTATATATTTTGTTAAGTTATTTTAATGTATCTCGATGTAGCCTATAGTTTAATGTGACTCCTGGGCCTGGTGGAAAAACCGAGGATACCTTAAAACATCCACTGATTGAGTAACCCAGGCGAGAGAAGAAATAACACAAAACAAAACAAAGCTCAATAATACGACAAGATGTGTACGCATAATTGTTTCAGTTAGATTGGTTTCATTATCATTGTTTGGCAAATATTGAGACGATATAAAGTTTGTGATATGGCTATTATTTTACAACCGGAATGACATCTTGTTGCAACTTAAGTGTCTTTCTGTGAATAATAATTTGAACTTACATTTCTGAAATGCATGTTTCAGTACTTATATAGTCTAGCACTACATGTTTAAAAACAGACGATGTTTGTTAGTATGCGAAATCATACAACAGTTAATTTTGAGCGAAGTTTGATGTTTACGGTTAAAAAGGAAAAAGGAGAAAATGTAAAGAAGAATGAGGAAAAGGAGACCTCTTGTGATATGGCTACATTTTATAAAACCTGGTTTTAACTCATTCCTACGTGAATCATAATTTGAACTTAAATTACTGAAATGCATGTATCAGCACTTAAGGTATAGTCTAGCCTTACATGTTGATAGAAATTCACTTATCAGTCAGTATTTGAGGGGTGAGGATATTATACGTCCATTTTGTTTGTTTGTTTATTTTTGTTTTTGTTTTTGGGTTTTTTTTTTTTGTTTGTTTGTTTGTTGGTTTTTTTTGGCAACTTCATCAAATATCAGCGGATATGTCTTTTATAGCACATTGTAGCCCAAGATGCCTATAGTTTTGGAAAAGAAATGTGTATTGCTACTACATGGTAACGGCAAAAGGCCTCTGATTTGCTAAATATGGGATCAAACGTGATTCAATAACACATGGTCAAAGTGTGAAATGAGTAATTTACTTATTTCTCGCTCTACTAAATATACGTTTTTTGATTAATTTTTCCTAATATTTTGAGTCTTTATTATGAATAACAGCTACTTAACGCACTATTTATTTATTTATGTGAGTGATATTAACGGGTGTTGTCCTTAGTAAGACGAAGATAATGCTGTCATAAATTATATTCATGGATAATGTTCTGCAAAATAATATAAAATATAATATTATATATATATATATATAAATAATCCCCATGTATGAACCCTTGACAAAAAAAGTCACGTACACCTTTTGATTTATAGCATCTCTTGACTAAACGAACACAACGAGCTGATTTACAGAGAAATTCAAGTATGAGGGCACTGAACCGCACTGTTGGTCATCTCGAGGGCGCTACAATATAATGTGTATGGTTACCTGATTCAAATAAAATGCATGATTGTTGCAAAACATTTTGCTTAGCAGATGTACAAAAGGTGTATGCTAGGGTTTTAACCCCTGGAATCTGATGATACGTCCCTTACTTTGCATTATAATAGCTTAGCTTACAGTTTAGCTGTTGTTCGCAATGTTTATGACGATATACAGTTTGTGATATGGCTAATTTTTTGAAACCGAAAGAACACATTGTTGAATCCCCATATGGTAAAGTAGACACAGTTTGTTAGTCTAAGCGAAATCATACAACATTCGCTTTTTCCGAAGCTTTATTTCTTTACACGGTTACAAAGGAATAAGGAGAGAATGTGAAGAAGAATAAGGACGAGAAGAAGGGAGAAATTATATTTTGGGAAGATACGAAGAGAGGAGCTTGCGGTGCATCTCTACCTGCCTATCCATAAGTTGGTTTCGTCAACATGAAACCTTTTTATGGTTCGCCCGGCGGCAACCTTTCTTAACAAATGACGTTTATTTTCAGACGATGGAATTGTGATCACTTACATCTTTGTCTAATGCGTCAACAACAGCACCAACCTCAAGAAGAATCTTGCAGCAGTTGTCATGGCCTTGTCTTGCAGCCCAGTGTAGTGGAGTCCGACGCTGTAAGAGAAAACAGTAATCAAAATAAGCAAATATGTGGGTTTTTGTGTGTGTTGGTTAATAGAAATACATAATAAAAGTTAAATATTTTGCTATGGAAGAAGACAGCATTAAATACAAAACAGAGGAATATGATCAAGATATTTTCAAAATGGTTTAATACTTCAGGGCATAGAGAATAGCCACATAAATATCAGCATTAAGTAATTGATTCATTAAACCTAATAATCCTCATAAAAATACAACAAGGCATCTATGTTGTTTTAGTACCTTTGCCAATGTTTGTGACGACATGTAACTTGATCATTCGGCTAACTTTTGTTTCAATTTTATTTGAGTGTCATAATTGGAACCATAATATCTGAAATGCTTGTTTACTTAAAGTCTGCATGCTGTTAGCAAACGTAGTCTGCGAAATCAAACAAAATTCGCTTTCTGCGATGCTTATTTCTTGCTCGAATAAAACTGACGAATGTCATAATTAGAGGAAGAATGAGGAATATGAGACAGAAGGGAGGACGTAGGTCTTGGGAAGATATGAAGAGAGGACCTTGTGCAACTCTACCCATCAATCGGAAAGTGGTTTTATATCAAGGTAATTAGGCTAGTGTCCCGTGTCATCACACTTCCGGGTTTTGGGAACCGCTTAACATGCTTAACCAGCAATCAGAAAAAAAACTGGTAGCTAAAAAAATACTAGATGACCTCAAAAGATCAGGTCGTCTAAATAAAAACTGGACAAGATTTGTCACCAATTTGTACCCTTAAGATGAGGAACGATTCCATCTGAAAGCTCCTTTAAAATCACTGACAAATACCATGTTATATAGCAAACATTTGCATGCTTTAAAATGCCATTTTTGCTCTCTTTAACGCGGCTGTGTACTCTAGACATTGTTTCTTTCGCAAAATTAAGTTTTTTTGATATGTTTGTACTTTGTTATGTTTTTTATAAATACAAGGAATGAAAATCCAGATTTGTAAACTCCAACTGCAATATTTTAAGGATTTTATTTCACACTTCCACTCGTTTTGAAATTGAAAAGGAAAGAAAATCTTTGTTGTACCAGCAGGGTACACGCGCGCAACAACGCATCGCGTTGCGTATCGCGCAATTTGTTAACGCACGAATACGCTACGCATACGCGACGCTTATCTGCATGCGCGGCGCATCTTATGGAAACACCACGGAAGCACTGATTTCACAGAAACCTAGTGTTCAAATGGCTCCGTTTTATCTGATAAAATGAGGGTTTTTTCAAGTTCTTTCCCCCGATTTAAATATCAAGTTATGAATAGATTTTGCTCAAACTTCTCAAGGGGCCGTGGATTTCCCCGATGTTCATGTAGTGTAAGGTAGAAAAACGAAAACTGTCGCATTCTCCTGTGAGATTCGATGAAAGTGCAAAATGTGACCACTTTAAACTTCAACGGCCATTATTTCAATGTTCATTTTCTCGATAAAATGACGATTTAGGTACACGATAACTCAATCAATACAGCATCTACAGGTAAGCAAATATGATCATCGTAAAATGCATGATCGACTCAAGAAACGGTTTTCTCATTTTTTTATATTTTGGCCTATTTCCGATTTTAGGCATCATTTTGTGCAAATAGGCGTTTGTGAATTTTAAAAAGTTCAATTTGATGCCTTATATGGTCAATATCTCAAAATATAAGGACAATATCAAAAAAATAAAAAAACCGTTTTTGGAATGGAGCCTCAAGATTGAGCTAAAAACAAAATAAAAAAATTTGGAAAGAGTGTTTTTTGTTATGATGTACCTAACAAATATTGCCAAAAACTCACTTTTTGTAATTGTCTTCATAACTGTTGTTTTTACACCAAATCTATATTCATATTAAGATTCATTGATGTCTTGCCTTTATAAAAATGTATACTTTTATATGGCTTGCGCGAATAATTACAAAGTTATTGCACTTTTACTACATGCATGTCTGAGAGTACACAGCTGCCTTAATTGACGTGTTTGCTGAAATATTACAACAACAAAAAAAATACAACATTCACCCGCACGGCATCTGAATTATGAGAAAATTCTTAACAAGCTCATTCAGCTTGCTTGCTATTACCATATCTAAATTGCTTTCGAAAATTTCGAAAACAGCACCTAAACACAACAAATGCCACCCTAGATCATCGTGCTGTGTTCGGAAATACACCATTGTTTTTTGATTATTATGTTTTCTATTATAGTGCTGTGTGTGACTGCTGTGTTTGGAAATACAGCATGGATTTTTTTAAATGTTTTATATTACTAGTTCACCTGTAGCTGTGAGAGTAACTGATAGCGATGCTATTTGACCCCTGATGACCCCTTTTGACCTTGGTTGACCGCACTTTTATTTCGCACATACATTCCCCTCATATCAAGGATTCCACCCACCAAATTTGAGCCCGATCAGACAAAGTTTGAAATTTGACCCCTGCGCGATGACTTTTTACCTCGGTTGACCTCAATTTTATTTTGCGCATATATTCCCCTCATATCAAGAATTCCACCCACCAAGTTTAAGCCTGATCGGACAAAGTTTGATATTTGAACCCTCAGTGATGACCTTTGACCTCGGTTGACCTCAATTTCATTTCGCGCATATATTCCCCTCGTCTCAAGGATTCCACCCACCAAGTTTGGGCCCGATCGGACAAAGTTTGAAATTTTGACCTTTGACCTTGACCTCTGATGACCTTCAAAACCACCCATTCAACATGCTTTTCCCGATACCTATTCATATCCAAAATATCGGATTGATGCGTCGAAGCGCAGCGAAACGCATAACCGGACACACACACAGACTTCGCTGGTTATTTTAGTATAGTAGATAGTGCAATGTTTTCGTGCTTTGTTTGGAAATACAGCATGGTTTTTTTATTCTTATGTTTTCTATTATAGTGCTGTGTGTGGGTGCTGTGTTTGGAAATATATCATGGATATTTTAAAATTCTAATGTTTTACATTATAGTGTTGTGTTTTTGTGTTGTGTTTCATAAGAATTTTAAAAAAATCCGTGTTGTATTTCCAAGTACAGCACGCAAACACAGCAATATAACATAAAACATAAGAATTTAAAAAATCCATGCTGTATTTCCAAACGCAACACCCAAACACAACACTATAATCTTTTGTTTTATATTGGAAACATGTGCTTATGTTGGTATTTTGGCTTGTATCATGACATTGTTTTGAAAAGCTAGAATTGTTTTGAAAAAAAATGTTTGCTTTTGTTTGCAAATTTGTTTCAATCTTATCTTAATTTCTTATTATATAAAAGTTTATGATTTTGATGTGCTGTATTGGTTATATATTTTGAAATTGCATGTATGGATAATGTGCCTATTCAACTTATGGATTCAGTATAATACTTAAATATTTATGTATGTATTTTAACAAGTTTACTTCACAGGTGACTATCTTTGGAATTAAGAGTGCTCAATCTTTGGAATTAAAAGAGTGCTCAAACCCATTACAGGTGAGAATGTATGTATTTTATGTATTTAAATATTTTGTTAAATTGTTTTGATGTATATTTTAATGTGACTCCTGGGCCTCATGGAAGAACAGAGGATACCTTTAGACATCCACTGATTGAGTAACCCCGGCCAAAAAAGAAACAAAACACAATTGGTTTCATCACCATTGTTTGGCAATTATCGTGATGATATGAAAGTTTGTGATATGGCTATTAGTTTTACAACCGAAAGGACATTTTGTTGCAACTTAGGTGTCTTTTTTAAACTCATTACTCTGTGAATAATAATTTGAACTTAAATTTCTGAAATGCATGTTTCAGTACTGATATAGTCTAGCAGTACATGTTAAAGAAGACAAGGTTTGTTAGAATGCGAAATCTTACAACAGTTGACTTTGTGCGAAGCTTGATGTTCACGGTTAAAATGGAATAAGGAGAAAATGTGAAAAAGAATGAGGAAAAGGAGAAATCTTGGGATATGACTGCACATCATTGAGATGTATTCCAAAACTTATTGAAGAATGCGGCTGGAAAGTTGATTGATTATGGGTTTGTTACTCAGAATATCAAAATTGCAAATGAGAAACATGTAAGAATGTATTAGGCAGTTTTGTTATGAGGGTGACGATATAGGAAAAAAAATCAAGTATCTTTCCTGGAATATTTTGCTTAATAGATGTACAAAAGGTATATGTTAGGGTTTTAACCACTGGAATCTGATGATACGTCCCTTGATTTGCATTATATCTCACTGCGTATAGTTTTCACTGTTGTTCGCAATTAATATTGTGACGATACAGTTTGTGATGATTTTTTAATCGAAAGAACACAGTGTTGCACTCGAGATGTAACTAATTGGCCTATCACTACCCAGCGGGGGTGTAGGCAGGGGGCAGAGTGACCCACTGATAAAAAAAAAGAGCGCCCTGCCCCTCTGACCAAAATGTATTTATAACATTCGGCCGAAGCCAGGTTAAGCCCAATAGTGCTCAGAGGCTACAAAATTCAAGGGATGTCATTCGGATATGACGGGACAGGGATATGGGAAGAGATCCGATTTTAGATGCAGGAGGAAACCGGAGCACCGTATAAACAAGAATGGAATAAACAAGAATATATGTTCCATTGGTAAATATTTCTATTGTCTCTACCCTTAAATCTTTAACTGAATGTTTAATCATTTGTTAAATGTTATTTAATCGAAACAATGCTGAAATGTCCTGTTATATAAATTCAAATGTATCTTAAATCTTTTATTTTTAAATATTTTTTGGAAACATATTCTTATGTTGGTATTTGACTCGTTTTGAATTGTTTTGTTTGCTTTTTCTTGCAAATTTGTTTCATTTTATATTTTATAAAAGTATATGAGTTAATTTGATGCGCTGTATTGGTTACATTTTTTGAAATTGTATGTATGGATATGATAATGTACCTATTTCATATCCATGCTTAAATATTTATGCCGTATTTTATGTATTTAAATATTTTGTTAAATTATTTTAATGTATCTTGATGTATATTTTAATGTGACCCTGGGCTTCGTGGAAGAACAGAGGGTACCTTAAAACATCCACTGATGGAGTAATCCAGGAAAAAGACGAATTAAACCAAACCAAAACAAACCAAAACTTAATGAATACGACAAGATGTATACACATAATTGTTTCAGTTAGATTGGTTTCATTACCATTGTTTGGCAATTATTATGACGATATAAAGTTTGTGATATGGCTATTATTTTTTACAACCGAAAGGGCATTTTGTTGCAACGTATGTGTCTTTTTTAAAACTCATTGCTCTGTGAATAATAATTTGAACTTAAATTACCGAAATGCATGTTTCAGTGTTATATGTTATAGCAGACGATGTTTGTTAGCATGCGACATCATACAACACTTGCTTTATGCGAAGCTTGATGTTTACGGTTAAAACGGAATGAGGAGAAAATGTGGAAAAAAAATATGAAAAGGAGACATATTGTGATATGGCTACATTATTTTCAACCTGGTTTTAACTCGTTGCTACATGAATCATAATTTGAACTTCAATTTCTGAAAGGCATGTTTCAGTACCTATAGTCTAGCCTTACGTGTTACTATAGAAATATCTACATATCAGCCATTATTTAAGGGGGTGAGGATGTTATACATCCATTTTGAACAGTATTTCTTTACAACTTAAAGTCCCATTCAGTGATCCCAGCGAAAGTTTAATTTTTTTTATAAATTGCTTAATAATAGGGAAGGATAGTCATTCAAATTGTCATTTGGTATTTTTGAAATAAAAAATTTGGCAAAAACCAAAAACAGCAGTATTGACGATGTTGAACCCCCATTCAAATACATGTAGCTTATTTATATACTGTCAGTATATAAATTACAGATTCATGTACAGTGCCTTATTTTGCCTTAAATACACCGTTTTAGGCTGAACCACTAGCAGGCTATATTAGCACATCTATGACAATGACAAAGGTACCAAAATCTGAATTTTGATGATTTTTACGATCATCTGGATGAGCAAATCACTGAATGGGCCTTTAATGAAATATCAGCCGATATGTTTTTATAGCATATTGTAGCCTAAGATGCCTATAGTTTTTGAAAAGAAAGGTTTATTGCTACTGCCATGGTACCGGCAAATGGCCTCTAATTTGCTAAATATGAGCTCAAACGTAATTCATTAAGGGATCTAGAATGAGCATTTATGGCGTTTCGACAGTATTTTTTGTGGGACATGAGAGAACCTCAGACGTATCGAATTGCATTCTGAATACGAAGCATGTCTTTCTGATATCAAATAATTTTCATTTTTGAAATTACGATATAATACAAATTTTATGACAAATTATTAAAATTTGATATTTTTCAAATTTTTGATATATAACAGTCCTCGAAATAAATTTTATAAATCTAATGATATATTCTTAAAGTGTATGTAGCTGGGAGGAAAAGCCGACGATCAATTGAAAATGTTGACCCTTTATATTGAAGATATGGATTTTTCCCCCCAAAAGACCTATTTTTTTTGGGTGTTTTGGGAAAAAAATCCATATCTTCAATACTTCAATACTTTTCATCCCACCTACATACACTTTAAGTATAAATCATTAGATTTATAAAGTTTACTTCAAGTACTGTTAAATATCAAAATATCAATTTTAATGATTTGCCATAAAATGTGTATTACATTGCGAATTTCAAAAAATCAAAATTATTTGATATCAGAAGGACATTCTTCGTGTTCAGAATGCAATTCGATATGTCTGATGTGCTCTAATGTCCCACAATAAATACTGCCCAAACGTTCATACCCCAGCCCTTAACACATGGTTCAAAGTGTGAAATGGGTAATTTACTTATTTCTCGCTCCATAGCAGAACTTGATAATATCCATGCGTTTTTTAATCAATATTTACTACTATTTTGAAGTCTTTGGCAGCAATATTAACAAATCATGAAATGTTTTTACAAATAATTATTTGTGAATAACATTTACTTGACGCACTGTTTTTAGTGATATTAGGGGGTGTTGTATTTAGTAAGACGGTGATAATGCTGTCATTATATCATTCATAAATAATGTTCTGCAAAATAATATAATATACAATATATAGAAAAAAATCAAGTATCTTTTCTGGACTATTTTGTTTAACAGATGTACAAAATGTATATGCTAGGGTTTTAACCAGTGGAATCTGCATAATAATTCACTGCGTACAGTTTTGTTCACAATGATTATGACGATATACAGTTTGTGATATGGCTATTTTTTTAAATCGAAAGAACACATTGTTGCCATCTAGATTTAACTAAATTAGCCTACTATGTGCATTATAATTTGTACTTATATTTCTGAAATGCATTATTACGTACCAATAGTGCAAGCCCCATATAGGTTAAAAAGTAGACACAGTTTGTTATATTTCATTGCGTACAGTTTAGCTTTGACTGTTGTTCGCAATGATTATGACGATATACAGTTTGTGATATGGCTATTTTTTTAAACCGAAAGAACACATCGTTGAAGCCCCATATGCAAAAGTAGACACAATTTGTTAGTCTGAGCGAAATCATACAACATTCGCTTTTTCCGAAGCTTTATTTCCTTACACGGGTTTAAAAGGAATAAGGAGAGAATGTGAAGAAGGATGAGGACGAGAAAGGGAGAAATTACATTTTGGGAAGATACGAAGACATGAGCTTGTGGTGCACCTCTACCTGTCTATCGATAAGTTGGTTTCGTCATCATGCAACCTTTTTATGGTTCGCCCGGCGGCAACTTTTCTTAACAAGTGACGTTTATTTTCAGACCATGGAATTGCGATCACTTACATTATCGTCTAATGCGTCAACAAGAGCACCAGCCTCAAGGAGAATCCTGCAGCAGTTGTATTGGCCATTATATGCAGCCAAGTGTAGTGGAGTCCGACGCTGTAAGAGAAGACAGTAATCAAAATTAGCAAATATGTGGGCTTTTGTGCGTGTTAGTTAATAGAAATACATAATAAAAGTTAAATATTTTTGTTATGGACGAAGACAGCATTAAAGAGAAAACAGACGAATATGATCAAGATAATTTTTATTTGCAAAATGGTTTAATTCTTCAGTGCATAGAGAATAGCCACATAAATAATCAGCATTGATTCTTTTAAAAACCTGATAAATAATTCTCATAAAAATACAACAAGGCATGTATGTTGTTTTAGAACATTTGCTTGTTTACCAATGTTTGTGACGACATGTAACTTGATCATTCGGCTAACCTTTGTTACAACCTTGTTTGTGTTTGGAACCTAAATTTATTAAATGCTTGTTTATTATAATAGTCATTAGCCAAACTTCGTTAGTCTCCAAAATCAAACAACATTCGCTTTCTGCGAAGCTTATTACTTGCTCGAATAAAACTGACGAATGTAATAATTAGAGGAAGAATGAGGAATATGAGACATTCTTAGTCAGTGGGAGTGGTCTAAAGGCGCGGAGAAATATCGCATACATATCTGACGCGCTCGTTTGCATGATTGCTGCGCCGTTATCGCCCGCGTCAAATGCAACATGTTCCGTAGACGCGAACATATCTGCTTGCTTGCGTCCGGGTATGCGTCCTTGTCAAAGTCGTTGCTAAGCAGTGTCGGCTTCACTACGCGAACCAATGTCACTGGTCTAGGTACTTGTTTGTCTGGGATCATGAGTGTTGATAACGCGTAACACGCTCATAGAGGTTCGCGTATGTAACGCGTTGTATGCGTAAACGCAGTGCGGAATACTTGTACGCGCTAGCAGTACGCGTAACAAAAGATGTGAAGTTGTAAACAAGTTTCGTTCATTTTAAAAAAAGGGGAGTTTTTATGACGGTAACTTAATTTTTGTTTAAAAAAATATATAGTTTACAGTTATTAAATTAAAATAATAAAAAACTGATTAAGAATGAGAATAAACGATAGAATTTTTATTTTGACTATCCTCTCTATGATAGACGACAGGCAGGTCCAATATTTTTATCGTAGTAAAATATTGGACCTGCCTGTCGTCTACCACGCGGTAGAGGATAGTCAAAATAAAAATTCCTATCGTTTATTCTCTAAGAAAGGAGCACGTATGTCTTTTTTTGACAACTTCATCAAATATAAGCTGATATGTCTTATATAGCATATTGTTGTCAAAGATGCCTATAGTTTTTGAAAAGAAATGTGCATTGCTATTACGTTGCATATACCATAGTAACGGTAAAGGCCTCTGATTTGCTAAATATGGGATCAAACCTGATTCCCTAACACGATTAAAAAGGAATAAGGAGAGAATATGAAGAAGAATGAGGACGAGGAGAAATTATATTTTGGGAAGATTCGAAGAGAGGAGCTTGTGGTGTACATCTACCTGTCTACCCATAGGTTGGTTTCGTCAACATGGAACCTTTTTATGCATAGAAAGGTTCACGAAACGAACTTTCATGGTTCGCCGGCGGCAACGTTACTTAACATCTTTTGTTACGCGTACTGCTAGCGCGTACAAGTATTCCGCACTGCGTTTACGCATACAACACGATACATACGCGAACCTCTATGGGAGTGTTACACTGTAAGAGATGACAGTAATCAAATCAGCAAATATGTGGGTTTTTGTGTGTGTTTGTTAATTGAAATACATAATAAAAGTTAAATATTTTGCTATGGAAGAAGACAACATTAAATTCAAAACAGAGGAATATGATCAAGATATTTGCAAAATGGTTTAATACTACAGGGCATAGAGAATTGCCACATCAATAATAATCATTAATTAATTGATTCATTAAACCTGATAAACAATCCTCATGAAAATACAACAAGGCATCTATGTTGTTCTAGAACCTTTGCTTGTTTACCAATGTTTGTGACGACGTGTAGCTTGATCATTCGGCTAACCTTTGTTACAATCTTATTTGTGTATCATTGGAACCTACATTTCTGAAATGCTTGTTTGCTTATAGTCTGTATGCTATTGACCAAACTTCGTTAGTCTCCGAAATCAAACAACATTCCTTGTTCGAATAAAACTGATGAATGTCATAATTAGAGGAATAAATCGTCTCTGTTTTGGCATACTGTCGTATGACGATTTTTGGGCAAAATGAGTTATATAAACTTTCAAAATCTATGAATGAAACTCTATATATATTCACAAAGTTTCGAGACCTAAATGTACTTAGTTCATGAGATATAGCACTAATTAGTATGATACGGTATGGTTTTTATGTAACACCCCCCTAAATCTTCATTCTGTGTTTTGGCATACAGTCGTATCATAGTCGAATCATGATACATCATACATCGAGAAAGGCGCAGGATTGGTTGTTTTAGTAAATTTCCTATACTTAAGGTATAGGGAAATTTTACATTTCGCCACATATATAAATTGTACAAATAGCTAGAAGTAAATGCAAATGACAAGGGTTCAAAGGGCTTTAACGTACTTCCCATATAAGCAATTATGACATTGATCGCCAAGTCCCTTCTAGCCGTCAGCAATTTGTGCCATTTATGCAATTTTGAACTTAGATTATTTTTCTCATATCCTAGTTGCTTCCAATGATCGCTATTTGTGCAATTTGTGCAATTGATGGAAATGGCTTTAACGAGCCGACTATATAAGCAATTGAATATATGAATCCAAAACCCACCCAAGTCCATGGCAAGTGATTTGAAAAAAAACCTGTGTATCATTTTAATTCCTTCAGTTAGATTTACCTGGTCAATATGGTAAGTTGTACGTGCAAATGGGTGGGTTAAACTGTATTAGGTATGACGATTAGCATTTCAGGGACTTCGTGGGGTTCATTTTAAATTCTGGACTTCGGTGGTTTTTTGAATCATATACTAAGACAATAATGTTGGAATGAGATTACCACTAGTAAGATAATACAAAATAAAGCACACAGTTATATATAATGTTGATCAGAATTCTGCCATATAAACCACACACTTTCCTTGATTAAACCCACTTTTTTTCAAAAGTCACTCTCCAGCAATGAATGTGTTACAAGTGGACTTTTATACTTACTGGATTTCAATCAATGTGTTACAAGACTCAAATCACAAACTTGGGTTGATTCTTTCATCCATGCTATTTTTCACATGCTCAATAGACACAGAGGATGAATTTGAGTTGTTCTTTCATACATATGACAGGCCTATGTATAGCAACACTTTCCCATGCTTAACTCAATTTGGCCAAAGTATGGACTTGGGTGGCTTTTGTATTCATATATTCAATTATGACATTGATCACCAAGTCCCTTCTAGCCGTCAGCAATTTGTGCCATTTATGCAATTTTGAACTTAGATTATTTTTCTCATATCCTAGTTGCTTCCAATGATCGCTATTTGTGCAATTGGTGGAAAGGGCTTTAACGTGCCGACTATAATTATAAGCCATTATGACATTGATCGCCAAGTCCCTTCTAGCCGTCAGCAATTTGTGCCATTTATGCAATTTTGAACTTTTCTCATTTCTCATATCCTATTTGCTTCCAATGATCGCTATTTGTGCAATTTGTGCAATTGGTGGTAAGGGATTTAACGTGCCGACTATATAAGCAATTATGACATTGATCGCTAAGTCCCTTCTAGCCGTCAGCAATTTGTGCAATTTATGCAAGACTATTTTTTAAAATAAATAAATACATTCTTAATTTGATATAAAACTTATCTGGTCCAGTTTGCATTTACTCTTAGCATCCTGACTGAGTACATTGGGTAATGTGACACTGGTTTTAATTTTATATTTTATAAAAGTATATGAATTTGATGTATTGGTTATATATTTTGAAATTGTATGTATAGATATGATAATGTGGCTATTTAAATTCATGATTCTGTATGATGCTTGTATTTGAATATTTTGTTAAATTATTTTGATGTATCTTGATATTTTAATATGACTCCTGGGCTTTATGGAAGAACAGAGGATACCTTAAAACATCCACGGATGGAGTAACCCAGGCAAAATAAGAAATAAACCAAACCAAAACAAAACTCAATTAATACGACAAAATGTCTGCGAGTAATTGTTTCAGTTAGATTGGTTTCATTACCATTGTTTGGCAATTATTGTGACGATATTAAGTTTGTGATATGGCTATTATTTTTTACAACCGAAAGGGCATTTTGTTGGAACTGAGGTTTTTTTAGCTCATTGCTCTCTGAATAATAATTTGAACTTACATTTCTGAAATGCATATTTTAATACCTATATAGTCTTGTAGTACATATTAATGCAGACGATGTTTGTTAGTGTCCGATATCATACAACAGTTGATTTTGTGTGAAACTTGATGTTTACGGTTAAAAAGGAATAAGGAGAAAATGTGAAGAAGAATGAGGAAAAGGAGACATCTTGGGATATGGCTGCATATTTTGCAACCTGGTGATCTATAATTTGAACTTAAATTTCTGCAATGTATGTTTCCAGTACTTATAGTCTAGCCTTACGTGTTGCTATAGAAATATCTACATAATCAGCCAATATTTAAGGAGATGAGGAAGTTATACGTCCATTTTAGAGCTCATTTTGAACAGTATTTTTTACAACTTAGAATAGATTAGTTAGATTGGTTTCATTACCATTGTTTGGCAATTATTGTGACGATATAAAGTTTGTGATGTGGCTATTATTTTTTACAACCGAAAGGGCATTTTGTTGCCACTTAGGTGTCTTTTTTAAAACTCATTGCTCTGTGAATAATAATTTGAACTTAAATGTCTGAAATGCATGTTTCAGTATTATGTTATAGCAGACGATGTTAGCATGCGACATCATACAACACTTGCTTTATGCGAAGCTTGATGTTTACGGTTAAAACGGAATGAGGAGAAAATGTGGAAAAAAATATGAAAAGGAGACATATTGTGATATGGCTACATTATTTTCAACCTGGTTTTAACTCATTGCTACATGAATCATAATTTGAACTTCAATTTCTGAAAGGCATGTTTCAGTACCTATAGTCTAGCCTTACGTGTTACTATAGAAATATCTACATATCAGCCAATGTTTAAGGGGGTGAGAATGTTATACATACATTTTGAACAGTATTTTTTTACAACTTAAAGTCCCATTCAGTGATCCCAGCGAAAGTGTAATTTTTTTATATAAATTGCTTAATAATAGGGAAGGATAGTCATTCAAATTGTCATTTGGTATTTTTGAAATAAAAAATTCGGCAAAAACCGAAAACAGCAGTATTGACGATGTTGAACCCCCATTCAAATACATGTAGCTTATTTATATACTGTCAGTATATAAATTACAGATTCATGTACAATGCCTTATTTTGCCTTAAATACACCGTTTTAGGCTGAACCACTAGCAGGCTATATTAGCACATCTATGACAATGACAAAGGTACCAAAATCTGAATTTTGATGATTTTTACGATCATTTGAATGAGCAAATCACTGAATGGGTCTTTAATGAAATATTAGCCGATATGTTTTTATAGCATATTGTAGCCCAAGATGCCTATAGTTTTTGAAAAGAAAGGTTTATTGCTACTACCAAGGTAACGGTAAATGGATTCTAATTTGCTAAATGTGGGCTCAAACGTAATTCAATAACACATGGTTTAAAGTGTGAAATGGGTAATTTACTTATTTCTAGCTTCATAGCAGAACTTAATATCCATACGTTTTTTAATCAATATTTACTACTATTTTGAAGTCTTTGGCAGCAATATTAACAAACTCATGAAATATTTTTACAAATAAATATTGATATTAGAGGGTGTTGTCCTTAATAAGACGGGAATAATGCTGTCATGATATCATGATGTACAAAAGGTATATGCTAGAGTTTTAAACACTGGAATCTGATGATACGTCCCTTGATTTGCATTATATTTCACAGTTTTCACTGTTGTTCGCAATGATTATGACGATTATATAGTTTGTGATATGGCTATCATCACATTGTTGCAATCTAGATTTAACTAATTGGCCTACTATGTGCATCATAATTTGTACTTATATTTCTGAAATACATATTTACGTACCTCTAGTGAAGCCCCATATGTTTAAGTAGACACAGATTGTTAATCTTAGCGAAATCATACAACATTCGCTTTTTCCGAAGCTTTATTTCTTTACACGGTTGAAAAGGAATAAGGAGAGAATGTGGAGAAGAATGAGGACGAGAAGAAGGGTGTAGTTATATTTTGGGAAGATACGAAGAGAGGAGCTTGTGTTGCACCTCTAACTGTCTATCGATAAGTTGGTTTCGTCAACATGAAACCTGTTTATGGTTCGCCCGGCAGCAACTTTTCTTAACAAATGACGTTTATTTTCAGACGATGGAATTGTGATCACTTACATCTTTGTCTAATGCGTCAACAACAGCACCAGCCTCAAGGAGAATCTTGCAGCAGTTGTCATTTGCAGCCAAGTGTAGTGGAGTCTGACGCTATAAGAGAAGACAGCAACCAAATCAGCAAATATGTGGGTTTTTGTTTGTGTTGGTTAATATAAATATATAATAAAAGTTAAATATTTTGCTATGGAAGAAGACAGCATTAAATACAAAACAGAAGAATATGATCAAGATATTTGCAAAAGGGTTTAGTACGTCAGGGTACATAAAATAGCCACATAAATAATCAGCATTAATTAATTGATTCATTAAACCTGATAAATAATCCTCATAAAAATACAACAGGGCATCTATCTTGTTTTAGATCCTTCGCTTGTTTGCCAATGTTTGTGACGACATGAAACTAACTTGATAATTCGACTAACCTTTATTACAACCTTATTTGTGTACCATATTTGGAACCTAAATTTCTGAAATGGTTGTTTGCTTATAGTCTGTATGCTATAAGTCAAACTTCGTTAGTCTCCGAAATCAAACAACATTCGCTTTCTGCGAAACTTATTTCTTGCTCGAATAAAACTGACGTGTCATGATTAGATGAATAACTAGATGAAAGACGTGGTCATAGACCACAAACCTAGCCGGGGCATGTTGATGTTTTGGCCCCATACCCCTTACAGATGTCCGACTAATGCAATAGACCTTTTTCCCTCTATCCCACAATGCACTATTCCAGGGGGGTATGACGTAGTTCATCAACCTCATAGATCGTGTGCATCTGATGGTCTTTGCCAGGCCTTTGCAATTATTTTGTCTTAATATGGGCATACTGATTCCATATATGCGGATTATCGTAAAGGCCATCGATGTTACTAATTATGCAATTATTGAATACACGAGTGATGCAGTTACGGAGCGATGCAGAACATCTGTGTAAGAGATTTTGTGTTCGTTTTATTTTCAACTCCGAAAAAAAAAAGTGAAACGGACGCCGGTAAAATATCACTGCGTGTCCCGTCATCAGTTTTTCACCATTAGGTCTATAAAATGTATGCAAAGTTAGGTTTCAATAACAGGAAACTTTTTTGGGTGAATACACCATGTCCATAAGGCATAGAAATGTTGTTTTTTGCACCCGAAAGGTATTAGTGACCGTGGCGCCATTATCATCATTATCGGGGATTCCTTTTTTTTTTTTTTTTCACCAGTCGAAATGTCCGTATTCCAGAATGTGATGAACATAACTCTGTACTCCCCCGGGGAGATGATGTATTTTGCGACACTCATACCCCCCTGGAATAGTGCATGATGGGAAAGAGGGAAAAAGGTCTATTCTACGATTTGACACCAGATGACCTTTGACCTGGCCCCTGCAAAATGTTCCAAAATGTTTCCGTGGTCATGAGGTTTGTTGTCACCGCTTTTTTTTCATTCTACTGTTTTATATTGTAATGTTGTGTGTTTGTGCTGTGTTTCATAATATATATTTTTTTAAATCCATGCTGTATTTCCAAACACACCACGCAAACACAGCAATATAATATAAAACATAAGAATTTCATAAATTTGTTTGCTTTTCGCTTGCAAATTTGTTTCATTCTTATTTATTTTAATTTTATAAAAGTACATGAATTTGATGTGATGTATTGGTTATATATTTTGAAATGTGTATAGATATGATAATGTGGCTATTTAAATTCATGATTCTGTATGATGCTTGTATTTGAATATTTTGTTAAATTATTTTGATGTATCTTGATGTATATTTTAATATGACTCCTGGGCTTTATGGAAGAACAGAGGATACCTTAAAACATCCACTGATGGAGTAACCCAGGCAAAAGAAGAAATAAACCAAACCAAAACAAAACTCAATTAATACGACAAAATTTCTGCGAGTAAGATTGGTTTCATTACCATTGTTTGGCAATTATTGTGACGATATAAAGTTTGTGATATGGCTATTATTTTTTACAACCGAAAGGGCATTTTGTTGCAACTTAGTTTTATTTCATTGCTCTCTGAATAATAATTTGAATTTACCTTTCTGAAATGCATGTTTCAGTATTATAGTCTAGCACTAAATCTTAAAGCAGACGATGTTTGTTAATATGCGAAATCATAC
Organism: Amphiura filiformis; assembly: GCF_039555335.1. Classification (NCBI taxonomy): domain Eukaryota; kingdom Metazoa; phylum Echinodermata; class Ophiuroidea; order Amphilepidida; family Amphiuridae; genus Amphiura; species Amphiura filiformis. The sequence continues at coordinate 14,958,789 of NC_092638.1, forward strand.
AACAAACAGTTGATATTGTGTGAAGTTTGATGTTCACGGTTAAAAGGAATAAGGAGAAATGTGAAGATGAATGAGGAAAAGGAAACATCTTAGGATATGGCTACATTTTTTGCAACCTGTTTTAACTCATTGCTACGTGAATCATAATTTAAACTTCAATTACTGAAAAGTATGTTTCAGTACTTATAGTGTAGCCTTACGTGTTAATAGAAATATCCACATATCAACCAATATTTAAGGGGGAGGATGTAAACGTCCATTTTGAAAAGCCTTTTTGTTTTTGTTGTTGTTGTATTTTTTCGAACTTCATTAAATATCAGCCGATTTGTCTTATATAGCATAGTAGTCCAGGATGTCTATAGTTTTTGAAAAGAAAGGTGTATTGCTACGTTATACAGACCATCGTAACGGTAAAATAGATATGAGATCAAACGTAATTTATTAACACATGGTTGAAAGTTTGAAATGAGTAATTTATTTATATCTCGCTCTATTTACCAGATCTTAATATTCATATGTTTTTTGATTAATATTTCCTACTACCGTATTTGGAGTCTTTGGCAGTTAGTTATTTTTAGCAATATTAACACAATCATGGAATTAAGTTTTTACTAATAATATTTGAATAACATCTACTTGACGCACTGTTTATTCGTGTGAGTGGTATTAGAAGGTGTTGTCCTTAGTAAGACGAAGATAATGCTGTCATAAATTATATTCATGGATAATGTTCTGCTAAATAATATAATATATAATATTATATTATATAAAATAAATAATCCCCATGTATGAACCCTTGACAAAAAAGTCACGTATAACTTTTCTTTCCAGCATCTTCGTCTTGTCAACATGGAAATTCAAGTATGAGGGCACTGACCCGCACTGTTGGTCATCTCGAGGGCGCTACAATATATTACAAATCTATATGCGTATGGTTACCTGATTCCAAAATTGTATGGTTTAATACAAAATGCATGATTGTTCCAAAACATTTTGCTTAGTTTAGCTTTGACTGTTGTTCGCAATGATTATGACGATATACAGTTTGTGATATGGCTTTTTAAAATTTAAATCCGGAAGAACACATTGTTGAAGCCCCATATGCATGATATGGTTAAGTCGATACAGTTTGTTAGTCTGAGCGAAATCATACCACATTCGCTTTTCCCGAAGCTTTATTTCTTTATACGGTTAAAGAGGAATAAGAGAATGTGAAGAAGAATGAGGACGAGGAGAAGGGAGAAATTATATTTTGGGAAGCTTGTGGTACATCTCTACCTGCCTATCCATAAGTTGGTTTTGTCATCATGAAACCTTTTCATGGTTCATCCGGCTGCAAATTTCTTAACAAGTGGCGTTTAATTTCAGACCATGGAATTGTGATCACTTACATTATAGCTTAATGCGTCAACGACAGCACCAGCTTCAAGAAGAATCTTGCAGCAGTTGTCACGGCCATCTCTTGCAGCGAAGTGTAGTGGAGTGTTACGCTGTAATAGAAGACAGTAATCAAAATCAGCAAATATCTGGGTGTTTGTGTGTGTTGGTAATAATAGAAATACATAATAAACGACAGCGCCAGCTTCAAGGAGAATCTTGCAGCAGTTGTCACGGCCATCTCTTGCAGCGAAGTGTAGTGGAGTGTTACGCTGTAATAGATGACACTAATCAAAATCAGCAAATATCTGGGTTTTTGTGTGTATTGGTTAATAGAAATACATAATAAAAGTTAAATATTTTTGCTATGGAAGAAGACAACATTAAATACAAAACAGAGGAATATGATCAAGATATTTACAAAATGGTTTAATACACCAGGGTATTAATTGATTCATTAAACTTGATAACTAACCCTCATAAAAATACAACTAGGCATTTATGTTGTTTTAGAACCTTTGCTTGTTAATTACCCATGTTTGTGACGACATGTAACTTGACTATTCTGCTAACCTTTGTTACAACCTTATGTGTATCATTGTAACCTAAATTACTGAAATGCTTGTTTACTTATAGTCTGTATGCTATTGACTTTGTTAGTATCCGAAATCAAACAACATTCGTTTTCTGCGAAGCTTATTTCTTGCTCGAATAAAACTGACGAATACCACAATTAGAGGAAGAATAAGGAATATGAGACAGCAGGGAGGACGTAGGTCTTGGGAAGATATGAAGAGAGGACCTTGTGCATCTCTACTCATCAATAATTGGGAAATGGTTTTACTTCAAGGCTGTTAAGCTAGTACCCCATGTCACTTCACTTCCGGTTTGGGGGCCCCGCTAAACATGCTTAACCAGCAATCAGAAAAACAAACAAACAAAATGTTAGCTACAAAAAAATCCGATCTTGGCTGCAGGCAGGAATGTTGGCACCACTTTTTACTTTGAAGTTTACTTTTCAATGGGCCAATTTTAGTTTGGATAAACAATTTTACTAGATGACCTCAAAAGATCAGGTCGTCTAAATAAAATATAGTGGACAAGATATGTCTACAATTTGTACCCTTAAGATGAGGATCTGATCTTAGGATCTTAGGATTCAATCTGAAAGAGTTGCTTTAAAATCACGGATACATAGCCAAAATGTGCAAGCTTCAAAATGGCATTTTGGCTCTCTTTAGTTGACATGTTTGCTGAAATGTTGCAAAAAAATTACCAAATTCATCCGCACGGTATCTGTGAGAAAAGTCTTAACACGCTCTTTCAGCTTGCTAAAGAATGCTTATATCTTACGCTCCCGGCACAGACTTAATGCACTCGTATCTCCCCTTAACCCTTGTCTTATGTATTTTGGTAAATATGCTTTAGCATCTGGATTTATATATTTAAACTCTATTTGATACAAATGAGGGTACACCAGGACCTGTCGGTACATACTATATTACACACCTATATATCCCCTTAACCCTTTTTTATGTATATGTATTTTGGTTACACGCCTTACCATCAGGATTTCTATATTAAAACTCTATTTGATACAAATGAATATCAAGGCGAGGGTCTGTGCCCCCCCCAATACGACGCGTACATCGGAACATGTTGGTACATAATTATTGCACACCTATATTCCCCTTAACCCTTTGTCTTACCTATATGGGCAATTCCAAGCAAAAGTGGACATGACTCAAAAAAATAAAATTGCCTCTATGTATTTTTTTTAACTTTCATATTATTCCAAACAGATGTAATGTTCTAAACTTTTTTCGGCATTTTGTAACATTTTGTTTAAAAAAATAATTTTTTCGGAGAGTGTATTTTTAGTGGAAAAATCCTATTCAACTTAGATATTTTCCAAGTGGGCCTATTTTATTATACACATGGGCACTTTTCTTTTTAATTTGATACATTTTATATCTATGAAATATGGTCTTTAAGAAGTATCCATTACATTTTGAATAGTCCCCCGCTAATTTTTTCCTTCATTGTGTTTTCATAGCACTAAATTTGGTGTAGCACGAGTTACCGAGAGATGCATTTTTTTTTATATATTTACAAAATGTTAGCAATTTAATTGATGCCACTTATTATTTTTCATCTACTAGTAGAAATATGAAATAAGAAATCTAAATGCAAAACACTATCCACCACATAATAATGGCCCATTAAAAACTGTAGCACGAGTTACCAGTAGCACGAGTTACCGATGTAGCACGAGTTACCATAGCCCACTTACCCCTGTGCCAGCAAAGGTAATGCAATTACCACTTAGCAGCAATAGAGGTATCTCCCAACTGCATGGATATGCACTTTTATGTGACCATGGTAACAACTTTCTAGCAGTAGTGTAGCCAGTGGGGGGGTGACAGACTTCCCCCGGCAAACTAGAATTACGCGGTTCGTAATTAAGGTGGCACCAACTCAAAAGTGTAAATAACAATGTTTTGTAAATACAAATAATATGCAATGCAAATAAGCTCATTAATATTCATAAATATGCAAATAACATGTATGACACAAACATCAGGTCACAATATCCAATCTCCAAACCAAGTTTGAAGTTGATCATGGTTATTGCATTTTAAGCTGCAGAGTGAATTAATGAAAATGTAGATAAAATATGCAAATAAGCTCATTAATATTCATAAATATGCAAATAACAGCACATCAAGTCACCATATCCTATCACTATACCAAGTATGTAGTTGATCGATTATTGCGTTGAAGCTGCACAGCACAGTTGAGCAAATTAATTAATTTGCTTTCGCCCGAGCAGCCAAACAAAGAAACAAAAAAGAATCAGGCAACCACACACATGTGGGGAGTCCAAAATTTAAAGATAAAATGCCATTCTGACAGAAATTTGAAAGCAAAAAATGGAAGGCAAAGATAGAGAAAATGTTCAAGTAGCTAGTTTCCACCCTATATCATGTGCCAAAATAGTGTAAATATACCAAATTTTGTGCACATATGCCAATAAAGTCCGCTTTTTGAAGCTCGCAAACTTTACCTTCTACAATCGCTCTAAAAAATGCTCAGTATATATCCCATTACTAATACCTGGTCAAAATGATGCAAGCAAAAATTTTAGTTCCCCCTCTAGATTTAGCCCAAGAACTAAGCAATATAGATACTGGAAATCCTTAGACTACCTAACAGCCACAGTGACATTTCAAGTTAATACTGAGATTTGTATTCCAAATTTGTTCATGTTGTTAAGTATGGCGGGTCTCATTTTCCAGGTGAAGTGATTGAAATCAGGCAAACTGTATTTCAGTAATGCAACAAGCAGGAAATCACAGGAAATGGTCTCAACCAAAAGATGACCAAACATTCAATACCGGTACCTCAGAAAGCAATTTTTAGATAAACTTACACTTTTTACAGAGCAGATCATTGTAAAGAACCACAAACATTACAAGTTTTGTGAACTAATTTAGGGTGAAATAACCTGCAAGTAAAAGTCTATCAATTGTTGACTGTTCAATTTAAGTGTTGAAATTTAAGCCCTTAGCTAGTAGTATGACATATCCAAACAGGATGGAGCAAGGCATGAAGTATGAAGTACCGGATGCTGGGATGTAAATGTAATGCGTGTTGTACATTGTATGCTGATACATACACTGTAGGGCCTATTGGTGTTATTTGTACATAGATTGGGTTATTTTGGGGGTTATCATGGTTATGTACATAGATTGGGTTATTTGATCATATACCAGTCATTGAGGAATTCTTATCAAGAAACTTCAACATAAAAGAAAATTAACCATTTTGTATATGGCCGGACAAACTGTAGCACGAGTTACCGTAGCACGAGTTGCCATGTTTTTTGCCAGTCAATGTAAAACTATGAGGGACAAAACTTTTTAAGAAATACCAAGATAAACCTTAGCATAGTAGTTACTTATCATATAATCAACTAGGCTTTACTGTTTTTTGTTTTAGAACACGATCAAAATAAAATTGAGCATTTTTTTAGCATGTCACGGCTCGTAGCACGAGTTGATATATTCATTTAGCAATACTCTGAGGATCTACAACCATGGCCAAAATGTGTTGGGACACTTATGGAAAACGTACACTATATTATTGCCTTATTTCCGTTATTGTTAACGTGATAAAGTGGAAGTTTCTTTGGTGACAAGCCTAAACCCTTTCCTAACACCCCAACCTCCCCTTCCCCACCAATCAATGTTGGGTGCCACTAGGCGCGTGTGACCAAAAAAAGTAGGATTCAACATTGATCGGGGGAGTGGGGGTTTATTTACATTACCCTATCAAACCGTCCCAACACTTATGGCCAGCATTGTCTCTAAGGTACAAAAAATCCAATTTTAAAATGTGTGTTTTGGCCCATATCTCCTCAACCATAGCTTGGATTTTCATCAAATTTTACATGAAAATAGAGAAACTATTTATCTTTGCACTTATATAAAAACTATTGGATTTTCCTCACGTAATATAACGATACGGTCGCTTTTTATACGCAATATCATGTATTTTACAGTGCGTGCTGTACATTATTAGCCTATGCGAACTACGTATTTTGCTTAAAATGACGTTTTATTTTGAAAGAGTAGTAATTTAGTCGCCAGAAATACATGGTATTTGTTGACAGGAATTGATTGAAGTCTTTTAAAAGAGTGACTTTGGAAAAAAATTAATACTTAAATTAAAAAAAGCTAATTTTTAGACAAAATAACAAACTTTAATAATTGTCATCGTTTGCATCAAAAACGTATGTGGTATTTGCAACGAGTATATCGTGTAAATATAATTATAGTTGGCAGGAGTGGGCTTAAATTACGTTTTATGACTGAAATCTATTAAAGCGCTTTCAAAGAAACTTACGTTTGAAAAATAACATAGCACATAAAAAGAATAATTATTATAATATTACACATAATTCCTAAATCAGAATTTCATCTTCAGAAGATGGCAAACATCATTGACTATTCACCTTCATATCCTATTAGTCTAGTCGACTTCCTGCTGAGAAATAGAAGTGTTAGGTGCATTTTTTAAGTTAAAAACGGTATCTATTTTTTAAAGTCAATTTGGGTATGCTGAATCAACAACCATGGATACCATAAATAATAGTAATGTTTTGACCTTCTAATTTGCATAAAAACAAAATAACCACCAAAATCATTAAATTAGTATGTACAACTCTAACGATTTTGGTGGTCATTTTGTTTGATGCAAATTAGCAAGTCAAAGCATATACATTATTGTTGGTATCCGTGATTCATGGATTCAGCATATTAGGTCATGCCGATTTTAAGGATGAATACCGTACTAGTAAATATGATAGTTCATGATTTAGAGATAAGTTACAACAAAAGGTGAATGATCTTCATGATACAACATTACCTTTATAACACAACAAACGCAGTATATAATACTAAAAAGCCACAATAAATGCGCATAATAGTGACATTTTGCATGTTATTTGAAAAAAGGAGTTTGTTCGTCTGCAAAGTAATTTGAAAGAAAATTGTCACGAAATAATTATAACAATAAAAAAAATTGGATGGAGTCGAACCCGCGGTGTCTACAGGAGATGAACAGCACGCTAACCAATTGAGCTATCGGAGACCACTGGTTTTCGTATGGTTTTGTTTATTGACAAGTGTCAAATTAATCATGATATTTAAATTGACAATATTAAGCTAAATAAGTTGAATTTCTGAAATGATCATATCGGTAATCCATATAAAGAGCTAGCGAGAGAACGTATCCGCGTCATTAGCAACCAAATCAAGTCATATGAAAAGGAAAGAGCGGTGTTGAAAAAAGATCTAGAAACACTGACGAACGACGACACAGAGCTACGGCGCCATGTTGAAATTCATTGTGAAAACAAGGGGAAATCGGAACATGAAAAGACCAAGAAAAGGCATAAGGACAAGTTTGAACGGCTCAAGAACAAAGAATGGAGTAAAAAAGTGAGTAATGCAGCTTCGGCTGAGCCAGATCTATCAGGTACACAGCTAAAACGTTGGGTTATCAATACTTCCGATCGTAAGCTTACCAAACCACAAACCACCTTGTTGGCTAAAGGGCTAAACTTCGCGGTGTCTGTTGATAAGATTCCCAATGACGAGTTTATAGTTGCTTGCGAGAAAGCCTGTTGGGCTATTCCTAATGCTGAAGCTCAAAACTTGCGTGCAGAAGTAGCAGGTGTTCTGAAATCCGCCAAAATCCCCCTCCTAATATTAGTTATGATGAAAGGAAAGCCCTCAGAGAGCTTCAAAAGATCAATCGCTCATAATAATGGGAGCTGACAAGGGGAGAAGTACTGTGGTCACAGAAAAGACACCTATGAAGAAAAAGTGAAGAACATGTTAAGTGATACAAGAACGTATGAAAAGCTTAAAGGGGACCCAATTGGCTCTTACAAAAGAAAACTTGTTGGAATTTTGCAAAGACTGAAAGAGGATTCTAAGATCAATGACAGCCAATACAAACTGCTGTATCCTACTGCAGAGGTCACTCCACGCCTTTATTGTACAACCAAGATTCACAAAGAGGGCAACCCAGTTCGCCCCATTGTAGACTACACCGGATCAATAGCATACCAAACTTCTAAGGCACTCGGTGAAATCCTTGCCCCAATGGTTGGAAAAACGGAGCACCATGTTGTGAATTCCCGCCAATTAGCGGAGGATTTAGCAGGGGTTTTCATCGAAGAGGGGGACATCTTTAATTCACACGATGTCGTGTCCTTATTTACCAACACCCCGATTGACAAGACACTTAGTATCATCAAGAACCGCCTGTCAGATGACAAGACATTGAAGAACAGAACTAATTTGAACGTTGATGACATAATGGAGTTACTGGAGTTTGTGTTAACGACAACATACTTTTCGTTCAGGGGACTATATACAAACAAAAGTTCGGAGCCGCCATGGGGAGCCCATGTAGTGCAATCATCGCCAACATATTCATGGAATGGCTCGAACAAGAAGCTATTGCCACAGCACCCATGGAGTGCAAGCCTAAGATGTGGAAGAGATATGTTGACGACATCCTGGAAATCATCAAAAAAGGGACTACGCAACAACTCACAGAACATCTCAACACAGTCGACCCCACTAAGAACATCAAGTTCACGCACGAAGAGGAAGAAAACAACCAGATACCGTTCCTTGACACCCTCATTATCAGGAAGGACGATGGATCTGTGAAACTGTTAATCTACAGGAAAAAGACTCACACAGATCAATATCTGAACTTTTCGTCGCAGCACCCACTCCATCAAAAAATAGGGGTGGTTAGAACCTTACTTGACAGGATGGAAAACATTGTCACTGAGGAGGAGGACAAACAAGAGGAAGAAAACAAAATAAGATCAGCGTTAGCACAGTGTGGCTACCCTAAATGGTCCATCGATAAGGCAAAACAACAAATTCAAAATAAACAGACTAAGGTGAGCAGGAATAGTAAAGACAGTGCGGATCGGTGCAAAGGAATGGTTGTCATTCCCTATGTGCAAGGAGTCTCTGAAAGGTTGCAAAGATCTTTCAAAAAGTATGGTATCAGCACGGCCATGAAGCCCCACAACACCCTTAAGAGATTGCTTGTGCATCCTAAGGACAAGATCGACTCCTCACAATCCTGCGACTGTGTATACGAAATCCCTTGCCAAACTTGTAATAAATCATATATCGGCGAGACAGGGAGAAAATTCCAAACAAGACTGAATGAACACAGAAAAGACACTGAAAAAATCAAAGATGTTAAATATACCAGAGCAAAAAGAAAAGAATCCGTCACTGAACAGCATAAGTCGGCCATCACTGACCATGTAGCACAGGAGAACCATGTCATTGACTGGCAGGGGGCAAAGATTCTCGAAAAGGACTCAAATAAACACACAAGATGGATACGCGAGGCATTATGGATCAGAAAGAGGGGGCAGGAGACGCTAAATCGCGATGAAGGTGTATATTCTCTAAATCACATATATGATCCACTACTAAGAACTGTGCACCCTAGGGATGAGAAGTCTCGCGGGAAAACCAGTGGATCATCGCATTACTGAAGAAGTCTTCCGATCAGGAAGACGAAACTGTCTAAGTGAGTAGAATTTCATTGGATTTGACTACATAATCAAAAACTTTGGTAATCCATATTGTTGTGAAAATATTGTGTCGATTTGTAAAACATAACGCCATGAATCCACGATATACCACCGTATTCTTAGAATAAAAGCAATTGACTATGATCAGACTTTATAGCAATGGTTTATCGATGGGATGCATTCATTTGCGTATGGTCATGATGGTGTTTCGTTGGTTTACCGTCGCATCCTAAATACAAAGTCCATACAATATATTTAAATTTCATGATTAGTCTTACTTTAGGAACGAGACTGAATGCGGACATGCTTGAGTTCATGTCACGGTATGCACTATAATAAAAGAGAATCACTACTATCTCTTGATTCAGTTTACGAGTGCATACCGTGGGTTTCAAACTTTCTTACACTTTAAGAATCGATTTTCTTCGAAAAGGCCTTGAATACCGTTGTTCTATAGCCAATAAGCTACGTTTCATGTCCTATAAGCAGCGGGTTAGTTTCAACACTTTTATTCCATTTGTAATAGCTTTTATACCTAAAAATACTTCGTAATGTCACTTCAACATGTTAGCTCAGTTGATAAGTCGCCTGTCTTGTACTCAAAAAGTCCAAGTTCAAATCCTAACGATTTGATTTTTTTTTTTTTTTTTTTTTTTTTTAAATAAATAATTTCTCACATCACTGAATTTCTGTTGAAATGAAAATGAAAAAGTGTATTTTTTTTCATAAATAAGATCACAAATAAAAGCAGAGCATCAACTGAGCTAACACACTGTACTTGTTCATCCATTATTGTATGTAGTCTAAATTAATGCTAACAAGTTGATTTACTCCGTTACTTCAATTGAGGTAGACAGCATTAAATTGGAAAAACAAGTGTGCATGGGTTCGATTCCTTTATTTGTTTTTTGATCACGAGATGTTGTGATACATTTTATTTTCTTCTATAACTTTAATATAAGATTTTAATTGGTGAAAACAATAATTTGTCATTTTAAATCCTAACGTTTTGACAATTAAAGTGACGAATAGTGAACTTAAACATGGCCAAAAATATGGCTTTAAGACTTTTAAAGTGACCAGTCCCTAAATTTAAAAGGTAGCCATTTATATTTTTTGTGGTCAAGCAAAATGATAGGATCTCTTACTGCTCCAAATTTGGTGTCAATATCATAATTACTTTTTGAGTTATAAGCAAAAAACTGAAATTAGATGATTTTTTTTCAATTTTTCAAATACAACCATGGCCAAAATGTGTTGGGACACTTATGGAAAACGTACACTATATTATTGCCTTATTTCCGTTATTGTTAACGTGATAAAGTGGAAGTTTCTTTGGTGACAAGCCTAAACCCTTTCCTAACACCCCAACCCTCCCCCTTCCCCACCAATCAATGTTGGGTGCCACTAGGCGCGTGTGACCAAAAAAGTAGGATTCAACATTGATCGGGGGGAGTGGGGGGTTTATTTACATTACCCTATCAAACCGTCCCAACACTTATGGCCAGCATTGTAGCCTTGAATGTTGGGTATTAAAATACAAAAAATAAAGATTCCAATCAAATTGTGTAAAAAGCTGGAGCACAAAGTATGTAAAAGGACGCCCAAAAGTGTAGCACGAGTTACCGTGGAATTGCCCGTATGTATTTTGGTTACACGCTTTACCATCGGGATTTCTATACTAAAACTCTATTTGATACAAAATGATGAATGCAAGGCGAGGGTCTGTGTCCCCCATACGACGGGTAGATAGGGAGTTGTCTGTACATACTTATTGCATACATATATCAGCTTATATCAAACCTTAACCCTTGTTTTACGTATAGGTATTTTGGTAGCACGCTTTATCATCTGGATATCTATTGAAACACTATTTGCTATAATATACAATTGAATATATGAATACAAAAGCCACCTAAGTCCATACTTAAACCAAATTGAGTTAAGCATGGGAAAGTGTTCCTTTACATAGGCCTGTCATATGTATGAAAGAACAACTCAAATTCATCCTCTGTGTCTATTGAGCATGTGAAAATAGCATGTATGAAAGAATCACCCAATTCCATGATTTGAGTCTTGTAACACATTGATTAAAATCCAGTATGTATAAAAGTCCACTTGTAACACATTCATTGCTAGAGAGTGACTTTTGGAAAAAAAATGGGTTTAATAAAGGAAAGTGTGTGGTTTATATTACATGGCAGAATGCTTATCAACATTATACATACCTGTGCGCTTTATTTTGTATTATCTTACTAGTGGTAATCTCATTCTAACATTGTTGTCTTTGTATATGATTCAAACAACCACCTAAGTCCAAAATTTAAAATGAACCCCACGAAGTCCCTGAAATGCTAATCGTCATACCTAATACAGGTTAATCCACTCATTTGCACGTAAAACTTACCATATTGACCAGGTAAATCTAACTGAAGGAATTAAAATGATACACAGGTTTTTCTCTCAAAATCACTTCCCATGGACTTAGGTGGCTTTTGTATTCATGTATTCAATTGTATAGCAAGGCGATGATCTGTGTCTGTGTCCCCCGTAACGACGGTGAGTTTGTATATCGGCACATTTAACAAAATATATCGGTACATTAACAAAACATAGCAAGGCGATGATCTGTGTCTGTGTCCCCCGTATTAAACGACGGTGAGTTTGTATATCGGTACATTAACAAAATGCAAGCAGTAGGGATATATCTGGCATTACTTTTCATTTGACCGCGTTTTAAATGATAAGAAGTTTTGATAATGATGCCATACGAAAACAAAATGTAAAAAGTTTGACAGTTGCCGGCAAAACATTATTTTTTATAGTAAGCGTTTGACAAGATCAATTGATTGAATTTATTCGAATTAACAACATTAACAACTTCTGCTACCAACTTGGTATCCTTATTTGGTATCCGATAATTTGGCATTTTTCCTGATACTTGCGCGCCTATTAGTACCAAATACTGTGTTCATTCCATTTCAAAGTTCAAATTATTGACTATCCCAATTGTTTTTCGTATTGAGTCATGTTAACCATGACATAACTAATGAATGGGAAGTATTGATATGTGCAATAACATTTATTTTAGGAAAAGGGAAACTTTAGACATACAGCAACATTAACCAAGTATACCAAGTATACAAAAGTAGAGAAACAGCTTTCTTAATGCAAAAGCGTACAATACATTCTCGGGTGTATGATCGGGTCATAGAATTGTGACATGAAGGATCAGACTTAGCAGAGTAAGAATAAGACCCTGCTTAGACGGAAGAACCATAACTGGCAAACTCTCTGATTTATACTCCACGATTCATACAGTTGACGTACACATCATATTTCATCGCTTAGAGGAAGTGGAGGAATCGGCTTGTGAGAGATATGAAAGATTTATAAAACCCAACAGGGAAAATAGCTGAAAAGATCGTACCAATTAATAAAAATTCCTTTAAAAAGGGAATGGGGCGCCCATTGGGAGCTTTGATGTGATGTGTTGAAATCCGGGGGGGTGCTGGGTACAGCTTTTAAGCGATATCACAGTGATGTCATCAATTAGAAATAACATCAGAGAAACATATGAAGCATATCAGATGGATACAACTGAGGAAAGCAAAATCAGTAAACTGTTGTAAGCGGACAAAGGCAAACTTAGAGGAAATATAAAACACTGCTACGGAAGAAGATCTAAATAGAAAGTTGAGCAAACCCAAGACAGTTGTGATAATGGCCAAAGCTGAAAGCTAATAAATGAAATCTATAATTGGTTAACATACTAAGAGATGGAGACGATAAAGAGACCGGGTGTTTAGTGATCTAAACATCAAAGTGGGACCAATATTCAGGAAAAATATGTAAAGGCAAAGCCTCCACTGATGAAAGGAAGAGTTGCATAGAAGAAAAAGGTACGCCAACTGAGGTACAAAGGAAATGAGATGTGGATGACATGGCGTTCGAGCTTTGCAATTAAGTATTCTTTGACCATCGTCCAGGCTACCAACCCCTAAATTTTCCCCATGTGTCCCTAAAATGCTTAAAAAACACACTTTAATGACAAAAAATACAACATTACCTTACCCGGGTAGAGTATTTTTTTCTTCTATTATAGGCCAAAAATTCAATGAAAATCTGATTCTAATTTTGAATTTAAACTGTGAATAATGGAAAACCAGGGTAAGACATGTTGTCATAATGGATATGGTAGGACGAGGACGGGTTATAGGAAATAAATATGACCAATGGTCTATCGTCAACTTAACAATAATGGAAAACCGGGGTAAGAAATGTTGTCATAATGGACTTGGTAGGACGAGGGTTATAGAAAATAAATCTGACCAATGGTCTATCGGCAATTGGTAGCTCAATTGTAGCCAAGATATTCGAAAGAATAATCCTCAACAGATTCAAGCTGAAGTAGACAAATGTCTTGGAAATACGGTTCAGAACAACTGTAAGACACACAGTAGCCATGAGAGGATTATTGAGGGAGCGATGGCTAAGAACCTGCCTGCAATAATAACCGTCATAGACTTCAGAAATGTCGTAATATTAAATGATATACCTAAATTTGTTCACAATTGCCCCCACCCCCTCCTATTTGACATGCTAAAATTTGCATGCCACTCTTTCAACATGCCAAAGATTGCTTGCTACTATCCCATCTTACGCTCCCCTGCACATAATTATTATACACGTATACACCCCCTTAACTCCTATCGTACGTAGGTATTTTGGTTACCCACATCACCATCTGCATTTCTAAATTGCACCGTTATTTGATACAGATGAACACCAAGACGAGGGTCTCTGCCCTCCCCTCCCCCTTACCGACGGGCGTCTGTAAATCGCGATCTGTCGGTACATTAAAACAAGAACTGATTTTTTTTAAAGATCACGCCATAGATGAAGATCATATTTCGTAATATTTTTACGAATTGATTTAATTGTTTTGTGTGCGGAATAATTAACGGGGTGGTAAATACCGGTAATTCTTGATTAATAAAAATAAGGTAAAATACCTTTTCACGTTGAAAGCTGAATTTACTAAATGGGAAATAAGGTAAAATACCTTTTCACGTTGAAAGCTGAATTTACTAAATAACCTCAAATATTTACGATGATCCATTAAGTTTTATTACAATCCGACAATCAATACTCAATTGACCTTAGATGGCCCTGACATGACCTTGAACATTTCTGTGCTCAATTGTGATCATACGTACAAAGTTTCACAGCAATCTGGCAATACTCAGTTGACCTCTGATGACCTTGATCTGACTCTGCACATTTTCAGCGCTTACAACCACCATGTTCCATGACAATCCAACACACCATCAATAATGGAAACATGCACCTTTAAACAACAAATCAAACATTGACCAAAACCAAACCATAACTTCCTGTCACTATCTACTTTATTACTCTAAACGTTTTCTTACGTATGTGTATTTTGGTTACACGCCTTAACATTAGGATATCTATATAAAGACACTATTTGATACAAATGAATGCAAGGCGAGGGTCTGTGTCTCCCATACGACGGGTAGATAGGGAACTGTATGTGCATACTAATTGCATACATAATCAAACCTTTACCCTTGTTTTACGTATAGGTATTTTGGTAACACGCTTTATCATGGCTAAAAACTGAAACAATGGCTCCTCCCATTCCACCCGCCTTAAAAGCTTAACATTTTATTTACAGTATACCGTAAGTTGCAAGCACATTATAATAAAAAAAGACTGATATCTTTAGTACTCAATCCAATCTTCACTTTCAATTTTCACTTTCAATGTTTTCTGAATGCATTGTTTCATAGGTCTGATACTCCTGCGGAGCCATGAATATGCGATTATGCGTACAGACTAAGTACACCTCATCCATTCGCCTGCTTATTGTATATGACACAATTGCTTGGTGTATACTTGCGTATTTACTTCTGTCACCTCTAAACCAAGATGACGTCCGAAATGATCCCCATCTTCACATACTACGATATGTTATTCATAACATTCAATAGCATAAATACGGTTTCATGACATAATTTGCGTCATTTTGAAGAAAATAAATGGGTTTTCATGTTGATACAGGGTGTCCCTGAAAGAACTGTATCGTCGGAAACTGATTTTTTTGTGTGGTATTTTAAGGCATAAACCAAACATAACTAAATAACGGTTATAGTTGATGAATATATCAGCTATCATCTACTTTTAAAATTTTGATAATTGACCGCTCCGTTTTTTAGATAAAAGGATTTTACATACGTATTTTATGATGCAATATCGCATTGTGCAAAGCATCAAACAGTTGGTTACTGGATCAGGGATCATACTCCTTAGAAAATCTCCTTAGAATATCGGTGGTCATTCAGGCTTCGTTTTCCCATTTGGTAGAACCTAATAATTCATGTATATATTAATATTCCTGACTAGTTCAAGCATCCAAACTGTAAAGTTGTCCTAGAAATTGGGATGACTGGCTGAACAATGATTGCTCGGACCATATGAGGAAATCATAATGGCCGTAAAATGGTAGCAATAAAATGTTGTGGAAGAATTTGAAATTTTGCTTTTTAAAATAATACCCTTGGAAAACACCTACATGACTGCTGACTACGAACCGAAAAGAAAATATGAATATGCAGGTAACATGTTTTTGTCTCAAGCATTTAGTATCGTAGAGATCCGAGTGATTTAACTACTTTAAATGCGCTTCGATTTCCAACATGGTGATCTAACTACGGATCACTAGTACTGGATTCCAAAACAGATAGCTACATATCTTAGGTATATGGAACTATCATTAACCAGCTCAATACCCTGGGCGTAGCCAAAGCCCCTTAGAATTACCTCATCAAGGGATTTTTGCCTGGTCATTAGTCATGTTAGTGTTGCTAAGTTGAGAGTAACACAATGTTGGATTTCAAAGTGGCAGACGCGAATCGGTGCGTTTACATGGTATACGCCACGCGGGATTAGGTTAGTGCGTGCGATTCGAATCTGCCACTGCGAAATCCAACATTGCATTACTCTCTATTTGAGATATAAGATATTGTACAAGACCATTAATTAATACCTTAAGCCGACAAGTTCATGACATGTCCATAGAGTTCCATTTACCTAAGATATGTTATGGAATCAAGCTAGCGATCTGAAGAGACATTTAGCGTGATCAGCATGATGAATATTAAGTTGAATATTCAGTAACTAACTGAACTATTAGCAATTGTTTGAGACAAAGCTTGTAAATTTAGGCGAATGTTGAGGTACTTTCCAAGGTGCATTCGCCAACTTTGATTCTAGTTCCTTGAAAGACCATGATAATACAGCATGTTGTTTTCAATTACGTCGTATTAAAGGTATTTATCTTTTGTGGTATAGACAACAATGCATTATAGGAAGTGCTCTTTAGTATTGTTATGACATGTAAAACAAATTGAGGACATTTCCATCTAATTCATACCATTATTTTCTCATAACTCAGGAATGATAAGTCGTAGATATGTCAAACTATAAACAATATATGAATCTGTGTGGCCAGAGTAATATTTTGACATGAGTTTGGACAACATTTAAGCAGTTGATTTTACCCCATATGTAAAACTTTAATCTTGAAATTGTCGAATCGAAACATATAACTGGTGATAGACATATTATTTAGATGGATGTAAGTTAACACGCGTCTCTATAATTGGTATCACATTATATGAAAATCTAACATGGTAGTCACGAATTAATGCAATAAGTAACACATGTTCTAAAACCCTTGGAATGCATAACAAAATCAAACATGACTTGCCTAAAACATCTTTGTATCAGTTATGTTATCCTTTACCCATGCCTTATTTCATTTACGGAATACTGCGGTGGGAAATGCAAACAATTAAAGAGCTTCAGAAAAGGGCTCTTGGGATAATCTGAAATAGTTCATATCTGTGTCACACACAAACTCTTTTTAATAAATATAATATACTTATATCAGAAGAAATTATTTATATTTATGTACAAATACCATAATAGCTTATTGGAATTAGATCCATCTACCATTAATTTATAAACATGGAAAGCGTTCACGTTATGATACGAGGGACAGCAAACATTATCGCTCTGAAACTTTCAAACTAAGAAATATTATGTCGGACGGGCCAAAGTTATGGAACTATTTGCCAAATGATATCAAGACTATAAAATATAAAATGGCTTTGCAAACTTCTCGCTCATCTGAAATTATCCATTAATGTACTATATTTCTTGGATTATTCGTTTCAAAGTTGGATCTTTCTAATCGAATTTGTTTCTGTTCAACATGTTCAACATTATTTGTCAGATTATATTATTGTACATGGTATACATTAACACGGAATAAGGAAAAGGAATAAGAAGACATTGTGAAGATATAATGAGGACGAGGAGAAGAAAGGGAGAAATTATATTTTGGGAAAATATGAAGAGAGGAGCTTGTGTTACATACACCTCTACCTGTCAATCGGTTAGTTATTGTCTTAACAGGAAACCTTTTATGGTTCGCCCGTATATATTCTCTTATATTTTCTTAAAAGTTACGTTTATTTTTAAACCATGGAAATGTGATCACTTACATATTTGGTTAATGCGTTAACAACAGCACCAGCTTCAAGAAGAATCCTGCAACAGTTGTCACGGCCATTTATTGCAGCACAGTGTAATGCAGTCCAATCCTGGGTAAGAAAAGACAATAATCAACATGCCCATTAATATCAGAAACGGTTTTTTATTAGGTTTTCCCTTTATTCATATATTGATATATCTTTCAAACATTCAGACGTTTACTCATAATTTATACTAGTGGCTTTTTATGTGTGGGAAAAGACAGGATACAAGTTCGTAGTTTTTGTTATGAAAGAAGCCAACATTAAATACAACACAGAGGAATAAGATCGAGATATTTGTAAAACGCTGTAATATTTCAGGGCAATAACCATAATTATGAACAATCATACTTAATTAATTGATTTATTAAACCTTACTGAATCCTCATAAAATATAACAAGACATCTATCATGTCTATGCTGTTTCAGTACTCTTTTGTTTGGCAATGTTTGTGACTGTATCAAATTTAATGGAACTTTTGTTACAACCTTATTTGTATAGATCATTGGAACATACATTTCTGAAATGAATGTTTACTTATAGTCTGCATATCATATAAGCCACAATTCGTTTGCGAAATCAAACAACATTCGCCTTGTCCGAAGCTTATTTTTGCACGTTTAAACTGATCGAAGACGAAGGTGATAATCAGATACAGAAAGGAGGAAGGTGATCTTGGTAAGATATGGTGAGAGGAGCTTTTGCAACTCTACCCATCAGTGGTAGAGTGGCGGCCCCGGGGAGGGGAACTTAACACAAATGACCATACTGGTATGCTCCCCCGGAAAGACCTCCTTTTTGGATTTCGCAGCTCCGAAAGACCCCTATATTTGGCCAAAATAGAGCTCCGAAAGACCCTTGATTTTGATAATTTCAGCTCTAAAAGACCCCAAAATTGCTAATTCCTGGGTTTTTTTTTCATGCGATTTTCAACCAAAAAGCCAAGAAAGACCCTTGATTTTGACTGTTCGCAGCTCCAGAAATCCCCATTTTACTTGTTCGCAGCCCGGTTCGCAGCTCCAAAAGACCCCCTTTTACCGGTACGACGTCAGCTCCCAAAGACCCAACACCTCAAAATTCCGGGGAGCATACCCACCAAAATTTTTGATGTGCCCCCCCCATATGGGAGGCGGCTCCCATTGAACACACGCTTAAGCCGCAGCGTGACCCCCAACAGTGCGCTCGATTCGTAAAAACAACATAGAGTCAGGCATTTTGCTATTTAAATTTAACTTATAATCCGCAAATCGTGTGTTCAATGGGAGCCGCCGCTCTACCATCAATTGGTAGGTGGTTATACGCCAAGGCACCGCTTAACCAGCAATCAGAAAAAACATGGATACAGCAAAAACAACAACAGCCAAACAAAAACAAACAAATAAACAATAACGATCTTTGCTGGAGGTAAGAATTTTCGTACCAAGTACGTAAAACTTTACTTTTCAATGGGTAAACTTAAGTGAGCAAAACAAATTCGTACCCTTTCGGGCCAAAATGCAGCATAATTTCAACACAAGGTCATCAGCAGAACTATATCCCTAACTTATTGAACTAACATCTCATCTATATTTTGGTACTTCATTATAATGATATCAATGGAAAGAATCTTGCAAATGGTCGTCATTTTTTCGGTGCAAATAGTTTTGACAAATGATCAATTTCAAATGATGTCACGTATGTAAACATCAATCTCCTAATTTGCATATTCCACCTGCCAGCTCGTCAAAGTAGAACTGACACTATTGCTCTAGTTATTTATATTATTTTGATGTGTTATACACTATTAAGGGAAGGGGTATGAACGTACGTTTGGACAGTCACCAGCCTTAACAACTCTTATAAATCTGATGAGCTTGCTACCCTCAATAAGCAGATGGAAGACCTGAAGCTGGCCGACGAGATGGGGAATTATACCACCACCTGGAAAATTATACACTCACTTTCTGGGAAGAACTCAAGGAAAGGGGTGAAAGTCAAAAAGAGAGATGGATCAGCTCCAACCAGTTACCATGAACTGCTTGAGGAATGGAAGGAATATTTTAGCTCACTCCTTAACAACGAAAGTGGCACAGCAGCTTAAGAACTTCCTGCACCAGCTGTTGAAGATCTTCCTATTATCACTGAGCCCCCAACCCGTGAAGAAGTAGTCGAAGCAATAGCAGCCATGAAGACCAACAAGGCAGCAGGATTGGACTGTGCTATAACTGCAGAAGCACTTCAGGGAGGAGGGGATAGCATGATTGATATGATTCTCGAATTCTGTATGGAAGTCAACGCTGACACCGCCACGTCAATGGGTTACGAATGTAATCATTCCACTACCAAAGAAAGGTGACCTCTCTCTCATGACAAACTACCGTGGTATTTCGCTTATGTCCATTGCCGCAAAAGTGTACAACAAGATCCTTCTGAACAGGATCCGACCTCACATTGATCCTTTACTGAGAAGCAACCAGGCTGGCTTTAGATCGGGTCGCAGCTGTGCTCAGCAGATACACATTTTGAGGAGGATCATGGAAGGCTTCAAGGAGTACCAACTTCCCTTAACAGTCACTTTTGTGGACTTCAAAAAAGCCTTTGACTCCATCAACAGGTCTGTCATGTTTTCAGTGCTGCGGCATTATATGGAATACCAAAGGTTGTGGTCAATGCCATCCAGGTGCTCCAATAGTGCCGTTATGGTAGATGGCAGTATCTCAGAGCCTTTCCAAGTAACAACTGGAGTGCTTCAGGGTGCTGTGTTGGCACCATTCCTGTTCATTATCCTGGTAGACTACCTTCTGATGAAATCAACTTCTGGAATTGACGCTGGAATTGTTACCTACCCACGTCGGTCAAGCAGATATCCTGCCAAGATGTTGAATGACCTGGATTTTGCTGATGATATTGCCCTGCTGGAATCTTCCATAGCCCGGGCCCAGTCACAGCTTACTAGGACTGCAACTGCAGCAGCAGATCTAGGCCTTGTCATCAGAATATATGACTGCAAACTGTAACGCCCAACCAGCACTTGAAGTCTATGGTCGTATCATCAACCATGTCACAAGTATTTGGGTTCCAAGATGGGCTCTAGTGTTGGAGACCTAAAAAGAAGAAAGGCACTAGCCTGGGCAGCTTTCTGGAAACTGGAACGCCTTTGGAGAAGCCCATCCCTGCCAATCGAAACAAAAATCAAGCTGTTTCAGACAACGTGTGTTACTGTCTTTCTGTACGGGTGCGAGTCATGGGTAATTACCAAGGACATGCTACAGCATCATGTTAAACATCAAACGTGTGGATCGGATTCCAAATGAAACCATCTACAACCTGACCAACACCACTCCACTGGTTGCCAGAGTCAGGATTCATCAACTCAAATTTCTCGGCCATATACTGCGTCTTGAAGATGGAGAGCCTGTGAAAGAATATGCGCTTTATATCCCACCACATGGGAAGAAGAAACCGGGACGGCCGCGCACACTGTACTTACAGTATGTCCAGCACCTCCTAGGAGATACTGAAGGGATGCTGCAGCCAAACAAAATTGTTTCGCTTGCCCAAGATCGCATTAGTTGGAGAAAGCTTGTAGTCGCCTGCTCCGCAGCCGACTGATGATGATGATGATGATGAAAGGTGTATCTTCTTCTTCTTCTTCTTAGCGTGTCCACGGCACAAGATTAAAAAATGTTTCAGCCAGTGCTGCACACATTTTTTAGCATTCTCATTGTAAACTGATAAGTCAGCATTTGTGGATGTTTGCTCCAGTTGAGGGCAATAGTAGGTGATCCATTGTTTGTGGTTCTGTTCAACAATCGTAGGTTACATCTCGTCGGGTGCATCACATACTGGTCTATCTCGAAAAATACGCATTCAGAGAAAATCGCAATTGAAAATCTTCGTATTAAGTTAACCTTTCTATAATTTAATTAGACTATGAATTTTAACAAAAGTGGTTTTAAATTAAAGCATATACTTAACAGATTTATTTAAGTGGAATCTTGAATTATATTTACGTATACAATATTGCTTAAAACTACACTAAAGTTGTAGTTCTGTATGTGAAATAGTTAATTTCCCGATATCGTATTTAAAGTGCATTTCATACTGGTCTATCTTGGGGCTATCTCGATTTCGCGAACAATGATGTGACTTTAGACGCATCACATACTGGTCTATCTCGAGATAGACCAGTATGTAATGCACTTTCAATACGATATCGGGAAATTAACGATTTCACATACAGAACTACAACTTAAGTGTAGTTTTAAGCAATAGTACATACGTAAATATAATTAAAGACTCCGCTTAAATAAATCTGTTAAGTATATGCTTTAATTTAAAACCACTATCATGAAAAATCCAGTCTAATTAAATTATAGAAAGGTAAACTTAATACGAAGATTTTCAATTGCGATTTTCTAGAAATGCGTGTTTTTTTTCGAGATAGATCAGTATGTGAAATACGTATTTTGAAAAAATCATAGATAGTTTAAATTAAAAATTTTATAACTTATTATCTAGGAAAAATTGAGTTCTGTAATTTGTTGCATTGGAAGAGCTCCGTAAAAAAGAACTATATACCAATTTTCTCAAAAAAGTCAAAAATTCAAGATAGACCAGTATGTGATGCACCCGATTCTGTATTCTTTCGATATCCCCATTTGCTGAGGTTGACTTTACATCTTCCTACAAAAGACCTTAACCTATCTATTAAGGCATTTCCATCCAACCAAACTTGCATCTGCACCAGGTGGTAGTTCTTCGCCAACAGGAATATTCAAAGTTGGTGGGTGATTGGTAGATCTTTCCTCCCATTTTGCTACTCTTTTACTGTTGGCTGATGTTTCAAGTGGAGTTACACTGTTCAGGAAACTATCTCTGGACTTCAGGGGATGTCTTACATCAGTGGCTTGGCGCTGGCGTTCTTTCATGCTTGCTACGTTACGTCTAACATCTGATGGCGCTATACCTGCTAGAGTGTACAGGCTCGCAGTTGGTGTTGCTCGAAGACATCCTGTTATCAGGCGACAGCTAACATTCAGGGATGGATCCACCTTCTTTGCATGAGGCGATCTCTCCCATACAGGGCAGACATCTCTGCTGTTGAGTAGCATAGAGCAGAGGCCGTTGCTTGCCTTCAGAGTGTGAGCACTTGCACCCCAGCTTGTTCCGGTGAGCTTACTCAAGATGTTGTTTCTTGTACTGACTTTCATCTTTGTCTTCTCAACATGATTCTTATAGGAGAGACACCTATCCAGAGTAACTCCAAGATAGACAGGGTGTTCACAGTGTTCAAGCGCTGTACCAGACCAGGTGACCTTGAGATGGCGCTTTGCTTCACGATTGCGTAAATGGAAGGCACGCACCTGTGTCTTTGAAGGGTTGGCTCGCAGGTGGTTATCTTCATAGTATGGTGTGAATTCATCCAGAGCTTTAGAGAGGCGTTCTTCCACAACTGTGAAATCTAGATCTTGAGCTCCAATACCCAGATCGTCAGCATAGATGAATCGAACAGTGTTCTCACTTCTTGGTTCGTCGTTTGTGTAGATGTTGAAGAGGAGTGGTGCAAGTACACTTCCCTGTGGAAGACCATTCTTGAGCCTACGCCATCTGCTCTTCTTGCTACCCAGCTCAACAAAGAAGAGTCTATCCCTAAGCATGCTTTCTATCAGTTCTGGTGTATGCAAAGGAACAACAACAACATCAATAAAGCACATAATGTCAGTGTCCAACACCTGGAAACCACATGCAAGCGCTTTATAGGAGATTGATCAAAACTAATATACAAAATTAACAACTAGCTATAATTATAACTAGCTATAATCATAATAAAAGTCTTTAAAAGTACGCAAAATGAACAAAAATAAGAACTAGAAACCCTATTATGACCATCATAAATATTGTACGAAGAAGAAAGTATGATGACGGGAGTAAAGTCACAGATATCTTTGAAAAGGGAAAACGCAGAAGGTGGCTGACAAGGTTAGATAATACGGAACCTTGGAAATTTGTTCTAGAACGCCTTGTGTGCAAGTCAATAGGACATCTATATAATAGAGCAATCTGCAACTTTTGAATTTACATCTTTCTTGGGATTTTGGATCACTGTGTCTTCATTTCTTGACCGATTTCAAGAAACGAGGTCTTAAGTCAGAGCTAAAATTGCTACTATTGGTTGCTTGTTCTAATTATGACACATATATCTGTCTTTGTTTACAATATATAGGGGTGAAAACAACTGGTACCTTAATTCTTTTGTTGCCTGTATATATTAGTTGTTATCTATATTTGTTTAATTTCAAAGTACATCTAGGCATAAAAGGTGTCCCAAAATGATCTATACCGTGTTTTAAAATATATTAAATATGAAATTAACAGGGTATCAAATTCTAGTACGTGAAAATGGCAAATGTCACCTATTCTGTTAATTTTATTGAGGTAGATTGATCGTTTTGGAGTGACTTTGATGTTATTGAACATGGACGAAAACGGGATGTATATAATTAACAGCGCAAAGGCCTCATAACACATGGATGCTCTAGAGCTTGGGACATTCATGTATAAACATACAAATTGCTTATTACCATATGTTTTTGACGACCTTTTTACAAAGCACTCTGAAATTCACGCTATAAACACTAGATATAGAAACAATCTCATCTTACCTCGAGTCAAGAAAGTCTTTTGTGAGAAATCTATTAAATATGCAGATTGCAGGTATAAAGCTTTGGAATGCTATTGATACTGATATCAAGTGCTCGTCATCAGTGAAGCAATTCCGGAAAAAGTATAAACAACATCTTATGCAAACCTATTCTTAATTGTATACAGTCTTTCAATCATGTGTACCTCACCAATATTTTGTTCACTAATTTCATTAATTTACTTTCAATAATTAGTTTTGATATGTGCATTTTGTTTTTCTTTGTTTTTCCTTAAATGTTAACATAGGATATGTCATTGATGGACATGACAGCTGGTTGGTTGGACTCGGCATTGTTGTTGTCTACCAACCTGCTGCCATGTCAAATAAATGCCATATACCTGTATCAAGGGGTTACAGAGCTACAGGCCTTTGGGCCTCAACTGTAATTCCTTCACTCATCGTTGTATTATGCATTTCCATAGTTTATTATATATGTATTATTCCTGATATCTTTATAATGTATTATTCTTATGTATTATTCTTGTATCATGTAATGAGTGAAAAGATAATAATAAATCTATCTATCTATCTATCTATCTATCCAGATCGTCGTACTTTTTTGGTGATTTATACCTCAATTTGTTTTACCCCAAACCCAAAAATGTCAACAAAAAAAAAGAAATTTAATCTTCACCCTTGTGTAGCTGTATGCTTGACAATACATTGTGGACATAAATACGCACTGCGGCACGAATGCGCTTGTCAAATGCAATCCCTTCCTCTGGGTACCCGGGATGGCCGGGATTTGACGGGCGGGCATAAATAATCTTGAGCTAATCCCCGGTCCTAGTCCTAGTTCCTAGTCCCCCGGGAGCCAGCATCCGATACAACCCCGGGTATTCCTCGGTCCAATTCCCGGCCCTGGGCTTCGGATATAGGCCTATAGATTTACGGTTTTGGTATCGCGGTTGCTCACATTGGCTCAAAATTCGGCAGATACTTCTCCAATGTATTGGATGGATTCTGTAATGCTTCAAAAGTGGACCTATAGGCCTACACCTTGTTGCGGAACCGCTAAAAACGGGCCTAAAATAACGAATAAATTGAACAGGCTGTTATACGAGTCTACAAGACCAGGGCCAGAAATACCCTTTACCCAGATTCGGCACCTTGCCTTAACTTTAATACACACTAAAAGGAAGGTTCTCACACAATTATGTAACTTTCAAACATAGTTTGGTTATCCTGGCTGTTGTTGGTTTTTTTAGCAAAGAAAGATATAGTGTTACTATACACGTCCATGACTATAACTCAAAAATTGTAAAATTGTGTAATATCTTGTTCATGCATGGGGCCGCAGAATATTTATTTTATTGCTGATTACTTTTAAATGGCAGAATAATCAATAATATTTTGCATTTTGCATAAAAACTATAACGCATGTACACAAATGTACCAAATGGACCAGAATATTCATACGGCGTGTAGCACGAATAGTAACCGCCATCCTGGCCTGTCCATTAATGTTTGCGTGTCATTTAGCCTTTTATTTCACATGATAAAGGTTCAAGGCACATGACCAAGATCCTGGTTTTGATAGGTCAAAAGTAGATTTCTGTCTATGAATTTTTCACCGGATTTTGTAAATTACTTACAATGTGTTTAAAGCAAATATAAACATAAGTGTACGTCACCAACACGTGAATCAGTGTGTATGATTTAGCTTTAATTGATTCATTAAACTTAATAAATACCTCATTTACGCATAATTGCTTCAGTAAGAATAGTTTTATTATCATTGTTTGGCAATGATTGTTGCGATAATGATTGTTTGATTTTTAAACCGAAAGTCGCCAAAGCCCGCTAAAGTTTGTTAGTCTGAGCGATATCATACAACATTCGCTTTGTAAGAAGCTTAATTGACTTACACGGTTAAAAGGAATAAGGAGAGAATGAGAAGAAAAATGAGTACGAGGAGAGGGAAGGGAGGAAGTATATCTTGGGAAGAAAAGAGAGGAGCTTGCGGGGCACCTTTACCTGTCAATCGGTAAGATCTTGTCGTCAACGTGAAACCTTTTATAGTTCTACCGGTGGCAAATGTTCTTGACGTTTATTTTCAAACCATGGAATTGTGATCACTTACATCTTCGTCTAATGCGTCAACAACAGCACCAGCCTCAAGGAGAATCTTGCAGCAGTTGTCACGGCCAAATAATGCAGCTTTGTGCAATGTAGTCTGATTCTGTGTGAGATAACAGAAACAAATGTGTTTATTTTTCCCTTTTCTTAATTATATTGATATCATTCAAACTCTCACACGTTTACAACCCACCTGTATAGTCATTTTAGAGAACACATCTGTAGGAGTTTTTCGTGCTTAATAGAAATACATGATACATATTTAGTTTAGTTATGGAAGATGCCAGCAATAAATACAACACAGATGAATAAGATAGAGATATTGGTAAAACGGTGTAATACTTTAGGATATAGAAAATAACCACATAAACAACCATTGTTAATTAATTAATTAATTAATTGATTCATTATAACATCATATAACAAGGTATTTATGCCGTTTTTGTTCCATTATTTTTTGTTTTCGGACGATATGTAAACGGCTAACTTTTGTTACAGCCTTATTTTGTGTATCGTATAATTGGAACTTAAATTTCTGAAATGTACGGATGTAACTAGGGTCCATGCTGTTCACTCAGTAAGTCAGATTCTTGTGATCACGAGATCTTGACTTTTTGTGTTACTGACAACTCCGGATCTCAGTAACTCATGAAATTTGTTCAATTTTCACGGCGTACGCAACCCGATCCTGACTTCAAGGCTTAAGTCAGGAAGTCAGGAACTCGTGATCACGAGAAGCTGCCATTTTCAGATTCAGATTTAATTTATTTCAATACGTGACCCGTATATGGAATTCTATAAGTGCTGCCGAGAAAATTATCTTGATTCGTCGCCTTTCATAACTAAGAAAGAGGACTTAAAAACATAATTATATTAATTCGGCGCCTTTTATAACTAAGAAAGGGGACTTAAAACTTAATAATTTTTTTTTATAGTAAATCGACTTCTTTGTGAGGTGTAGTCAAAGATAACAGGATATTGAATGTTGTCAAGTTACTGACAGACAGGGGGCAATGAGAAAGATTCAGTAAAACGGACAGTTGTTAATGGAACCAGAGAGCAATAAAGATAGATGGAAGGAGTATGCAGAACACCAATAAGGCACTTATTAAAGTGGAAACGCCGAAAAAAAAAGCCCGCAGGCGCTTGATAAGAGATTGATTAAAACTATTTACGTATAAAGCTTAATTATATACAGATTTAACAAGTACCTATAATGTTAATAAAAGTCTTAAAAAAGTATGCAGAATGAATTAAAAGGGAAACGTTGCAAGACAAAGAAGATAAACCATTAGAAATATTATAAGAAAAAAATAAAGTACGTTTGATTGCAGCAAAGACCCAGATACTGTATCTTCCCAGCGAACACCAAAACGTTCTTAACACGTTTATTCAAAACGTTTTGATAACATTTCAATGGCGGGTTATATAAAAGTCATGAAAACATTTTTAAAACCTTATTATAAAATATTTTAGGCAAACATGTTTGCAAAATATTTTGTCAACACTTAAATAACATGTTTTTTTTATCAATTTTGCAAAAATGTATTTTGATTGTTATCAAGATATTTTATACCCTTTAGGCATATATGTAATCCAACACAGATTTTTCAACCAATCACAGATTTCTTAAGGGAAAACGGTTCTTAACCCGACATTTAAACGTTTTCTGTGAAACGTTTTGTGTTTGTTGGGTTATATAGAGACATTAACGACACATGAGTCTTTGAAAAGGGAGAGGGCAAAATGGGGGCTGGTTGGATTAGATACCTGCAGCAATGATACCACAGAACCTTGAAAATAATGGTATACAAAGAATCTGCAGGAAGCATTACTATATAAATACAGGCAGACTAACATCGATAAACAGCAACTTGAAAAAATGCTATAATGCAATAACCATAGAACCATTTATAGTCTGGACATTATCGTAATTTTTATTATACATCTACGTGATCTAGAAGAAAGCAAATCAATTTAGTCCAGATCAACAAGTTCTCATCCCCAGAATTAGCATAGATTTGAATTTGATTCACATTCAACTCTTATCATCATGAATTGTATATAAGTGTGCATCTTTTAATTCCTGTCTTTCTAGTCACTGTAGGCCTATCTGTTTTACAACTGCCTGTTTGGATATTATTCGGCGGTGCTTTTTGTTGTTCACCTGTATAGGCGAATTCGCACTTATGCTGTGGTAGTCCCGGGGGTGGGGCACTCACTAAAATGGGTGACGGGGATGTGCGGCCACATTGACCCCCATTTTTCAACTACCTCTCACCCAATGACCCCTTTTTATTTTACTGAACTCCTCTCACCCAATGACTCCCATTTTATTTTCCTGTCACCAAAAGACCCCCTTTTTCAAAAAATTTGGGGAAATTTCTGATAATCTCTCACTAAATGAATCTGTTTTTTCAGTATTTTTCCTAAAATTTGTCAAACATTTTCAAATTTTTCAAAATTTTTTTCAAATTATGATGAATTTTGAATTTTTTATTATCAACTTTAATATCTTGACCCAAAATTTTTCCCTTTCTCACTGAATGACCCCTTTTTTTGGTCAAAATTCCCCGGTCTCACGGAAAGACCACCCTTTTTGGGGGCCTTCTCACTGAAAGACCCCCCTTTTTCAGTGTCTAGGCTCTCACCGAAAGACCCCTAGTTTCGAACTGCTGTCCGCACATCCCCGTCACTTCCAAAGTCGAGTGCCCCCCCCCCCCCGGGGTGGTAGTCTGACTAAAGAGGATGGAAGGAATCAGAAATGAAAGAAGGATAAGCAATGCATTCAATGCAACGAAAGTTATGGTCATCCAGAGGCTATCAAGAGACAAAACCATGATATAAAGATGACCATTGTGAACACTCGACTAGAGCGTTGCCTTGCGGAACTGAGACATGCATAAGAAGCTGTAAGGAGACTTGAAGCTTATGAAATGTGGGTTTGGACTAAGACAAATTTGGCGGTGTTAAGGTTAAGAATAAATACTACCAGAAGCAGACAAAAGAATTGTACATATATTGAGGACTCCCGAACTTGTAAGAGGTGTGATGGATGAACAAAATCAGTAAGAAAGGAAGAGATCGCTTGGGAGAAGAAAATGTGAATGCTTGATGACCGTAAGGATAGGCAGCTGTATGAGGAGCTAAACATGGTAAATCAGTTAAAGACGGAAGAGAGTTGAGAAGGAAGGAGCCATGGACATATCCGATTAAGGGCAAAATAGGCCTACTAATAAACAAGTAAGAAAGCAAGTTATTTGATGAGGTTACAGTAATTTATCAAAACTTTTGTTGAAATAATTTCATATTCCAAGTAAGTGTAGCTCGATTCAGGGTAACTCAGTTTCCGTTATCAGATCGAGTAAAAATAAAACGTTTATTTCTCATGTTAAAATAATGCTAAAACCGTAATCGGACTAGCCATGTGGTGCATTAGGAAATCTAACGATGGATCGCTACATGTTTTAACCCGGCAATGGTATGTACTAACGTGGCGGTCATCGACTGGATCATTTGGTTGTAGGACCTTTTTAGGCCACTACTGGGAAAAATAACAACAAATAGACACGTTGAGTTGAATTTTCCCGTCCACCCCTAGAAAGCAAGGGAGAAAGTTCCTTGTTAGAAATAGTCATATATCAGCCATTATCAATTTTTGAGCAGCGTTTTTTCCCTATCTTTATCGTATTTCAGGCGATAAATCTTCCCGGGGGGCACTCAAATATGAGAGTGTACGCATGCGTGACCAAATTTTTTTCGAACACCCCCTAAACAAGTTTTCCTCTGTGAGCAAAATGACCCCCTAAGCAAGTTTTTAGCGCGCTTTCCCAAAAAATTTGACCCCCTAAACAAGTTTTTGTCTAATTTTGACCCCCTAAACAAGTTTTTGTCTAAATTTCAGTGACCCACTTTACAAGTTTTGATGGATTTTGACAAATTAAACAATTTTTTTGTAGGCCTACTCTTAAACTTTGTCATTGAACACTTACACTAAAAGTCTACCCCTCCCGGATACACCCCCCCTCCTCCTCCGGTATACCATACCGGGATACCATACCACTTTAAAATATAAATAATGACACGATGAATTCAGTGTGTAGGCCTACCATGAGGACCTCAGATTCGTAGCTTGTTACATGAATCTGATTGGATTCTCGTAAAGTAGTTTTGTGAGAATATCATACAGCGTAATTTATCCAGAGGAAACGTTATTTAGCATTATTCACATCGTAATTTGTTCCGAATTCGGCACCTTAAGTTGATTATCGTGTCCCGATATCGTGTGCCCTTTTCATGCTTTCTACTGCAAATATTATTCCTAAAGTAATCCAGAGAAGGTGAAACTCACAAATCTAACAGCAGGAGTAGTAAATAATGTGAGGAATCTATAAAGATCCTGAAAATCTTTTTGAAATACATATTTTCGTTCCCGGGTTTTTCGTCCCGGATTTTTGTCTCCCCGTTTGTCCACTGAACTATATACCCATCATAATTTCTATGACGTCATGAATTAATATGCACGTTTTTTAATCTAAACGGTATTTTACATAGAAGTACGAGGCCATGGTTAAATCACATGTAACACGTCATGAAATATATATGCATAACATAGTGACACTCTAGGTTTGGAATATGCTGTAAACATCATACGAACGGGGAATTCTGGCACTGGAATAAACTTTTTTCGGAATCAGAGTTTCAGCAGATTTGAAAAGCGGATTAAAATGGTACCCTAAATGCGTTACAAACGATTTTAAAACGACCCCTTTTCATGAAAATCACCCTTTTTATGCCCCCTTAACGCGTCACGTGCGTAACGTGCTCAACCAAGAAAAAGCACCCCTTTTCACGCGTTTTTTTGGTCACGCATGCTTACATCATTATATTTGAGTGCCCCCCCGGGTAAATCTTATATTAATTCGGCGACGTTGTGAGGAGCCCTGTTGAAAACGGATCCAAACATCCACAGAACATTCCCTTTGCATGCACGCACTGTGAAAGGTCCTAGTACTGTGTTATTATCTATGTTTGTTTGATTTCAAAAATACATCTAGGCATATTAATATCGGTAATCATTGGTAATCCGATACCAAGATTTGAAATGAGTTATGGCAGGGATATTGGTGTGACTGTGTGTGCAGTGACATTACCTG
Source organism: Amphiura filiformis (assembly GCF_039555335.1). NCBI lineage: Eukaryota > Metazoa > Echinodermata > Ophiuroidea > Amphilepidida > Amphiuridae > Amphiura > Amphiura filiformis. The sequence continues at coordinate 14,990,857 of NC_092638.1, forward strand.
CTGTAATTTGCTACTTCTGCACCCGGGGGGAGGCACTTCAATATGAAATGGATATAGGTATAGGACTGGCAGTAAGGGGCATTCGGTGAGAGCATAATGTAAAAAAATATGGGGTCATTGGGTGAGAGCATGGTTTTTGTTTTCTTTGTTTTTTCAAAATAAGTAACAAAATCAGTGATAAATGAAAGTTGTTGTTCACATTGAAAAATATTGGTCTTTGGGTGACAGATCAAATGGAAAAATAAGGGTCTTTGGGTGACAGAGGATGTGTTCGTAAAAAAATATGGGGTCTTTGGGTGACAGCGGCGCTAAAAAGGGGGTCTGAACAGCCCTACATACGCGTCACCTCCCAAGTTTGAGTGCCCCCGGACTTCTACAGTATCAAAAGGGCGCGCCTTTTTAATCTGCCATAATTGTAACCCGATTCCCGCCAGAATTGGGGAACATGTAGCCAGACATGATTCTTAGTTATACGCTTGAAAAATGTCAAAACAATGTTCAAATGTGTACCTTATTGGTTATTGAGTGGTGGGCCAACTGCGGTTTCAAGCGCCCGAAAAGAGTCCATGGAGTCAGAAATGATTTAAACAATAATTTACAGTCGAATAATGCTGATCTATACAAAAAATCATTCGTTCAATACTGAGTTACAATATGAAGATTTAAAATGTTCACAAACCATTTAAGGCAAGTTGGAGCCTTCGTGTCATATTTTTTTTCCAGTTTTGGTTATCTTGCTTAATTAATACAGTTTAATTATGTAGAGTAATTATAGGAAATAAGTCATGGAAGCCGCTGGTTACATTTATATTTTCGTATGCATTTCGGTGTATTGAGATATGACAAAGAATTGGTCTAAACAAAAGTTTTCACTATTTCCCTCCTCCTAGTAAAAATCGTGCACTTGAGCAAAAATGAAACCCATTACATTGCGCTTTGGGATCTATAACTTTCCATTTGAGTGTGCATGGGTTTTATTTTTCTCAATATTTGAGCGTAAACACCACTAGCTTAGGAACTCTCCGACACGCCTTACGTGTTGCTGCGGCCTTGCTGTGTTTTAGTATAAATGTATACTTTTTAGTGTGCTGACGCAGACATTTTTGATAAAAGACAGTGTGAAGTGTTCAATGGGTTGAGTAGAAGATTAATTTGGAAGTTGGAAGTAAGGATCTACAACCATCATTCTGATGATGCCTACCGACCATGATAGGCGAAACCGTCAACAGTGAGTTTAATTTTTGGTTTTGTTTCAATGAAATCTTTTATAATGTTTATGAATTTATTTAGTGAGTGAAGAAATTCGAACGTTTTGAAGGATTTCGAAAAAAAAACCTTTTTAGAGTCAGAGATATTAGATGGTTATTATAAAGACAATTTTATATGCATGTCTGAAGTTTCAAGAGATATAAGTGGTATTAGTTCTCTTCAACATGGCCATAATTATAAAGCTATACTACTATTCTAATACAGAAGATAAAAGTGGCATTTTGGGGAAACACACATACTTTCCTTAGACATGTTGAAGAAAGCAGTGTTTTTGTTACATATAATTTATGTATCATGATTCATTTTTAATAAGTTTCACAAGGTGATACATAATTTGGATATTTTCTTTTATAATTTACCCCTTTGTGATTTTGATTTTAACTCGGATTCAGGTTCCGTCCACGGGCCCGTTTTCCTTTTAATTTGCATAATTATTTGATGCACAATAGAATGAGATACGTGCTGCCTTTTTAATGTTGTGATTCGGACGCCTATTTCTCGACTTATGTCCAAATTCATTCGCCCGGTAATTTTTTATGGGACACCCTGTAAACACCCTATGGAATAAATCAACCGGAACGTTTTAACATATGAAATGGCAGCCATGTTGGAGGACAGTTCAGTGTTTAGTCTTCAGCATTCAGTGATCAGTGTTAAGTGATCAGTGTTCAGTGACCAGTGTTCAGTGATCTGCGATCAGTGTTCAGTGTTTAGTGATCAGTGTTCAGTGATCAGTGTTAAGTGATCAGTGTTCAGTTTTCAGTGATTACTGTTCAGTGACTGATCAGAGACAAGTGTTCAGTGATCAGCGATCAGTGTTCAGTGATCAGTGTTTAGTCATCAGTGTTCAGTGATCAGTGATAAGTGTTTAGTGACCAGTGACCAGTGATCAGTGTTCAGTGTTCAGTGATCAGTGATCAGTGTTCAGTGATCAGTGATCAGTATTCAGTGATCAGTGTTCAGTGATCAGTGTTCAGTGATCAGTGTTTAGTGATCAGTGATCAGTGTTTAGTGATCAGTGATCAGTGTTTAGTGATCAGTGTTTAGTGATCAGCGATCAGTGATCAGTGATCAGTGTTCAATGATCAGTGTTCAGTGTTAAGTGATCAGTGTTCAGTTTTCAGTGATCACTGTTCAGTGATCAGTGTTCAGTGATCAGTGTTCAGTGATCAGAGACAGGTGTTCAGTGATCAGAGACAAGTGTTCAGTGATCAGCGATCAGTGTTCAGTGATCAGTGTTCAGTGATCAGTGATCAGTGTCCAGTGATCAGAGACAAGTGTTCAGTGATCAGCGATCAGTGTACAGTGATCAGTGTTTAGTGATCAGTGATCAGAGAGAAGTGTTCAGTGATCAGCGATCAGTATTCAGTGATCAGTGTTCAGCGATCAGTGTTCAGTGATCACTGTTCAGTGATCACTGTTCAGTGTTCAGTGATCAGTGTTCAGTGATCAGTGTTCAGTGATCAGAGACAAGTGTTCAGTGATCAGCGATCAGTGTTCAGTGATCAGTGTTCAGTGATCAGAGACAAGTGTTCAGTGATCAGCGATCAGTGTACAGTGATTAGTGTTTAGTGATCAGTGTTCAGTGATCAGAGACAAGTGTTCAGTGATCAGCGATCAGTGTTCAGTGATCAGTGTTCAGTGATCAGTGTTCAGTGATCAGTGTTTAGTGATCAGTGATCAGTGTTTAGTGATCAGTGTTCAGTGATCAGTGTTCAGTGTTCAGTGATCAGTATTCAGTGATCAGTGATCAGTGTTCAGTGATCAGTGTTCAGTGATCAGTGTTCAGTGTTCAGTGATCAGTATTCAGTGATCAGTGATCAGTGTTCAGTGATCAGTGTTCAGTGATCAGTGTTCAGTGATCAGTATTCAGTGATCAGTGATCAGTGATCAGTGTTCAGTGATCAGTGTTCAGATGATCAGTGTTCAATGATCAGTGCAGTGATCAGTGTTCAGTGATCAGTGTTCAGTGTTCAGTGATCAGTGTTCGGTGTTCAGTTTTCAGCTATCAGTGTTCAGTCTTTTATACTTGCCGTTCTAAGACAGAGGAACAGGTCTCTAAATCAATTCCATAACTATTCATACATACATATCACCTGTTTTTATTGTACTATCATGCGAATTGTCCCGAGGTACCTTGTGGAGGACAGAAATTTATTTAAGGTTAGCAACAACTTTAAACTGTTGCGATTTGGTAGTTCACAGCATCTTGCGAATGGTAGTGAGCTTTGGCAAAAATTACATTGCTCAATTCATAGCGAACTTGTAGAAGAATCTAAATATCATAGATATACTTTTGTAGGTCCTGTGGTTCTTGAGTTATGTTGTAAAAAAGGCTGAAACAACAACACTTTTGTTAAAGGTAGATAACTCATTAGCAGCAATAAATTAAGCAACTTTTCAAAGTATATGATTTGTAGAATGAACTTTTGCAAAAGATGAAAGTGTTATTTTTCAATAATATATTGTTTTAGATAATGAAAATCGCTTTTTCGGTTGCTTCGACCAACGATACCTCGCCTACCCTTAAATGAGAATGGCTGTCATGAGTGACGTAGTATTGCACACCCTCTATTCCAGCACAGCCGTTTGTTGAATGAAAATGAGCATTATTGTGGTGGACAGAGAATATCAAAATCGAGAAAGTGAACACATTACGACTACACTTAGAGAATAAAAGAATTCTTTTTGAGCATTTTTTGTCTACTCTGTTACTCCCCGTGCACGAAATTGGCGAATCCATTGAGTTCGCGAGATCACTGGGCGCACAACATGTTTTGTGCAACGCAAACGATACACGCGAACTCGCAGCTCAATACGCACCCAGCTGTACTCCACTGTATCATATCACGTATGTAACATAGGCAAGAACCAATTAAATCAAAAGAAAAACGACAACTCTTAAAAATAGTAATATAACGTTATACCTATTTTTAGTACCCGATCATTAAAACAAACGAACCAAAGCCAATCCTTCCTAATGGGCTATTATTCACCTTGTACTTTATAAAAAATGTATTTTGATTTCTTTATTCTGCTCTTATCTGAGGCATTCGAGTTGAATGTACTCTACTGTTACTCTACTGTTTCAATCAAGATGGTGGAGTATTATGCAACATTTTGAAATTACTTAATAATCAATGTCGTGTCTAATTTTTATCTCGGAAATTTAAGTTTTCGTTTTTCAAGATACACATTATACAAGGTGTTTCACACGATAATAGAAATGATATAGAACATATCTAACTATCTTTCAACATCCACACATTTAAAAATCCTCTAGAAAATCATTTAGGCATTCATTGTGCGTTTTAATTTACCAACAAATGTTGATTTTTCGTGTTGCATCGGCACCATATGATAGTAATTAACCTCATAATTAAAAGAAGACCTTCATTAATAAAAATAACACAATCGGAAGAAATGTATGATTCAGGTCTAATATTTTTTGTCGTGGAAGAATCCGACAATATGTTGTCCTTAGAAGTTTGATCACTTACCAATATATTCTTGGAATCAACAGCTGCACCGGCATCAAGAAGAATCCTGCAAATATTTTCATGGCCCGCGTCTGCAGCTTCGTGTAATGCAGTGTTTCCCTGTGTAAGATTAGACAAGAATGCAAATTTGTATCAATGCTAGAAATAGATCAGTATCATTTATAAACATTCACAGACGTTCCCTGGAAGTTCCTAGAATTTGGTGAAAGTGTTCAAAAGAACCATTAATGAGTCAAAAACATAACATTACAGCTTTATAGTTTTTGTCATGATAGAAGCCAACAATGAATACAACGCTGTGTAAAATGAGTATCAAGGAAACCGTTAATTAATTGATTTATTTTACCGTATTAATAAATCTACATATGTGACCGTACACCACGAATGAGCCGTAAATGTCCTCAATTGTATTCTGAGTTACAGTGTAAAATGGGCATGAAGGTCGTATTCATAGGTACCTCAATTTGGTGCTACGTGTACCTCATTTAATGAGATACACGTAGCACTAAATTGAAATATCTATGAATATGACCTTCATGCCCATTTAACACTGTAACTCAGAATACAATTGAGGCCATTTACGGCTCATTCGTGGTGTACGGTCACATATGGTCAATTCCAAGCAACCTCGCCCAAATTGTCAAAATTTAAAAATCAACTCAAGTATGTGATTTTGGTCTCATATTGTAGCTAAAAAGCTATATTTTCTGAAAACGTACTTTTTTCTGAGGAAATGGTGTAGAAAAACATCCTAATTTGCATAAATTTGCATATTCTTGACTGGTAAAAGCAGCAAAACTAAAAACACAGCAACTGCTCTGTACTGTAAAATTTTGGAAACAAATTATGCATGCGAATATAAAGTTTATAAGTAACTCAAAATATAAACACCAGAAATTTTCATATTTCATAACGTGTAGCTTCGTCAGCATTGTATGAATACCAAGTTTACGATTAAAAACATCATTCCGCAACGCAAAAGTATCATTTATTACCACTGCAATTTTAAAATAAGGTTGTTTTTTATTGAAACTAGAATCCAAAACAAATTTATTCATCCCTATCCAATGAAACAAAAAACTTTAAAAAAAATCTGCGGTGGTAACGTTGCGGAATGATGCATAATTCATAATGTACCCGTTTGAAAACAATTATACACAATTTTGGGTTAAAACTCTCTGAAATGCATTGCACAGAACTATCTTTACAGTAATTGATGTTTCAACATTGCCTGAACCATTGTAAGTGACATTTCCCCCATAAAATCCCGTGCATCATTCTGCAACGCGATAAGGTTTCATGCATTCTAAGGTTTTTTTCTTTAAATTTAAGATAAAATAAAAACAGTGATGATTATTTCTTGATAGATGGTGATAGTTGTTATATTACATCCTATGGCTAACATCCAGTGCTAAATTTCACTTCCAAACATTTTAGACTAGCAGAATGTTGACATAATTTTAATTTCAAAATGTGACCATGCAACACAAGTTATCGGTTTAAAAAAAAAATCGGTGATAGATATTTTTGGATAAATATTGATATTTATCAGCTAACATAAGTAGCTAAGTATATAAAACACAATTTACTCAAATGTATTGATATATTTATTTTTATTTTCAAACATGGACTGCTTTTCATTTTCTATGGGGTTTTACACACAGCATCATTCCGCAACGCTCCTTGCATCATTCCGCAACGTGACCTAGTGCCGGCAAATTTGGCATAAAGAGACGATGCCCAAGATTTTTTCAAATGGATACCTACAATTGTTAGTTTACAGCCTAAGCTTTACATTAAGTGGCAAATTTAATATCTCAGATTACTAAACTCACAGAGTTTGCCAAAATTTTAGTGGAAAAAATACTGCTCCTGTGCGCATCATTCCGCAACGCGAACTTAGGAAATTATGGTGGTTTGGAAAAGTTCCTCCTACCTTAATCATTCACTTACCAAAAATAGATTAACATTATGCTATTCATCTGATGCTGTTAATACATATTTGGCTGCTAATTAAAAGGAAATTCGTACAAAGGCAGTTTGCATCATTCCGCAACGCTTGGAATTGCCCATATATTTAGAAATATAACATTAACATTAACAAAATGTACAGTATAATTGTTCTTCATTGATGCCCTCTACTGTCGCTTCATGGGGTTGGATCGTAGTGTGGGCGTAATTCTCGGTCACATGAGAGCATGGCTCTGCCCAGGCAACTCAGCGCCCGAATAACATATTGGGATCGCCGTCCATCATGGAGCTGGATAGCTCATGCTAGAATATTGGTCAGGCAAACCAAGGGTCGTCGGGTCGAATCCCGCTTCAGTCCAATTTTCTTCGGTCTGACTCTCATTATTAATAAAAGAAAGAAAGGCCATTGACATCAACAAAAAGCAAGAGGGACCACAGGACGAAGCCCTTGCCTGAAGATCAGGCCACACATGTTAGGTCAACCGCAACTAACTCCATCAACGATGTAATCTTCAAGTCATGTAATCTTCAAACTCTTGTAATGCCTTCGGTTGGACAAAGATCCATGAACGTTCTTCTGTCTGCCCAGGCTTCTGACACCGCATCAATTAATGCCTCCGTTTGACAGGGATCAATCCTTGGTCCACTCAACAACGCTCTTTGCACCTATTTAGACATCAGTTAACACCAATAGAGCAGCTGTTAGCCTGAACAGACACATCAGCTATATGAAAATGTGGGCTGAGAAGTGGAAACTCACAATTGAGCCAACCAAATGAAATACCATCATGCTTGAGTCCCAGAATTAGCATAGATTTGAATTTGATTCACATTCAACTGAAAATTCTTATCATTATGAATTGTATATAAGTGTGTATCTTTTAATTCCTGTCTTTCTAGTCACTGTATGCCTATTCTGTTTTACAACTGCCTGTTTGGATATTATTCGTGGGTGCTTTTTGTTGTTCACCTGCATAGGCGAATTCGGCACTTATGCTGTGGTAATCTGACTAAAGAGGATGGAAGGAGTCAGAAACGAAAGAAAGGACATTTATCATGTTAATGGAGGTAGTCAATGCAACGAAAGTTGAGTTTATCATAAGGCAAAACCATGATATAAAGATGACCATTGTGAAGGCACGACTAGATCGTTGCCTTGCATGGAACTGAGACATGCAGAAAATTAAGAAGATGGAAGGAGACTTGAAGCTTATGAAATGTGGGTTTGGAAAAAGACAAATAAGGCATGATGCAGTCATGTCTACAGTAGAATTCATCTCGACCTTTGCAGGACTTAAACCCCATTAAAACCTATTAAACCAAGATAACACTAAGAAGATGGAAGGAGACTTGAAGCTTATGAAATGTGGGTTTGGAAAGAGACAAATGAGGAGGTGTTAAGGTTAAGATTAAGTACTACCTTCGGGTACTACCAGGAGCAGACAGAAGAATTGTACACATATTGAGGACACCCGAACTTATATATAAGAGGTGTGATGGAAGAAATTGTGAATGCTTGATGAGGGTAAGGACAGGCAGTCGTATTTAGAGCTAAACATGGTAAAATAGTTAAAGACGGAAGAGAGTAGAGATGACAGGAGCCATGGACATACCTGATTAAGCAGTTAAGGCAAAATACTAATGAACAAGTATTAAGGAATACGTACATTCTGAATTTAGTTCCGAGCTATTTGATAAGGTTACAATTATTATCAAAAGGGTGGGGTATCAACATTTGTTGAAATAATTTCACATTTCAAGCAAGTGTGGCTGCATTCTGGGTATACTCAGTTTCCGTTACACAAAGATAGTACACGGTATGTGTATCCATAGATCATCTATCAGATCGAGTAAACAAGAAACGCACCGGGAAGCTCCGGGAAACGCATGTCGGTATAACCGCAAATATTTAGCGATTTCATGTTATAATTGCTAAATCCGTAGTCGGACTAGTCAGGTGCATTAGGAAATTTGACGGTGGATCGTTAGCTATATTAGCCCGGCGATCATGGCGATGGTATATAACAATGTGGCAATCCTCGATTGGACCATTTGGTTGTAGGACATTTTTAGGACATCATGGGAAGAAAATAACGTTTTAGTTATAAGCTTTGAAAATGTCATAAATATTTCCAAATGAATAACTTATTGGTTATTGAGTGGTGGGCCAACTTCGGTTTCACGTGCCCAAAAAGAGTCCGTTGAATTATTTAAACCATAATTAATAGTCAAATAATTCTGGCCTATACATAAAATCATCGTTCAATACTGAATCACAATATGATATTATCCATGTTCACAAAGCAAGTCGTACTGTAACCTTCATGTCATATTTTACAATTTACTTATGCAGAGTAATATATTTATAGGAAATGAGTCAAGGAAGCTTGGCCATATTTATATTTCCGTATGTAAGTTCAATTCAATAACCAAGGTTTTTTTTTGTGATGTAGGTTATATTATAAAATTCTAGTGGTATAGAAAGGGCCGGGAGAAAGGGCTGTCATAAAGTTCGCGTAACAGGTGTTTTTCCCACGTTTGGGTGAATTTAATGTATGTAAGTGATGATTTTTGAAGTATGTACTTTTTTGTGGGACATGAGAGCACCTCAGACGTATCGAATTGCATTCTGAATACGAAGCATGTCTTTCTGATATCAAATAATATTCATTTTTTGAAATTCTTGGTTGATGCATTGTTAAAATATGTGAAATATGACAATAATACACTGCATTTAGAAACGCTATACACGAAGTACCATAGCGTGAACAAATATAATAAAAACAAACATAATAATACATAATGCATAATACATCGGAATAAGTGTGTTTTAACAGTCTCTAGAAAGTATCAATAAATGAAGCAGATATGATTGCAATGGGGAGTTCATTCCAGATGTGAAATCGATGTTCACCAAAGGCAGTGCTTTGGGAACAGTCAAGCGATACTTACCACCCTACCACGGGTCAGGTAATCTGTCAAATAAGTGCAATGGACGTACGATTATTTGAGCGTTTAATTGATCTGGTTTTGTTGTTTTTGGGTGGGGGCAGGTTTGGTACATCCCCCTTGGTAAGACGATGGGGTAATTGACAAGGAAACAGCAAAGTTGGGCTGAGTGTTTATCTCTGACCCCAACGGATTATGTGTTAAATATGATGTGTTCATTTGTCTGTCACTTTAACTGACTATTCCAGCCACTTCATTATGACAGGAATTTGTAAATTTTTTTAGCATTTTACATTCACTCTTTAGGCCTACATCATGGAAGTGCCCCTCGCAAAATTTGGAAATCCTAAAATGTTTATAAAACAAACATCGAGTTTAAGAAACGCACGTCCAGTTTAAAAAACACTTCGAGTTTTAAAAAAATGACATCGAGTTATGAAGAAAAAAAACACGTCGAGAAGCGCCACCAAGAAAAAAAATACGTCGAGAAGCGCCACCTAGAGTTTCTGTTAGACCATCCTGTGTCATCTCATAATACCTAAACCAACCAATGGCTATAAAATATTGATCTGCCATACACACCTTCAACATGTACATGTAACCTATTGTTCTGCCATATACACACACATTTAACATATACATGTATGTGACCCAATGACTTTGTATCTCTCATTTGCATAATGCATGTAATGATATTAGTCTCAGCTGGAGTGACTGGTCATCATGCACATCAATTATGATGACAATGATATTGACTTATTCTTGAGGGGCTCTTGAGGACTTTTCTTTAAGTTCAACTTTTCATGAGTTTGAATGCAAAGTTTTGAGCTTTTTTCTCAACTTTTCATGAGTAATTTCATCTTCACATGATTAGTGTCATCTACACCTATGAAGACTTTGATTGTACCTTTTCGAGCTATTTCTCAGCAAAGATGCTTGGGCAGCGTCTCTAAAGATGGTATGATGGCATGCAGCCATTTTTAATAAGCTAATGAATTCCATGTACATGAATGAATAATAGGCCTGGGCCTATCTGCTTTATGGAAATTCTATGTGATCAACATAAATTGTACATGCATTGTAACTCTACAACTTTATGTATATCATTGATAGTTGTGTCAGAAATGTGAATAAAGGCTGTGTTCATAATTTACTTTAAAAACAATCCCCTCGCTATCTCACTTACGAAACTAATCACATTCAAAAACATTTACACACCCAACATATCACTACAATTCACCAACCGCCGAAAGGCTGTGACCGCCAAAGATTGTGACCGCGAAGCACGGGTGACCGCTATAATACAAAATTAACAATTTACTATAACTATAATAAAAGTCTTTAAAAGTACTATTATGACCATCATAAATTTTATACGAAGAAGGAAGTATGTTTGACGGGAGTAAAGTCACAGATATACTAGATATTAACGACAAATGAATCTTTGAAAAGGGAGAACGCAGAAGGTGGCTGACAAGATTAGATACCTGTAGTGATGATACAGAACCTTGGAAATTTATTCGAGAACGCCCTGTGTGCAAGTCAATAGGACATCTAATAGAGCAATCGGCAACTTACATTTACATCTTCCTTGGGATTTTGCATCACTGTGTCTTCATTTCTTGACCGATTTCAATAAATCAGAGCTAAAATTGCAGCTATTGGTTGCTTGTTCTAATTATGACACATATATCTGTCTTTGTTTATAATATATAGGGGTGAAAACAACTGGTACCTTAGTTCTTTTGTTGCCTGTATATATTAGTTGTTATCTATATTTGTTTAATTTCAAAGTACATCTAGGCATACAAGGTGTCCCAAAATGATCTATACCGTGTTTTAAAATTATATTAAATATGAAATTAACAGGGTATCAAATTCTAATACGTGAAAATGGCAAATGTCGCCTATTCTGTTAATTTCATTGAGGTAGCTTGCTTCGTTTTGGCGTGACATTGATGTTATTGAAAATGGACGAAAACGGGATGTGTGAAATTAACAGCGCAAAGGCCTCATAACACATGGATGCTTTATCAGATCGTCGTACTTTTTTGTGATTTTTACCTCAATTTTTTGATAAAAACCCAAAAATGTCAAAAAAGGAAATTTAATCTTCACCCTTATGTAGCTGCATGCTTGACAATACATCGTGGACATAAATACGCACTGCGGCACGAATGCGCTTGTCAAATGTAATCCCTTTCTCTGGGTATCCGGGATGGCCGGGATTTGACGGGCGGGCATAAATCTTGAGCAAATCCCCGGTCAATTCCTAGCCCCCGGGAGCCAGCATCCGATACAACCCCCGGGTATTCCTCGGTCCAATTCCCGGCCCTGGGCATCGGATATAGGCCTATAGATTTACGGTTTTGGTATCGCGGTTGCGCACATTTGGCTCAAAATTCAGCAGATATCTCTTCAATGTATTGGATGCATTCTGTAATGCTTCGCAAGTGGACCTATACATGTGTGTTCCATTGCAAATACGCCAGGTACTCACCTTGTTGCGGAACCGCTAAAAACGTGCCTAAAATAACGAATAAATTACGGGCCCTTAACCAAAAAGGAAGGTTCTCACACAATAATGTAACTTTCAATCTTAATTTGGTTATCCTGGCTGTTGGGGTTTTTTAGCAACGAAAGATATAGTGTTACTATACACGTCCATTACTCTAACTCATAAGTTGTAAAATTGTGGAATATCATGTTCATGCATGGGGTCGCAGAATATTCATTTTATTGCTGATTACTTGTAAATGGCAGAATAATCAATAATATTTTGCATTTTGCATAAAAACTATAATGCATGTACACACACGTACCAAATAGACCAGAATATTCATACGGCGTGTACCACGAATAGTAACCTCCATCCTGGCCTGTCCATTAATGTTTGCGTGTTTGCGTGACCAAGATCCTGGTTTTTGATAGGCCAAAAGTAGATTTCTGTCTATGAATATTTCACAGGATTTTGTAAATCACTCACAATAATTTGTTTAAGGGATCTAAAATGAGCGTTTATTGGGTTTCGACAGTATTTTTTGTGGGACATGAGAGCACCTCAGACCTATCGAATTGCATTCTGAATACGAAGCATGTCTTTCTGATACCAAATAATTTTCATTTTTTGAAAATCACAATATAATACAAATTTTATGACAAATTATAAAAATTTGATATTTTTCAAATTTTTGATATATAACAGTCCTCGAAGTAAATTATATAAATCTAATGATATACTCTTAAAGTGTATGTAGCAGGGAGAAAAAAGCCGACGGTCAATTGAAAATTTTGACCTTTCATATTGAAGATATGGATTTTTTCCCAAAAGACCTAATTTTTTTTGGTGTTTTGGGAAAAAAAATCCATATCTTCAAAACGAAAGGTCAAAATTTTCAATTGATCGTCGGCTTTTCATCCCACCTACATACACTTTAAGTATAAATCATCAGATTTATAAAGTTTACTTCAAGTACTAGTAAATATCAAAAATATCAATTTTTAATGATTTGCCATAAAATGTGTATTAAATTGCACATTTCAAAAAATCAAAATTATTTGATATCAGAATGACATTCTTCGTATTCAGAATGCAATTCGATATATCTGATGTGCTCTAATGTCCCAAAATAAATACTGTCCAAACGTTCATATCCCAGCCCTTAAAGCAAATATAAACATAAGTGTACGTCACCAACACGGGAATCAGTGCGTCATATCATTATTATTATTATTATTATTTATTCTTTCTTTATTGAGGGTAATACTGCTTCAGTGACAAGCACTGCTTTTCAAGCAGGCCCTCATTGTATACATGTTATAGCAACAAAATATATTACGATACACAATATTTACAAAAATAGCATACATAATATACTAGTATTACAAATAAGTATAATGGTATCATCAAATACAAGAAAATTATTAATACCATGATTCAAAATACAGAAATACAATAATTATATTTATACAAAAAATAAGCAAGCAAATGAACAAAATGTAGATAAAGACAGGCCTAAATTTCTTTAATTTTTGACTGAAATTGGCCTAAAGTCATATTTTCCATCTGTGCTCTTACTGTCGGTGGCAAAGAATTCCATGCATAGGCTGCCCTGACGTGAAAAGTACGTTGACCTGAATTTGATTTAAATTTTGGAACAATCAATGTATTAGAAGTATGATTTCTAGTTATATGATTATGGTTATCATGAACAAAATCAAATTGAGAAGATAAGTATGATGGATATTCGTTCTTTAAACATTTGAAAACAGTCATTAATAGAGTATTATGCCATCTTTGATCAAGTTTAACCCACTGCAATGTATTCATTAAATCATTAGTTGGTGTCCTTATATCTGCTGAGAGAATTATTCTAGCTAAATTATTATGAAGTACCTGAAGCCTATTATGGTACTCTACACTAAAATTTGACCAGACCATGCTGCCATAATCAAAGTGGGGAATAACAAGAGCATTTGATAACATTACAGTGGTTTTATATGGAAGGAAATATTTTATACGTTTTATTATACCAGTTCTTTTGGAAATAGTTTTACTAACATTATCAACGTGAGCTGACCAAGACATCTTGCTATCAAATTTTACACCTAGATATTTAAACTCATCTACTCTTTCAATATCATTGTTGTTATATAATAAATGTATATTGTTGAACTTTTCAAGCATTTTGTTTGTACCAAAGATCATAAACTTAGTCTTTTCAACATTTAAAGTGAGTTTGTTTACTTTGAACCATTCAGCTACCCTACTTAGACATGATTCCATTTGAATTTTAAGATCAGATTCATTTTTAGCTTTACACATTAAAGAGGTATCATCAGCATACATTACAGTTTTACATTCAGACACAGCATTAGGTAAACAGTTAACAAAAATGATAAACAGTAAAGGACCTAAAATTGAGCCCTGAGGAATACCAATATCAATTGGCCTAAAGTCAGAAAGAGTTGAGTTAACATTAACAGTTTGTTCTCTGTTGTTTAAGTATGATTTAAACCATAATAATTCATCCCCATATACCCCATATTGTTTAAGTTTCCTAATCAGAATATCATGATTTACAGTATCAAATGCTTTCTTTAAGTCTATAAATAAAACGCCTGTAGCATAACCTGTATCCATATTCTTTAAAATGTAATCTTGCACATCTAGAAGGGTTGTTGTTGTGGAATGATTCGGACGAAATCCTGATTGAGCATTTGATAACAGTCCTACATTACTCATATATTCATATAATTGATCATGGACAGCTCTTTCAATGATCTTTGATACAATTGGTAATACAGAGATAGGTCTATAGTTACTAACATTAGTTTTATCACCTGATTTAAATATTGGAGTTACTTTAGCCTTCTTCCATGCATCAGGAAAAGTAGACCCATTCAAAGACAGGTTGCAAATATGAACAAGGCATTTTGAGATGAAAGGCGCAGCCAACTTTAATAACCTTACATTGAATGGATCTAATCCTGACGATTTACAATTTTGCATTTTACTTATTTGTTTGAGAACAAATTCATTAGATATTGCTCTAAAACTAAATTTGTTTACACTATGATTTTGATGAGAACATATAGTATTACAAGTGCATACATAATTATCATTGTTATTATTAAATTTACTCCCAAGTTCATTACCTATTGAAGTGAAAAACTCATTGAACTCATTTGCCATATCCTTTTTGTTACCTGAGTAATTACCATTCTTTTTAACAACTGCTGTAGGTATACTTGATGTTTTGTTTGGTATAATTTTTCTGCCTCCGCAGGAGGTAGTATGCTTTGAAATTTACACCTAAAATGCCGCACATTGCGCGGCATGTAGGCCGATTGTACAAATTTATATTCTGACAAGTACTCTAATTTCCGCCCAATATCGAGAGCCCAATATATATCCCCCACCTCTTTGCGCCATACATAAATTCGCCTATCGCCATTTCCGAATGTTCAAAAAGGTAATCACGCTTCCTCAGCATGTGCAATAAATTAGCATTAAAATTAATCTTATTCTATAGGGATTCTAGAAACGCCTAGCACGTGGCGCCAATGGCGTGGGTCTATCAAGTTAATGAATTATGCATTAGAATATTTTCAAACTCATATGTTGTATAATTGAAGACCGAATTAAAAAGACTAGCTTGCGTATGCCGTCCTGTAAACCAGACCAAAAATGCCATACTGCGCAGGTCAGCAACCAATCACGGCGCGCCTTTGTCATGACGTCAGACGCAAACTAGTCTTTTTAATTCGGTCTTTAATTATAGGTTGTAACCTCAGCGCTCATCAGCAGCCACACCACCTCAATGCCTTCGGTGTGATCAGCAGCTTTATCGTTGAAGACAAGTTGGAAAACCGTTATGCTGTGGCAATGGGAATACACCTCAAACAAGGTTTAATTTCATGATTACATGAAACCTGATTATTAATGCAAAAACTTTGGCTGGAGAAGTTGAAGCTGACGTTCATGGCGACACTTTGGATGTGATAATTTGACATCATGGATTGTTTTGTGCAAAATTGAGGTATTTTTGTGCCACGGCGAGTCAGCAGACCGACTGGCATGCATGCTAGGCTCGACTAGGCCACAATCATGATCCGATGCATTTGAACTGCAATGTATGGTATGATACGCCTAGCCGCGCCTATGGCCGGCTTCATTGCTGCCCGGGCATTGCTGTTCAAATACATGTACTAAAGTATTGCAATTTTATTGCGTTGATATAATTCGGAATAATTCGTTTTAAAGTATTTGCTTCCCCAATTCCCATGCGTGGTTGTGTTTTATGTTCTACTGAGTACTGTTGCAATATTTTTGCATGCATACCCATGACCGTTTCAAGACTTTGACTGAGAAATTTGCTTTTTGTTTGTTAAGATAAAAATAAAAATAAAATGCAAGAATCATCTTTCCCCACACAATACTTCTTACAAACAAGGTGTTGATATTGGCCCTTTCGATGCAAGACAAAGCACAAATGAAGGAAACAAAACAACATGGCGCTATTCCGAATCTGAATTTAGGAAACACTGCGCTAGTCAGCGCCGTAATTTCAGATTCGGACCAGCGCTGTGATTTTCAGATTCGGACTACCGCTTTGGTTTTCTGCAGTTTCGGACTGACGAAGTGTTTTCCAGACTCGGACTAGCGCAGTGTATTTCGGACTAGGGGTGTGTCGGACTGTTAAAGTGTTTTTAGATGTCGGACTGTTGCAGTGGTGTTCAAATTTGCTAAATGCATCCATGGGTTTTATATCTTATTTTGTAGCCTATCTGAAAATTTTACTTTGCATAATTCTTGCATATATAATTAGAAAATAAGGCCTACCTGACAACATTGCATAACAAAATAAAAGAAAGTTGTTGCCAACGACTTGGTTTCGCTCCATTTTGACAGGCCATATTTTGGTAACCGAATATCCGATTAAAATAAAAGTTTCAGTCTTGTATTTTGAGAAAATGGACTCACATATTTTAATCAGACAAAAATCTATATCCAATAGCGGTACCTTAAAAAAGATTAAAGCTAGCATTATAAGTATCTCCTTAACTAATAACAAAAGGTGTCCACTGGTATCTTGGAGGCATTGTCTTTTTTAAAGACATTTCTTGTCTTAATTGTTTTCCAAAGATTTTTACTATTATTTATGTTGTTACTTATAGCCTCGTTACAATAACTCTTTTTCAGTGAATATTTCATATTGTTTACTTTATTTCTAAGAGACTTTGCTTTACTCCAATCTTCAGCATTATTTGTCTTATGTGCTTTTGAAAAATAGTAGTCCCTATCTTTACTTAGTCTCAAAATTCACTATTCACCCATTCAGGTAAACAACCTTTAACTTTCTTTTCCTTAAATGGTGCATGCTTGTCACAGGCAGCATTGAATGAAGACTGCCATTCATTAAGTGCTTCATTGACATCATTTATATTACGAATTCTACCCCAATCAATATTTTTGATTGTATCAATACAATCTGCTTCATTAAAGTTTTTGAAACATCTGGATGTTACAATTTTTGGTGGAAGTTTCAACTTATTACATTTTCTTACAGCATATATTAATGAATGATCACTAAGACCTAAACTATGAACACCAGATGAGATAATAAGTTCTGGTTTTGATACAAATATTAAATCAATTTTTGTTTTACTAGTTTCAGTTATTCTTGTATAATCTGTTATAATTTGTTTCATATTAGAATTGTTTGCCAACCTTGTCACTTTTCTTAAATTACCAATTTTAACCTGATCTAAATTAAAGTCTCCTAAAATATATACATCATCATATAAATTGTTACATTTCTTAAATATATCATCAAGATTATCAAGAAAATCAACAGTACAGTCTGGTGGGCGATAAATACTGCCAACTAAAATAGGCTTTGTGTTGGTTAAATTAAGTTCAATAAAAATACCTTCAATATCATTATCATATAAATCCTCATTTTGTTTTGACAAAATACTGTTTTTAACATAACATAAAACTCCACCCCGTATTTTACCATTTTGTCTATCAAGTCTATAAGTATTATAACCATCTATTTCTACTTCTGAGTCATCAACATCCTTATCTAACCAAGTCTCATTAATACATAATGCATCAATAGCATTGTCATTCAAAAGGAAATTAACCTCATCAACTTTGTGGATTAAACCCTGGATATTTAAATGAGCTATTTTAAGACCCTTCCTAATCTTACACTTTAAATCAATAAAGCCCTCATTAAGAGGAAGTTCATCATTAGCAAGTTTGTGAAAACAATTCTTACAATACCAATTATTATTTTGCTTAACATCATTATCATCAACACATCTAAGGTGAAAATCAAGAGTACAATTATTACAAGTTACATAAAGATCATTTTTTAAGATTTTTCTTACACACTCACCACAAAAATCATTTTCAGTTTTCTTGCAAATTTTGACATTTTTTACAGTTTTTAAAGTTTCAGTTCTTTTTTACCTGTACTATTTTTATCTTTTACCTTACAACACTTGTTTGTACACTCATTGTTGTCACATGTTGTGACACTAGTAATTTCTTCATCATCAAGATTTCCATTGTCTGCACCATTGGCATAAACATCATGAGAATTTTCATTTTCCATATCAGAAGTACTGATTGAAACATCATTATTACTACTACATGTAATAGCACTAGTTATATGTACAGATTTCTTTAGAATAGCATTAACATGTTTAGTGTCATCACTCATATTATTTACAATATTTATATCATTTGTTATATTATTTACATGAACATTGTTATTACTAGGAATATTGTGGGAACAATTGTAATTTACAGAAGTACTTTCAGGATAAACATCTGCTTTTTCAAAACATAATCTACTTGTATCATCACTATTACCTTGGTCAATAACATCAAAAACACTTGAATGAAAATGAATGAATGGATGATTGTGATGAGAGGGAGTGACTTTATGAGCACAATAGGTATCACTTGAGACATGATGATGAGGTGAATAAATAGAATTTACATTTTGGCTATTGATGTTATTATTAGAATTATTTACAATAGTCTTAGATGAAGAAGATGTGTTATCATTACATGTAGAACCTATACAATATGAATTTTCACATTGTTTTTCACCATGTTCACTATATATACGAGAAGAAAGACCTATGTTCCTTGCTGATGTTGACTCCACATAAAAGGGGTTGACTGAGAATCTATTACATTTCTAAAGTTCCTTACAAGTCTGCTGATGCCATGGTTGTTCAGGTGAACCTTGTCCCAATATAGGTCTTCTCTAATATGTCCTCCTTCTGTAACAAATGATGAGGCATGGTCTGCAAATGATACGCGAGCACTAGCGCGACAATTTCGTTCAAAGATGGTGTTCAGTTCATATATAACTCCGTTTAAGACATTACTTCTTGCAAGGGGGATCAGTCGGGGAAGAATACTTGATACAATGATGTGCGCGTTAGGAAATTTCTGAAGAGCTGCATTGACAAGACGTCTCGCTTTGGCTTCACAAGCCTCGGTTGATTCTCGCTTTACATTATTAGTCCATGCTTGTAGGATGACATGTTTTGGGTTTACATACTCACAATCCTCTACAAGTCTCTGAATCTCAACTATGGTTGCTCCACTCTTAGCAAATACTTTTGTGGACCTTCCTTTGTAGAATCTATCTTCATCAATCCGCTTGCATATAGAGTTACTAAAATTAAGATCTGTGGGCATTCTTTCGGCGGTGGTTTCTCACTAGTACTTTTTGTAGGTTGTCTTGTTGGTCTTGGAGATGGTTTAGTAGTAGGCCTTGACTTTGCTGAGTTAGCGGGGACATGTTTGTCTGGGGTCATCAAGTCGATGCTGGGGCTGAAGGAACAGCAGTTTCTGCTACCTGATCAAATAAAGCGCTGTAGGAATTTGATGTTGTTACTGCTGGTGCACTTTCTGTTGGCTGGGATAGGCGACTTGCTGTTTTGGGAAGTTCAAAGTTCTGCACATGAGTCTCCTTTAGACTGAAAATTTCAGCCTCTAGTACACTGTTACGCTCACTGAGTTCGCGAAATGCTGATGAAATCTGGGTAAAGTTTTGTCGCAAGTCTCTAAATTCTTGTAGCAATTCTTATATCAATTTGTAAGCGCTGTTTTTTAAAAGTCATAGTTCATTTAATTTACAACCGTATGACAAAACAGGTGAAATAGTATTTTTTGCGCAAGATTTGCAATTGAAAGAAAATAATTAACCATTGTTCATTCTAGTGACTCTAGTATATGGACAATATAAGTGTTCTTTTTCATTTAATGACATAAAATTTGAAAAATATTGTAAGGAACACTTGAGGTTTTGACTTTTAAAACCTAGATTTTGGTCATAAAATGTGCTTGGATAGGTAGTTTTCAACAGATTTTCCACATTCGCCTTGCTATAACATTGAATTGTGTTATCTGTTGACCTAGTGACGAAAAGTGTTGGTTGTTGTTTTTTTTTTTTTTTGGGGGGGTTAGCTTTCATTTGATAAAAAAAAAACAATTCTGATTGGATGAAGAGAACACTTGAGGTTTCGACAAAAACCAATCAAAGAGGCCCATTTTTAGCTAGAAACTTCACATCTCCTACATTGCTATGCACTCAACCGAGTAGTGTAGTCAAAGACTGTCGTGGAGACATTCGCTGCTTGTTGTTCTCTGCTTGGAAGCTATTGGGACGAAAATGTGTGCTTAGGTGTATCGAGGTGGAAACTGTCAGCGTTGTGGAACTGCCTCCCGCGTAACATCAGGAGGCAACCTCAGTGGCAACATTTAAAAATCTCTTAAGGCTCATAATTATCCTTTTGACTCTTTGCTTTTGTTCATTCTCTTGTTTTTGCAGTGTATCACTTAGCGCTTAGATCTTTTTGTAATAGCGCTTTATAAGCTCTACTATGTATGTATGTACATGTATGTAAGAGAATCGCACATGATGGTTTGACTTTAATTGATTCATTAAACTTAATATATATATACCTCATTTAAGCATAATTGCTTCACTTAAAAATGATATATTGTCATTGTTTGGCAATGATTGTTGCGATATATACATGTACAGTTTGTGATATGCCTATATTCTTAAACCAAAAGAACATTTTGTTACAATCTAGTTTTAACTAATCACTAATTGGAATGTGCATCATAACGTGCACTTAAATTTCTGAAATGCATATTTAAAGTCGCTTAAAGCGTGTTAGTCTGAGCGAAATCATATATACAACATTCGCTTTCTACGAAAATTAATTTCTTCACACGGTTAAAAAGGAATAAAAAGAGAATGTGAAGAAAGTACGAGGAGAAAAAAGGGAGGAAGTATATCTGGAGAAGAGAGGAGCTTGCGGTGCACTTCTACCTGTCAATCGATAAGTTCATGCTGCAACATGAAAGCTTTTTATTAACAAGTGACGTTTATTCAAACCATTTGCAAAATTGCTAAGGTCTCTTTCTGTCAAGTTCTTTCTTTCTTTCTGTCAATCTTATAATGAGCCACCGTAGCCATATGCTTTGAGCCATGTTGACCATAGTTGGTCATTAGGACCATTGAGTGGGGGACAAATGAAACATGAGCAACTTCAGGTCAAAGGTTATCCACTTCCGGTCAATTGCCAAATACGTGATTTTCACTAAAAATACTACTTCTTCCACAAATTACACAGCACGATGATGGCACTTGGGCACATGCATCAGCTATACCCAGTGTCTAAAAGTTATTGTCCAGAATTGGAGTCAAAGGTCATTAAAGGGATACTTCCGGTATATGACCAAGTACCCTAAAATGCTGCTGATGTCGCAAATTATATATAGTACAACGATGTTACTTGGTCACCAGGACCAATGGCTGGTGGCACAAATGTCACATGACCAACTCAAGGTCAAAGTCATAGAAAGGTCATTATGGCCAAAAATGTGATTTCCTGTTATTTTTACTAAAACTGCTACTCCTTACACGAATTACATAGCACAATGACGTCACTTGACACATGCATTAGCTATGAGGTCAAAGGTCATACAAAGGTAATGTGATTTTCTGTTTTGTTACTAAAAATGCTAAGTCATTCCACAAATTATAATATAGCATGATGAAATTACTTACATACATCCATTGGGGTCAAAGGTCATTGGGTCAAAGGTCATGTAGGGATTACTTCCGGTATGAAGCAAAATAATTTAAGAATTCAAACTACAATAGCGTATGACCAAAGTTGTACAGAAATATTTACATGAATATTGAATAATTTTTGGTTAACAAAATGATTTCATATACAGACGGTAATGTTAGGGAAAATAATTATGTAATATAATTAATAATTATAATTATAATACTACAAACTAATGTTCATATTCCGATGAATTATACCAATATGCTGGTCCTTTTGAACTCGCATATGCTATAGGTGAGCTAACAAATTAACCCTGGACCTCTCAGTGAAATCAGCATATAATACTGCTGGCTATTTATATGCCTTACATGCATGCATGCTAGATAGCTGGGCTAATTGGCTATAGGCCTAGTTAATTGGCTATTGCTAAGGTCGCGTATATGTGTATGCGCAATTAGCTCTAGTTTAAACTATATTTACGTATAAAGCTTAATTATACAGATTTAACAAGTACCTATATTTATAATAAAAGTCTTTAAAAAGTACATAATGAATTTGGATTTGGTTGATACTACATAGTTTTACAGAGCTGTTTCATAAGGGCCAATAGGCCCTCACTCATCAGAAACTTAATGCAGAAACTTCTGCATCCAAATTCTTTATGTTTATGCACCCCTAACGGGTTGAGTACTTTCCTTTTGGATGGTTTCAACTCACCTGAATTTAATTATGTCTTTAAAAAGTATGCAGAATGAATTAAAAGGAAACGTTGCATGATAAAGAAGATAAACCATCAGAAACATTATAAGAAAAATAAAATACGTTTCATTGCAGTAAAGACCCTCTCTCCCCTCCCCTCTTTTTCCTCTTTCTCCCTCCTTTTTACTCTTTTTTCCTTGCACTAGGGGGCGGGGGCCCACATAGGCATTTTTTGCCAGGGGGACAATTGGCCCCTCCCCCGACATGGGCTGGTTGGATTAGATACCTGCAGCAATGATGCTACAGAACCTTGAAAATAATGGTATACAAAGAATCTGCAGGAAGCATTACTATATAAATACAGGCAGACTAACATCGATAAACAGCAACTTGAAAAAAATGCTATACAATGCAATAGCCATAGAACCATTAGTCTGGACATTATCGTAATTTTTATTATACATTTACGTGATCTAGAAGAAAGCAAATCAATTTAGTCCAGATCAACAAGTTCTCATCCCCATTATTAACATAGATTTGAATTTGATTCACATTCAACTCAAAATTCATATCATTATGAAATGTATATAAGTGTGTATCTTTTAATTCCTGTCTTTCTAGTCAATGTAGGCCTATCTGTTTTACAACTGCCTGTTTTAATATTATTCGGCGGTGCTTTTTGTTGTTCACCTGTATAGGCGAATTAGCACTTATGCTGTGGTAGTTTGACTAAAGAGGATGGAAGGAGTCAGAAATGAAAGAAGGATAAGCAATTAACGGATGCATTCAATGCAACGAAAGTTATGGTCATCCAGAGGCTATCAAGAGACAAAACCATGACATAAAGATGACCATTGTGAACACTCGAAGCTGTAAGGAGACTTGAAGCTTATGAAATGTGGGTTTGGACTAAGACAAATTTGGCGGTGTTAAGATTAAGAATAATACTACCAGAAGCAGACAAAAGAATTGTACATATATTGAGGACTCCCGAACTTGTAAGAGGTGTGATGGATGAACAAAATCAGTAAGAAAGGAAAAGATCGCTTGGGAGAAGAAAATGTGAATGCTTGATGACCGTAAGGATAGGCAGCTGTATGAGGAGCTAAAACATGGTAAAACAGTTAAAGACGGAAGAGAGTTGAGAAGGAAGGAGCCATGGACATATCCGATTAAGGGCAAAATAGGCCTACTAATAAACAAGTAAGAAAGCAAGTTATTTGATGAGGTTACAGTAATTTATCAAAACTTTTGTTGAAATAATTTCATATTCCAAGTAAGTGTGGCTGGATTCAGGGTAACTCAGTTTCCGTTATCAGATCGAGTAAAAATGAAACGTTTATTTCTCATGTTAAAATAATGCTAAAACCGTAATCGGACTAGCCATGTGGTGCATTAGGAAATCTGACGATGGATCGCCACCTGTTTTAACCCGGCAATGGTATGTACCAACGTGGCGGTCATCGACTGGATCATTTGGTTGTAGGACCTTTTTAGGCCACTACTGGGAAAAATAAAAAAAAATAGACACGTTGAGTTGAATTTTCCGTCCACCCCTAGAAAGCAAGGAGAAAGTTCCTTGTTAGAAATAGTCATATATCAGCCATTATCAATTTTTGAGCAGCGTTTTTTCCCTATCTTTATCGCATTTCAGGCGATAAATCTTATATTAATTCGGCGACGTTGTGAGGAGCCCTGTTGAAAACGGATCCAAACATCCTCAGAACATTCCCTTTGCATGCACGCACTGTGAAAGGTCCTAGTACTGTGTTATTATCTATGTTTGTTTGATTTCAAAAATACATCTAGGCATATTAATATCGGTAATCATTGGTAATCCGATACCAAGATTTGAAATGAGTTATGACAGGGATATTGGTGTGACTGTGTGTGCAGTGACATTACCTGATGTAATTTGCCACTTCTGCACCCGGGGGGGGGGGAGGCACTTCAATATGAAATGGATATAGGTGTAGGACTGGCAGTAAGGGGCATTCGGTGAGAGCATAATGTAAAAAATATGGGGTCATTGGGTGAGAGCATGGTTTTTGTTTTCTTTGTTTTTTCAAAATAAGTAACAAAATCAGTGATAAATGAAAGTTGTTGTTCACATTGAAAAATATTGGTCTTTGGGTGACAGATCAAATGGAAAAAAGGGGTCTTTGGGTGACAGAGGATGTGTTCGTAAAAAAATATGGGGTCTTTGGGTGACAGCGGCGCTAAAAAGTGGGTCTTAATAGCCCTACATACGCGTCACCTCCAAAGTTGGAGTGCCCCCGGGCTTCTGCAGTATCAAAAGGGCGCGCCTTTTTAATCTGCCATAATTGTAACCCGATTCCCGCCAGAATTGGGGAACATGTCGCCAGACATGATTCTTAGCTATAAGCTTGAAAAATGTCACAAAAATGTTCAAATGTGTACCTTATTGGTTATTGAGTGGTGGGCCAACTTCGGTTTCAAGCGCCCAGAAAGAGTCCATGTAGTTAGAAATGATTAAAACAATAATTTACAGTCGAATAATGCTGATCTATACAAAAAATCATTCGTTCAATACTGATTTACAATATGAAGATTTAAAATGTTCACAAACCATTTAAGGCAAGTTGGAGCCTTCGTGTCATTATTTTTTTCCAGTTTTGGTTATCTTGCTTAATTAATACAGCTTAATTATGTAGAGTAATTATAGGAAATAAGTCATGGAAGCCGCTGGTTGCATTATATTTTCGTATGCATTTCGGTGTATTGAGATATGACAAATAATTGGTCTAAGCAAAAGTTTTCACTATTTCCCTCCTCCTAGTGAAAATCGTGCACTTGAGCAAAAATGAAACCCATTACATTGCGCTTTGGGATCTATACCTTTCCATTTGAATGTGCATGGGTTTTATTTTTCTCAATATTTGAGCGTAAACACCACTAGCTTAGGAACTCACCGATACGCCTTACGTGTTGCTGCGGCCTTGCTGTGTTTTAGTATAAATGTATACTTTTTAGTCTGCTGACGCAGACATTTTTGATAAAAGACAGTGTGAAGTGTTCAATGGGTTGAGTAGAAGATTAATTTGGAAATTTGGAAGTTGGAAGTAAGGATCTACAACCATCATTCTGATGATGCCTATCGACCATGATAGGCGAAACCGTCAATAGTGAGTTTAATTTTTGGTTTTGTTCCAATGAAATCTTTTGTAATGTTTATTTAGTGAGTGAAGAAATTCGAAAGTTTTGAAGGATTTCGAAAAAAAAACCTTTTTAGA
This sequence comes from Amphiura filiformis, assembly GCF_039555335.1. Lineage (NCBI taxonomy): Eukaryota > Metazoa > Echinodermata > Ophiuroidea > Amphilepidida > Amphiuridae > Amphiura > Amphiura filiformis. Next base: position 15,017,123 of record NC_092638.1, read on the forward strand.
GTCAGAGATATTAGATGGTTATTATAAAGACAATTTTATATGCATGTCTGAAGTTTCAAGAGATATAAGTGGTATTAGTTCTCTTCAACATGGCCATAATTATAAAGCTATATTACTATTCTAATACAGAAGATAAAAGTGGCATTTTTGGGAAACGTACTTTCCTTAGACATGTTGAAGAAAGCAGTGTTTTTGTTACATATAATTTATGTATCATGATTCATTTTTAATAAGTTTCACAAGGTGAGACATAATGTGGATATTTTCTTTTATAATTTACCCCTTTGTGATTTTGATTTTAACTCGGATTCAGGTTCCGTCCACGGGCCCGTTTTCCTTTTAATTTGCATAATTATTTGATGTACAATACAATGAGATACGTGCTGCCTTTTTAATGTTGTGATTCGGACGCCTATTTCTCGACTTATGTCCAAATTCATTCACCCGGTAATTTTTTATGGGACACCCTGTAAACACCCTATGGAATAAATCAACCGGAACGTTTTAACAACTGAAATGGCAGCCATGTTGGAGGACAGTTCAGTGTTTAGTCTTCAGCATTCAGTGATCAGTGTTAAGTGATCAGTGTTCAGTGACCAGTGTTCAGTGATCAGCGATCAGTGTAAGTGTTCAGTGTTTAGTGATCAATGTTCAGTGATCAGTGTTAAGTGATCAGTGTTCAGTGATCAGCGATCAGTGTTCAGTGTTCAGAGACAAGTGTTCAGTGATCAGTGTTCAGTGTTTAGTGATCAATGTTCAGTGATCAGTGTTAAGTGATCAGTGATCAGCGATCAGTGTTCAGTGTTCAGAGACAAGTGTTCAGTGATCAGCGATCAGTGATCAGTGTTTAGTGATCAGTGTTTAGTGACCAGTGACCAGTGATCAGTGTTCAGTGTTCAGTGATCAGTGTTCAGTGATCAGTGTTCAGTGATCAGAGACAAGTGTTCAGTGATTAGCGATCAGTGATCAGTGTTTAGTGATCAGTGTTTAGTGACCAGTGACCAGTGATCAGTGTTCAGTGATCAGTGATCAGTGTTCAGTGATCAGTGATCAGTGTTCAGTGATCAGTGATCAGTGATCAGTATTCAGTGATCAGTGTTCAGTGATCAGTGTTCAGTGATCAGTGTTTAGTGATCAGTGATCAGTGTTTAGTGATCAGTGTTTAGTGACCAGTGACCAGTGATCAGTGTTCAGTGTTCAGTGATCAGTGATCAGTGTTCAGTGTTCAGTGATCAGTGTTCAGTGATCAGTGTTCAGTGATCAGTGTTTAGTGATCAGTGATCAGTGTTTAGGGATCAGTGATCAGTGTTTAGTGATCAGCGATCAGTGTTCAGTGATCAGTGTTCAGTGATCAGCGATCAGTGTTCAGTGATCAGTGATCAGTGATCAGTGTTCAGTGTTAAGTGATCAGTGTCCAGTTTTCAGTGATCACTGTTCAGTGATCAGTGTTTAGTGACCAGTGATCACTGATCACTGAACACTGATCACTGATCACTGAACACTGAACACTGATCACTGGTCACTGGTCACTGTTCAGTGATCAAACAGTCATCAGAGACAAGTGTTCAGTGATCAGCGATCAGTGTTCAGTGATCAATGTTCAGTGATCAGTGTTCAGAAACAAGTGTTCAGTGATCAGTGTTCAGTGATCAGTGTTCAGTGGTCAGTGGTCAGTGTTCAGTGATCAGTGTTTAGTGATCAGTGATCAGTGTTTAGTGATCAGCGATCAGTGTTCAGTGATCAGTGTTCAGTGATCAGTGTTCAGTGATCAGCGATCAGTGTTCAGTGATCAGTGATCAGTGTTCAGTTTTCAGTGATCAGTGTTCAGTTTTCAGTGATCACTGTTCAATGATCAGAGACAAGTGTTCAGTGATCAGTGTTCAGTGATCAGTGTTCAGTGATCAGTGTTCAGTGATCAGAGACAAGTGTTCAGTGATCAGCGATCAGTGTTCAGTGATCAGTGTTCAGTGATCAAAGACAAGTGTTCAGTGATCAGCGATCAGTGTACAGTGATCAGTGTTTAGTGATCAGTGATCAGTGTTCAGTGATCAGAGACAAGTGTTCAGTGTTTAGTGACCAGTGTTCAGTGTTTAGTGTTCAGTGATCAGTGTTCAGTGATCAGTGATCAGTGTTCAGTGTTCAGTGTTCAGTGATCAGTATTCAGTGATCAGTGATCAGTGTTCAGTGATCAGTGTTCAGTGATCAGTGTTCAGTGTTCAGTGATCAGTATTCAGTGATCAGTGATCAGTGTTCAGTGTTCAGTGATCAGTGTGCAGTGATCAGTGATCAGTATTCAGTGATCAGTGATCAGTGTCCAGTGATCAGTGATCAGTGTTCAGTGATCAGTGTTCAGATGATCAGTGATCAGTGTTCAATGATCAGTGCAGTGATCAGTGTTCAGTGATCATTGTTCAGTGTTCGGTGTTCAGTTTTCAGCGATCAGTGTTCAGTCTTTTATACTTGCCGTTCTTAGACAGAGGAACAGGTCTCTAAATCAATTCCATAACCATTCATACATACATATCACCTGTTTTTATTGTACTATCATGCGAATTGTCCCGAGGTACCTTGTGGAGGACAGAAGGTTAGCAACAACTTTAAACTGTTGCGATTTGGTAGTTCACAGCATCTTGCGAATGGTAGTGAGCTTTGCTAAAAATTACATTGCTCAATTCATAGCGAACTTGTAGAAGAATCTAAATATCATAGATATACTTTTGTAGGTCCTGTGGTTCTTGAGTTATGTTGTAAAAAGGCTGAAACAACAACACTTTTGTAAAAGGTAGATAACTCATTAGCAGCAATAAATTAAGCAAGTTTTCAAAGTATATGATTTGTAGAATAAACTTTTGCAAAAGATCAAAGTGTTATTTTTCAATAATATATTGTTTTAGATAATGAAAATCGCTTTTTCGGTTGCTTCGACCAACGATACCTCGTCTACCTTTAAATGAGAATGACTGTCATGAGTGACGTAGTATTGCACACCCTCTATTCCAGCACAGCCGTTTGTTGAATGAAAATGAGCATTGTTGTGGTGGACAGAGAATATCAAAATCGAGAAAGTACACTTAGAGAATAAAAGAATTCTTTTTGAGCATTTTTTGTCTACTCTGTTACTCCCGTGCACGAAATTGGCGAATCCATTGAGTTCGCGAGATCACTGGGCGCACAACATGTTTTGTGCAACGCAAACGATACACGCGAACTCGCAGCTCAATACGCACCCAGCTGTACTCCACTGTATCATATCATGACTTGTATGTAACAAGAACCAATGAAATCAAAAGAAAAACGACAACTCTTAAAAATAGTAATATAACGTTATACCTATTTTTAGTACCCGATCATTAAAACAAACGAAACAAATCGAAACAAAGCCAATCCTTCCTAATGGGCTATTATTCACCTTGTACTTTATAAAAATGTATTTTGATTTCTTTATTCTGTTCTTATCTGAGGCATTCGCGTTGAATGTACTCTACTGTTTCAATCAAGATGGTGGAGTATTATGCAATATTTTGAAATTACTTAATAATCAATGTCGTGTCTAATTTTAATCTCGGAAATTTAAGTTTTCAAGATACACATTATACAAGGTGTTTCACACGATAATAGAAATGATATGGAACATATCTAACTATCTTTCAACATCCACACATTTAAAAATCCCCTAGAAAATCATTTAGGCATTCATTGTGCGCTTTAATTTTATAGTTTACCAACAAATGTTGATTTTTCGTGTTGCATCGGCACCATATGATAGTAATTAACCTCATAATTAAAAGAAGACCTTCATTAACAAAAATAACACAATCGGAAGAAATGTATGATTCAGGTCTAATATTTTTTTGTCGTGGAAGAATCCGACAATATGTTGTCCTTAGAAGTTTGATCACTTACCGATCTATTCTTGGAATCAACAGCTGCACCGGCATCAAGAAGAATCCTGCAAGTATTTTCATGGCTCCTTCTTGCAGCTTCGTGTAATGCAGTGTCATCCTGTGTAAGATTAGACAAGAATGCAAATTTGTATTAATGCTAGAAATAGATCAGTATCATTTATAAACATTCACAGACGTTCCCTGGAAGTTCCTAGAATTTGGTAAAAGTGTTCACCAGAACCATTAATGAGTCAAAAACATAACATTACAGCTTTATAGTTTTGTCATGATAGAAGCCAACAATGAATACAACGCTGTGTAAAATGAGTATCAAGGAAACCGTTAATTAATTGATTTATTTTACCGTATTAATAAATCTACATATATTTAGAAATATAATATTAACATTAACATTAACAAAATGTACAGTATAATTGTTCTTCATTGATGCCCTCTACTGTCGCTTCATGGGGTTAGATCGTAGTGTGGGCGTAATTCTCGGTCACATGAGAGCATGGCTCTGCCCAGGCAACTCAGCGCCCGAACAACATATTGGGATCGCCGTCCATGATGGAGCTGGATAGCTCATGCTAGAATATTGGTCTGGCAAACCAAGGGTCGTCGGGTCGAATGCCGCTTCAGTCCAATTTTCTTCGGTCTGACTCTCATTATTAATAAAAGAAAGAAAGGCCATTGACATCAACAAAAAGCAAGAGGGATCACAGGACGAAGCCCTTGCCTGAAGATCAGGCCACACATGTAGGTCAACCGCAACTAACTCCATCAACGATGTAATCTTCAAGTCATGGGATTTAAGGAAACTCTTGCAATGCCTTCGGTCGAACAAAGATCCATGAACGTTCTTCTGTCTGCTCAGGCTTCTGACACCGCATCAATTAATGCCTCCGTCTGACAGGGATCAATCCTTGGTCCACACAACAACGCTCTTTGCACCTATTTAGACATCAGTTGACACCAATAGAGCAGCTGTTAGTCTGAACAGACACATCAGCGATATGAAAATGTGGGCTGAGAAGTGGAAAATCACAATTGAGCCAACCAAATGAAATACCATCATGCTTGAGTCCCAGAATTAGCATAGATTTGAATTTGATCCACATTCAACTCAAAATTCTTAGTCTAGCCGAGCGGCGGCTAGACTCCTGTTTCTGGGCGATTTCTTAGTCTAGCCGAGCGGCGGCTAGACTCTTGAATCCCAGTAGTTTCTTTCTTCTTCTTCTTACACAGCCGTGACGTTAGTCACGGCTGTGTCTTTTTTCTTACAGGTTCTTTCTTCTTTCTTTCTTCTTTCTTTCTTCTTTCTTCTTTCTGCCGACCACTACATTTGCTCTAGCACTTAGATGCTTGCACCGATTTTGACCTAACTTGGTCACAACTATCATTGAACATGCCCCTACATGTCACATGAAATTCGTGGGGTCAAAGGTCAAGCAGGGGTCATAGGGGTCAAAAACGTGATTTCAACTCAAAATGCTTCTTCTCTCACAGATTACGTAGGAGAGTGACACCACTTGCACACATGCATTGTTATTATCCAGTGTCTATGGGGTCCACACAGATTTGGGGGCAAAGGTCATTAAGGGGTCACTTCCGGTAAAAAACGAAAAACCTTCAAAAATTTTTATTTGCTAAGAAAAACATAAGACAGTAACGGTATGTTCACACATAAATAGTGGTTACCCCGTGTATATGTGGTATTTTTTATTTAGGGTGAAAGGTCATTAAGGGGCCACTTCCGGTATAAAACGAAATACCCTTAAAATGCTTCTTCTCCCACAAATTACGTAGGAAAGTGACGCCACTTGCACACATGCATTGTTATTACCCAGTGTCTATGGGGTCCTCACAGATTTGGGGTCAAAGGTCATTATGTGGTCACTTCCGGTATAAAACGAAATACATTCAAAAAAATTTATTAGCTAAGAAAAACGTAGCACAGTAACGGTATGTTCACACATGAATTGTGGTTACCCAATTCATATGTGGTATTATTTTACTTTGGGTCAAAGGTCATTAAGGGGTCACTTCCGGTCTGAGACGAAAAAACTTCAAAATGCACCTTCTGCCACAAATAACAGCAAAGTGGTGCCACGTACACCCATGCATTGACATTAGCCAATGTCTATGGGAGTTTTCATACATTTTTGGGTCAAAGGTCATTAAGGGGTCACCACACGGCTGTGTTCGTGGGTTAGACCACAGCTAAGTCTAGTTCTTCTTCTTCTTTCTGTCAACATTTGATATAATTTGCTATAGCTCCTTCATTATTTGACCGATTATGACCAAACTTGCGCACAAGCTCAACTACCCCAGCCTTTACATATGACATGACCCATTTGGGGTCAAACGTCACGCATGAGTAATTTAGGCTAAAATGTGATTTTTACCAAAAATGCTTCTTCTCCTACAGAATACATGGTAGAGTATCGAGATTTGGACATTTACCTTGGCTATAGCCGGGGCCTATGGGGTCCTCACAGATTTGGGGTCAAAGGTCATTAAGGGGGTATTTCCGGCACATAACCAAATACCTTCAAAATGCTTCTTTTCCTACAGATTCTATGGTACAGAGATGCGACTAATACATATGCATTGACATTAGTTGGTGTCTATGGGGTCCTCACAGATTTTGAGTTCAAGGTCATACAGGGGACAAAATGGTTGATTACTGAAAATCACTTTAAAATTCAATATTTTCTGCATATTACGTGCTGTGATCATCCGAATAATGCCAAAAGGGCTCTAGCATTATGTTCATATACGATTGTAATCAGATTTGGCTTAAACATGGAGGAGGGGTCTGTTTTGGGGTCAAAAGGGGTAAAATTCTAAAGTTTGTCCGATTGAAATGAAAATTAGTATATATGATCTTGATATGATTCAAAATATATTGGAGGTCATGTCAAGGTCAGCAGAGGTCAACCAAAGGTCAAACGGGGTCAAGTTCTAAAGTTTGTCCAATTTAAATGAAAATTATTGTATGTGATCTTGATATGATTCAAAATATAATGGATGTCATTTCAAGGTCACCAGAGGTCAACCAAAGGTCATAAGGGGTCAAATTGCAAAGTTTGTTCAATTTGCATGGAAATTAGTATACGTTATGTGGATATGATGCAAAATATGTGGTGAAGGTCATTTCCAGGTCATCAGAGGTCATTTCAAGGTCACGGCTAGACTTCGCAGCCTTTTAAGGATGCAATATATCTAGTTATCATTGTGAATTGTATATAAGTGTGTATAGTATTAGTATATGTTATGTGGATATGATGCAAAATGTGGTGAAGGTCATTTCAAGGTCATCAGATGTCATTTCAAGGTCACGGCTAGACTTCGCAGCCTTACTAAGGATGCAATATATCTAGTTAGTCTAGCCGAGCGGCGGCTAGACTCCTGTTTTTGGGCGATTTCTTTCTTCTTAGTCTAGCCGAGCGGCGGCTAGACTCCTGTTTCTGGGCGATTTCTTTCTTCTTCTTCTTCTTCTTCTTCTGTCAACATTTAACATAATTTGCTCTAGCTCCTTTATTATTTGACCGATTATGACCAAACTTGGGCACAAGCTCCACTACCCCAGCCTTTACATTTGACATGACTCATTTGGGGTCAAACGTCATGCATGAGTAATTTTGGGTAAAAATGTGATTTTTACCAAAAATGCTTCTTCTCCTACAGATTACATGGTACAGTAATGAGATTTATACATTGACCTTGGCTATAGCCGGGGCCTATGGGGTCCTCACAGATTTGGGGTCAAAGGTCATTAAGGTGGTATTTCCAGCACATAACCAAATACCTTCAAAATGCTTCTTTTCCTACAGATTCTATGGTACAGAGATGCGACTGACACATATGCATTGACATTAGTTGGTGTCTATGGGGTCCTCACAGATTTTGAGTTCAAGGTCATACAGGGGACAAAAATGGTTGATTACTGAAAATCACTTTAAAATTCAATATTTTCTGCATATTACGTGCTGTGATCATCCGAATAATGTCAAAAGGGCTCTAGCATTATGTTCATATACGATTGTCTTAAACATGGAGGAGGGGTCTGTTTTGGGGTCAAAAGGGGTAAAATTCTAAAGTTTGTGCAATTTAAATGAAAATTAGTATATGTGATCTTGATATGATTCAAAATATATTGGAGGTCATTTCAAGGTCACCAGAGGTCAACGAAAGGTCAAAAGGGGTCAAATTCTAATATTTGTCCAATTTAGATGAAAATTAGTATATGTGATCTTGATATGATTCAAAATATATTGGAGGTCATTTCAAGGTCACCAGAGGTCAACTAAAGGTCAAAAGGGGTCAAATTACAAAGTTTATTCAATTTGAATGAAAAGTAGTATATGTTATGTGGATATGATGCAAAATGTGGTGAAGGTCATTTCAAGGTCATCAGATGTCATTTCAAGGTCACGGCTAGACTTCGCAGCCTTACTAAGGATGCAATATATCTAGTTCTTCTTCTTCTTCTGTCAACATTTAACCTAATTTGCTCTAGCTCCTTCATTATTTGACCGATTATGACCAAACTTGGGCACAAGCTCCACTACCCCAGCCTTTAAATTTGACATGACCCATTTGGGGTCAAACGTCACGCATGAGTAATTTTTGCTAAAAATGTGATTTTTACCAAAAATGCTTCTTCTCCTACAGATTACGTGGTACAGTAATGAGATTTATACATTGACCTTGGCTATAGCCGGGGCCTATGGGGTCCTCACAGATTTGGGGTCAAAGGTCATTAAGGGGTATTTCCGGTACATAACCAAATACCTTCAAAATGCTTCTTTTCCTACAGATTCTATGGTGCGGAGATGCGACTGACACATATTCATTGACATTATCTGGTGTCTATGGGGTCCTCACAGATTTTGAGTTCAAGGTCATACAGGGGACAAAAATTGTTGATTACTGAAAATCACTTTAAAATTCAATATTTTCTGCATATTAAGTGCTGTGATCATAAGAATAATGCCAAAAGGGCTCTAGCATTATGTTCATATACGATTGTAATCAGATTTGGCTTAAACATGGAGGAGGGGTCTGTTTTGGGGTCAAAAGGGGTAAAATTCTAAAGTTTGTCCAATTTAAATGAAAATTAGTATATGTGATCTTGATATGATGCTAAATATTGTGGAGGTCATTTCAAGGTCACCAGAGGTCAACCAAAGGTCAAAAGGGGTCAAATAGCAAAGTTTGTTCAATTTGAATGAAAATTAGTATATGTTATGTGGATATGATGCAAAACGTGTTGAAGGTCATTTCAAGGTCATCAGAGGTCATTTCAAGGTCACGGCTAGACTTCGCAGCCTTTTAAGGATGCAATATATCTAGTTATCATTGTGAATTGTATATAAGTGTGTATCTTTTAATTCCTGTTTTTCTAGTCACTGTAGCCCTATCTGTTTTACAACTGCCTGTTTGGATATTATTCGTGGGTGCTTTTTGTTGTTCACCTGCATCGGCACTTATGCTGTGGTAATCTGACTAAAGAGGATGGAAGGAGTCAGAAACGAAAGAAAGGACATTTATCATGTTAATGGAGGTAGTCAATGCAACGAAAGTTCAGTTTATCATGAGGCAAAACCATGATGTAAAGATGACCATTGTGAAGACACGACTAGATCGTTGCCTTGCATGGAACTGAGACATGCAGAAAATTAAGAAGATGGAAGGAGACTTGAAGCTTATGAAATGTGGGTTTGGAAAAAGACAAATGAGGAGGTGTTAAGGTTAAGATTAAGTACTACATTCGGGTACTACCAGGAACAGACAGAAGAATTGTACACATATTGAGGACTCCCAGACTTATGAGAGAGGTGATGGATGAACAAAATTAATAAGCAAGGTAGAAATCGCTGCATCGCGGAGAAGAAAATGTGAATGCTTGATGAGGGTAAGGACAGGCAGCCGTATGTGGATCTAAACATGGTAAAACAGTTAAAGACAGAAGAGAGTAGAGATGAAAGGAGCCATGGACATACCTGATTAAGTCCCGGTGGGGTCACTCCCTGGCATGGGGGACACGTAGGACCGTTACCACAAGTACAAATTACCCCCTTTCGCAGTCGATTTCGAGGACAAATCATGAAATTTTACCCCCTTTTTTACTCCAAAACAAGGACAAAATAGTACTCTGAAACACCCCTATTTTTTAGATTCCGAGGATACATTTGCAATTTTGACCCTATTCAACATTTCAAGGACAAGGCTCCCCGGGACAAGGCTTTTATGAATGGGTTTTTTTTAGTAATTAACAGGGTATCACAGAATTCAAGTAGTACCCCTTGCATATTATTATAAATCAGAGATAGGGCCTACAATAGTGGCCAGCTATCCACAGGATAGGGAGAAAATAATAAGAACCCTTTTTTTTCAATTTCGCGGACATTTGTGCGATAAAACACCCCTATTTTTCCAATTTCACTGACAATTTTGTCCGCGGACAAACCCTGAAGATGACCCCTTTTTCCGCGATTTTGGTAACGATCGTGCGGTCGGTATTGCAAGTTGAGTGACCCCACCGGGGATTAAGTAGTTAAGGCAAAATACTAATAAACAAGTATTAAGGAATACATTCTGAATTTAGTTCCGAAGCTATTTGATAAAGTTACAATTATTATCAAAAGGGTGGGGTATCAACATTTTGTTGATATAATTTCACATTTCTAGCAAGTGTGTCTGCATTCTGGGTATACTCAGTTTCCGTTACACAAAGATAGTACACGGTATGTGTATTTATAGATCATCTATCACTATCAGATCGAGTAAAAAAGAAACGCACAGGGAAGCTGCGGGAAACGCATGTCGATATAACCGCAAATATTTAGCGGTGGTAACCAAACTATTATATCAAATGGTTTAGAATCGTGATATTTCTATTTCATGTTATGATTGCTAAAACCGTAGTCGGACTAGTCAGGTGCATTAGGGAGTGTTCATAAATACTTTGGTGGGGGGGGGCTGGAAAATATTTTTTCATGTCGAATTTTTTAACCCCCTCTTCGCGAACCCAAAACTTTTTGACCCCCCCCTCTTAATGGACCTAAAACTTTTTGACCACCCTCATATAGGTTCAACACTATTTTGACCCCCCCCATCATAATGTACCATTCTACATCAAATGGCAGACATATTAAAGCCATATTATAACATTTGCTGAGGAAGACGCCCTCACTGAATTTTTAAAATTCCTTTTTTACACGATTAAATTGTACTTTATTAAACCAATATACCCTGCAAAAATCAAGACTCTAAGTGCTGTAGTTTTGTCAAAATCCGTGATTTTGTATTAAAGGCTGATTCAGCGCTTTATTATTACGATGGAATTATTAGTCGAACGCATACACGATGTTCATAACACACAGTACGTCACGGCGTGCAGGACGGTGATATACACAACAAAGGGTCGTACCACAACATGACCGAAGGAGTGGTACGTATTGGCGACATGTGCGCTGGTAGTAAATTCCAATTTTCTTTGCTTTGCCGTAGTTGTTCGGCTCAAAAATAAAAGGGATATATCTGACAGTAAAAGCTAACATTTTATGGCAAAGAAATGCTAATCTATTTTGTTTGAAAATGTTATAATATTGCTTTAATGATACTAAAATTTGTATTCATGTGCAATGAAATTGTACCCATGTCATTGATATAGAATATGTGCAATTGAGGAAATGTAGCATAAGTGTGTTTATGCAACCCAGTATCAATAAAACATACATTTATGATTGGAATCAGTGGCGACACTTTAGGGGGGTCGGGGATGAGTATATTTTGTTCTGGTTTTACTGGCAGTGGCATGGTGGCGTAGATTTCTTTTTGACATGGGGGGGGGGATGGGGTTGAAAAAAGTATAATGAATCCAGTACCATTTGACGACAGAATAAGCAAATGGTACAAATGCGCGCGAAGCGGGCTAAAATTTTTGCCATTTGGAAGCTAAACGAATAAAATTTGATGCAAAAGTGGATTAAATACGCGCGAAGCGCGCAAAAATATGTACTTTGGGGGCTAAAATGGCCAAATATGAGCTTATATAATTTGATCAGAAACACAAATACAGGCGTCAACATTGGGGGATGATTGTATGGGTCATCCCCCCGGAATCTACGCCTATGTTTACTGGGACTTTTTGTTGCGGCGAAGCGCGCAAAAACAAGACAAATACAGGGGCGTAGCCAGTTTTCTTGGCCGGGTGAATAAAATTTGGGGAGGCGCAGACGAAAAAAGAAATTGCAGTTGCAAATACATACCAGTTTTGTTTTAGAGAGACTGTACATGTATTATATTTGAGCTTCCAAAAAAGGCTTTATTGGGACAAAACACGTGCAAAAATTGTGTATTTCGCCCATAATGGGCTGAAAATGCCTTTATTATGACAATGTTCGCACACAGCGTGCAAACATTTTGTATTTTACACTATTTTGGCCCATGATCGGGTTGAATTTATATTGAAAAGGGGCTCCTTGCTCCTTTTCTTTGCCCTCCAGATTTTCTCTTCCATTTTATGTCAGAGGGGCACTTTTCTCTTTCATTTTTTGTCAGGGGCCCTTCCACCCCCTGTCTACACTACTGCCGAAATGGTGTGTTTTGCTATTAAATTGCTGGGCCAGTTCGCATGATCGCGAAGCGCAAAATTTTGCAATTTTACCCTATTTGGGCACAAAACATGGTGCTTTTCGATGTGCTAAAAAAGTTGCACATGGAAATAATTAGGAGGGGACGTGTACCCTGGTTCTCCAAGCTTCCTCCGCCTATAATTGTAATGCAACATGATTTAGTTGTATATATCAGTGATAATAAATTAATAATCTGTACTACATGAAACATTATTGTAAAAATTGTCAACACTAAAGAAGAAAAACGATATTGCAGCTTTTAGTGATTTAAAGAGCTGACCAGAAAGAACTGACACAAACCTCAAAATTAAGTTATAGACAACATTTTTTAACACTGGATCAAATGTACTTTTGTTCTAGTTTAATATGGGAACATTTGCGCGCGCAGCGCGAGAAATTTTTTTACACCCCCCTCTATGTGCCGAAACACTTTTAACCCCCCATGTTAATACACCCAAAAAATTTTTAACCCCCCCTATTCAGAACTCCTAAAATTTTATGACCCACCTACATATTTTCCAGCCCCCCCCCCCCCACCCAGAGTATTTCTGAACACTCCCTTAGGAAATTTGACAATGAATCGTTAGCTATTTTAGCCCGGCGATTATAACAAGTGTGACGATCCTCGATTGGACCAATTGGTTGTATGACCTTTTTAGGACAGCAATGGGAAGAAAATAACGTTTTAGTTATAAACTTTTAAAATGTCATAAATATTTTCAAATGAATAACTTATTGGTTATTGAGTGGTGGGCCAACTTCGGTTTCACGTGCCCAAAAAGAGTCCGTTGAATTATTTAAACCATAATATTAATAGTCGAATAATTCTGGCCTATACATAAAATCATCGTTCAATACTGAATCACAATATGATATTATCCATGTTCACCAGTGGACTTCGGGTATATATATAAATGCGCATATATAAATGCGCACGTGACATCTACAAGTCGCCATACCGTGTTCAACGATGTAAGGTACCCGGATGTGCACAAATTCCACACGCAAAAGTATAGGCTAAAATGACAGGTTACAAGGAAAATTGGCTTTGCAAAATAGTGGCATTGATTGCAAAGGGCAAAATAATTTGACCCGAAACATAAACTCTTTATTTGGATTTTCCATTACGGAAAAAAAAAAAATTATGACGGAAAAGCTAGATATAGCTGATTTAAAAGTTATATTTCATTATTTCCGTGCTAAATGGGCGTGGCAATTGGCCATATTGATGACGAAATGTGATTCTTACTGGCATTAAGGTCAGAACTGGGTAGCTGCCGATGATGTTATTTGATAATGTTTGCACGTAGGGAACTTAGGGGCTGTCATTTTCTTCGGAAGGAAGGGGTCATGGATTTATTTATTTGGGAGTCAAGATAAGTACCCCCCCTCCCCCCTCTGCCGGCCATGAACAAAACTCTCACCCCCATTTTAACTCTAATTATAACGTAAATTGAGGAAACTATAAATTTAGCCCTTTTCGGCATAATGACACTCTCAAACTAAATAGGCTAGATGTTCCCGCCCGACCTTCTCAACTCTAACTTACTCATTCGCTCGCAAATGGACAAAAAACAAATTCAAAATGTGTTTTAAGCACCTTTTGTGTCCCCATGCTAAATCGGTAATCTATACACCCTTTGTCAACCTTTGACGTACAATTTAGAGTATAAACACGTAGATGACTGTACATGTCTAATCATCCCGGCTGGTCCGCTGGAAGACTCGTATACTATACATCACACTCATACGCCGCGTCCAGTCACATATGACAATTTGACGTACAATCACGTATGTGATCCATGCTTTGAGGTTTATTCAGCTAGTAAGTTAGATCCGTCATACACATTATTGCCATGGTATTATATTGTAATTGTATACGTCAATTTTGTTCAGTTTGATTCAACCGGCTTATAAAGTTTTACTTTACACGGAAGGGGAAAGTTAGCAAAAAACAATTAATTTATGAGTGTAAAAGGGGGGAGGGTGGTTTTGGGGGAAGGGGGGGGGACAAATAATATTTATAAAATTATAAGTAAGGCGAGAAAGAGAGAAACCCTGTTCTACGGGCGAACGGACCTTTCAAGTAGGGTCGGTCGGTCGGTTGGTATTTAAAAAAAAATTTAAATAACCCAAAAAATCACAAAAATCTGTAAATAAATTTCAATTTGAGAAAATACAACAAAAAAATTGTCCTGAAATTTCCGAAATTTGGGGTCGGCATTCATTTGTACAGGAAAAATTTGTTTCCCAATTTGTTCAAAATGGAACAGGGTTTTCGTTTTTCGTCGAATAAATAAATAAATAAATAAATAAATAAATAAATAAATAAATAAATAAATAAATAAATAAATAAATAAATAAATAAATAAATAAATAAATAAATAAATAAATAAATAAAATAAATAAATAAACATTAGTTATGTTTGTACATGGGGGTGCTGTGCAATAATCATGATCCTTTGATATCCATGATTTATCCTTGCAAATTTATAGCATCGAACCTCCAGCCAATGTTCCTTGCCAGTGCTGCCACGAAACAAGGTCACAACTGTAGCCACTCCTTCAATGATCTCCATTTCAGTGATTGACAGTGATGTAATGCAAATATGGCGCTGGTCATCTGGTCACGTGCGCATTTATATATGCGCATTTATATATACAACCGAAGTCTACTGTTCACAAAGTATTCAAGGCAAGTCGGAGCCTTCATGTCATATTTTACAATTTACTTATGTAGAGTAATACATTTATAGGAAATGAGTCAAGGAAGTCATTGGCCACATTTTTATTTCCGTATGTAAGTTCAATTCAATAACCAAGGGTTTTTTTTAATGTAGGTTATATGATAAAATTCTAGGGGTACGAGGGGCGGTCAATAAGTTCGTAGAACAAGGTACTTGAAAGAATACTAGCCAAATTATTTCTATCTCACTTTTGAACATGGTCATTGCATACCTTAATGCACTCATCTCAATTTTCCTTGAAACATTCTATGTCATCTAAATGGAAGTCTTCCGATTGCTCCATGAACCATTCTTCAGTGAAGGCTCACCGGCATTGATCACCAGCAAACCTGATATTATGAAGGTAGGACATAAAATTCTAAAATATTTTTCGCTAACTGGGGGCCATGCCTAGACCACAATATGGTTGTTTTAGTTATCTGACTTCTCTGTTGTGAATGGCAGCTTGACAAACTAAGAATAATGCACAGGACACAATCCGAGAACAGACCCATTCCTACCATCAACCTTCTTTACTTGATGGCTTGCCTCAATTTTGCTATCAAAATTGTATGATATGTGCCTATTATTATACTTTCATTTGACAAATGATCAGTCATCAAGACTCTCCCTGAATTTCAGAAAGCAGCGATGAAGACCTTGACCTATGTGACCGAGTGATGATCTTCTTAGGGGTGGGAGATCCAGGTGCTTCCACTGAATGGACTCATAATTCAAGTGATTAATATATGTCTTATCACCTTTAGCTAAATACATATGAAACTTGTGTCGGTCTTCATTCTAGGTGTATAGCAGGTGTGGACCCAATTAAGTCAACTGGCATCATTTTTTTGAATGAAGATTCACGGACCTCCATCTATTTTAAACACTTTCATCCGAGTTGTTATACTTTGTGGCTATCTCGTCTTTCTTGTTTGGTTATTTATTTATTACCAATGTCACTGTACCAGCCCGTATATCATTGATGGTGACGTCAGCAAGTTTTATTGACTTTGGATGATCTTCAAGGACGCTCATTCCATTCTTGAACTCTAAGAACCATTTCGTTGCTGTTGAATATCAAGGACTTCATTAGCATTTACAGCAACTGTACATTGTTAAATTTCATTTGAGTTTTCACCACCGTCCGGTGGAATTTCCATGATGACCATGTATTCACTTCTGGTAGTACCTGTGAATTCAAGGAGGCAGGCTTCCTCTGAAGCGTGTCCTGCCCATATACAGTGATGCAAAAATCTAATATCTTTGCAGTAATGTTTTGAAGGAACAAGCTTTCAAATGAGACCAAACTCAATATCGTGCGACAAAGTAGCATACCGAGTTCTACGAACTTTTTGACCGCCCCTCGTATATGAAGGGCAGGGAGGAAGTGCTGTCATAAAGTTCGCGTAACAGGTGTTTTTCCCACGTTTGGGTGAAATTAATGTATGTAAGTGATGAATTTTGAAGTATGTACTTTTATTTAAATGGCAGAATAATCAATTTCTGAGATTATAACGTTGAAAAGTGAGCTGTTGGAAACTGAGCTTTGATTATCAGACAGAATCTAAAAACTATAATACCTATAATACATGTACACTGCCAAATCGACCAGAATAGCAGGAATTTTAAATTGTTGTTGAACGCACGTGTAACAAAGTAAATAGACGTCAATACCAAGAAAGTGTACAAGTGTAGGTTTTTGGATAACGAAACCTTGGTTGATGCATTGTTAAAATATGTGAAATATGATAATAATACACTGCATGTAGAAACGCTATACACGAAGTACCATAGCGTGAACAAATATAATAAAAACAAACATAATAATACATAATGCATAATGCATAATACATCGGAATAAGTGTGATTTTAACAGTCTCTAGAAAGTATCAATAAATGAAGCAGATCTGATTGCAATGGGAAGTTCATTCCAGATGTGAAATCGCTGTTCACCAAAGGCAGTGCTTTGGGAACAGTCAAGCGATACTTACCACTCTACTACCACGGGTAAGGTAATCTGACAAATAAGCGCAATGGACGTACGATTATTTGAGTGTTTAATTGATCTGGTTTTGTTGTTTTTGGGTGGGGGCAGGTTTGGTACATCCCCCTTGGTAAGACGAGGGGGTAATTGACAAGGAAACAGCAAAGTTGGGCTGAGTGTTTATCTCTGACCCCAACGGATTATGTGTTAAATATGATGTGTTCATTTGTCTGTCACTTTAACTGACTATTCCAGCCACTTCATTATGACCGGAATTTGAATTATTTTTTGTTGGAGCATTTTACATTCACTCTTTACATCATGGAAGTGCTCCTCGCGAATTTGGAAATCCTGAATTTATGCACAAACATAGGCCAAATATGGATTTTTGGCTAATATGGATTTTTCATCGGATTTTTGACTAAATACATGTATGAACGTCATGATGAAAGGAAATGTTTGTTCGACATCTCACTCTCGCATGGATTCAGTTACAGTATATCTTTGACAATGATTTGCAACAAATAACATCAGTGGGCTTCACCAACCACCTCGTCATTACTCTCGAAGTTTGATCCCCATCCCAATTAAGGCGGGGAGTTCAATTGTATTCGCCAAAATAAGCACCAAGGATTGACCCAAGATTATGACAAGTCACGTGGTAGCTTATTGGAGCGTTTTAGTGCACCGGGCAGACCGGAAGGAAAATATGTATCGTATTACTTACATCAGATCCATATCTTGCGTTGACATTGGCTCCTTGTTCTAAGTACCTGCGGACGTCATCCTCCTTGCCCGATCCAGCTGCAACCCACAAACCCTCGTCAATATCTCCTGACATCTCCTGCGAATATAAAAGTATTGTCCACTTAATGACTCTTACAAGATGGTGACAGTATTTAATCATATTTTGCCATTCCTTTAATATTCACCTATAAATAATCATGTATTCATAATTGTTTTTCATTATAATGCTCGTCATAATTATGGCTTTTATTTATCTATCAATTAGTTGATTTGTTATGAATGTTTCACATCAACATGATCAAGGGACAGAAACTTGCTGTGATGTTTTTATGGAATACAAACTATCAGTCGGCGATAGTTTCAGCTTATTACTAACGAAATAATACTCGACATTGTAAAAGAATTACGCAACTTGACGCTTTCTTATTATGCCTATAGGGCGACAAATTTACGTTTAAAGGCGGCAAAATCAAAATGTTTGAAAAAAGCAAAATGGGAAACTGGAAAGAAAAAAAGCAAGGTACACCAACTTAACGTGGGGGAACAAGTAAAATACAGACTAGACAGTACGTAAGGGGGGAACAAAATAGGCATTAGAAGAAAAAGTGTACTAGAACAAGTGATGAAAATCACTGAGCACACAAGTAGACAAAAACCAAACAACCAATGTAGGCCTAAAACAGGCAAAGTTAGGTGCCGAGTGCCAAAGTTCATGGCAAAAAATTGCCAATTCCAGAACCCACGGAGGTGTCAGGAAAACAGTACAAAAGTACACTGGAGTGATGAAAATCACTGTGCACATAGTAGACAAACAAAACCTGACAGACATTTATTTGTCTGTTTTAGGCCTACATTGGTTGTTTGGTTTTTGTCTACTTGTGTGCTCAGTGATTTTCATCACTTGTTCTAGTACACTTTTTCTTCTAATGCCTATTTTGTTCCCCCCTTACGTACTGTCTAGTTATTTTACTTGTTCCCCCACGACAAGTTGGTGTACCTTGCTTTTTTTCTTTCCAGTTTTCATATATTCACCAGTTTGTCAACAGCAGTCTTTGCTATGTTTTTCTGAATATCATATTTAATAGCGTCATGAAGCAAAAGTGAAAATGAAACAAGTCTAAGTGCATCAGAAACGGATAAAACAATGAAAAAAGATTGCTACATGAGATTAGCAAAATAATAGATGCAGTTGGTTGTATATGATTGGTTGACGCATTCACGTGTCAAGCGATATCGCTGGGAAGTTGAGATTTCTTCCACTTGCAAAAGCGACGTCGTTTTTGTCTCAGCGATTTGAATCGATTGATCGGCTCGACGCTCTGGAAATGTAAGGAAACACTGAGCATGCGTGAGAATCGCTTTTCTGCAAAAGCGATCGAATATAAATTCAGCTTTACACGGGGATGGGCAAACTTTCGGGTGCTGACTTTCTGTATAGGCCTACCTACTTTTTGCAGTTTTGCTACCCATCAGTATGTATACCATTTTTTCACACCAAAATGCACCAAAAATTTGCCCTAATTGGGGGCTTTTTGAAGCACTTTTGGTCTCCACTGAAAACCCAGCAAACGACTACACCGGAATCAGTGGCACTTCAACCAGGAAGACCCCATAACCCCCCCCCGCTCACACCAACCATGTATGGCGTTGATCTTACTTGACGCAGCGTATAGAAGCGATGTCACTTCAAATCGCCAGAAAAAGATTTGGTGAATATGTCGCGCATCGGTGTTTTTCGTAAAAATCCTCCTGAAAATATCGATAGGGCCTACAAAGTTGTTTTTGTATTACAATAAAACGTTCAACTTACCTGTGTAGAAGGCCTTAGTGAATTCAGACGTTTGAAACGGTTACTTCAAATTCGTTGTAGGCCTAAAGACGCACAAGATATAATATTCTGGGAATATTCCATTGTATGTATCCATCCATGTATTTACACGTAGGCCTAGGCGTAGGCCTACATGTGTGGTATCAACAGTTTCCAAAATCATTGTCCACGCACGCTAAGCTACGATCACCAACATCAAGTACAAAATCCCGGGGGTGTCATTATTTGAATTTCAACTTGCATACACATCCATACGGTTAAAAGAAAACATAGTGACTCTGACTAACATTCTATTATTGAGGCCTGTGGCATCAGAACAAAATATAATTATGTAGTTTAATAGGCTAGTACAATTATTGATAAATAAAAGTTAATCGTTTACAGTTGGCCATATGGAAGTCTTCCATAGGTTGTGATTTACTAAATATCAGTGATTTTACACAAGATATACAATAGTTTGATTCAAGTCTTCGATTTAAAACTCGTAACTCGCAGACAAAGAAAAAATCGGCCCTTTTTGTATTTTTTTATATCACGCTGTTGACCACAACTTAAACAGCTGTCAATCATTCTTTCACTATCTCTCGTAACTATTTTGGAAGTACGCCTAGCCTATCAGGACCTATCGATAATAGAATGTGTAAGTGACCAGTGGATACATTTCTTCAGACCAGTAAAAGATCAATGGGTGCATATTTTCTACACATTTATATAAAAAAATAATCGCGGGATTTGGTTCAATTAATATTACAAGGTTTTGGAGATTCGCGAATAAAAAGAATATTGTTTTGAGTTGATCTTATACAAATTGTTGACCAGATTAGTAAATTGACATCAAGAAGAATGACAGATTTACGAACGTTTTGTCTAAATATTTTCTGAAGAGGACACACAAAGAGGTTGACCAGGTCTTACATAAGCTACAAGGCATATTCAATGGAATTACAAAACCCAAACGAAAATTAAATGAAACATTTGAATCAAACTGATGTATTTCTTGCTTTAAAAGCCTGCACACGGATATTAGGCTACGTAGGCCTACATGTACATGAATGATGCACAGTGTCATCGCCCGATATCGTCATGGCAGAAATCGCTGTGTGTGAGTCGAGCATGGTACGCCATAGGTCATATGCTTTTAGACTACGTCCACGATTGGCCTATACACTGCGCTATATAATTCGGCACATATAAATCAGAATTATTGTCAGTTTTTGAGTCACGACGCAAGCTTCTTTCTCAAGACGCAAGCTAACGACTATCATATCTGTTCAAAATATATATTCAAGTGCAAGGAACCACATCTGGTTTCTTTATACGAAATTATTTGCGGGAGATATTCATCATTTTCTATCCCGGTATCCAAAGATTTTCTTCTCATATCAAACTCGTGCATAGCACAATCACGTGTATCGATCCCGGGTATTGATTTTAGTATCTCTGCTGACAAAGTAATTATTAGCCAGGCGATGTCGGTGTGTGATGTATGCAAGTTGTAATGCTGTAGTTGTCCCCCGGATGTAAAATGAAGGCGACGCCTCAGCTAGCTGGGTCGAATCAGATTTGAACTGATGGAGTTGGTATTATTTCCGGAGCTGTACGCTTTGGTTCACTTTTTAGCTTCCTGTTTGCGTGTATCGAACGGTTTCTATTGCTATGTGCGGTTAAAGTCATGTTCACCGAGTTAACATGTTTAGGTATTATTAATAATTAGGCCTAATATTATAATTTACGGCAATTCATTATTAATCATTATAGGGGAC
Source organism: Amphiura filiformis (assembly GCF_039555335.1). Lineage (NCBI taxonomy): Eukaryota > Metazoa > Echinodermata > Ophiuroidea > Amphilepidida > Amphiuridae > Amphiura > Amphiura filiformis. The sequence continues at coordinate 15,038,706 of NC_092638.1, forward strand.
GGTAAGACATTTTGGAATTGAAATTTGGGCATGTCAGAAATATTGGAGAAGGGCAAATAATTATCAATTATTTAACATGTCAGCTGATGGGGTAATATTAAAAGCCTAACAGTTTGGGCTCACTTTATTGTGACAATTAAAGCTGACACTGCTTCACACACCACAATAGGAACGTTACGGAGTTTAGACTATATAGGAAATCCCAAAGGCTTCATATAAGGGGTGTTATTTCGCCCAAATATTTCCATTTGTACGCCTCACACCGACATCGCCTGGCTAATAATTATTTGGTGGAGCAGAGACATTAAAATGAATACACGGGATCGATACACGTGAATTGCTATGCACGATTTTGATATCAGACGAAAATCTTCGGATACTGGGTTAGAAAATGATGAATATCTCCCGTCATGATTTTTTCTCAAGAAACCAGATTTGGTCTCATACACTTGAAAATACGTGTTGAACAGATATGATAGTCGTTAGCGTGCGCTTTGAAAATTGGCCGTGCGTTTTGAACTCAAAATTTGACCAAAACTCTAATTTTATATTGCGTTGGTCCTGTATGGACTACAGCGTGCAGCAGGCTATAGCGGCACTCACTCAAGTGGAGACAGTATAACCATTGACCGCAATGTCGTATACAAGCATACTCACACAGCGATAAATCAATTACCCCGTCTATTGACAGTAGCCTGAGTCGGGTCACTTCGCTAATTATGCATGTCATAAGGTCCGAATAAAATGGCCATGGGTGGCTGTGGATTCAACCTACCATGGCGATTTCTACCATGAAGATATCGGGGCGATGTCACTGTGCGCCTGCAACAACAAAAATGTACGTCCGCAACGCAGAACGTTGAGAAATTTTGACCAAAAGAAAAAGACTCTTTGGTGGATTTCTTTAGCTTTGTCCCTCTTTACTGTTTACAAAACTGTATCAGTTTCCATCAAAGATCTGAACACTACAGAGCAATTATTGTAACTGAAACACAAGTAACTCAAACAGTTCACTTTCTGTGAATGCGTCCGCAACGGAGGTGTTTTTGTGACCTGTCGTGCCACTCAACTGAAAATGGAATTGGAATTAAATTTTCATGTTTTACACTTCTATCAGAGATACTTCAAATACACGAGTTAAAAATCCAAACGCCTCAGTAATTTGCGAGTGTTCGGTCCTCAAATTCTTCTGAAGGTACGTCCGCAACTACGGAACTGCGCATATAATAAATCAAGAACACTATTCGTGGAATATGGAAATATATGCGAGGTTATTGCCTAGCTTTCTCGACCCAGCAATGCTAAATGTTTAAGCCCATTATGGTTTGTATATAAACACAGCCAAATTAAAAAGTCGCCACTAGTTCCATCCCCAATCAGAGTCTTATGAGTTTATGGCAAAATAATTTATATAATAATTTTCTATACACTTTCCTTCGAAGGTTGATACCAAATTTGATATCAAAAGTTTAATCATCGTGAGCATAGGAACCGTTGTTTCCAAACAACGGTTCCTATGCTCATGATGATTAAACTTTGGCGACTTTTTAATTTGGCTGTGTTTATTTGGCCACTATGATTTAATAGCGAATAGGAATATTGTAAAGTGTGCTGAACCCTAGTAGTACACTATCTAAATTGAAACTAATTTTTACTTTAAAGAGCTCATCAGCGATTTGCCAAACCAGAACTGAATTTATCAATAGTATACAAATATTGACTGCTATGAGGGGCATGGTTAAAATTATAGGCCCATCTCCGTCACCGCGGGCCTATAATTTTAACCATGTCCCGAATATAAAGCAGTCATAATTTGTTTTACGACGGACGGTCAATATATTCCCGCAACTATTATTATCTCAGCTTATCTCCACTCAAGCATGACTTTGATAACCGTTACTTATGATAAAAACAAGTTTTTACCTTTGTCTACAAAACAAATGTGTATTAGAGAAGTTGAATCCTTGATTACGTAATGGCATTAGCATAAACACAATAGCATATGGACACTGCTGGATTTATGGTGAAAAATAAAATGACGAGCCAAATTGAGGTATCGTTACATAATTCCAAATATCTCGAGAATAAAAGTATGGAATCTGGCGTGGTTTTGCAATTTGGTAGACCGATAACACAGGGTTGATGGTGTACTCTTTTTAGACCTATACTAGTTGTATCAGAGATATTAAGAGGGTACTACACCCCTGTGGTCAATTTGTGACTATTTTTGCATTTTTCAAAAAAAAATAATAACACACTGGTAACAAAAGTTATGCATATTATTGGGGCAAGATATCTAATTACTACACTGAAATTTCAGTGACTCAAGACAAGTGGTTCAGCAAATATGATAGGAAATGAGGTACATCCTAGCGGTACCTTATTTCTTATCATAAATAACGGACCGCTTGTCTTGGGTCACTGAAATTCCAGTGTAGTAATTGGATTCCTTGCCCCAATAATATACATAATTTTTGTTACCACTGTGTTATTAGTTTTTGAGAAAAATGCAAAAATAGACACAAATTTATCGAGGGGTGTAGTACCCCCTTAAGGGATCATGTTGAATATCTCCAATTTTGAGTAGTATTATCACCAATTGTTCTTTACATAATAAGAGATAGCAAGATTAGTCAACTATATAATTTAACAAAATGGTACCTGGTTCGATTAGGTAACTATACTGATTATTAAAAAGTCAGGCCCCGGTGGTGAATTCGCAAACCTTTCTACCTTTTTGAACCATTTGTTTTCAAAAGGTCATGTTTATGTAGCACTCCAAAGAGAGGCTTTGAATTGAAAAGAAATTTGACTTTCAAAAATTTCCTTTAATATTAAAATGAGACTAATGAAAATAGCAACTCACTCACGCGGTTACTGTTCCGCAACATTGTATTTAGTAATATTTATAGCGCTTTTTTGCCTAAATTCTCCTTTTTCATACATTTTTGGTACTTTTGATCATGCATATCATCCACCCATGCGCATATTTATATTTCTACTGCAACAATTTCTATTGTCCTGACTATGACCTTTCATACCATACCAATAATAATATATGTTTTTGTTTCAATTTGGAGATAATTTTGATTCTTGTTTGTGCTCGTCTCTCACGATTTTCACACCATTTTTGTTTGTCGTTAAGGCCTATTTTTAACGAATTTCAAATGCGGCCCTTTCCTCATCTGTTAATGGATACATATTTCTTCTATCACAATTATCAAGTGAATATACTCAGATTACCTCAGACCAAAACAGGGCTTGCAAACTGCTTTGGTGCTTTGGTACACGTTCCATAACCGCAAATCAAATTTCCCGCCAAAGTTGTCAATTGTCAGTATACATATAGCAATGACTTTATCCAAATGAGATTACGTAATGCAAAGTACTCTAATAATAACGGTTGTGTGTTTTGAAACACAAAAGTACAAACTTATATTTATCGTAAGTAACAGTCATCAAAGTCATGCTTAAGCGAGATAAATAATAATTGCGGAAATATATTGACTGTCCCTCGTATATACCGAATGGATGTACGATGTTACGATTGCGCAGTTTGATCAGGACGCACGTGACCGGTCAATAGTTCATTTCCATGACCGGTCAATAGTTCATTTTGATGAAATTCTCTCAAATACATGGCATAGTATTGCAATGCCCCCCCACTTTTAACCAGATGACAGGAATCTGTATGTGAGGTATATAATCAGATATATTTGAGCATTAATGTGCTAATGCAGCAGCCGCGAAAGCAATCTGATGCAAAACAAAATGATTTCAAAATGAAAATTAAATAAACTAGACCTACTGGCTGTCGTATGCTGCCTACCTAAGAATAAGCCTATTTTTGGGCGAGAAGCATACGCGCTCCCGCGCCGTTTTAGGTTTATTTTTGACATTTTCTCTAGTGTAATCACATTTGATCAATAGCGAGAGTTGCAACGATATTATTACGACAAATTGTCTATAACAATTGGCCTACCCAATCAAGCGTACATATCAAGGTCAGTCATTGGCCGGCTTACTGAATATACAAAGAGATACCTCATTTTGGTGCCAATCACAACATAGGTTTTGATAACACTAGCCTATAAATCAAAATAATGGTCAAAGGTCAGCGTTTCCAAAGCAGTATAGTATAGACGTAGACGCAAACTTTCGTGCGGGAACATAAAAACATACTCGCCAGTCGTGCCCTTTTCATGAGATTTGACTACAGCTGTTCCGAAAATCAGTCTGGAACCATGTTTCCAGACGAAAATTTGGATGTTGTTACAATGAATACAAAGTAATTATATCATCAAGAGACCCACATAGAGGAATACGACATCTATCGTGAGCCAATCTGCATTATGTTGCCTGCAAAAGCCGACGTTCATACAGATATTGTAAAAGGAGCATAACCCGATATCAGCCTTAATTTCATGGTAAGCTTAAAACGCATTGAAAAGGCCAAATTACAGTCACAAAATATAATAGTAAATCACCAAAACGAATGGTTTTAGTGAACGTGACATGCATTTTCCTCATTTTTAAAGCTACTTAGCGCATCATAAACATTAATATTTTGTTGCCCAAGTAATTCAACTTTTATACAAAATTGTTATTGTTTGCTTTATGCTCATTTTTCATATCTTATCTATAGGCTCAATACGGAAATTAAGCGAGAAATGACTCGCGTATTCCATTTTTTGAGTGTTTGCCGGCTTATTTTCACCATTTTGTTACGTAACAGCAGAGGTCACACCGGTAAAAAATACCGGAAGTGCGCTATGTTGCCGGCGTACTGAGTAGCCTCTCAAAATTTCAACTGGACTCACGCGTGGTTCATGTCTATATAGAGGACTGAGGACACGGTGGCTCAGTGGTTACGGCCTTGGACTCATAATCTGAGAGCTTGCTCGACATTCGTGGGTTCGAGTTCGGGCAAGGCGCTTTGCCTCGCTAAGTCGCTTGCCTCACCCCACCCAGGTGCAATGGGAAGCTGTTAGGGATAGTCACCGTCGTTGTACAGATGAACCTTGCGCCATTTTAATGACGGCGGAATAAATGTAAGGCATTTTTTATTTTTATATAAAAGGTTTTGTTGTCAGTCTTGTAGGACTAACCATCAGTTAAAGAGGGTTGAGAGATTTCAGAATAGAGGGTGCTCGGTTTTTTTTCTTAAAAGGCCTTTTTCCACATGAACACTTGAAACATCACACAATTATTATTTTGATCACAAAAATGGTTACAGCTATTATTACTACAACAGAATTATTTAGAGAATAGGCCTATCATAGTTTGGCCTACGTGTTAAACAAGCCGTGAGAAGGTCATTAAGCTTGTTTTCTATAGTCAAACATGTCAAAACATTTCCGTTACAAAAGGATATCACCAACAAATATTTCCGTTCATGGGATGAGAAGCGTACCATGGCTTTGTATGAAAAAGTTCAATGGCATAAAATTGAGCAACAAATAATTATAAACTTGAGTAAAACTTAGGCCTACATGATACGGATGAACGGAGGGTTCTTCGAAGAATTTTGTACGTGGATGTGCCGCGCAGGCTTTCGGGTGATGACTTTCTGACCTACTTTGCTGTTTTGCCACCCATCATTATATCTTATTTTTCACAAAAAGCAACCAGATTTTCCCAAATTGGGTGCTTTTAAGAGCTTTTAAGAGCAATTTTGCTCAAAATATGCCCAATTTCGCATTGATCATAACTGAAAACCCACCCATCGATATACAAACATCGTCGTGGCACATCCCCGTACACTATTACGCCCTAAACGGTAATATTTAAGCCTCAAATATAAGCAATCCCAGGTACGGATAAATCCACCCCCCCCCCCAATATTTTGACAAAGGGGGGGGGGGGTGATCCATACAATCACATACAATCGATAAAAAACTTTTGCTTTTTAATAAATCGTTAGACACGCTTTGTAATACAGTGTCAATGGCAGGCAAGGACCGTCACAGAATAAATACCATAGTACCCCAGGGAGCAGAGATGGTCCACCTGCATTGGGAAGATATAAAAACCTCATGGGTGTCAAACAGTTTAGTGGGGTCAAATAAACACCCCTAGGGTGGACACGTAAAAAAATCTTCTGCACGGGGCCTACAACAGGGGGGTCACGTGTGTGGGGGTCCATTTTAGTAAATTTTGCACAACGTATATTGTGTTTGGGGTCAAATGAAAGGAAATTTAATTTCAAACACTGAAGGTGGTGTTGGTTTTGTCAATTTATCATCCTGCAAAGAGTTACACTAAATTTAAGGTGTACATGTAGGCCTATACTATATGTGACCGTACAGCACGAATGAGCCGTAAATGTCCTCAATTGTATTCCAAGTTACAGTGTAAAATGGGCATGACGTTCTTATTTATAGGTATTTCAATTTGGTGCTACGTGTATCTCATTAAATGAGGTACACGTAGCACCAAATTGAGGTACCAATGAATACGACCTTCATGCCCATTTTACACTGTAACTCGGAATACAATTGAGGACATTTACGGCTCATTCGTGCTGTACGGTCACATATATTGACGAATGATTGAAACGTTAATGAGGCTACCGGTATATTGTGTACCGTATATTATTACTGTCCCTATCTAGAATACTAGAAAATGCTAAAGGTGCCTTAAGACTTCTAGCTATTTCAGTGGAATGTTTCATTCTTATAGCAACTATTTTCTGCAATGGTACCTCTAATACCCCATTGGATGTCTTCTTCAGATCCACTTTCTTTTTCATCACTTGACTCCATTTCACCTGCCAGTTCCCTTTCCGAGTCTTCTTGCAGTTTTGCTCGACTACAGGTATCAGGATGTCCTCTGCAGATACAGCCGATATTGCAGCGTCTGGGTGCTTTTGAACACTTGCAGTTTCTTTGGTACCCTTTCCTGCAGGAGCAGTTGGTTCCTTTTGATACATTTGGTGGCCATGGTGGATTTCTCATTACTTGTGGAACTACGATGTCCCCCTCTAAAGTCCATCCGCATTCCTTGGGATCTGGGAGGAAGGGCTTAGCGATGTGTGCTGTTTTGTCTGTGATGCATGCATATGCTGCTCTCTTCAGGTGAAGGCGAAATGCATCCTTGGTTGGCGGTAATCTCTTTAAGTTAGTAGTATCACTCTTCCGAAATTCGTGAGCCCTGAGTTCTGTAAGACTATTACACTGGGCGATGCCATTGCTAGAATAAGACTGAAATGAACAACTGCCTGATCTATGTCGTCATATGTCAGGTTGTGGTCAGCCTCTGCAAAACTAGCAAGATGATCCAGTGGAACAGTCTTGCTATTCTCTAACCATGTAGGTTTTCCGATGAAGAAAGGGTAGCTGGTAATGTCTCGTCCACTGATAAAGTCCAAGGATGTTTTAGGAGTACCAGGAAAGGGGTCAGGTGTACCAAAGACAGGGTAAAGGGTAACAAGGGTCACGGGGACAATAGTTTATGGGTCCAGGTGAAGGGTTAAGGGATCCAGGTATGGGATTATGGGATCAGCAATGGGGTTTGGGGTACCAAGGTTAGGGGTTCAGTGGACGGAGTTAGGGGTTCCAGGAATGGGGATAGTCCCATAGTTGATGTTAGGGGGTTAGGGGACCCAGGGATAAGGTTAGGGGTACTAAGGATGGAGTTAGACGTCCCATGGTTGGGTAATGGGTACCGGGACAGAGTTAGGTGGACTATGGATGGAGTTGGGAATACGAAAGGCATGTTTAGGGGTACCGGAGATGGGGCTTAGGGGACACTAGTGCAAAAGGTACAACAGGGACATGGTTAGGGGACCCGGCAGTTATGGGTTCCAGGAATAAGGTTAGAGGTCGCAATCATGTTAAAAGTCCCGTGGATATGGTAAGGGGTCCTGGGAACGTATTGCTCCCATGGTTGGGGTAAGGGGTACCGGGCATTTGGTAACATGGGTAAGGGTTACAGGTACCGAAGATGGGCTTAGGGTCCCAGGGACGTGCCATGGGTCTCGGGGACGTAGTTGGGGGTTCCAGGAATGGAGGTAAAGGTCCCATAGTTGGTGTTATAGGTCCCAGGAATATATAGGGTAAGGGGTACAGGGGATGGAGTTAGGGGTCCCAGGGTTGGTGTAATAGGTACCAGGAATGGGGTAAGGGGTATCGGGCATTCGGAAAGTGGAAACGGATATGTGCTTACATGTACTGAAGATGGGGTTATGATACCAGGGACGGTTACCCAGCTACCAAAGATGGGCTTCGGGTCCCAGGGACATGTCATGGGTCTCGTGGAAGTAGGATTTCAGGAATGGAGTTAAAGGTCCCATAGTTGGTGTTACAGGTGCCAGATATATAGTGTAAAGGTTTAGAGGGGTACTAGGAATGGTGTAAGGGGTACCGACATTGGATAAGAGGAACCGGGTATGGGGTTACAGGTAATGAAGATGGGGTTTAATAGGGTCCCAGGAATGGGTCGTGGGTATCAGGGACGGAATTAGGGATTCCTGAAATGGAGTTAAAGTTCCAATAGTTGGTGTTAGAGGTCCCAGGGAATAGGTAAGGAGTTGGGGATGGAGTTACGGGACCCAGGATTGGGTACCAGGAACAGGGTAAGGGGTACCGTGGGCATTGGGTAGGGGGAACCGGATATGGGTTTACAGGTACTGAAGATGACCGCAGGGACGGTCATGGGTCTTGGGAATGGAGTTAGAGGTTCCAGGAATGCAGTTACAGGTCTTTCTGTTAGAGGTATGATATGATTAGGAGTCGGGGAGTCCCAGGGGGGGCATTAGGGGTACCATACTGAGGACTGAGTAAGGGCTCAAACTCAGGGTCCATGCGCTTACTTGTGGTCAGAGAGAGAGAGGTGAGCAATACTGAGAGACGCAGATATGATGCTGCATTGCTACATTAGGCTCTATAATGGCTATAGCTGGGTCAAGGACTGGTTTTGATAAGTCGGGTCTCTGTTACTAGGCAGAGGGTATTCAGGATAGAAAGGTGGTCAATTCTATAAGTAGGAGTGGGTCTACAGGAACCTAAATCGTGAAGATTAAGAGGATCTAGCTACTTGTTATATCTATCCAGAAACATGGAAAGAATGTGAAACAGCACATCAGAGTAGTGTATTGACTGCAAAATTTAACGAAATATGATACCACACATGTCATATATGCGCAGCTCTACTTAATCTGATACCCCCCATTATCCAGCACCCCCCCCCCCCACACCCACACACCCACATACACATACCAACATGGTGGCCCAGTCCATTCAAATGTATGGCATAATTTTAATAATCTTTGTGTAAAATAAAGGTGATTTTGTCACATTTAGTGTATTACATTAAGTATTACGCTGCAAAAATGGGTTTTCGGGGGGCAAACTTTGACCCCCCCATAACACCCCTGTGCAGCTGATTTCAAAACGTGTCCACCCTAGAGATGTGGCCTATAGTCCATAGAATCCATCTATATAGGACACGTTTTTATATCTTGCCAAGTCAGTTTGCATCAAAATATGGGGGTTTGCTCCCTGGGTATAGAGGGCCTACTATAAATGTTGCTGATTATAACTTACTAGGCGGTTACCCGTATTTGGCGGTTCTCGGCTGTCGCGATTACCTGGCTGATGGTGACTGTACCCACCAAGTTTTATGCCCATAGGACAGTTTTTACTAATTTGACCTCAGATGACCCCTTGTGACCTCGAAATGACCTTCCAAAATTTGGCTCTAAATGTTGACTGTACCCACCACGTTTCATGCCCATACAACATTTTTCAGTAATTTGACCTTGGATGACCCCAAAATGACCGTCCAAAAATTTGACTCTAAAAGTTGACTGTACCCACGAAGTTTCATGCCCATACGACAGTTTTTACTAATTTGACCTTATATGACCCCTGGATGACCTCAGGTGATCTTGGCCAACTTACCGAAACAAACTTGTTCTGCCCGAGGTCCAGATGCACCCACCCACCAAGTTTGAGGAACGTGCGACCCCTAGTCTCTGAGAAAATAGGTGGAAAACAGTTTTTACTAATTTGACCTCAGATGACCCCTGGGTGACCTTGACCCACTAACCAATACAAACTTGTTCCGTCTTAGATCAAGATGCACCTACCCACCAAGTTGCATGCCAATATGACAGTTTTACTAATTTGACCCCTAGATTACCTCTGGTGACCTTGACCCACTAACCAATACACACTTGTTTTGTCCCGGGTCAAGACGCACCCACCCGTCAAGTTTGAGGAACGTGCGACCCCTAGTCTCTGAGAAAATAGGCGGAAAACAGTTTTTACTAAATTGACCTCAGATGACCCCTGGGTGACCTTGACCCACTAACCAATACAAACTTGTTCCGTCTTAGGTCAAGATGCACCTACCCACCAAGTTGCATGCCAATATGACAGTTTTTACTAATTTGACCCCTGGATGACCTCGGGTGACCTTGACCCACTAATTAATACAAACTTGTTCTGTCTGGGGTCAAGCTGTACCCACCCACCAAGTTTGAGGAACGTGCGACCCCTAGTCTCCGAGAAAATAGGCGGACAGACAGACAGACAGAGGCACAGACATAGGCACAGAGTCACAGAGTCACAGACTACCAGTCAAAGTGGGTTTTGACTCACCACTAATTGCAACAGAATTTTTTTCACTGCTATGAATTTCAGAGATGTCCCCTGAACAGCATACAAAAAGTATACTGAAATATACTTGGTGGAAAGGTAGTTTTTGGCGGGAAAAGGTCATACAGGGGTCAAATTTCAAAATTGCTCCAATCATTTTAAAAACTATACCAAATTATTCCCCCAGTCATAGGGGTTCAGAAAAAATGTAGTTTGCCATATCTGTGATGTACGGTTCTTGAGTTATAACCGAAAAGGTCAAAGGTCAAATGTAAAATTGGGTTCAACAGAGGTCAAAAAACTAAACATTGTCCGATTTGAACCAAAATGGTCTCAAATTATTTAGCCAATTGGTAGGACCCACTCAACAACTATTATTCCTTCATTTACGAGTCTTGCATACGTCCGCTTAGTTACATATATCGTAAGACATCGTAAAAATTGGTAGAATGCGCTCAAGCAGTTTATTTTACTAATTTAAATTAGTAGAACACAACGAAAAAACAAGCTTTTGTTTTCAGTGTTATGTTGCTCATTTTCAAGAATGCTGGTTTACAAAATGCACGCCATTGTCTCATTTCGTGAACAAAGGTACACATACCATTGTTTCCTTTCGTTTCCTTTATAATCGGTTACCCAACTGAAGCTATAATACCAGCTTTATTGCGATATCGGACATGAAAACAGACACATGTGCACAACCAGAGAAGATCCGATTTAATCAGTTGAGCTGTTTCAATGAGTATTATCTTGGTTTAATAGCTTTTAATGGGGTTAAGTCCTGCAAAGGTCGAGATGAATTCTACTGTAGACATGACTGCATCATGATTTTGGTATAATATTAAGTATATCCAAGGTTATTGACAAATTGTTCATCTATTTCCACGTCAAGATGCCTTTGCGTAAAATAAGGACGTAATTACGATTTACTCTTAAACATGATCTATAGGCCTAGATTTGACCCGACTGCGATTTAGGCATGGGCCTACTATACGTGCAATTTAACCTTTCCCGTTCTCCCCCTTGCACACCGACATCGCCCGGTTAATAATTACACTATACAGCAAGAGACACTGAATGTGCTATGCACGATTGATATTCAGACGATAAATCTTTTCTTTGGATACCGGGTTTAAAAATGATGAATAGGCCTATCTCCCGTAAATGATTTCGTATAAAGAAACCAGATGTGGTTCCTTGCACTTGAATATCATAGTATGATAGTCGTTTTTTAGGCTTGCGCTTTGAGCCCGGGCTTTGAGATACTAGCTTGCGTCTTGAGTCAAAAACTAGCGCAGTGTAGGCCTATAGGCCAATCGCGAAGGTAAAGTCTTATTCAGATTTCATTTGACAGCTTAACCATCGCGTATACGCGCGCGACGTCAAGCGTGTGCATTGGACCTTGTGCAAATAATACGCGCTGGACGGCTAGCAGTACGCTTAATTTGTAAAAGGGAATCTGACTAAGACTTTAGTCTAAAACCATATGACCTATGGTGTACCATGCTTGACTAACACACAGCGAGGACAGTAACCGGGCTAATCGGGGCTATTGTCAGTAGCCTTAGTCAGATGTCCTTCGGCTCTTATGCGACACAAAACTATTAAACAGGTCGATATAAAATGGCTATGCGTGGCGGTGGATTCAACCTACCATGGCGATTTCTACCATGAAGATATCGGGGCGATGACACTGTGCCTTGCTCTTCTTTTTTTTTATCTCCTTTTTTCCTCTTTCTCTTCTCTTCTCTCCTTTCCTCTTTTTTTTTTTTTGGGGGAGGGGGGCCTGCTGCCCCCCCCTGAATCCGCGACTGTGGGGGATTTATATGGGCAGTAACAAAGCAGATAGATTGAGTGCAATTTTCATACAAAGCCCGTCTGGACTGATCTGCGGTATAGTTGCGGTGCACCATTATGAAAAGGAATCATTAACCATGGCGGAATACACGAGCGGAGGTATTTTCGGTGATAGCTCTTTGTTTGATGAGTTTGAAAGTGTTCCACTTAACGAACCACCTCAAAATAAGCATGAAAAGGAAGAAGAGGCACCGGATGATATGTTAAAGGCAAAACTTGCAATTTTGGAGGAAGAAAATATCCTTTAATAATATTATAAACACGCATGTAAATAAATGTAAATTTCTGGAGCAAAATTCAACAGCCGTGCATGTGGGGTTGGTACAATTTGTGACCCTACTTCTCATACCCGACTTTTCATACCCCACTTGACCCAACTTTTTATCGTTATGATAAATCATTTTAGATATTTCAATGAATACTAAATAAAGTGTAAATGAAGTCTACCGAATTGAAAAGGCTAAATCAGTGTAATTGGTGAAAAATTATGATTTAGAAATTATTATTTATAAACATCGCCTTCCTCGCGCAGCCATAATCTCCAAACCAGTCGCTCATAAGTTACCTTTTCATGAGGAAGTATATCTGTCTGTCACATTAAGATCTACGCATGGTGACATTATAAACGTCAATATTGTCATTGCAATGATTGCATGTTATTCAGTATGCCTGGTCAAGCACCCTCACAGACCCGAACGTAGTGAGGGTGCTTGGTATATCCGCCATGTTTCAAATCCATGGAAGGCCAGCATAATGGCCTGCAAATTTAAGCTTTATGAGAAGCCTATTTTAGTTGCAAAATGAGAACACAGAGTGGCTAATCTTTAACCCACAGTCTCAATCTCTCATGCCAGAGGTTAAAATAAAACGATCCCTAACTAATTATCAAAAGATCGTGAATTTAATTTCTTGAAAGCGTGCGGGTAAACGATTTGTTTACAAGTAACAATCCTTGTTCCGCACCGATACCGTTCATTCGGCTTCATTCGCAAACCATGTGATCACTCAGGTGAACTAGGATTGGACGATCGATTGTGTTAAATTTTATCCAGGTTACCGGGCCATGCTTAATGGCGATACTCGGGTCTTGGAAATATTTTTCAACCACGTTGCAAAATGATCGGAAATACACCATCAAGGCGACTCGATCGGTAAGCATCATTGAAACTAAGCAATATTTAGTATTTCTTCTTTTGATTTTTTCGATAAAATTGTAGTTTACAGTTTTGATTAGTTTGATGAGAGTGGATTTAAAACCAGTCCACTAGTAGACGTTGTAATTGACAGTTTGACAGTTCCGCCGAGGATATTGTGAATCCATAAGATGTGGCGATCAATTTCACGATTAAAATCTTTCCTTTGGGGCGATTTCCATTTCTCGCTATCATTTAAAGCCTGAAAGCATCAATACTAAAGATAGGCTATCAGTCGCTTGTGCAGATATATGTTAACATTGGATTCCATTTCTTGTTTATTGTTCACTGTATGGAAAAGCCTGTTCGGTTGTATATTGTATTGGTTGTAATTCCCACGTATAGTTATTCAGCCCTTTCACTGCTACCAACATTTGAGATTAATTGAGTATTGACTTCAGTGTACCGCTCAGTTGCTCCAAGCAAGTTCAATCAAGTTAGCATATCAAGGCTTAATTGGTCAATGCATTGTGATTAAGCAAACATTTATTGATTGGCTTGAGCAAACTTTATAACCAGGTTTAGGGAGTGTTCAGAACATTGGGGGGCTGGGCACTTGGAAATTGGAGTCAAAAGTTTTGACCCCCCCTTCCTTCATTTTTTTTAATTTAGGGGCCTATAGGCCTTTCCTACACTGAAACATGCAAGTTTTATAGGGTGACTTGTATGAAGTTTAAATTCATTGTATGCATTCTAATTTTTTCATGTTTCATTATTAGAACCACTAATTAAATAAAAAATAACAAATTGAGAGAAACATCTGGGCACATACTCAAGATATTTAGTGCTTTAGACTTGTTTATCAGGGGCGTAATTTTTCTTGGTCAGTGGAAAAATATAAATTTCGGGGCAAAGACGAAAAAAATGTCGGTTGCATCATTTTGACCCGGTATTATCAGTGGAATATATACATTATACTCTTTTCTTATAGAGACTGGATAAATGTAAAGTCTTGAGCTTCCAAAAAGAAATGTTGTATCTTCTTGTTCTTTTGGTATTTTCTTGTTAAAACTTTTTTGTGACCCCCGCCCGCTATCAGGAGCAAAAACTTTTTTGACTCCCCTTTTTGAAGACATAAAACTTTTTTGACCCCTCCATTTTGCCACCCCCAAAGTATTTCTGAACAATCCCTTAGTCCAGGCGATTAGAATTGCACAGGGCTCAAAACTCATCAATACTAATCACAATTTTGTATCTAAATATGGCTGAACGAGGCTTTGAAATTTGAGATGAGAAAATGCTTGAAAACGCTGTTCTTTATCAATAATATTTAGGAAATGTGTATGGTATTTGCTTAATATTTGATTACCAACGGAATAAACTGCGAATATCTAACAAAACTTTAAAAATAAGTCGGGTCAGGTGGGGTATGAAAAGTCGGGTATGAAAAGTAGGGTCACAAATTGTACCAACCCGTGCATGTGTGTCATCATCAGGGCTGTCAACTTTTTGGAATTGCTTGGCGTGAGACGGCGTACCGGGATTTGCCGACTACAATGTTCATTTTTGAACCATGATTATTTGAGCCACGGCGCTCGAGAATGTGAAAAGGGGGGGATAGGAACAACAAATTATTCATGTCATATCAATGCGTGAGATTTTACTCATTTTCCAGCTTTTTGCATAAGATTTACTACTTAGTCGTGAGATTATACTACCTTGGTGTGAGAAAGTGACCCAATGCGTACCCTATGCCCAGCGACGTCACGTCACACTTCCGCCAAGTTCCGGTGTGACGTGCCCAGAACTCCAAATAATTTTCGGGAGCGACAGACAAATTGCAGGAAAGCGTGCCAATTTAAGCTTCCTGTAATATCTATTGCACATAACTTCTTCTTCCTCTTCCTATATAATACGTGCATACCTCAAATTGAGTATTGTCGCACAGGCTTAACGTGCATAGTTTTTTATCTATAATGCACGATCCTGGAACCTAGGATTGATTGCAGATATCAGAACCGGGATGGTCCCCCTTCTCTTTTCGAATAGCTCTGACACTTAACGTGCACAGGGTTTGTCTCTTCCTGTACACGGGACCAACGGCTTTACGTGACTTCCGAATCACGGACGAAGCACATACACTACCTATATCTGCACGTGATAAGCAGTGTCTGGGGCGAGAAGAAATTCTTCAATTAAATTCTGAAATTAATAACTGAACTGAATTGAAGGATTTCTGACCATATAGGAACTTTTTGGGAGGGAAGAGAATTTTCACCTAAGGCAAGCCCAAGGCTCGAACCCTCGTCGATCGTATCTCCCGGCCGGCAGCGCAACGCCTTAACCACTCGGCCATCTCGCCCTCCATAGGCCTACCTAACATACGAAGTCACAAACTTACAAACTTCAATATGCACTTCAAATACAGCAGACCAGCTGTTAATTATTACCGATCCTGTAGAATAACTAGGCCTGGCATTTTCGGGTAATTTTGTACCCGGGTACCGGCGCATTTTTGGGCGGGTAACTGGTACTAAATTGCAAAAAAAAAAGAAAAAATTTTTTTTTTTTTTTTAATTTTTTTTTTTTTTTTTCGGTTTTGTAGTGTCGGTGGACCTAGACCTAAATGCTAGGATCATTCATGGTTGACCTAAAAAAAAATTTCAAGATGTTTTGTATTTTTAATATGAAAATTGATAATTTGTATTCATGTCATAGTCTATTAATGATTTCAAAATGCATTGAATTTGAATGCATTTTGAAATCATCAATAGAGTATGACATGAATACAAATTATCAATTTTCATATTAAAAATACAAAACATCTTGAAATTTTTTTTTTTTTTTTTTTTTTTTAGGTCAACCATGAATGATCCTAGCATTTAGGTCTAGTCTACAACTCTGGCGGAAATTCGTTGCCACACCAGCACGTTCTGGTGTTAAAAGCATGCAATCGAAGCTAAATATGTGATAGTTCCGTATTATTTTGTATAATAGTTGCAAATGCACATTCAGATTACACTTGCCCCTTCCCCACCCCCCATTTTCCAATGTTGGGAGACTGTAATGTAGAAATGATGACGATTTTGTCCAAATCAACATTGCAATAGGGGAGCGGGAAGGATGTTGGCCAATTAACGCTCAGGTGTGGCAACCTTTTTCACCAAGGTTGTCTCTGCCGAATGCAAAATATTTCATCTAAATTTCGTTTTTGTCTCATAACTCAAAAACGGAATGTCGTATGATCTTCATATTGCACACGATTTGGGAGTAGATAATATTCTTTTGAATCATTATAAATTTTTTGACAAAGTACTTGGTTTATTTAGGGAGTGGTCCCTCAAATCACCATTTATGCTAAATTACACACATTTCGTAATTAGGGCTCTAAACTGCATGATTTTCTGTTAAATATCAGTAACGGAAAATCGTATCAAGTTGCTGCTACACACAGGTTTTTAGTGGATACTGTCCGTTTTATCCATGTTACAATTAAGCGTAAATAACTTTTTTCATATCATTTTCACGCGGACCGGCCTATGTATATTATTAATTATTAAGATGCCAAAATAATGCAAAAAAAAAAAAAAAACCTTCTCATTTGCCATTACATGCTGTCTACTGAATATAGTACATCGAAAATTTCATCATTTTTGAATGATGATGAAATAGCCAAGTTTAACTATTAGACCAACAATAATACGAAGGATTAAGAGAAGAAAAATATTAATTTTAACAAACCTAACAGCGGGGTTCGAACCCGTGGCCTGTAGTTTAGAAGTCGGCGCCTTTACCGCCGAGCCACGGAGAAGTGAATGAATTCCAAGCCATATCTAATATATTAATGTTAGTTTAAAATTATGCAATGCATATGGTATCAAATTGACCTGAAACGTCTCCAATACACATAATTTCATCGATTTACAACGATTGTATATGTTGGCAATGTATTTAGGGTTATAAAAATAAAGTTGGAATTTCGATTCACCACCTTTCTCCACGATGGACAAATCTTAAATAAAAGAAAATAATCTAAATTTCTTTTAATTTGTTTGTGTCGACCGTCGACCGTTAAATCATCAACCTCATCTCCATATGTGCAATGGGTTACTGATCTTAAATGCATTTGTATGACATGTTAATTCTACTATGAGGTTATAACATCTCTGTATTAGGTTAAACCAACCAGAACGGCATAACAATTGAAATTGTAGGTGAATGAGAATTAAATCACCTGTTTTACTGTACATATACGCATTGCATAATTTTAAATTAACATTAATACATTAGAAATGCTCACTTAATTCAACGACTTCTTCTTGGCTCAGCGGTTAAGTCGCCGCCTTTGAAATCTATAGATCAGTGAGATCAGGGTTGAATCCTCTGATGACTTTTCTATGATTATAATTTTCCTCTTCTGATCCTTGCTATTATTATTATTAGGTCTAATACTTAAACTTCACGCTATTTCGTCATCATTAAAATAGTTTCAAATTTTGCGTGTACTATCTTCAGTAGACAGCATGTAATGGCGATTGATGTTTTTCACATATTTTGCATTATTTTGGCATCTTTATAAATAATAGGACACATACCAAGCCATGTATAAATTACATGAAAATAATTATATTTAGTACAGAGTACATAAACAGGCTAAGACTTTGTGAAAATTGCACGTGAATCCAGCATTACGTTCTAAAGATATGAACTAAAACGTAATTTCAGATGATTTTTTATATGTTATTAGAGACAACTCTGGCGGAAATTGCTGCCACACCAGCACGTTCTGGTGTTAAAAGCATGCAATCGAAGCTAAATATGTGATAGTTCCGTATTATTTTGTATAATAGTTGCAAATGCACATTCAGATTACACTTGCCCCTTCCCCAACCCCCATTTTCCAATGTTGGGAGACTGTAATGTAGAAATGATGACGATTTTGTCCAAATCAACATTGCAATAGGGGAGCGGGAAGGATGTTGGCCAATTAACGCTCAGGTGTGGCAACCTTTTTCGCTAAGGTTGTCTCTGCCGAATGCAAAATATTTCATCTAAATTTCGTTTTTGTCTCATAACTCAAAAACGGAATGTCGTATGATCTTCATATTGCACACGATTTGGGAGTAGATAATATTCTTTTGAATCATTATAAATTTTTTGACAAAGTACTTGGTTTATTTAGGAGTGGTCCTCAAATCACCATTTATGCTAAATTACACACATTTCGTAATTAGGGCTCTAAACTGCATGATTTTCTGTTAAATATCAGTAACGGAAAATCGTATCAAGTTGCTGCTACACACAGGTTTTAGTGGATACTGTCCGTTTTATCCATGTTACAATTAAGCGTAAATAACTTTTTTCATATCATTTTCACGCGGACCGGCCTATGTATATTATTAATTATTAAGATGCCAAAATAATGCAAATGTGTCAAAAACCTTCTCATTTGCCATTACATGCTGTCTACTGAATATAGTACATCGAAAATTTCATCATTTTTGAATGATGATGAAATAGCTAAGTTTAACTATTAGACCAACAATAATACGAAGGATTAAGAGAAGAAAATATTAATTTTAACAAAACTAACAGCGGGTTCGAACCCGTGGCTCTGAAGTTTAGAAGTCGGCGCCTTTACCGCCGAGCCACGGAGAAGTGAATGAATTCCAAGCCATATCTAATATATTAATGTTAGTTTAAAATTATGCAATGCATATGGTATCAAATTGACCTGAAACGTCTCCAATACACATAATTTCATCGATTTACAACGATTGTATATGTTGGCAATGTATTTAGGGTTATAAAAATAAAGTTGGAATTTCGATTCACCACCTTTCTCCACGATGGACAAATCTTAAATAAAAGAAAATAATCTAAATTTCTTTTAATTTGTTTGTGTCGACCGTCGACCGTTAAATCATCAACCTCATCTCCATATGTGCAATGGGTTACTGATCTTAAATGCATTTGTATGACATGTTAATTCTACTATGAGGTTATAACATCTCTGTATTAGGTTAAACCAACCAGAACGGCATAACAATTGAAATTGTAGGTGAATGAGAATTAAATCACCTGTTTTACTGTACATATACGCATTGCATAATTTTAAATTAACATTAATACATTAGAAATGCTCACGAATTCAACGACTTCTTCTTGGCTCAGCGGTTAAGTCGCCGCTTTGAAATCTATAGATCAGTGAGATCAGGGGTTCGAATCCTCTGATGACTTTTCTATGATTATAATTTTCCTCTTCTGATCCTTGCTATTATTATTATTAGGTCTAATACTTAAACTTCACGCTATTTCGTCATCATTAAAATAGTTTCAAATTTTGCGTGTACTATCTTCAGTAGACAGCATGTAATGGCGATTGATGTTTTTCACATATTTTGCATTATTTTGGCATCTTTATAAATAATAGGACACATATACCAAGCCATGTATAAATTACATGAAAATAATTATATTTAGTACAGAGTACATAAACAGGCTAAGACTTTGTGAAAATTGCACGTGAATCCGGCATTCCGTTCTAAAGATATGAACGAAAACGTAATTTCAGATGATTTTTTTATATGTTATTAGAGACAACTCTGGCGGAAATTTGTTGCCACACCAGCACGTTCTGGTGTTAAAAGCATGCAATCGAAGCTAAATATGTGATAGTTCCGTATTATTTTGTATAATAGTTGCAAATGCACATTCAGATTACACTTGCCCCTTCCCCACCCCCCATTTTCCAATGTTGGGAGACTGTAATGTAGAAATGATGACGATTTTGTCCAAATCAACATTGCAATAGGGGAGCGGGGAAGGATGTTGGCCAATTAACGCTCAGGTGTGGCAACCTTTTTCGCCAAGGTTGTAGGTCCGGGAAAAAAAATAAAAAAATAATTTTTTTTTTTTTAATTTTTTTTTTTAAGGTTACTGCCTCTTTTGATGTTTGGAGCAAAAAAATGGGATGATTTTGCCACATTAAGTATCAAATTTGGCCCAAAAATAATCATCGGAAAAATAAAAGTTTTACCTCATTTAAAGGTAAAGGTTTATATATTATTATTTTTCCATTGCTATTTTAATTTTCAGACTCTGATTGGGACTGGGAGTGAATGAACTGGGTCATTGATTATAGCACTCGCTATTTTTTTTTGGACCAGTCATCTATAAAACATCCCATAATAACATTCTTGCTATTCAGTTTTGATATCTCTACTTCAGAAATAAAATTACAAGTTGTAGAAAACCTAAATTTACGACTGAAATTTGTATTTTTAAAAAATTTCTTAATGAGTCTAGCTTTCATAGCTTGTTTAATTATTTTCAAAAAATTAACTTTGCAAGATATGGTGCATATCTTCGCTACATGTGCATACTCGAATTTGGGGATTACGATCAGCCAATTTGAAATATCAATTTTTAGACTTTTAAGCTTTTACACGATTCAGAGATATGGTCAATCGCGTAACATTTCTTTCAATTCTATGTTACTTATTTGACAAAGTGTCAAGCGAAATTCGCCCTCATAAGCCACGATAAGGCCCGGTTGCTTGTGTACTTTGCTACTCACAATCAAATGACTGCAACTGGTTAAATTCCTGATTTTCCTGGCAAGAAGACACAGAGAAATTTATATTTCACGCCCGGCCATGTGTTTACGTTTCATGAGGTCATGGGTCAATCCAGCAAATCGAGATGTACACACTGGAGAGAACTGCCGCGCGGTTGTATATCCCGTTTGGAACATGATTGACCAACGATGTTATGAATGTTAGAAGCTGTGGTCAGAACAGGGCCAGTGTTTCATACTTCTAGTCAGAACAAACCAAGGGCAAAATTAACAATTTTAGAACAAGAATGGATATCGTCAGCCTACTACGATAATTGCCTTACTTTTTTTTGTAATTTTGAGAACAAAAGTACAAAATATGGTTTAACGATGCATTTGTAAATCATATGATTCACCAATCTTTGCTCAAGAACAAAATAATAATTAGGCCTGGCGGGGGAGGGTGCTATCATTTTCTTGGAAGGGGTCCCAAATATACATATATGGGGGGGGGGGTCATAACATTTTCAATGACCAAAATGTTTGGAGTCACATGACAGATAGGCCTAGGCCTAGTGTGGTTAGGCCCTATTTCATTCAAAAAGACTGATTTGAATGATTTCAATACAATTTTAGCCTGTTTATGGGGTAGGCCTAAGGGGCTGTGCAATTTACCCCCCGGGGGTAAAACTTCCAAATGACTCGCCAAAAATCGCTCCCCCCCCTCCATCGTCGGCCCGCCAAAAATTCTTTGCCCCCTCCCCCTTGAACATGCCAAATTTTTGGGATCCCAAATTGCAAACCTTAAATGGTCTAGATGTAGGCCTATCAGCGCTCGAGCAGGAAAATTTTAAAAGCGTTTCCGTACTGTTTTCCCATTCCAGGGTCTATGGTTAAGTTTTCCCAAGCCATTTTAGAGTGTTTTATTAAAAAGGCGCCCCATGAATGCGTGCAAAAATCGCTTGGGGAATTGCTTGCCCCCTTTCGCTCGCCAAATATTTCTTTCCCCCCCCGCCTAATTTTACCCTCCCCAGGGGTCATAATTATTGCACAGCCCCTAAGGTGTAGAGCTGTTTAGGCCAATCAGCGGAGGGTCATAATTTTTTGTTGCCGAAAAAGGGGGTCGTAATTTCATTGTCGCCGACTTTTTTGAAATTTCGGACCACCCTCCTTCCAAAAGCAGTAAAAACCTTTGTGTTGGATCTAATACAAAATTTGTATTTTATGAACCGACATATTGTCATGGGAAGTTATTTTGTGTTTTTGTTATTTTGTATTTTAATCAGAAAGCCTATTGGACTATTTTTGAAGTTTAGATTTTCGGATCCCTTTTGTAGGCGTAGATCCTGGTGGGATGGAGGATAAATCCACTAATATTTTGCCAGGGTAGATGTTCTATACAATCACCCTCCCAATGTTGATGCCTGTATGTGGGTTT
This sequence comes from Amphiura filiformis, assembly GCF_039555335.1. Taxonomy (NCBI): domain Eukaryota; kingdom Metazoa; phylum Echinodermata; class Ophiuroidea; order Amphilepidida; family Amphiuridae; genus Amphiura; species Amphiura filiformis. The sequence continues at coordinate 15,061,293 of NC_092638.1, forward strand.
CTGCCAGGGTTTCTGACCAAATTAACCTCATTGGCCATTTTAGCTAGCCCCCAAAGTGCAAATTTTTGCACGCTCAACGCGAATTTATTCCACTTTTGCATCTAGTGTCACAAGTTATTTTCTAGTATTTTTTTGCTTATAAATATGCTGTCGCCAAAAGGTGCTGGATTCACCGTATCTGTCTGTAGGCCTACTTCAAAAAAAACTTCCAACCCCCATCCCCCCAAATGTCAAAAAGAAATCTACACCACTGCGCGCTATCCCTTTGCCGCCTCTGCTGCCCTTCTTTTTGCCACCCCAAAGCCCCTCCCCCAGCCCCCCGTGAGGCCTACGCAGTATGACGGGTATGGTCGTTAGGGCGTATAATTATGGTTTAGGTTAAGTGACACCTAAAACCGGCCCTAGGCATGCGGGGGGAACAAGTTGATATTTTTAGACGGGGGTGGAGGCTCCAGACTTGAAACCTGTAGGCATACCCATTGCCATTTGACCGTGGACAGGTAGGGAGGGGCCTACCCATTTCTAAGGATTTTCTCAAAGATTCCTCCTAGGCCTAGACCCATTTTCCCCAAGATCGAGATTTACGGTACGGGGGTTTAACGGACCCATAAGGATTTTCAGCAAAAATAGGGACCCATGTCTATAAGAATTATTTGCAAAAGCGCAATCCCCGTATGCATTTGGCAGTATGGGATTACCCCACCCCTTCCCCTTGCCGGAGGCAATAGGCATGTCCATTGTCATTGAATAATGATCAATATACCTTCAACAATATTTGGTTGATCATTTATAATAATCATTTTTGTGAGCCCGGGTTTCAGTAAATCTAATATAGGCCCATATCTTCCATATAAATATGTTTTCACAGCACTTCTTGCATGCCCGGGCTGTATGCAAATTGCAAAACAAAACACTACTGCAAGCACAGCGATATCCCGATTCCCGTTCGTACATCCCGTTTTGATATTATATGCCCAATTTGACGAGTTTGCCGGACGTTCTAATCGGAAACGCTTCAACTTGAGAGTTAGTCTCCTCCACAATCGGTTTATGCTGTGGTTTACGTCGTTCTAAACACACGTCGTTCGTCCTTACAATATGCAGTCTGGACTCGAAACTAAGAGAGTAATTGCTCATACCATGGAGCTTTTAATAAATGGACCTCACGCAATACAATCTGAGTTTGTTTTCATTAGCAACGGGAGACAAAATAGGGGGAAATTACACATTGGCACTTTTTTTTCAGGATTCATGTTATTTTATATGAAGGGTATGTATGTCTTCTTGTCAAAAATAAAATAAAAAATTTTCCCTATGTCAAGGTCATGACCCAAGAGAATGTACCCTTAATTTTGGGTTCCCGGCAGGGTATTTCCTGCCCGGGTAATGTAATCTCGGGCGGGTAAACGGGTACCATGCCAGCCTTAAGAATAACAAATTCGTGGAATCCTGTTGCTCTCAGAATTGCAAATGTCATTTTTATCTGTCAAATGCGCTGTGGATGTGCTCAGAGACTTTATGATATGCTTCATTAAATCACAGGTGTGAAACTGACTTTATACCACTTGCTCGCTTTCGCAGAAAAGCGAAGCCTCTGGCTACCTCGTGGCACTGAGGCATGACATCATCATGGACGTGTGCAAAATTTCCGATGGGCGCCTTATTTATAACCCGTTTTGTGATTGGTTGAAAAACTATTCATTGCAATCGTAAGCCAATCAATGAATGTGACGGCCTTTTACGGTATAAATTAATGTGACCCGCCAGTAAAGTACGTCTAACCTGATTGGTAAAACTAAACTACTTTGATAATTGCTAAGCCAGTCAGCGTGCTCGATGTTAAACAACCTCGTAGAGGTTTTCAAGAGGCGAATTCACGTGGTGATCCAGCGATCGAGTATAAATTCAGCATGGCAACTGCTCCCGCAGGTGCAATAACAATACATGGACACAATCACTGACATTTACACAATGAAATAATGAATTATTTATGACATTATTTGCGGACACTTTGATAACAGGTAACTTTTATAGGTCATACGGTAGAAACGATAGTTGTACAATTGTACAAAATATACATTTTGTTATAGGCCTAAAATGTTTACAAAAATATATTGGTCCACACGTTGTGCATGTATTCAGTTGTTCGACGTATATGCGTACCCCCTGTGACACAAGCAAACTTCTGTACAAATTCAACTTACATGTATACATGCAAATGAATCAACCACAGCTCATTATAACCCAATGACATCACCAGCTCAAATTACATCCCATTGAAATACATGTAACGTATTCATTTTAATAAGTGCCCAGGGCGCTTTACAAAGTCATTTGTGGGCGCTTATTTTTTACCTGGTTTACCTAATTTTTTTGTAAGCGACGTTTATTAGAGATAAATTTACCTACGTTATATAGGGTCCTGAGACATTCCAGTTAGCTTTTCTGATGCAGTAAATGTATTGCAAGTTTACACATGACTTCAAATCCTCAAGCTACAATGTATTGCACTGTATCAACGTGTATCAGTCATCACTTCAACATCAATGGTAGGCCTACTCTTTAGCAAATTGAAAATACCCTGGGTGGGCGCTTATTAGGCTTGTTATCGTTTCATTTTTCTTTGGCGACATGTCGCCAAAACTCTGAATCCGACGTCAAATCTTTGTCGACAAACAAGTGAAAAATATAGTCTTTATAAAGCTTCCGAATTTAGCACTCAATACGTTATAAATTTGTATGAATCAAAGTTGCTATTCTAAAGCAACTAAAGTGTTGTGAACCTTAACTGTTTATTACATGACAGATTGAAGAAACTTCTGCGGAATCTTTACCCACCAAGGTAAAATAATATTGGTTATTTATATAATAATGATGATGATGATGATGACACAGGCACTACCGGTCAAATTATTGGCCCCGGAAGAGGATATCAATATCATGTATCGAGCCAATTAGAGATATACCGTATTTCGTCAAATAGTCGCCCTCCCCCTCAAATAACGCCCCTACCACTTTTTTTCAACCAAGATGTTTAAAAAATGCGGATATTTCCATGCTATCTTGTGTAGTGAGCTTACCAAGTTGCGCATATGGTCGATAATAAGCGTCAATAATTGGCGAAAATCTGGATCAGAAACCGGAAGTGAGCCAGAAGTCAGTGTTTCTAGTTCATAGTTCGTCATTTTAGCGTGTGTTTTTAGTTTACCTAATGATTTTAACGGGAATTATTGTTCTAAAATTGACCTTGACGTTTATTTGACGAAATACGGTAGTTAAAATAGTTATTAGGGCTTTAGGGGATTAAGTTTTTAATTTCGCAGAGATTTAAAAGCTCTATTTGATTGGTTACTTAAATACATTAATTTAAACCAGTAATGCAGTACATAACACCCATGGGGTAAAAAACTCAATCGTAAGTGCCAATATAATTAGTTACCCCCTATTTGTTCACGAAATACGGGAAAATATCTATGGTCATGAAGCCGAAGGCTGAATGGAATATGGCACCAGACCGTAGATATTTTCCCATATTTCGTGAGAACAAACAGGGGGTAAGGTTTTTATCCTTTAGTGAACATGAATTATATTATCTTCAGACTTGTTCGTAAACTTTGTTGAAAGAATTTAGTTTGAGTAGGCTAGTTTCTTCCTTGCTTTTTTTACAGTGCAGCCATGCCATGCATGTGAAGTATGTGCACGAGGCTTAGGATATCGCGCGAGTCATGTTACGCAAATGCGCCCGTGTTAGGACTATGCAGGTAATATGGGAAATATTACCTGCATGTATATCAATGAGAAGTACGCAGGTAATACAGATTTTTATCCAAGTAGTGTTTGACCAATGAGATTGCAGAATTCTTATCAATATCAACTAAGGATAACAGATGATAGCACTATTATCACATTCACATTACTACATTACTGCATCCCACATCTGAGAGGCTATTATTGAATTATTTACTGAGATATGAATGCAAAATGCAATTAGTGTTTGAGCTAGAGATATAAGAAATAAGGCCAGCCCTCAGGCCAAAATTACTAAGGGCGCACGTGGCATGTGCATTTTGGCGCCAAAGTCAGCAACAAAATAAACTCAATGCTGACTTCAACATCAATCCAATTTGAATTCTGGCTTATGAAAATTAAGGAGGACCGATAGATTTCCTGAATGGCCCATGAAGATTTAAGGTCATTCCGATCACCTATCCAATTTGAATTTGGGTCCATGAAAATTAAAGTGACTGATAGATTTCCTGAATGGCCCATGAAGATTTTGGATCATTTGGATCACCTATATCAATGCTTTCAAATTGCATTAATTAAATTGACATCACTCAAGTTTAACTGTGATGACTCAATGACAAAATTCTACGTATATATATAAATTGTTGCCACCGTGGAACACTCTGTATGCATGTAGCTCTACAACATATTTTAATCAATACACAGGCACAGTAGACTGGGGGTTATAGAGGGTCATGTATCATCAGACTGGGTACCACTTTGTAGTTAGATACAAATTGTGTACTGATCCCATTTTGAGAAGCAAATTCTAAGGGGAGAAATGCAAAATCCAGGGTGCCCAAACAAACAAAATATGTGTGAAATCCACGATGGCCGCCAATCTGGCATGATATCCAAATTGAGAAAGTCCTTAAAATCACATGTTTTCCAGCTTTTTGATATGTTTTGGGGTTTTTGTTTTGGGCCATGGAATCGGATTATAAAATTTAAATTTGAATTTTGTGATTCTGTTGCAATAAAAAGAGCAATAATTATCTCTGATGTCATTTTCTTTCTTTTACATTACAGTGGATTACATGTGCAAAATACAGAGAGTGGTCCTATAGCACACATCATTTTTATGAACAATGATATATCAAGGTAAGATGGTCTCTCTCTCTCTCTCTCTCTCTCTCTCTCTCTCTCTGGGTCAGATGGCGTAGGATTGCGCTGCTGTGGTCTTCACAAGAGTACACCATCTACTTCTATCAAAAGCCAAACGTGTTGCACCATACGTTCAGTGTGATGAAACATTCTTCACATCATTTGTCCAAGATGTTGTTGGATGTCTCCTTCCACAATAGGCTTCCACAGCTCCCTCAAGAATCTGCTTCTCAACTCCACCATCCTTTCTTACAATATTGCCAAAGTAGCGCAATTTCCTCTCAATGATGGACTTTCTGATGTTTAAGTCTGTGCCAATCTTATTCAGGACCCATATGTTTGTCTTCTTGTCTTTCCAAGATACTCCCAACAGCCTCCTATAGCACCACATCTCAAATGCAGCTATCTTCTTCCTGTCGTTCTTAGTCATTCTTTGATGTTCAAATGAAAGGAATTTCAGACTACAGCACCACAATGGAAGAGTTAGATTAGATATCATTGAGTAGGTCAAAGAATTTGGAGAAAAGTCATCCTTTAACCGTGATTTGAACCCATGCCCTCTTTTTCCAAGTGAGCTATCAATGAAACTTCTGTAGACAATAATAACTGTGCACCATCTATTTTGAGGTCATTGTGTGAAATCGGAGGGTTTTGTTTTGGGCTGAGGTATTTTTCCGAGGGAGTAGTAGCTCCCGAGCAAAAATACCGAGGCCCAAAACAAAACCCGTCAATTTCACACAATGACAAAAAAAAAGATGGGGCAAAGTTATTATTGTCATTCATTACCGTTGTATCTAATATTTTGAACAAATCAAACTGGCATTTTATGTCATAAAACGCTGTTAAGGTTATACACAATTTTGCCATTTTCAGAAGCAAAATGGGATGCACGTAGCCCCCTTTAAACTTATCTATTTCTGGAAATAAATATCGGAGAGAGAAAACACAAACTACGTCTAAAAGCTGAAAGTGTAAGGGTCATTATTATGCTTGAATTTTCCACTTGGCTCAAAATGAAATGTACTTTTCAAACATTTCAAATTTTTTTCAATATCCGAGCATCAAGATTTTTGGGAACACGGCCATAATTTCTCATTGGAAGTGGCGATTTTGTTGGGAACTTCGACGCACATTACAAACAAGTCAATAAAAGAATGTGCATATTCATTCTTGATATTGGTTGTCTCGATTTTTTATGTAAGCTTAAAATGTTGGCTGAATTTGAAGTAAAATGGCCTCCACTTGTATGTCGTTTTGTAACCAGTAATAATAATTCCGTGCAAGATTTCATAGACAAAATTCTGACCTACATTATTTCTATAAACCCTCTTCTGCATGCAGGTGCTATTTAAATTTTCATTTCGATAGCAGAAAATTGAGATATTTGCTATTTTTCCGACTCGCTGCTGCCAAATTGTCTAGTTTCGCGATAAAAAGATACAGCGAAATCAATTTTTTTTCGAACCATTTCACCTCGTGTCGGACTGTGCTTTGAAGTACAAACTTCAAAATTGATATAGTGATTCTATATTTCAAGCTGCGTCATACTGTGTTTTTCTTACCTCTGATTGTCGCTGCTCAAGGCCAAAATTCGAAATTTTTTGGACAGAAGTGACACTCTCATTTCTTTTTAAAACACATGTTTACGCATGCGACATTGTTCTGACGGGCTGTATTTGCCAAGTGGTGTTGCCGAGGGCAAGTGGTGTTGCCGAGTTTGGATTTTAAAATATTTAGGTATTTTCTAGCTTAAAATCCAGCGCCAATGCTGCGCTTGCAACAGGTAGATATTTAGAAATCCATTTAAGGTATGGGTATGGAAATTGGGGATCCCAAAAAATTGGCATACGCCTATATATAGGCTATATGCAAAGGGGATGGGGCATTTTTGGCAGGCCAGGGGGGTGCGGACAAGCGATTTTCGGCTGGCCGAGACGGGAGGCAAGCGATTTTTAGCGAGTCGCTTGGAAATGTTGGCTTATAATTAGTAGGCTAATACCGGTACTGATTGCACAGCCTTTCGAGAAAGCAATTTTTTGGCAAGCCGGGGCGGGGAGGGAATAAAATTAAATTTTGGCAGGTCGAAAGGAAGAATGACTTTACCTAGCACACATTAAAGGGGCATTTCGTGATCCACAGCCTCATACAACCCCATAGGCCTACGTCCTTTCTCACAAGTTAAGATTTTTATACCAGTCATCCCGCTCTGGCCACATGTTTAGGCATTTTCACGCAGATCAATTCATTAAGCAATGGAAAATATTGCCAAATTTGAATTTCGTTTTAAAAGCCTACTCCCCATTAAAAAAACCCACTAATTTTGGGGGATTAAAAAAGTTCTGTAAAATGAAACAAAAGGCTGCCTCAATCCTAATTATTCATTTAATAGGCCAGGCCTTCATTTCTGAAAATATCGGGAGCTCAGTTAGTCACTCTCCTATGTGTAGGCCTACTGAGGAGCTTGACAAGGAGCTCAATTATATAATATCAATATTAAACCATAGGATTTTCAAGAAGTGAGCAGCTCAATAAATGCCATTAGTAAAATTATTGGGCCTACGATTTTTATATTTTATTTGACTGTGATCCGTTTTCTATAGGCTATATACATGCCTACACTGTATATAGGCCTACCTTTAAAATTTCTAAAATTGGCGGAATTGAACAAGCTCTAAATTTCTCATCGTCCAGCATAACCAAGGGCAACGGGGGGACGCCCCTAGCTATGGCCATACCCGTAGTGGCGGAACCAGAATTTTTTTTCGGGCATGGGGCCGGGGAAGTGAATTTGAGGCGGGGCACTTATTGCACTTGAAATTGCCGCAAAAAGTGGAAAATTACATAATTGTGGGGATTTTGCCTAAAAACTGGATGAGAAAGAAAAAATATTGGGGAAATACTGCCCCCCCTAGCGGCGCCACTGCATAGCCTATCCATCCATGATGCTAGAATGACGGAAGTTCTGGCGCTGAAATTCAATTTCAATATCACGAGTTTTTATCAGGGATTTTACCAAGGGAAGGCGATAGTGTAGGATTTTGCTGATATACCAGGCAACACGAGAAAGGTGTGGCTAAATAAGGGAGTGTTCATTATAAATATTTTCCATTATCATACTTTTGGCGCCGAGAGCATAATTATTTGAAGCGTACATCGTGTCAGTCACATGGTCACATTATTTTCTGTTGAAAGAGAAACGCACATGTCTCTGATTAGCTCGGGGATTAGCTACTGCGCGCTGCGTGCTGGTCTGTTGTTGTCGAGTGGAAATGGGAAATTTATGAATGAACTTCCGCAACTTTGCAACATCATCACGCATGGCAGGCGTAGCTGGGATTTTTTCCAGGAGGGGCAAGACTGTAGGCCCTATGGGGAGGGGCCCAAATATCCACCAAATTTCCCACTGGGGCGGGGCCCAAATAGACAATTTTGCCAGGCTTATCATAATCGTATATGGTAGGCCTATTGAGCTGTATTGCATATCGTTGGGATTCCCCATCTCTCTGCCCCTCCTCTCACCCTCTCCTCTCTTTTTCCTCTTTCTCCCCCCCTTTCCCTCTTTTTTTCCTTGCACTAGGGGCGGGGCCCAAATAGGCAATTTTGCATTGCCCCCCGGCAGCCTACGCTACTGTCATCACGGTAGACATACGCGGTAGGCCTACAAGCAGGGCTGTCAACTCTCACGCATTGGCCGTGAGTCTCACGCATTGGGTCACTTTCTCACGGTCTCACGCCAAGGTAGTATAATCTCACGCCTACGTAATAAATCTCACGCATAAAAAGCTGGAAAATTAGTAAAATCTCACGCATCGTCCTGAATAATTTGTTGCTCCTACCGCCCCCCCCCGCTTTTCACATTCCCGGCGCCGTGGCTCAAATATTAATGGTTCAAAATGAACATTGGAGTCGGCAAATCCAGGTACGCCAAGCTCTTTATACAGACAAATATAGTAGGCCTATCAAAATGTTGTATTTTTATATTTTCTGGTGGACTCATGGAGAATATCATGTCATGTAGGTCCCGGCGCTGGGTGGGGGGGTCTCAAGGCATTTTGGTAGGCCTACCCATGCTTGATTCGGGAGGTTTTTTAGCAGGCCCGACCATTTTTTAAATAAAAACACCTCGGGCGTGGTCTCTTCAAAACATTTGTACCGCTTGAGGATCAAAGTCATCCAAATTTGGCCTAATTTGGACGCTTTTTTAAGGGCACTTTTGCCAAAATGCGCCCAAAAGTTGGTCTTCGCTGTAAACCCACCCATCATAGTCGTTGAAAAGGTAGGCCTACCCCAAAACTGTGGCACATCCACGAACCCGAGGGAGAGACCTCCAGCGGGTAAAAACACACCTCTAGCGGGACCAGATTTATAATTTAAAATAGGCCTACATTTTGGAAGCCAGTCATCACGACAAAAGCGGGCCATGGCAGTGTTAATGGTATTAACACTTTGATTTTAGGCTTAAATAACGAGTGTAGGCCTATAAATTACAAATTTGCACACACCGGGGAACCTTCTCAAGCTGGTTTGGGTAAGGATGTGAGGCTGTGACTCCGAAAAAACTACGGTGCGATTTTAAACCAAATTTGAAGAAAACAGACCCAAAATTGTATCAACTTTTGGACTGAAAGTTTTCGCAAATATTTACTTTTTCGAGAAAATTATTGAAAATACCCTTCTTGAACCTCATTTTCATGACACTGAGGGTCAATAAAATCATGGCTAAAAATACAACAGAGTCTAAACTAAATGGCTGAAAATGCACCCCAAATCTGCCGCACATCCCCACGACACATTTCACCTTATAGATTTTGAAAATTGTCGCAATAAAATAGGCCCGAACTTATCCCAAATTATCCCCGAAAAAATATTTTTTTGCAGGTGAGGTTGGAGTCTTATTATTTTTATTCTCAGAGAGGATATGGGTTGATATTTTTAGCAGGGTACAATTTGTCTTGTTTTTTGACGTTGAAGTTCCAGATTCTTTTTTTATATGTTATTATTCATTTATTTATTTATACCCGGGATTTATACCCTGTACGTGGGGAAAAGTACACACGGCAGCTACAGAGAAACCACGAAAAACTCCTGTAAAGTGCATGAAAATGCCCGAAAATGTGCCAACCGAAACACCCGAACAGGAAGATAAAATAAAAAACAAAACCAAAAACCCAGGAAATTTCCGAAATAAGTTCCAAATTCTTTGTCCCCACTAAAATATATGAACACTCCCTTATGAAGTCTGCCCTCTTCCGGCTATTCTGGTAGTAGGCGTTGACAATTACCTTCATATTTTTGAAGCATGTTTGAACCCGATTTGTTCTCTATTCACATTTTTAACGTTGCAAGTAACATTTCAAGACCTCTATTTGTGACAGGTATTTATTACCTTGCTAGAGATGTGCCTAAAGTTGAAATTCAATATTTCGGATCGCAAAGATCGAGAGATATAAAGTTGTTGAATATCAGTTTAACACCATGGATCATATGGGCGTCTTATATGACGATTACGATAACTAGGCAAAAATGGCTGGGATACAGGTTGTGTAAATACTACATGAATATTCATGAACTATACAGATTCCATTCTTCTCTAATAATAAAGATGTCAATCACTCTCCCAGACGACAGTTGCTTGGCGCTTGTAAACAAATCGAATAATAGTGCTTGATAACAGCTAAAAAAATAGGCTAAAAACACATTTTCACACAATTTTTCCGGATTTTTTTTATTTCACATGATAAGTAGACATATTTTCTTACGTATAAGGTAATAATATATTTTTTCTGGAGGTAAAGCCCTTCAACACTTTGTTTAACCTTAAATATAACCAGTTTTTGTCTCGCCTGAATGTTCAGGGAGAGACTTAGTAATCACTATGGTGTGTGTGTGTCCGTGCGTGTGTGTGTGCGTGCGTGCGTGTGTGTGTTCGGAAAAAGCTTGTGAACGCGTTATCTTGAGAACCGTAAGTACTATGATGATGAAACTTTATAGGGGGTAGCATGACCAAAGGGTGTCGACCTGATTAGATTTTGAGCGCAAAATATGGTAATTAAGTACCTAATTTGCATAATTTATGCGTAATAAGCAAAATACCTTGTGAACAGATTATCTGGAGATCCGTATGGGGTACAGTGGACGTAACTTGGTGGGGAGTAGCGTGGCCAGATGTTCTCGACCTGATTAGATTTTCAGCGCAAAATATGCTAAATAAGTACCTAATTTGCATAATTTATGCGTATTTGATGCGTATCAAGCAAAAAACCCTTGTGAACAGCTTATCTGGAGATCCGTATGGGGTACAGTGGCGTAACTTGGTGGGGAGTAAGCGTGGCCAGATGTTCTCGACCTGATTAGATTTTCAGCGCAAAATATGCTAATTAAGTACCTAATTTGCATAATTTATGCGTATTTGATGCGTATCAAGCAAAAAACCCTTGTGAACAGCTTATCTGGAGATCTGTATGGGGTACAGTGACGTAACTTGGTGAGGAGTAGCGGGGCCAGAGGTTCTCGACCTGATTAGATTTTGAGCGTAAAATATGGTTAATAAGTACCTAATTTGCATAATATATGCGTAATAAGCAAAATACCTTGTGAACAGATTATCTGGAGATCCGTATGGGGTACAGTGACCTAACTTGGTGGGGAGTTGCGTGGCCAGAGGTTCTCGACCTGATTAGATTTTCATGAGGTCAAAGGTCACATACAAGGTCAAAGGTCAACTGAGGTCACCAAATCTTTTAATAATTAATTATCAACTGTGCATCACATATCCCAATAACAGCTTGATCGGTCATGTAATTAAGGAAATATGACGACTTTAAGATAGTCGCTTTCTTTGTAAAGTATAGCAAAGTAGCACTTTCAATGAGTGATAACTCGTAAAGGAAGCATCTTTCTGTTTCGATTTATTTGATGAAATAGTTCTTTGGTATTGCCAAATTTGATTTTTCAGCGCAACATACTTTATCCAATTTCGTGAGGTCAAAGGTCACATACAAGGTCAAAGGTCAACTGAGGTCACCAAATCTTTTAATAATTAATTTTCAACTGTGCATCACATATCCCAATAACAGCTTGATCGGTCATGTAATTAAGGAAATATGACAACTGTAAGATAGTCGCTTTCTTTGTAAAGTATAGCAAAGTAGCACTTTCAATGAGTGATAACTTTCGTAAAGGAAGCATCTTTCTGTTTTGATTTATTACTTTGATGAAATAGTTCTTTGGTTTTGCCAAATTTTTGGAAGGTCATTACGGGGTCATCCGAGGTCACTCAGGGGTCATCTGAGGTCAAGATATTAAAAACTCGTATGGGCATGAAACTTGATGGGTACAGTCAACATTTCAAGGCAAATTTTGGAAGTTCATTTTGGGGTCACCAGGGTCATCTGAGGTCAAATTAGTAAAACTGTCGTATGGGCATGAAACTTGGTGGGTACAGTCATCATTTAAAGCCAAATTTTTGGAAGGTCATTTTGGGGTCACCAGGGGTCATCTGAGGTCAAATTAGTAAAAACTGTCGTATGGACATGAAACTTGGTGGGTACAGTCAACATTTAAAGCCAAATTTTTGGAAGGTCATTTCAGGGTCATCTGAGGTCAAATTAGTAAAAACTGTTGGATGGACATGAAACTTGGTGGGTACAGTCAACATTTAAAGCCAAATTTTTGGAAGGTCATTTTGAGGTTACCAGGGGTCATGTGAGGTCAAATTAGAAAAAACTGTCGGATGGGCATGAAACTTGGTGGGTACAGTCAACATTTAAAGCCAAATTTTTGGAAGGTCATTTCGGGGTCACCAGGGGTCATCTGAGGTCAAATTAGTAAGAACTGTCGTATGGTCATGCAACTTGGTGGATACAGTCAACATTTAAAACCAAATATTTGGAAGGTAATTTCGGAGTCACCAGGGGTCATCTGAGGACAAATTAGTAAAAACTCGTATGGGCATGAAACAAATGATGGGTACAGTCAACATTTAAAGCCACATTTTTGGAAGGTCATTTCGAGGCCACCAGGGGTCATCTGAGGTCAAATTAGTAAAAACTGTCGAGTCTGTCGTATGGGCATGAAACTTAGCACGAGGGGTACAGTCAACATTTAGAGCCAAAATTTTTGTAGGTCCTTTCAGGGCCACCCGGGGTCATCTGAGGTCATATTAGTAAAAACTGTTGCATGGGCATGAAACTTGGTGGGTACAGTTACCATCGGCCAGATAATCGTGCCCAGCCGATAACCGCCAAATTCATTTACCTCTCTACCAACAGTTATCGCAAAAGCAGGCGGTCACAAAAGCAGGCGAGACTCGTGGTTCGAGAACCGCCTTGTAATTATTGTTGTAACCTACCCTGCAAAAAATCGACCAGGCGAATGTAACATTTGCGCCGACAACAAGAGCTACCAATCACAGAAGCATGACGGCATCGCGTAGGCGTGTGCATTGCTATAACGCTTAGCTTATACACGCATGCACGCAGAAGGGTCAGTCCATGTCAAAACAGACTGAGTGTACACCCACCCTCTTGGATTATGCTCTCCTTTGGCTCAGGGGTACCTTTCATGGACCCCTAGGTGAGGTCACAAGAAAAAAAGTCAAATTCAATTGCGTTTGCGAATGGCGGGCCATCAAAGTTTGGCGACCATGACCAAAATTGGGAATTTAAGGTGTCCAAATGACAAAGCGCTCTCTTTGAGAGGCATTTTCTTCTTAATTAAATCAGTTGTGACCCTCTTTTTGCATGTGGTCACTCACTGGCTGTGTCTGAAATGCCTAATGCCAAAAAAGATTGATTCGGAATTTCGTTGGGATTTCAGAGGGGGTCAAAATCAGCACTTCATACTGTTCAATCAAATTATCTTTGATTTTGAAGGACCCATGATAATGCCACAGTGCACTTATAGGTCCTAATTATGTTCAGAATGGATTAACCATGTGCCAATGTATATGAGCAATTCAAAAAAAGAGAAATTTCTAGACCCCCTACAGAATTTTAGGCCCCCTAAAGTGGTTCAGCCACAAATGGCGCTTAAAATCGGCAAATTTTGACACCTAATAACTTTAGGTGGACACCAGATATGAATTTCTAGTCGTTTGCATCTGAAAGAATGTAGTCTTATGTTACTAGGAACATAAGATTTGTTTTGTATTTTTGTGTTTTGATACTTTCAAAAGGTCGTTGACCTATGAACATTTTTCGTCATAGCGCCTCCTGAAAGGTCTGACACATAACAAACTATACATTTTGGAATCCTCATGACCATACGAGTAATTTGATATATTACTTGACATAATTGGGAGCATTCTGAAAATTTGACCCCATAACCTGTACTTTGCATGTGCATCGTTGCCAGGAAGTGCATTTTGACCCCTTATAAAAATCCATACAGAGGATTAGAAAGTAGTTTTTTCTTATTACTTGACTCAAGAGCAACTTGAAATATCAGGATAAATAATACAAATGGCTATAAAATGATCAAAAATATAAAAAAATATCATACTAAAATTGGCATTTTGTACCGTATCCTGTATGCATGGTATGTTAGGCAAAAATGACTATTTTTGAAAGCGTCAACTTAATACTAAAACACAAAAATACAAAACAAATCTTATGTTCCTAGTAACATTAAACTACATTCTTTCAGATGCAAACGACTAGAAATTCATATCTGGTGTACACCTAAAGTTATTAGGGGTCAAAATTTGCCGACTTTAAGTGTCATTTGTGGCTGAACCACTTTAGGGTGGCCTAAAATTCTGTAGGGGTCTAGAAATTCTCTTTTTTTTAATTGCTCATAGACATTGGCATATGGTTAATCCATTCTGAACATAATTAGGACCTATAAGTGCACTGTGACATTATCATGGGTCCTTCAAAATCAAGATAATTTGATTGAACAGTACGGCGAAGTGCTGATTTTGACCCCCTCTGAAATCCCAACGAAATTCAAATCTATCTTTTTTGGCATTAGGTATTTCAGACACAGCCAGTGAGTGACCACATTCAAAAAGAGGATCACAACTGATTAAATTAAGAAGAAAGTCCCCCTCAAAGAGAGCACTTTGTCATTTGGACCCCTTAAATTCACAATTTTGGTCGAGGTCGCCAAACTTTGATTGCCCGCCATTCGCAAACGAAATGGAATTTGAATTGTTTTCTTGTGACCTCACCTAGGGATCCATGAAAGGTACCCCTGAGCCAAAGGAGAGCAAAATCCAAGAGGGTGGGTGTACACTCAATCTGTTTCGACATGGACTGACCCAGAAGTCATTGTAGCACGTCAGGAGTCATTGTGAGTTATTAATGACCTCGCAATTAGTACGCGGTCAGGCAATCAATTTCTTTTGATTGGATCACAGGCTTCACAGATATTAATGAGGTTATGAATGTGTTTTAAAATCATAGTGATTACCATAGAACCAAGCTCGATTACTGACTGATCTCTATTTTTCCCGTTTCTGTATATATCAAGCTTCACAGTATTTTGTGACATTTAAGTCCTCATGCATTTTTGAGCCCTGCAATATCCTGTACATGTCTTCTTTATGTTCTTTCAGGAAATACAGGCAAGAGGCAGAGGAATTCTTTGAAAAGCTTGTTGCAAGAGGAGAAAGCACTGCTAAGATACATACTAGTGGCATGATTGATATAGATGATGATGATGACGAAGAGGATAGCTCAGTAGCCAAACCACAGGTCGGTATCAGTAAGAACTTTAAATTAGAGAAAAAATAACACTATAGAAATGTGGTTGATAGTAATGATCAATCAGTATGATAATGAAGATGATGACATATATTGACATTTCCTTATTTTTCAATAATATATTGATTTAGATAATGAAAATCAAATTTTTTTGGCTGCTTCGACCAACAATACCTAGTCTACCCTTAATCTACCGTTTAATCATCAAACTCCAGCGGTAGCATGAACCCCATATAGATGATTGACCATAATGGCTGGGCCTAGATTCCGTCTTGGTTTGCGAGAATCAAAATCCATCATAGTCACTGCACTTACTGTATGATACAATGAGAGAAGTGGATTCTCACAACTGAATCTTACGAGAATCGATTCTGTGATTCTCGTCGAAATCTAGGTCCTGAATGGGCTATTTCATTTGTAACCCATACACCCCCTATGGAAGACATGACCTTAATCTTCCACACAGATTACCTGTATGTGTGACTGACCAGACTCCATTTGAAATTTACACCCCCTGTGCGGGTGATATGTCTTCCATAAAGACATGTGTATTGAGCTTCTCTTGTGCAAGATTACACCTTCCAATTAACCATCAAATAAAAATTTCTTCTAACAAAAATTGGTTGTGGTGTCGGATATTATGTACTTGCATTCTTTCTTACAATGCTTTTTCAAAATGTGTACAATACATGTATAAAGTTGCCGATCACCAGCATGCACCAGGACCACAGAAGTACTGTATTCATTCCAATAAGCGCCCAGGGCGCTTACCAAAGTCATTTTGGGTGGACACTTATTTTTTACATGGTTTAGCTAATTTTTTTCTTAACAGGCATTTATTAGAGACAAATTTATGTACAAAAGTTTCCTAAGACGTTCCAGTAGCTTTTCTGATGCAGAAAATGTATTGCAAGTTTACACAGGACTTCTAATCCCCAGCTATTTCACTGTATCAACGTCTGTCCGACAATTCAACATTAATGGTACCCTTTAGCAAATTGAAATTACCCTGGGTGGGCGCTTATTGGGGCATGGGCACTTATTGGAACAAATACGGTAACAACAATTTTACTGTAATTGTCATGACATTTACTGTGCATGGGCTTGTAATGTTTTGACCAACACAAATTTACAATTCTGATTAATAAGTTCATTGGTAGCAAGTGTCAAAATGACAGCAACATCAACGAACGATCAATCCATACATGTAGATCAAACAAATTTGGTTGTGGTGCCTGATATGATCTACTTGCATTTTTTCTTACAACACTTCTTCAAAGTGTAACATGTGTATAAAGTTGCTGTTACCATCACGTTTTGCACATCATGAATATGAACAAAACCTACTTGTCTACTTAAAACCTTGAATTTACAATTTAATCTTCTTTTTCATTCATTACTGTTTCAGAGGTCATCACGAGTGATCATTGATGAAGGCAATGAGATTCAGAAGGAAGCTTACCTGTCGACGGGAAATTTGCAATATTATCAGGTGTTTTGTGTAGATCTAATAGGTAGACCACTTATAAATGGTGATGCACAACTCTCAGGATGGTCTATACCTATGTATCCTTTCAAAATATTATTGAATATTTATGTGCCAGGTGTTTTAATTGATCACATTTGCAGGACTCTCATCAGAGTATACAATAATGTATACCGTATTGCCTCTATTAAATGCTCCCCCTTTTAATAAACGCCCCACCCCCGTCATATTTTTCAACCAAAATGCTTTAAAAATACAGAAATGTTCATGCTTCCTCATCAAGTAATACCGATCAGGATCAGATAGCCAAAATAGCATTGCAACCCTGAAATTTAAGTACAGGAAGTACAACCAGAGGCCACCTGGCGATATTTTGTCATTTCCAGGTATATTTTATAAACTTGTGTATGGAGTTTGCCTATGATTTATCGCCTCTAATAGATTCCCCCTCCCTTTGAAAAAATGCAATGCCTCTCTTGGGCGTTTATTAGAGACAATACGGTATAATCTTGTTAACACAAAATTGTCAAGGCCTTGGATTTTA
Organism: Amphiura filiformis; assembly: GCF_039555335.1. Classification (NCBI taxonomy): domain Eukaryota; kingdom Metazoa; phylum Echinodermata; class Ophiuroidea; order Amphilepidida; family Amphiuridae; genus Amphiura; species Amphiura filiformis. The sequence continues at coordinate 15,078,919 of NC_092638.1, forward strand.
GATAGTGTTAAAAATGTGTTATCATGTACGGTACACAAGGTATAGGCTTCAGACTAAAAAAACATTTTTGTGTTATCAGGAATTTTCTGATAACAGATTTTGTGTAAAACAAGTTTCCACAGTAGTAAGCTCTTATTCAGCATTCTGTAAATATCACAAGGATACGTTGATATTCAATGTATATAATCGCAAGCAATTTTTTCCTGAATGTAGATCAGTTATACGGCTGTCTTTCTAGAAGTTTTACCTATAGACGAAAACCCGCAGGCACCAAAAAAGGCTAGCAGGTAAGACCTTGGTACAGTCCATAGAAAAAGAATTTGTAGAGTCTGTGATGTAGGACAGAATAGGGTGAGGTGGGAAAAGCACATACCCTATGCAGAGTCTTAGCTAGAAATTCAGCTTTGCCCGTCATTTGAATAAATTTGCCTGTCCCAATTTGACCTTTAAAACATTTACCAGACTTCTACAGCCCACTGGGGGTTCAAAGAGTTCAAATATGTGCTGATATAGCCTTGTTTTGCAAACCGGGTCTACTAAAAAGGTCAACAGACTTTCTAAACACCTACAATTATAATGTAGCATCTGTCAAAAGCATTAATTTTGCCCGTCCCAGGAGCAAACTCCCCATCTAAAATGATGGCCAGACGGGTGGCTAGCTAAGACACTGACCCTATGGTCTGTGGGAAAAGGGCGGGTGGTCCAGAAAAGGGGAAAAGAAAAGAGTGAGTACAGGAAATTATGGGAAAGAAAAGGACCGGGAGGGAAAAGGTATATGTTGTAAGTGGCTCATTCTGTCAAGGAAGAATATGAAAAAGAATTTTGTCATTAGGATCGAGAAACAGATGCTCTGTGACGTGAGATAGTGAAATGGTTACTCATTTTTCATCTCAAGCAACTCTACTTGTGCATGTGCAGATAAAGAAGATAAGGCCAAAAAAAAAAAATGTTGTGTTGCCCTCCGCGGCCGGGTCAAAATCGCGAAAATCTGGGCCGGGTTTTTTTTTTTTTTTTTTTTTTTTTTTTAAATTTAATTTTTTGTTTTTTTTTCAATTTTTTTATCATACATGTACCCCCAAGCCTATTCCCGGATCCATAACGTTCACTAAAAAGATTGTGCCCCAAGCCAGCACTTTAATTGGATAGTAGGACTGACTCATTGAATCCCAACAACATGGATGTTAGGCCCTTCACAATTGATTTTGAGTTTCCTATTTCCCGCCCGCATCAAAAATTGAAAATTGCAAAATATTTAATTATTTGATTTTTCTCTGTCATTTTCTCTGTTAAATGACATTTTTGTTACATTAATTTGCTACTTTCTTACTTTGATCATGAATCCTGAACAAACAAATAACACACATTAGGCCACATAAAAAATAAATTAGTTTAGCGTCCACCTGGTTTTTTGAAAAGTGAGGCGGAGGGAGTTTTTTTTTTTTTTTTCACCTTCAAGTTGAACCATGTCTTTTTCGGATAATAGCCAATTTTAGACACCCAGCTGCACCCCCCAAATAATTACTAGCCCATGAAAAAAAATGAGTACATCAATCATTTAGGCAAAAAAGAAATAGGTAGATCGAACATTTTTTGTACATTGCATTGCACAGACTATAAAAAAGCTATCTATCACTACACACCCCTTCTCCTTTTAAAAGTCTTTCTATGAACGAACTACGAACACAACACAGCAATAATCATGCACATAGCTGCCGAGTTTTGTCCCAAAAAGAATACGGCCGGCGGCCTTACTTTCCGCTTCTTTTGCTCGATACATTTATCGGTATACTACAAAATGATTAATAGGCCTACTGCAAATCATTGATAGGGCCTACATCTAAATATATTTTTAATTCTCAGCCTGAACCAGTCATCACTTAGTGCTAAATGTTTAATTCTATGCATGCGGACTGCACGGCACTTTGATTTATGTTTGTTTTCGTATTTTTCAGCATTTTATTGTACTTTTGGAAAAAAATAAAAAATAAAAATAAATCCATGCGGGCCCCAAAACCAAGGCGGGCGGTGGACGCGAAACGAATAATTAATTTTATGTGGCCTTATTAATTATCAATGTATAAAATCAACCACAATTGCAATATGATCTGCAGTGCCAAAATGTACCATGCAGGATGTTGATATTGGGCTGTGACCACTTGTTTCAAAATGAAGAAAATAATAAGTAATAAATAACTAATAATTAAGTTACCTCATGCCTATTTTAAAATCTTTAAATAGTAAACTAAGAATTAATTGTGAAGGGCAATTAATATTAATATTTACTTCAATAAAATATTCATCAACATTGGGTAGAAAATACAGCCAATATTAATAAGCATATGCCTCTCTTCACTCATGTGACTGTGAAATAGTAGGTATCAAATGGTTGAGTTGGTAAAAAAAAAAAATCTGGCTGGTTGTACTACCAGATTTTAGGCTTGGGAGGGCAACACAACAATTTTTTTTTTGGCCCAAGTACTCATCAATTCAGGGGTTTATGCTTGCACTGACCAGTCAATCGAGATTGGTGACCAATAAAAGTTACGACCCAACAGGACCTGCATGCCTGGCATACATTTACCGGAGTTTATTGAGCAGGTACATGTAGTGCCATGCCTAAATTTCTACCAGCCAGTCTGTGTAATCTTGCAGAAATACAACCTGTCATTGTCTGTCAGCTGGTGTTAAAAGTCCATCTTTGCTCAGCGTACCTAAGGTTGGAGTATGACATGTATTTGCACTTGCTTTCCTTCTTTCCTCCTTCCTTTCATTATATAGTGCAAACTTGATTTTGTGAAGACCAACACACTGTGAATTTTGAAGTCCAGAATGAATGGGACATCAGTCAGGGGTTATAATTGAAGACCGAATTAAAAAGACTAGTTTGCGTCTGATGTCAGGGCAAAGGCGCGGTGTGACTTGTTGCTGACCTGCGCAGTACAGAATTTATGGTCTGGTTGTCAGGATGTCATACGCAAACTAGTCTTTTTTTAATTCTGCCTTCAATTATAGCATCCTACTCTTTTTATGCCTCCACCGCGAGGCATACTGTTTTTGCAATGTCCGTCCTTCCGTCCATCCGTCCTTCCGTCCGGATGCTTCCGTCCGGATGCCATATCTCGGGCATGGATGGGCGGATTGACTTCAGATTTTCAGGATAGGTGGGTCATGGTCAAAAACTCTGGCTACTTTTTTTTTGGTGAGGTTCAAGGTCATATACTGAGGTAAAAGGTCATTTGAGGTCAAGGGGCTCATTTTCCTTATTTACCTCTTTTCTCAGAGACTAGGGGTTGCATGTTCCTCAAACTTGGTGGGTGGGTGCATCTTGACCCCAGGCAGAACAAGTTTGTATTGGTTAGTGGGTCAAGGTCACCTGAGGTCATGCAGGGGTCATTTGAGGTCAAATGAGCAAAAACTGTCATATGGCCATGAAACTTGGTAGGTATAGTCCACATTTAGAGCCGAATTTTCAGAAGGTCATTTTGGGGTCACCCAGGGGTCATCTGAGGTCAAGTTAGTAAAAACTGTCGTATGGGAATGAAACTTGGTGGGTACAGTCAACATTGAGAGCCTAATTGGTGGAAGGTCATTTTGGGGTCACCAGGGGTCATCTGAGGTCAAATTAGTAAAAACTATCTAATGGGCATGAAACTTGGTGGGTACAGTCAACATTTAGAGCCAAATTTTTGGGAGGTCATTTTGGGGTCACCAGAGGTCATTTGAGGTCAAATTAAATAAAACTGTCATATGGGCATGAAACTTAGTGAGTACAGTCAACATTTAGAGCCAAATTTTGGGACATCATTTTGGGGTCACCCAGGGGTCATCTGAGGTCAAATTAGTAAAAACTATTGAATGGGCATACAACGTATTGGGTACAGTCAACATTTAAAGCCAAATTTTTGGAAGGTCATTTTGGGGTCACCAGGGGTCATCTGAGGTCAAATTAGTTTGAACTATCATATAGGCATGAAACTTGGTGAGTACAGTCACATTTAGAGACAAATTTTTTGGAGGTCATTTTGGGGTCACCCAGGGGTCATCTGAGGTCAAATGAGTAAAAACTATCATATGGGCATGAAACTTGGTGAGTACAGTCACATTTAGAGCCAAATTTTTGGGAGGTCATTTTGGGGTCACCCAGGGGTCATCTGAGGTCAAATTAGTAAAAACTGTCATACGTACATGAAACTTAGTGGGTACAGTCAACATTTAGAGCCAAATATTTAGAAGGTCATTTTGGGGTCATCCGGGTCACCCAGCTTTGTATCAACTTGTGAGTACGTGCAACATCACTCCCTTTGGTGGAGGCATCACGGTCGACGCTTTGCGTCGAAAACCGCGACATCCGAGAACCGCTGTCCATCTAGTTCAAAACTGATAGTGAGATACATGTACAAGAATAGCTTTCTGTACTCGTGACCAACAGTTTAATGTCCCGTCGGAAGCACAAACTATCTTTTGGAATTTACAGGAGAACATTGTATAGCTCTTCTGGAGCCTTCAAGGATTTAAGGTTGGTCTGAACCCTGGAATTATGGAAACTTTCGGGCCTCGTAACTTCTAAATTGTTGGTCTAAAGTATATAACAGTATACATATTTAGAAGGCAAAGCACATTTGTGCCAAAATGGCACTTTTGGCCCAAAATCCCCAAAATAACGGTTTTTGGGCCACTTCTTTTTTGTGCACCGTAACAAAAAAAAATTTTGGGCCAAAATTTTATTTTTATTAATTTTTAAAAACTATATCAAAATATCTAGGACCAGTTTTTTCATTTTTTTGAATTTTGACCAATTTCACCAACAATATTTGAAATTTGTGCCAAAATTGGGCTTTTTATGATTTTTTGAAAAATCAGCATTTTTTTACCATTTTTGTCACAAATTTCTCAAAGTAAGTAAAAATAAAAAAAAATGAAAAAACGTGTCCTAGATATTTTGATCTAGTTTTTAAAAATTAATAAAAAAATTTTGGCTCAAGAATTTTTTTTTGTTACGGTGCACAAAAAGAAGTGGCCAAAACCGTTATTTTTAGATTTTGGGCCAAAAGTGCCACTTTGGCCCAAATTTGACCTCACAGATGAACTTATCAAGTCTTTACCATTCTAAATATGTATACTTTTATATACTTTAGACCAACAATTTAGAAGTTATGAGGCCCGAAAGTTTCCATAATTCCAGGGTTCAGACCAACCTTAAGGAGAGCAGTTAAAAAAAAAGCGCAGTGATTTATAGTGCGCTATGCACAGGCACAACGCCTAGACGTTGATCCACAAGCCTCAGCACACTTTACAGGTTGTCGCTGACCACTACGGCCCCACATCATTCCATAAACCATTAACCCTAACCCTCCTGTATACTACAATATACTACTTGATATATGCGCTGTTCGTGTGTGCATCCCACGTGGTGTGATGACGCAATCGCCCTAAGTGATATATAGGCACAGTTTCGCTGGCCAGCGAAGCCCAAGACCTGTGGCAAGGTGTCGCCGACCGAGTGCTTGGCATGCGAGGGGTCTCGGGTTCGAATCCCATCCAGAGCAAACAACTTCTTTCTTTCTTTTCTCTCTTTATTCTTTCCTTCTTTCCCTTCCCGTTGCCAAAAAGCCCTTAGGCGGTTAGGGTTAGGTTACCACTATCAAAACTCAGTATAGCTTCCTTATAACCCTAACCCTCCTGTATACTACAAAATACTACTTGATATATGCGCTGTTCGTGTGTGCATCCCACGTGGTGTGATGACGCAATCGCCCTAAGTGTTATATAGGCTCGGTTTCGCTGGCCAGCGAAGCCCAAGACCTGTGGCAAGGTGTCGCCGACCGAGTGCTTGGCATGCGAGGGGTCTCGGGTTCAAATCCCACCCAGAGCAAACAACTTCTTTCTTTTCTCTCTTTATTCTTTTCTTCTTTCCCTTCCCGTCGCCAAAAAGCCCTTAGGCGGTTAGGGTTAAACAACAAATCAGGGACTTTGCTGCTTCAAGAGCGCACACCCTAGACATTCCACAAATAACCTTCGCAACCAGGATCAGCTCCCCGAGTTTCGTACAGGTTACAACGAGACAAATTAGCAGTAAGTTCCTTGTCCAGGGGAATTTCAAGCTAACTCAATTTTTACCACGAGAGCGTACTAGTCACCGCCAGGGTTCGAACCCGCAATCTCTCGCACCATAGTCGAACGCCTTATCGATTGAGCTAACTTGACTGCTACTAGTAGAGAGCAATTGCTCTCACTCTCCTCAAAAGGCAGTCCCTGGGGAAGGATGGAGTACTCCCCTGGTTCATTTAAGCAGTTGAATTGAATTTAAAGATGTTACAAATTAAATTAAAAGCAAGTTGCAACTGCCAGGGATTGAACACGGACCTCATGCACCAATTGATATTGATTAACATCATGCTTTTTTTTTTTAACTTTCCTCAAAACCACACTCGATTCCTAATCGGTGCACTGTTTTATTTCAGACCCAAAAGCAAATGTTGGAACTGTGATAGTGAAGACCATTCACTACGAGAATGCACACTGGTAAGTGTCTCAATTTTTATCACAAAGAATGTCCATGAATATACTTTTAAAAAAATTGTTTTTTTAATCCCTACCTACCCTATTTTTTTTTGTCTCACCTGATAAGGCAGGAGACTATATAATCACTTTTCCGTATGTATGTGTGGGGCGTGTGTATGTGACAAATTTGGTTAAAGTTTGCTTTCCGCCTATTTTCTCGGAGACTAGGAGTCACACGTTCCTCAAACTTGGTGGGTGGGTGCATGTTGACCCGAGACAGAACCAGTTTGTATTGGTTAGTGAGTCAAGGTCACTGAGGTCATCTAGGGGTCATCTGAGGTCAAATTAGTAAAAACTGTCGTATGGCTATGAAACTTGGTAGGTGCAGTCAACATAAAGCCAAATTTTTGGAAGGTCATTTCGAGGTCACCAGAGGTCATCTGAGGTCAAATTAGTAAAAACTGTCGGATGGGCATGAAACTTGGTGGGTACAGTCAACATTTAAAGCCAAATTTTTGGAAGGTCATTTCGAGGTCACCAGGGGTCATTTGAGGTCAGATTAGTAAAAACAGTCGTATGGGCATGAAACTTGGTAGGGACAGTCAACATTTAAAGCCAAATTTGTGGAAGGTCATTTCGAGGTCACCAGGGGTCATCTGAGGTCAAATTAGTAAAAAGAGTCGGATGGGCATGAAACTTGGTGGGTGCAGTCAACATTTAAAGCCAAATTTTTGGAAGGTCATTTCGAGGTCACCAGGGTCATCTGAGGTCAAATTAGTAAAAACTGTTGTATGGGCATGAAACTTGGTGGGTACAGTCAACATTTAAAGCCACATTTTTGGAAGGTCATTTCGGGGTCACTAGGGGTCATCTGAGGTCAAATCAGTAAAAACTGTCGTATGGGCATGAAACTTGGTGCATGCAGTCAACATTTAAAGCCAAATTTTCTGAAGGTCATTTTAAGGCCACCAGGGGTCATCTGAGGTCAAATTAGTAAAAACTGTTGCATGGGCATGACACTTGGTAGGTACAGTCACCATCAGCCAGCCGATAACCGCCAAATTCATTTACCTCTACCAAAAGTAATCGCAAAAGCAGGCGGTCGCAAAAGCAGGCGAGACTCGTGGTTCGAGAACCGTCTTGTTTCATGTTACACCAATCAAACAAATTTTAGGCGTTACTGTTGTGACAATATTAAAAATTTGCTCACATCTGTCTTGTTATGGGATTTTCAGTCATTCCGCAAGAATGTGGAAAAATTTTGAAAAACATAATATTATCGATGGGTCAGTGACACAAAGACGTAACTCCATTTTGTTCATTCTGAGAAAAACGAGTTTAAAGATAATGGTCCACATAATTTTGTTTTTAATGTATGGCCTTCAGCTTAACCACTAGCAGGCTATGTAATTACATCAGTGCTACTAACAAAGGTGCACAAAACTGAATTTTGATGAGTATTAACAATTTTCCGAATGAGCAAATCATTGAATGGACCTTTAAAATGGATATTTTATTATGTGGAATAGTTTGTTTTGCAGCCATTATAATGTCCATTCCAATGTTCAATAAAGTTGAATCTTCTTTCATTTTTTTTCTTTAGCAAAGAGACTTCCAACGGATCAATGCCAACAAACAACTGTTTCAATCATCATCTACCCCGCAACAAAAGCGCTATCTCCAAGATGGCAAAAGCTCTGGTGGGGATAAGAAGAACTTTAGTAAATTTGTTCCTGGTGCCATCAGGTATGTATGTATAAGACTTTTAATGTTTTCCTATTCAAAGGTATGATACAGAAAACAAAAGATCCATAGAGTTGGTGTGTGAAGATAACTATTTGGTGGGGATTGTTTGAGAAATGGGCTTGGTATGTTCCACAGCAGGGCTCCTTGAATTGTCAAGGTGTTTTCAGCGAGCCAAGTATATTAGCCTATGGTACTAATTGTTACCTAGACTGCTGCCCTCATTCATCAATCCAGAACGTTATGTGGAAAAAAAGTGACAGATTTTGCAACAGGATTCCTGTGGCATAGAGCATGCGCAGTCGTGTCCAAATTGACCTTTTGACTGAGTTTGTTTGTATTTAGAACTTCAGAGCGCGATCTTGTTACAACAGCGCGGTACAGTGACGCGGATATACGGGCGACTCTGGTCAGTCGCGCTTATAGCGCACAACCAAATTCGCATTGAATATTTTCAGAAGTGCGTGCCACGATATGGACTGTAAGTTAATCATTCGTCACTACAAAGCATAACATAGTACATGCACAGTTTAGACCGGTGATTGGAATTAGTCTACATGTAGTTGTTACGATGGCTCAAGATCACTGCAGTCGGAACAAACTTGTGGTCGCCTGCTCTGCAGTCAACCGATGATGCTGACTAGCTGTATGTAATACAGTAATAATTATGAACTATTGTGTGAAATTTCTGAATGCCACCTAAATAAAGATAGAGACCATTCCACTTTTGAATGGAATAGTAGTGATTTTCTTGTACCAGACAAAACAATTTGTTATCTTTAAAGGAAGAACCAGGTGTAATATGTCAGTAATACAAGAGTAAGTGTTTAAATTCAGACGATTGATGTTTAAATTCATGATTTTCTATGTGTAGTAATGAACTGCGTGAAGCCATTGGAATTGGAGATGACCAGGTACCGCCATACATCTATATGATGAGAGTACATGGCTATCCTCCAGGCTGGATGAGAGATGCTGAAGTGGAATCATCAGGCATGAAGGTTTATAACATGAAAAGACAAGGTAAATTATAGTCATATGCAGTTCTGAAAACCATGTCATTCATACTTTTTATTTTTCTAACATATAAGACATAATGTTGTGATTGCCGGAGAGTTCCTTTAAGTTCAAAATACACAACTTTATCAATGATCAGACCCCTGCATCCTTGGAAAAATGTATAATTAAATGCTCTGACAAATAACCATACAATAGATATCCTGAAATATACCACCGCTTGTTGGGTCTTTTATGAGACTCAAAGCTCCCTGGGCAAGCACCTTGTATTATATGAGGGGTATGTTTGTATATATGTGTTTTAACTCTGGCAATTTGGCACCAGAGTTGAAAGAATTCTCCACTAGTTTTTTCCCTTTAGGACAGAGGAAAAGGATGTGCACTCATAAAAATTTGTAGAAAAAGAAATCTGCTGTTGTTGATGAATTTCTTACACTAAATATATTGATTATACATATTAATCTGTGATTGTTTATTATTTTTCCAGAGGAAGGTGAGATAGATGAAGAGGGTGAAGGTCAGCAGGAGGACGGTAGACCAAAGTATGATGTCAAGAAACTAGTTGAATATCCTGGCTTTAATGTACCACTGCCTGAACATGTCAAAGATGTAAGTCATATAACATGCCTCAGAAAGTATGGACAATACACATTATATCATAAAGTAGGATGGTCCGAACAAACTTAATTTGTACCACATCCCTACTTTTTCTCCATCAAAATTGAGATTTTGGTATCATATTTTGGTAAGCCCATATTTCTCATTGACATAAATATTAGAGCTGAAAGATGATCAGTGTGGATTTCGTGAGGACATTTGACCATTCTCCTTTAAGCATTAAGGAATAGAACTTGCTAAATAAAAGAACAGTCTAAAATTTTATAGCTGTAAGTCTAACAGGCGACTAAAATAAAAAACCCTGTTCTTCGGTGGATGAACCTTTCAAGTTGGGTCAGTCTGGAGGCTAAAATTACCCAAAATTTAACTGAAAAGATTTTTTGCAAACATTTTCTAAAAATGTGTAGCCAAAATGAATCAATGTTGTCTTCAAAACGGCTGATTTTACATGATTTTAGGCACAATTTAAAAAAATATTCTCCAAAATGCAAATTTTGGGTCATTGCATTTAGGTCGGTCGGACCTGTAGAACGGGGTTTTTTTGCATCACCTAAAAAGGTAGAATTACAATTGGAATCCCAGCAGAGGTTCTTGGAAGGTACTTAATACCAATATGATCCATGTGACATGCCAAACTCACTTTTTCTCAACCTTGCCTTCTGAAATGTCTATTCAAAATCCCTGTATGTCCTTTTAATTTGTCTACAAGGAATGGCAACAATTAGGGGCACCTCCAATGCAGCAGCATCACCGCAAAGAGCTTCTAGAAGTTTACATGACGCCACCCGGGAAGGACAAACAGGAGAGGGGACAGAAAAGACGAGGAAGCTTTATGAATGATAAAGAGACGAAGAAACATAAATCCGAGAGAGAGGAAGTGGATATGGAAATGGAGACTAGTGGTGCCGGTAAGGGGCCGTCCATAATTTTCGCCATTTTCACTTACGTACAAAGCGTACGTAAGAGGGAGGGAGGGGGTAGAAATCCTGGGTATGTGTACGTAAGAAAAATGGCGATTTGTTTGAGCAATAAAAAATGAAAGTGAAAAATTATGGTGTTTTATATTTTATTCATAACTTAACCTAAAATTGTTCAATTCGTTTAAATAACAATTTCTATATGACATGCAAACAATGATTTTCTATCTGCGCTGGGATCAATGGCACCAAAGGCCCAAGTGTGGATTGCCAGTGATGCGACAAAAGACATGAAACCCATTGCAAGAACATACGCCAGACATGCGAAGGGATGTCCCCCTGGTATGATGCGATCCCGGGGGGTTCTTGAAAAGAGAGTAGGCCTATTGGGATGTTCAGCAGATTTTGGGGTGCATTAGTCATTTAGTTTAGATTCGGGCTGTATTTTAAACTATATTTTAATTAATTGTTTGATCTCGTATTCAGGAAAATATGGTTTAAAGGGGATGTTTTTCAGCATTTCTCAACGCATCTGTAAAAGCATTAATCCAGAACCAACTGTCCTCCTGGAACACTAACCCTAACCCTAATCGAACCTTTAACCAAAACTCTAACCCCTACCTCAACCCAACATCTCAATTTTGCTATAAGCAGTAGGTCTACTCATGGAAATCCTTCGCCATTTTATTTGTACGTAACTCGGGGAGGGAGGGGGGTAAAAAAGTTACGTACGCTTTGTACGTAAGTGAAAATGGCGAAAATTATGGACGGCCCCAAGTACAGTGTGCAATTTGGTGTAAATACTCTCTTTTATCTAGGAAAAAAAATTATGGGAAGTTGAAATGATTTTGTTTGAATGAGATGAGTAGTGCTTCTATATGTGAGGTAGAATCAGTGAGTACTGACTCATCGGCAGAGTGCAACAACATCATATGTGCAGCAGAATGCAATAGCTGCCATTTGCAGCATTTCAATTAATGTACTTACTTTTAACCAATAACACTAGAAAAACAACCAACTATATGTAAAGGTGATATCTTGGGGTTAGATTAGTGGCCAGAACATCAACACTTTATATAATGAGCATGATGAGGGATTGTGCTGCAAACAATAGGTGTTTTACAAAAGGCAGCTATTGTATTCTAGTGCACTTACGATAGTGTTGCACTCTGCCGACGGTTTGTGTGTCGCTCATAGCTGAGGTGACTTAATTAATATACCTGTGGATTATTTTGCTATGCACATGGCACACTTTGTTGTGATAAAAATGCGCAATTACCGCTGCATGCGCAAACCTTTGCAATGCTCAAGTTTAAAGATGCAAATTATTGTTTGATTTAGGGATCTTGCTAAAAAATGATGGAGGTACATTATCTGCCCTCCATCATGACACATCAAGGGAAAAATATTTGTGTTCGTTATGCCGCATATCAATAATGTATGTACTCCTTAGGCACAATTGTCTAAATTGGAAAATTAATCCCATATAGACAATTTTTTGTGTACGTGGATAACATATTTTTCAATACAACTTACTTGATATTCAGTTTTTGGTATCATATTTGTTCAGTAGTTAGTTTCTGTATGATTTAGTGATAAAAAAGAAGCGAAAAAAATGGTCAAGAACAAAATAGAACCTTTTAATGTTTTTTTTTTCACATGCACATTGACTCAGACGCCGTTACATACCTTATTTCTTTCATTCCTCAGATGATCTCAACACATCATCATCAAGTCGTGGCTGGTTTGCTGGTGACACACCAGGTACCTTTAAACCCCCCTTACCCCCTACTCCAGGTGCTGCATCCCCCCTACCACCCTTGCCATTATCCACCCCACCTGCCACTCCTGACCCTAGTCAGTCACCATCCAGAGACTCTGATATCACACCCATGCCTAGTCCTGGATCCACAGATCCATTGGGCATATCGGCCAACGCAAGCCAGGAGTCATCTCGATCAGCCTCACCAACTGTAGAGGATCTTGTGCTGCAACAGAAGCAACTCATGGAGGCACTGATGGATGCGGGTGAATCAAGTATGGCCACTGATGGTGGTAGCGAAATAATCGCTGATGCTGATAGTATCGAGGAGGGAGAGGTTGCAACACAAAATATTGAGGATTCATCACAAGATAGTAGGACAGACGAGTTGAGACCACCTGGTGTTGAATCAGGAGAAATCTTAGAATCACCAGAATCCCCAGGTGGTGATGATAATACATGTGATGATTCAACAGAGAATAGAACTGACAATGATGGACCAAAGACATTCAAGCTTCACAATCCGCCGGAGCTATATAAGGATATGTCAGGGGATGCCACACCCAATAAATCCGGAGTGCCAAGGTTGACAAATTTTGCTTCTGGAATTACGCCTCATGTAGATGAGAGTCTGTCGGAATCGACTGGGGTGTTTAAAAAATTACTAGGTATCCTGAAAAACAAAGGTAGTAAATTGAAATAAGGTAGGTATGGATTGTATAGAGAAAGAAAACCTATGACAAGAGTTTAAATTCAATTCACTGCATTTCAGGGTTTTATATATTTAGGAATATGTGACCAGCCGCGACAATCCAGTGTAAAGTTGCACTTTTGAGTATCTTAGGTTATAAACCTGTTGAAAGCTCCATTAAACAAGTTTTAAAATGATATATCACTGTGTGTTAACTGCTTGGGAAATAGGTACTCAAAAATCAATTTTGCTCTTCAAATTCCTTTGTTTTCTATTCATTTCTGTAATGCTTATTGGTCCATATCTCTGAATAAGCACTGGCGACTTTACACTGGGTTTGTGGTGGATGGTCACATAGAAGATATCAAGAAGATATTTTTAACCAGACCTGACATTTATGGGTCCTTGTTTTTTTATGAAGTACCATCAGGTGATGGAAAGATATCAGGAATTTTAGAAAAGTGTAAATTTGTAAAAGGGCAGGTGTACTAAACACTTGTCTCTATGTTTATTCCTTCTGTCGCCAAGCGTAATATAGGCTGAACTCTGAAGAAAGAATACTGAAGGTAATCAGTTAGGTAAAGCGTCCAATCATGTCCTCAATATGTTGAGGGAGACCGCAATCATTAAGTAAAGTAAAATCTGCAATATTTTTTTGAGAAATCCCAAAATTGTGATTCAGGTTTGGATAGCATTATTGGCAAGGTTAGAATTCAGCAATGCTGGTGCACAAGTTGAAGAGCCCGATTAGGCAAAAAAAAAAAAAATTGTTTGCTTGCCCTCCAGTGGGATTTTTGGGGTGGGTTGGTCCGTCGGAATTTTTTTTTAATAATTTCTTTTAATGACTCACTACTGTATATCATATGCCTTTAGGCAATGAACATTGGCATGTGGAAAGAAACATCAATACTTCAGTCCTTCAATACGGAAGAAACACCAAGTAATTGATTCAATTAGAATGGCTTTGGAAATATTGATGCATGAATGGACAGTTATAAATTTATAATGAGTATACAGTAATGATTTTCTTCTTAAGAAAAATGTTGTTGACCAAATTTAGCTTTGAAATGAATTTTAGACACAGAAAAAGTAAGAAAAAACCATTAAAATTATTAACAAAAAACTATAAAAAAATAATTTTTTTTGAATGACTGACCGTGATTTTGGCCTATTTTGGGTCGGTCGGTGGAGAGCAAGCAAACAATAGCCACTTGAGAAGCCAGACAACCCATTTATGGGCTATTGATTTGTTCTTCTAGACAGTATATTGTTTTTATTCATGCATCATGGCTTTGACCTTGTAGTCACTTAAGCGGTACTTGAAGACTAGTTAATCCTTCCTTATATGAAAGAGACTCTCAAGTCACAAGAATTGAGGACCTGATGTTTGAGGATTTCAAATGATAACTTAGTGTGATTGTTTTCTAATATCCTCAATATTTCTTTCCCATTTCTTTAACCATTGGGGATTTCTATTGCAATTTTCCTCAGCACATTGGACTTATGATTAGATGCTTCGCCTAAGGACCCATACCTATTTACCAGTGTGCAGCCAGGGTTGCCAAACCCGCGATTTGGTAGCCCAATTGGGAGACTTTTGAAGATTTTCCCCGCGACTTTTGACAATTTCCGGTCCCATAGAAACCAATGGTTAAGAAAAAAATTGGGCGACTTTTCAACATTGGCTCCGCGACTTCCGCTAGTTTCCTGCCCCATAGAAACCAATGGTTAAAAGAAAAATTGGGCGACTTTTCGATTATTTGACCCGCGATTCGGGCTGAAATCTTTTGGCAACCCTGTGTGCAGCCTTCCCCAGCCAAGTTGCAGCTAATTGCAGCCACAATACTTAAGCTCCCATTGAATAAGGGATTCCCCAGTCAAGCTGGGGTATGCACATTGGTATGTTGGTATGTTCCCTTAGGTCCTACTAGATTTGAAAGGAACTGGCGATTATGAAGTTGTGTGTGTGTGTCATTCTGTTGATATATAGTTAAGCCCATAATTTACTGTTGGAGATTTGTAAAAATGTTACCATGGATTGAATTGTGTAAATTACTCAGATTTATTGTATTATTAATCAGATCTTCACTTAAAGTGGTGGAAAAATCAGTGTTGCAATGAAACAAACCCTTTGTGCTCTCAGTGTATTGATGCTTGTCTAGAATTAGACTGATCATCATCCAGGTCAGCTGATGCTTCTAGCAATTCAAAGTATGAGTTTTTGTTGGTAAAACTAATACATGTACCGTCCCCCGTAGAATTTTCTTGGCCAAGAAAATTCTATTTTAGGTTTTTGGTGGGATTGTGATATTGGGCTATTCCATTTGAAATCCACACTACTTCTGTGGAAGATTTTGGAAATATCTTCCACAGAGGGAGTATGATTTTATATGGAATTAGCACATTAGGCAGCTTAATTTGAATTTCATATACCCTCTGAGAAAGATTCAACCTGAATCTTTCACAGAGGGAGGGTGAGTTTCAAATGGAGCTGCATAATGTGCTAATTCCATATAAAATTCACACTCCCCCTGTGGAAGATATTTCCAAAATCTTCCACAGGGGTAGTGTGAATTTCAAATGGGAATAGCCCATTTTAAGCTGGTTCTAATAAAAGGGTGCATTTAAGGGGTACTACACCCCTGCCCAATTTTGTGCCTATTTTTGCATTTTTCTCAACAATTATATCGCATTGGTGACAAGTAAGATATGTACATTATAGGGGCAAGGACTACAACTATTGGACTGGAAATTGTATTTCAGTACAGACAACAGTTGTGGAGTTACAGTCAAAAATAAGGGAAAACCAATATTTGATCAATAAATCAATAACTACTTGCCTTGAATTGCTGAATTTTCAGTGCAGTAGTTGTAGTCCTTGCCCCTATAATATACATATCTTACTTGCGCTATAATTTTTGAGAAAAATGCAAAAATAGGCACACAATTGGCCAGGGGTGTAGTACCCCCTTAACACTCTGCCAGTGTAATGCTCCTTTCATTTGAACATGTCACATGCTAGTTTCGGCAATTTTGAGAGTAATATAGTTGGCGCTCGAGAGTGTTTTTATTGAGAAATCAACAATTATTATGTACTATGTTTCATCCATTTGCAGGGTTTGTGCGGCCCAAAATATAATCTTTTGTTTTAACCATACAATCTGTCCCAGCAAAGAAATGGGCTATTCCCCGGGGCTATTCCAGTTGAAATCCATACACCCTCTATGGAAGACATGGCCTTAAGGATGCACACAGGATCACTGAAGTGTTACATGGCCAAAATTGAGTTTTCTTCACTAATGTCATCTTCAAACCGTATTTTATCTTGTCATTAATAGATTTTAAAGAAATCTTAAAATTTGAACCATAAGAAAAGCTATTTTAAAGACCCTTCTTCATTAAAAATTTGTCAAAATGCAAAAGCAAATAAATCATTGTTTTCCCGCAATAGATCGCGTTCTCGTAACGCGTACTGCGGCGTACAGCTAGCAAAGACACGCACACATGGTAAACTGGATGGGCGAGGTGATTACTGATTGAGGCGCTGGAGTCGCCAATCGCGATCTACCGTATTTTATCGTATTGATCTCTTC
Source organism: Amphiura filiformis (assembly GCF_039555335.1). Lineage (NCBI taxonomy): Eukaryota > Metazoa > Echinodermata > Ophiuroidea > Amphilepidida > Amphiuridae > Amphiura > Amphiura filiformis. The sequence goes on from NC_092638.1 coordinate 15,095,761, forward strand.
CAAGGTAGGTAAAGCTTGCACCATTGCATTGTGAAACTGAGGGCCGACAGACCACCACCGTCCCGTCCCAGAATCAGTAGGCCTACTCGATAAATTTCGCCAAAAAAGTGCTGATTATAGTGGTATAAATTTTAGTTGTTTTTTTATATGAACATAATAGTGAATTTTTTGTTTGTTTTTGTTTTGAAAAGTGAAAAGATGAAATTTATCTGTAAGAAGTAGTTACCCGTAAGAAGCCCTGTAATGATTACGTTAATCTGGTAGATCACGATAGAAAGCGTAGGCCCTAAATATTTTGCTAGTAGGCTAGACTTAGCCCGTATAGTACATCATTAGGCTTATTATTTTATGTTTAAAAATTTGTTTTGTTATTTCATTCATTCATTCATTCATTTCATTGTTATTATTTGATTTACCAATTAGTTGGTGTAGTTGGACAAGAATATAGGCCTATTATATTAGCTTATATTTAATGCAGTCCCAGCCTTGGTTCGGGAGCCTCTCCGGTCGTTCAGTCTCGTCTTCATTTTGAAGTCCATAAAAAATAGGCAAGCAGTTACTATACCGGTAGGCCTATAATTATAAAAAAAAATATTAGATACCTAAGGCCCTGAATAATGTTTCAAAGTGTTATTAAAACACGGATTTAAGATTCGTTTTCAAACGTTCTCTACTCCCGATTGACCGTTGACAATTCAATACATCATATCGACCATCTAGGCATAGGTCGAAAATGTCGATATTTGAAATCGGCATAGCGAGCACGCGTTTAATATGAAAGCATTTTCATGAATGTTTTAATGCTAAATAATAATTTCAAACGAGAAATATAATCGAAAGCATAAATTCGTGCTTTTTCATAACCCATTTTAACTACATTTCCATTAGTAGGCATAGCGAGCACGCGTTTAATATGAAAGCATTTTCATGAATGTTTTAATGCTAAATAATAATTTCAAACGAGAAATATAATCGAACACGCAAATTCGTGCTTTTTTTCATAACCCATTTTAACTACATTTCCATTAGTAGGCCTATTAGGTCTACCATATACCATGATTGCGATAAAAGCCTTTGGTTTTACAACACTTTTTGCGAATGTTTTGGCGAATGCCTTTTTATTTGCAATGTTTGTCTGACTTTCAACTTTCACGTTTATAATGTTTTCTGCATACTTTAAAAGGTAAACTGCTTTAAAGCATGCACTGTTTTAAAACGCTCTTTATAGCATGATGTCTATATACGGTATATAGGCCTACTGCATAAACCACAATCTATAATTTAAAGCCATAAAGTGTTCCGTTTTCTACTTTTGAAATTCGGTTTTGTTAGGCTATGTAAATATCCGTGGTTTTTTTTTTCAGTTTTCTTGTGACCTCTCCGTGTTTTGCCCATTTAACATATATAAAGGCCTACTTTTTGTCCGTTTTACAAGAAGTTATTCAAGACATATTACAACTTTTACCCCGCTTTTTACATGTTTATTTGATTGAAAACAACAACAGGTTTTTTTTATTTTTGTTGTTGTAGTTTTATTCACTTTTTATGCGGTACAAAATATTTTACAACCTATAGGCCTAATAGGCCTATGACTTTTGTACGTGTTTGATATTCCGTAAAAAGTTAAAAATAAAATATGATAACAACAAACAATTACAATAACAAAAACCGAATATTGAGTATAAATGCGACACATCAGAATCCTTTAAAGTTTTACTTGGGATTCCTGTGGTGTAGGCCTAGCTATATTCAACGGGTGTTAAAAATGCCTATCTTTGGTAGCGGACGGGCCGCTGTGGTGCCTCTCAAGCACCAACTAAAAAGAAAAAGCAACGAATAGTAACAACATCATATTTGCGGTTCAGAAAAGGACAATGAACATAAAAATGCAATATTGTCAACACCAAAAAAAAAAAAGAAAAGAAAGAAAATCACCAAAAACGATAAATTAAAAACATTGCATTTTTAAAGCAATAGGGCCTATTATGAAAATTAGTACAAAACAGAACGCAATTATCATGATTATATCTCAATTTATTCATACAACTTCCTGATTATCTGCTAAAATAATTGCTTGTCAGTTATTCTATGCTAATTTTAATGTTCTGGTGTCCGCAAATTTTGATACAGAGCATGATCTTTTTTTATACTGGAACAGGACAAAATTGTGCTTAAAATCATGGTTTCGTTCGCGGCAACACGACCATGCACTGTGCAACTTATTCGCGTAACCTGTCTGTCTGTCCGCGCGCCCTGTCGCTCCTCAAGCGCCGACGCGACGCCGCGACCTTGCCGGAAGCTCTGCTGCACCATGGAAACAAGACTGCAGTAAATAAAATGGCTGCACCATGTGGATAAACATCTGCCGAATGTGCACGGATAATTTTGTCATATTGTATTTTTTACCTTCTAAATCACCAAAAAAATGCCAATCTGCTGCAGTTGGATGCCCTTCTCATTTTCTAACTTGACCAAGCGTCACAAGTCACGGATTATATCTTTATGGAATAACCTTCAAAATGGACCTAAAATCCGCTGTATTTTTCTAAATCGCGATTTTCGGCAAGTTCACTTTTGACCACTTTTAACCATTTTGGTCCGCCATAGCGTCTAAATGAAGCATCACTGAGGTAAGTTTTTAAGTCAAGCGTTTAGATATGGCCAAAATCTAGATAGTGTTTTTAATTTTTTTAAATTAGGGCCTAGAACTTTTTTTTATCACCCATGATTCAAAAATTTGAACACGGGTCACACGCGTTTTTTACTGATTTTTGCCTATATTTTAAAAACTAAGCAAAATTTGAAAAAAAAAAAACACTTTCTAGATTTATTTGTCTAAATTAATAAAATTCATGTTTTACAGTTTTTGATTTTCAAATAATTTTTTTATGGCGGACCAAATATTTTTGGTCAAAAAATCCGTTTTTAGGGATTTTTTCGAAAATTGTAGTTTTTGACCCAAAACTGACATTTTAAATGGATTTATGAGCTCATTTCCATTCAAAAAATGTATACTTTTATATACTTTACATAAATAGTTTTCGAGTTATGAGGTGAATAATAATGGATAATTAGTGACCCTGTGTGCCTCCTTAATTTTCCAGGGAGTAGGAATTTTTAATAGGGTTACCTAAATGGGTGACTCCTCTTGAAATTAATACTCCCTCTGTAGGAGATTAAGGTGTTATCTTCCATGGAAGATGTATCATGGATTTCAATTGGAATAACCCAATGCACTTATCTGGACATGTTTTAAATTGATAAGTTTATAAGAGAAAAATTAATCATCAGCTGTTTTAGAATCTGGTTTAATGAAGGTGGTTATTTTGTATTAATTATTTTAACATATGATCTCACACAAAATTAAGATGCCCCTTAAATTTTCAGTCACAACTTTGACCTTCCATCAGGAGACTGTTGCTAACCCAGGTTAGACATCACTGACCTTTCAGCCGCTTAACCCCTAAGTTAAGTTGATTGTACACTCTTGGTAACTTGTATCGACCCCATCGCGGCCACCAAATTGATTTGGACAAAGTCAAGAATCCTTCATAGGATGCAAGATACTTTGGAAGGAGTCTTTATACATCAGAGTCAACCAACCATACAAGTTACCAAGAGTGTATAATAAAATTTTTGGGTCAAGTGTCCGAAATTTAGGTCACTGACTCCTAACCTGGGTTGCCAGTCTCCTGCTGAGGGTCAAAGTTGTGACTGTAAATTTGAAGAACCAGTATGTCTTAATTTTGTGTTGAGATCATAGGTTAAAATAATGAAATAATGAAGTCTTGTAACACAGGTAAACCTTTATTCTAAGAAGGATCTTTCTTCTTTCTTTGTTCTGGCAAAAGGCATTTGCTGGATAAATTTCCTTTTTAAATGTGAATGATAATTATGAAATGTAATGCATGAATTTTGTTTTAGTACTTTAATAATGTACATTTCATGTGGATAAACGTTTTTATATAAATGCATCTGATGCCCTGACATCAAGAAAATTATATTGTATCAAGACTTATTTTTTGTAGCCTATATATAAGGTTCTTGAGAGAAAACTACATTCAATTACAATCTGTATGCAATGCACACCCCCGCAGCACAGATTGTATCTTCACTGGGTATCTATGCCTATGTTTGTTTTTCGTGCCCATTGGGGACATTTTAATATGTTTTTCCACACTAAACAGGAACTTCATGACAAGCGGGTCATTCCTGGTTGTCAATCCTTCACGTCCCTTTTAAGTATGCCAACAATTGCAACCAGGGACCTGTATGGGGATAAGGTAGAGGTCCCTAATTAGGCTGGGAAAAATTAAAATGTGTAAAAAAGAAAATTTGCAACATGTCCCGATGAGGCGATAGAAACTGTGTTTGTTCTCCGGTTGGCCAATAATTGCACAGTGCTTTTACACAGGGTGCTTGAAGCATGTGTGGTGTGATCAAGAATTTTTATTTTTAGTGGTCCATTGATGTGAAAAGACTGTGATTAACAGTTATTTTATCGTAAATTAAAGGAGAGCCAACAAATCATGCGAAAGGAGGTTGAATCAATTGATATTTACAAAATCATAAAGGGGTGGACTTTTTGACCTTAACATCAGTCTGGGCATGCACCTTTTGAGTTTATGTAGCTAATGAGCCAGCATCTGACATCAGCCTCAAGACGGTATGTATGAAGGCACCAGATAGGTCGTCACCTGTAATCAGAAGTAGGTCAACGGTCCTCCCCTTTTAGAGATCATCAATTTTATGATTAATAAACACAATGTTTTGAGATTTTACATTTAAAGTAAAAAAAAAAAAAACCAAATAAAATTTCATTGTTGGTAGAAATATGTTGCTGCCATTAATATAACATGTAAATTGTGTGCTCTTCCAGCCTGGTCATTTAGAGGAACTAGCAAGCACCTGGTTATTGCTTTCATTTGTCTGCACCATTTTTATTTATGAGGGGCTATGATGCTAGTTGCACCCTGGTCTTGTAAGCAAGACTTCAGGTTCTTTAATAATCATTATGACATCTACAGGCCTGAAGTCCTGCAGCAGTACATGGAGATACATTGTACTTTTAAGAAATCCAAAGTTGACGTATCAAGAAATGTACCTGGGATTTGTCAGTTTTACCTCGGAGATGTTGTAGATTTTCACTAAAAAAAAAACATCACAAGAGACTGCTACTCAACGTGATAAATCCAAATCATGGAAATGAAAGCAATTTTTTTTAGTACCCTTTTGACCACATCTGACAATAAGTATGAAGCTTGCAGGTTTTCTCAACTCTCAGAGTGTTGAACCCACTCAAAAGATGAGATCAAAAATCTCAAGTATATTGGGTATTTTTTTATCATATTTTTTAATGGAGAAAAGAAAATCTAAAGTATACAATTCAGGACTCTTTGGTACCAAAAATGTAACCATATGTTTTTTATTCCAATGTTCTGTATCATGAGCAATAAGGCTGAAGGACATGTCAAGAAGGGTCAGTCGATCAGGCATTTGGGGGGGGCAAACGACTCTAAAAGTCACCCAAATCTGCAAATATATAAATCCTGAACTTTGGATTAGCATTCATGACTTTGTGAAGGGACCCCTGATTTCTTTTCATCCTGGGATCTTGTTTTCTCATTTTATGATGCAATCAAACAAAACAAGGCAAAATTAATTGCTTTCTTGTTCAATATCTCATCTTGTTTTCAGACTACAAGATGCTGACAATTGCATTGACATTTGATTTATGAGTTCCTGTGGAACAATTATTTTTGTGTGGTTGGAAATGTTATAATTAATAGAAATTTGCATGTAATTAAACACTCTAAATGCAGAAGTTGGTTGTTTGGTTGTCCACCGCCCACACCAGAAAAAGGTGGGATTTTTGTTTATCTTTGTCTACATAATTTTGAAATAACAGGGAAAAAATATTTTTGACCTTTCGGGATTTTTGCATTAAAAACCCTCACAAAAGCAACATCTTTGATTTTGCCCCTTTCTATAGTGTGTTTCAAATAATTTGAGGCAAAAATGTGTTTTTGTGTGTGTGTGATTTTCTCCAAAAGTTGATATTTTTGCTTATATATGCTTATAGAGGCCTTGCATGTGACGTATCATCCCGTAAATATGGCGGACTACTCAAATGCATTCAACAAAAGCATGATTGCAATCTATCGCGACAGTTCGTCTCACACACATAACCGGCCTACACTACGATCAAATAGGTTGATGACAACATTTGATTGAATGGACTGCACTCCGCCATAACTACGGTGAAGGACACCGGCTCAAATCCTTTGTTTGGAGCCAATCGATAATTTCATGCAGGGCCTCTATATTTAGATTCCTCTAAAATTCCTTTCCAAAAATGTATACTTTAAAATATTTTGCATGAATAATTAAAACTTTACAGCACCATAAATTAATGCATTTCTGAGAGTACACAGTCCCCTTAAATGATTAGCAAGTCGCAAATACATAGTATACATTAAATGAGATGCACAGTAAGGTCACAGGAGCATAGTGGTCATAACTGATGGTACACTCAACTCATGAGCACAAGGTGGCTTGGTCAACATGATGTATTGTGTCCTTGGGCATAAAACTCTATCCCACTCCACCCAGATGTAAAATGGGGAGCTGTTAGGGGCTAGTTATACCAGTGCTGTTATTGTTGCCTGCAGCCAAATGGTGTAATATATCCTAGTGGCAATGGAATCAATGTAAAGTGCTTTGATATCTGGTAAATTAGGGATCAAAGGCAATATAAATGCTTAAATTCAGTTTATTTGTTTTTGTTTTGTTTTTTGGTTTTTTTAGGGGGGAAAACCTGTCAGATCTCTCTAGAACTTTGTCTTTAATGTACACAGAAGAGATGTAATTTTAATATTGTGTCTTTTTTAACTGAGGTTTTATTAAAACCAAAATGTTAACATGTGAAACATGTTATTTTATGTTTACGTATTGTCCTATTATTTTCATTTGTGTGAGAATTTTTAATTGTGATGGCTTTGTTCAATATTGCATCATTGATATTTTATGGTATAGTTGATTTCATGTTGCCACAATTTAGGTCTGTTTATGTGTAGGTATGTGGTTAAGGAATGCCACAGCTTCAAGATAGTTGCTATCTCTTTGGATGCACCATTGGGTTTCATATTGTCACAGCCTTTTAAAGGGGTGTAACCCAATTGACAGCCTCATCCCTCACTGCACTTCACTGCATTAACATGCAGATTTTGGTATTGGGGTGAGGAAAGCTTGTATTTTGTTCATAACTCCAGTATAATTTGAGTCCTAAATTATGTTGTTTCATTTAATAGGCAATATGAACAACAAAAAGGTGTTTGGTGGTATACCAACCAGGAAGTCATGTGATACACCTTTTATCTTAGTCTCCGAACAAATTGAGCAATATAACTCAAAACCGGGAATAATATTTGGGTGATGGGCTTCAATGTGAGGTAAAAAACAGCATGTGTTAGTACAATTAGACAACACACCTTTAAGTGGCAGTATATACACAACCAGATTCCTATTTCTGCAGACCCCAGAGGTATACTGCTGCCCGGCTACTTAGTGTGGCTACTCTGGAGTTAGTGCAGCACCAGTGTGTATACTGTATGTGTAATTCTGATGTGTGTACTATAGAGTACCCACACAGGTACTGTAGACTACCAATGAAGTAGATGCACAGCAGTGTACCTCTGGGGTGGCAGTACTAAGAATCTGGTAGTATATATTCATAGTTTGATGTTTTCCATGTGTGGTTTACTGTTGTGACAAACACAGCAAACTGTAGGAATTTTCTACTGTGTCAAAAGTGAGCTATTCCAGTTGACATCCATACACCCCTTATGGAAGACATGACCATAATCTCCCAAGGGGCGTAAACTTTAGATGGAGTCACCCATTTAGGTAAGCCCATTTGAAATTCACACTCCTTGTGTGGAAGATTAGGGTCATGTCTTCCATAGGTGTATACATTTCAACTGCATAACATGATTCTGTCTGATTGGAAAATACCAGGTAACAATACAAATTCCACTCAAGATTTGAGGTCCATGTATTATATCTGAACTAACTATATATTATTCTTGATGAAGAAAGCATGGAAACTGTTACCCAGCACAATCATTGGTGACAATAAATCCTATCATTACCCAAGGTTTGAGGTTAGGATTTGTATTCCAATTCCATAACTGAATGTACATGTGTTACTTTATCTGATTGATGCAAGAAGATTAAATGAAACCCAACACATACAAATGACTCCGTACACCGGACGATCTTACCGTTTCCGATGTTGATTAAGATACTTCTTGCATCGATCCCGAAAAAAAAAAAAAACCAATAGTCATTTAGTCTCACATGAATGAATAAATAACAACACCCTGCCCCCCCGATCCCGCGGTGGAATCACCTTTTCGGTGACGTAAAACCAGATAATCAGTCCTTATCCAACTTGGGCTCCCCTACTCGGACTTTTTCCGCATCTCGGGATCAATGCAAGAAGTATCTTATCAACATCGGAAAGGTAGGATCACTCCGGTTTGGAGTCTACAAAACATTTCTGTTTTGGACTATTATATATCATCAGATCATAATCTCATACCTAATTATAGAGCTCTGGGCGCTTAAGTCTGTCATTTTCAGGGGTACCGGGTGCGCTTATTAAACCACTAAATTTGGGATTATGAAAAATACAGTCTATTTGAGTCATAATTATGATAATCCTAAGCCAGAAAGTATGTAATTTTGTTTAAACTTTTAACCAAAAATATAAGTTTACATGTATGTTGAAAACGGGGCACTTAGACAGGTAAGTTGAAACATTTTGCAGGAAGGGAGAAGGATGCTAATTTGGTAAAATATGTTAATATTGGATCTGGATGAAGAAAAAAGATAATGGATTCACAAAGGCATCGTATATTGATATTTTTATTAAGAAACAATTGGATTAAAATAGATGCATTTCAACTATGTGACATAACCTCATTTTGTGTTATTTGTGTAGTCTTAAACAGAAAATGGTACATTATTTAAATGCCCATTCAGTGATTCCAGCGAAAGTGTAAAAAAATTTGCATAAATTGTTAAATATATGAAGGATAACTCATTAAAATGAAACATGGCTAAAAACGAGGAAAAACAGCACTATAAAGTCCCATTCAAATTCATGAAGCTGGTTTGTCTACTTCACTTCAGTAGAGAAATTACAGATTCATCAGGGATCTGAGAGTTCCTCTTTTCAGCTGATTTCCTCTTTTTTTGTTGCCAAAATTTACACATTTTCTTTTATTTTCAGCCCAATGAGCCCATTTACGCTGTTTTTTCAGCGTTTTTTTTTGTTGTACTTTTCCTCTGTTTTAATCTGTGGCCTTTCACACCCCTGATTCATGTAAAATATCTTATTTTGTCTTTAATACATGGTGTATGGCTCAACCACTAGCAGGCTTTGTTAAACAAAGGTGCCAAAATCCGAATTTTATAATGATTTTTATGATCATCAGGATGAGCAGATCACTGAATAGGTCTTTAATGTACCATTTAGAAACGTTTACAATTCGTCGGTCGCAACATATAGTGGCGTAGAGTGATATTTGCCGTTTCACATAGTGACCTAAAGGTTTACAGCTAGCTTTATCCTCTGATATTTATTCCTTTTTAACAATTAAAGATGCATTTTAATTTGAACCTACAATTTCAAATGGAATCACACCACTGAGAGATAACAGTGGGGGAGTATTGACCCGTTATTAGTAACATATCCTTCAGACACGTTTTTCTCGGAAACATATTTTGTCTTCCACGTACGCCACTCTGTGTTGTGAGCGACAAATTATTCCTACTTACTCTACAATGGTATGAAACTTTTCACTCAATATATTACCCAGCAAACAAAATGTTTTAATTGTCGGTATAAACAAGGTTAAAAATGTTTTCATAACATGTTCAAAAGTTGTCACTAAACATTATAACAATGATAATTTTATTCACTTGGTGATTAAAGAATGATTAAGGGACAGTGCACTAACACTTGTTGGGGGCCTGATGTAAAAAGGGAGGCCTCAAAAGTTTTCACCCTCCTAAGGGTGGCCTGAAAAAAAAGGTCCACACATTTTCCTGGGAAAGTTGAGTTTATATGCTTTTCTATGGGGTTGACCCATAATTTTCATGTCAAAAAGGGGGGCCCTGACATTTTTCAGATCTGAAAAGGGGGGGCCCGAAAAATTTTCATGATGAAATTTTTTTGCATCAGGCCCCACCGTAACAAGTGTTTGTGAACGGCCCCTAAGTGAAACAAACCTTTTTGAGAAAAGAAAACATGCATTTGCTGGGTTATTGTGCAGAATCATATTTAAACATGGTTACATAAAAAAGTTGGTAATTCCCAATTAATATAAAGGATAAACTGTGTAATGTAATGTACAAGTCCCTACAAGTCCTTACCTCAAATATACTAGGTATTGAATGAAATTGATGTACGTTAAAAAGGAGGCTAACATTTCGGGTAAAAATTCTATAGAACATTGGAAACATATTGGAAATATATTTTAAAAAATACAGTAGTACTTTTGGGCTAATCACTGCCGCTACCCTTAAGGTCCGTATGCGCAAAAGAGTTAGACTGGGTCTAAAGTTAGACCTGGTCTAAGTGGAATTTACTTCTGTCAGAAATGGGAATTTAATCACATTTTCTGCATAAAATGACAAGTAAATTTTAACGATTCAAGTGTAAAGTTCAACAACAAATCAAAATAATTCATCTTGGAATACTGGAAAATATATTTTTTGGTGAAACTGAATTCCACTTAGACCTGATCTAACTTTACTCTCGGTCTATCCCTTTTGTGCATATGGACCCAAGAGATTAGAGTTTAGGGTTAAGATCAGGGTTAGGGTTAGGATTCAACTTCTAACTGTGAGGTAGCTCAAGGTTGTGGGTTCAAATCCCCACAGCATCAAAGTGTTGTGCACTTAGGCAAGGCTCTTCACTCCTATTGCCTCTCCCTACCCAGGTGTTCAAATGGGTACTGACTTAAAACAATACGGGGAAGGTAACAGACTCGCTGTGGAGGAGGTGTAGCGATCTCCCCACATCAACAGTAACTTTGAAAGACAGATTTTCCTATGGGATTTTCTAAATTTTGCAATCGATGGGGGCACGTGTCCCCCCCCCCCCACCCGTGCCCCGATGATGCTACGCCACTGCGCCAGTGTGTTGGTATTCATTCATACTTTGCCAAACAGTTATTTAATTATATCTGGCACCAAAATTAAACTATGTATACATAATACATTTTTATGTAGGTTCTGAGTGCATAATTATGATCCCTGCCAATATATTTTGCATAATTCCGTTAAAAATCGTAAGACTAACGAAAGTTGATTCGAAGTTTCCAATCATTCTTCTTATCACTTTTTTATTTAGATCAAAACTTAAATTATTTTCATTAAAATGTCAATTATCTGAAAATGTAGATGGAAATAATCCAACATTTAAACTCTCAAAATGTCAGCAATGTTCTGCTGGTGATTTCTGCAGTTTGCGTCAGTTGTAGGGGTAGATAATGTAGTCAATAATGAAAGAAGTTCCTGGTGCTTACTAAAATGCAAATTTCTTTTCATTTTAATAAAAACAAACTTTTCTCAATCTGTTGCAAAATGTCTGTAAAGATGATTTGAAGCATGAACCCTGGTTTGACATGGTCTTACATCCAATAGGTAATAATAAGCTACAATGTATAATAATAAAATACAGTAAAATAATGATGAAAACACTTGCCTCCATAGGCGTAGATCCGGTCCGGGGAATGGGGGGGATAAATCCCCCCAATATTTTGCCAGGGGAGGATGCTCCATACAATCATCCCCCCGAATGTTGACGCCTGAATATGGGTTTCTGACCAAATTAACCTCATATTTGCCCATTTTAGCTCCAAAATTGCAAATTTTCGCGCGCATTTATTCCACTTTTGCACCATATTTCATCAGTTTAGCTTCAAAGTAGCAAAATGTACCATAAACTTATTCTGTCGCTAAAAAGGTGCTGGATTTCAAAAAAAAATTCGAAACTTCAAGAATATTTTTCAACTCACCCCTCAAAAAGAAATCTACGCCACTGCTTGCCTCTTAACTCGACAACAAATATATGACTGAAACTTAAAATCAACTTTCATTAGCCTAATGTAATATAAATTTGACTGTTAGAATTCATTGAATTGGTTTTCTTTATGAGAAAGATGCTTATATTTGTAATTTTATATTGAAAAACAAAGCCTACTACACTACAATCTTAGGTTTAGGCCCCTATACCTTCATACTTTACTACAGGGTATCCCAAAAAAAGAGAACCCTCGTTGCACCCTCTTTTTCTCCTATTTTTGAAAAGTTGATCAAATATATTGTGGTATGTAAAGAAACATTTAATCGTTAGCTTTAAAAACTAAAACAATTATTTCAATCAGCTCATAACTTTTGAAGATATACTCTTTTAAAGAAATGTACCCGTTTTTCACTCTGTCCACGGAGGTTTGGCTACTTCAAGATTGAAAAGGATTAACGTACCATGCATGAGAATCAATTATTCCTCAATGATAACTTTTTAAAATAACTTTATTTAGGGAATGGGCTTTACCGATGGGTTTATGGGCAATGGATTTTGTAAAGTGTTATTAATTTCTGGGTAACATGGATGCAGAATGGGACTTCTTTTGCTATACTTGCAATTACTTATTTTTTCTTGGTTATTTATGCCTTTTTGTTTTATTATGTTTCTTACTTTGTTGTTTCTTGCTTTCTTTTTATTTACAACATATGTAATTTCTCTTTTTAGGATAAAAGGTAGCCCTGAAAAGGGATGTTTGGTATGTCTTTAGTTCTTCTGAAGTAAATTTACTGTGCTGCTCTGCCCTCTACCTGGTTGCCGCCTTGGCGAATACAGGTTTCAGCCCTGGTCCTCATTGCATCAATTGCGTTGCGTACCATATTTGTGCGCAGGATACCTGTGAATGCAGCAGTAATACGGTTGCGAAGATCTTGGATTTTGGCACAAAGGAAGAAATCAAGTGGTGTGAGGTCTGGTGATCTTGCAGGCCACTCCACAGCATGACCCATCCCAACCACTCTGTTTGCTATCCGTGGACAAATGAAAAACTGGTAATTTTCTTTTAAAAGGCATATCTTAAAAAGTTGTGAGCCGATTGAAATAATAATGTTTTGGTTTATTAAAGCTAACGATTAAAGGTTTCTTTACATACCAACATATATTTGATCAACTTTTCAGAAATAGGAGAAAAAGAGGGCGCAATGATAAACAAATCCCCATTCCCCAAGTTTAATAATAGGCATAATAGTGAAAACTTGTCAACGAATGGCTTTAATTTTGCCTTAATTTCACCAATTTTCGGCTTTTTCAAACTTAAATTGTACACAGTTATAATACCAAAATAAACTCCTCAAAAAAAGGTTTGGAAACTTTCCAAAACGGCTATATATCAGAAATATTTTAAATCTATTTCCGTATTTCATATCAATACAAACATTGTTCTTTCCTGTCAAAAATGACACAACAAATTTGAGACCATAACTTATTCCATGGTTGAGTAACTGTCTTTCAAAGACAAGGAGGTCTCAAACCAAACGTGTCAAATCTGTCATTGTCTGCGCCATTTGCACCAGTATACATGAGTTAAGGAATATCACACTTTCATTCAAACAATCGCCACTTACCTAAAATCAGTAACGAGTAGAGAGCCCATACGCGTACACAACAGCATTGTATCTCCTTCTCATGCTTCTTATTAACCTGGCCACACACTCCTGAGTGATGGCATTCCACTCTTTAAGCAAGATCTGTCTTAAACCAGCCAAGGTGGTTTGATCTGTCGCTCTAGTGCGCACAACCCGAACAAGTTGGTCCCAGAGATGTTCTATAAGATTTAAGTTCGGGCTATTAGCTGGCCACTCCATTCGTTGAATTGCTTCTTCTTGCAGGAAGTCATTTACAACTCTTGCTCTGTGTGGTCGAGCATTATCATCCTGTAGAGCACCTTTCGGTCCAAGGTTTTGCAAAAACGGGACTGCGACTGGTTATAGGATGTCATCTCGATATTTGATTGCATTGAGATTTGCATTGACTACAACCAGTCTGATCTTTCATGTCATCGATATTCCTCTTGACATTGACATCTCCGGTCTGACGAAACTTGGCTTTTAGCGTAGAGATCATACTGAGTTACCAAAAGTTGCCTCAACTTGATTCACTGGAGGTATCACTAGTGGAAAATTCAAAATGAGAATTGTTTCAAAACGATGAGAATTGGACAAAAGTATGAGAATTTAAAATTTTCTCATTCATATAAAATTTTCTCATCCAAATGAATGAGAAATATTAATTACCGTGTCAACAACCTGTCACAAGTGGTTAATTTTCTCATTTAAAACAATGTAACAGGTGGTTGACACGTTAATTGGTATTTCTCATTCATTTGAATGAGAAATTTTTACATGAATGAGAAAAATTTAAATTCTCATACTTTTGTCCAATTTTCATCGTTTTGAAAGAATTCTCATTTTGAATTTTCCACTAGTGTATGCTAGCCTTAAGCTGACCAATAGCTCGAGCCTTATCCAGATCTGATAATCGGACCATGGTTGATTAGAACTTTCTTGCAAATGACCACTAGAAGTGACCAGCAAGAGAGATTGACTTGCGTTGATCCATTTCGATCCAGAACTGTTAATCCCATCCTAGCATTTTCCATTCAAAATGATATACTCCAAACAATTTTTCATTCATTCTTTTATTCATGCATTAACCCATTCATTCATTCATTCATTTATTCATTGATGAGATGAGCGCAGACAATGGTCAGTTTGGCACATTTGCTTTGAGACCTCTCTGTCTAAGTCTTTACTCTTTCAAAGAAAGTTACTCAGTCGTGGAATATGTTATCGTTACAAATGAGGTGTCATTTTTGACAGACAACAATGTTTTCACTGATATGAAACAATATGGAGATAGATTTCAGAAAGTTCTGATATACGGCCGTTTTTGAAAGTTGCCAAACTGTTTTGAGGAGTCTAGTCCACCAAATGGCTTCAATTGGGCTTTCATTTTGCAAAGGGTTCTCACTTCTGAGGGGGCACATCTCAGCTCTCAGACACCCCATGCGTCGTGCATGACTTGCCCCCCACCCCTACACATACACTTTCATAATCGCTCCGCCGCCGCTGCATATCTGTATATTATTCGATACAGCAGTATTGATTATTCTGGCACTTAGATTAATATCTATGACCAATTTTAAAAGGGCATTTCGTGATCCACAGCATCATCCCCCACTTTTCTCAAAAAAGTTGAGATTTTTATATCACTGGAAACCTCTGGCTACATAATGTTTATATACAAAATATTTCTTGCAGATTACTTCGTTTAGCAAAGATATCAAGAAATTTGAATTTCGTTCTGGTATACCAGACTACAACACCAAATTACAACACATTGTCTATGGAACAATGTAATACACATAATCATGATAATCATGCATAACTCGCAAACGCAAAATCGGAATCAACTGAAATTTTGGGAATAAGCTTTTTTCGTGGATATAAAAAGAGGATGCTATCACGAAATACTCCTTTAAGTGAAATCCCGTTTTTGCCTTGGTTCCTTTCCGAGTAAATAACTTCCCGTATTAGATATGAATAGTATGTTAAACTCCTATTCTGTAGAATACAAAACTTAATATGAACCCGCCGAATCTGACTTAAATGTACATAATATACATTGAACCAGTTATCATTTAGAAGTACCCATGACGAAAACCACGGTTGTTAGTTCCTGAATCGGCTCCAAGGATAGGCTCCTCTTCATCTCTTACGTCACTGTTTGAGCCGCCACCATTAGATCTCCTACCATCACCGGAATTACCGTCCAAACCAGCACCGTTTTGTGTCTCTTCATCTCCATGCATTTCGGTATTGTTCATTTGATTGTCTTGTTCATCATTCGCGTCAAAATTGATATCATCCTGTTGATCTTCTCTTCGTCCCAAACGAATCCGCTCAACTTCCGACAGCGGAATTGTGTTCGGAGCAAAAGAAGATCGTCGCATGTCTGGCTTAGTAGGTTGTGAGCGACTGTTGTCGCGTGTGTCGTCGCGCGCAGATGTTACCCGTTTCGTATCGGATGAAAACGTTTTGGAACGTAAACTAATGAATTTGCTACCCACACGTGCTGACCAATATCGACGAGCCTCTGGACGACGTATTACGTACACCATAAAAATGAAGTAGCCTTTCATGCTATTGAGTAGGCAAAAGAGCAGTTGGAATATAAACGTCGCAGCTCGAATCAAAGTCAAATACCCAACAGACCACGTGAGACCCAAAAGCAACAAAAATATCGCGGCATTCTTCAGTCTCGTTGATGTTTTCGATCGCTTTGCACGACCTACTTTACCCGGAGTAGGTTTTGAGAGTTTGATCATGATGAGAACGTAGATGATGATGTTGAATATCAGCATAATGGTGATGGGACCTATGACAGAGGCCAAAAGAGGAACTGATTCCAGAAAACATCTGCAAGTGAAACAGAACAAACATTGCGTTGTCGATCATTTCAACATTATAACATATCGGGTTGATTCAAAATGTTCGGTACTTTATATCAAAAATTTTGGCCCTTGTATGTGAAAGCACTTGCTTTGTCATAAATATCAGCCTGTTCAAAATTCGAGACCATATGAAGTCTGGAAATTTGAAATTTTGATTACCTTAAAAGATTTTTAGTGTTCAAGTTGTAAACTAGGACTATTCCAAACTGATGATCAAAATCTAGGGGAATGTTGATAAGTAACTGAAAAATTTAATTCCAATATTGAAATAAATTCTACTTTTTTGAAGCATCGCAATTAAGCCACAACCCAAAATTGATTTTCTACATTGTATATATTTATTGTAGTGATCGCAGATAGCATACAACTTATAAACCGTCCGCATCCCTGTATATTATTCTGACTTCAGGGAGTGACAGTGCAAAGCAGTTTTTACATATGAATCTATTGTTTGCATTATGCTGAAATCATGACAACGTGACATTATTACTATTAGTCAACTTACGCATCACGTCTCGCATAGTTTTCTCTGGTAACACCGGCTGTAATTCCAACTACCAACAGTGGGCCACCTGTGTACCAATTATTTCAAACGTTTTAATATGTAATAGTACAGTGATTCGTTAGGTTAATATCATCATATGATATGTAACATTTTTCATGAATACATTGCACAAGTTGTGTTTTAATTTGGTGTGTATAAGATATCTTTAAAAGTATGAGACAAAGCCATAGAGAATTACTTGGAGAAGGCACTGTTTATATATAGTATTTACTTATTCACTATTTTCTTACCCAAAACAAACAGAAGGGCCTTTCGCATAAAATTCTGAATATATACGTTGAACACCTTGACAAAGAGCAGGTACATATTGACTGCTTCAACTACCGTCCACGCAAGCGTAGATAACAGGAAGAAATGAACCAAACCAGCAAGAATACTACACGGAATCACTCCTAATTCGGCCACATTTCTCGTAGTGTCCATCGCAATCATAATCACTGTTGTGATGTACAGACCAATTAATGAAGAACAAAGACCTAGAAGAATTTTATTAGGCAGTTTTGCCCGCTGTTTTCTGAAAGAGTGAAAAAGAAGAAGCAATTATATTAATAGCTATTATTTAAGAGTCGAGTGTCTCACAAATTATCCGAACGCTAGAAAGGAAACTTGACAGGGTTAGTTTTTCTTTCGTGAACAAGTTCAAGAGTGAAGATATTACGGCGACAATCCCGAGTTCACTTATGTGCGATTTGGCGTCACCGCCAACGCGAACGTAATCTCTTGCAGCTCTCTATTGCAAACTATTATATTGTAACCAACCATGCTTTCAGAAAACAATATGTCATACACACGGTTAGGGCATTGGAAAGCGAGGATTTTGCTTTTGGAAACGCTTTAATTTTTCTTGTTGTTCCCATAAAGATAATTAACCCAGGTTGGCATGCTACTTGCCTGATAAGTTCATTGACTGTTGTGTTGTTTTATACCACCCTCTTTCAAACACTGTTTATATAAATCCAGATATTTGCTTACTTGTCAGGAGCGTATGTGAATACTGTGATGGTCAACCCAAGAATGGAAAGACCACATCCAATGTAACTCATAAATCGTAGAATATCATCCTGAACGGCAGTCAATCTAGTGTCGGGTCCATAGATATCCTGAAATGATGAAGATCTTATAACATGTATAATGCAACTGCCGGATCACTCACTCGAACAATGTTATGCATTAAACAACGTTATGTCAATATTAAAGCTTTATTGCGCCAGAGACTGAGATGTATAATTGAAGACTGAATTTAAAAAAAAAAAGACTAGTTTGCGTATGACGTCCTGTCAAACAGACCAAAAATTGCTGTACTGCGCAGGTCAGCAACCAATCACGCCGCGTCTTTGCGCTGACGTCAAACGCAAACTAGTCTTTTAAATTCAGTCTTCAATTATACTCGGACGTCTACCGGCCGTTTTGCCGTTGCCACAGATGCATCGGCTAATTTTCCTGTAAATTAGCAGTTTTGTGGTTGGCGGTTTTTTTTCATCCCATTCTGAGTAATATGAGGAAAGTGCCTCGTATATTTGTGACAATAATAAGTTGTCAAAAAGGAGCATAACAAAACTCACAAAATAATGGGTCTTTACATTAAAAACTAAATTACAACTACTAACCATGAGCGTAGCAAAGTTGGTTAGATGATTACATCGGCATTGCACGATGTATTTCTCTGTTCCATTAACGAGTTCACATCCTTCACGAGACCAGTTTCCTCGGCCATTATCTGCTGCGAAGTCCCAAAATACGCACGCTGAGTTGTTGACATGGTCACCATACTGTTTGAATATTAACAACATGATGACGTGTTACAGTCAAAGTAAGATATCTTTAAGTGGAGTATTAAGTTTAAACTAAGATGGGTTAGCGGATTTTGTACGGGACCGACGTTGCTTTTACAATGAACAAATCGCATTTTCGATTAGTTTTAACTGTCCATGTTGCACTAAGCCCATACAAAAATAAATTTTTGTGCGTAGTATATGGTAGGTCTGTAATTTTTGTAATTGTAAAAATGAACATTCCCATGAGAGCCGAGCGGATTTCCTTCCATTATACTGAATACATTTCAATAGAATTTACTGCAACTTTCAAAACTTGGGTTACATTGATTTAAATGTACGCTGCGGCGTCAATATTTAGACAATTGCTACAAACGAGGTGTCAAAATACGCAAAAATAAATTCTGCTTCCAACGCATTTTACAGATTTGTAATACAATCGCTCGTTTTTGAATAATGACCATTATTTAAGGGGGATTAGTTACTTTTTTTCAAATGTTTATGTGTGAATTATGTTCACATATTATGAAGCAATACAATGGAACTCATGAACCCGGGTCATGAACATGATTGTTTCTGAAACTTATTTTGTTTGTTCCAAGTATGTTCATTTTTTGAACACGCACTTCTTGATATACCAGTATCATGCAAGCAATTCATCAATATTTCAAGTTTTAGTTTTAGTTTGAAAATAAATTTGATGACATATTTTGTAACAAACCTCAATGAGTTGATAGGTCGTCGTGACAGGATCCTGAAGATTTGTGAGAGGTTGTGTCCCGAAATTAACGGATACAACTTGAGTATTTATAGTCCGATCGTGATAATTCAGGGTTCTATTTCTTTCTTTCATCATGTGAGGTGCCACGAAAAGCGATGCATCTCGATAAATCGTGACCACTAGTCGTGTAGAATCGTTCCCTTTTGAAGAACAAGTAAACATATTTTGTCAAAATGTTGAACCTGGATTTGCTGATTATATTATGGTGTAAATCAATCGGTGGGTTCCTGACCGTGTTTTGGAACGCGCCCTTATTTCGTGAATATATGTGGTGAAATTCAAGCTGAATTTTATGCTCAGTGGCCAAAAACGACGTTGTGTTTGCACTGAACATGCGTTTGGTTAACTTTTCTGCAAAAACGATCGGATATAAATTTAGCTTAAGTAGAATACTTTTCACGCAGCGAGCAGAATCTTGGACAATTATCCTGTTACTACCACACGGAATAAAGCAATTCTATCGTCGTAATCGGATAGTTGTCCGAGATTCTGCTTTCTGCACCCTTCACTCCTTATAAAAGTTGTGTCACTTGTCTCAACCTATTTTTGAATTGGGTATTCTCTAGCAACCCCTATGGAGGTCGGGAACTACTTGCTGGTAACCCCTGATACATGCAATGATAAAATTAATAACTACGACAAGAAGACAACAACACCTATAAAGATGATGATGGCGATGACTACGGTAAGAAGACGACAGCAACGATGATGATGATGATGATGATGATGATGATGATGATGATGATGATGATGATGACAAAGATCATGTGATAGACGACAATAATGACAGTACTATAGTGGTGGTGTACAGGTTGTCCCTGAAAGAACTGTATCGGCGTAAGCTTAATTGTTTGGGTATTTTTATGGCAGAACTACATAGCCTGCTTTATTTTGAAATTTGACATTTGACCACATCGTTTTTGAAATATAAGAATTTTACGAAACTCCCTCATTTGCCAACCTTTCCACGGATTCAAATATCAATCGATGATCTGTAATCGGAGTGCAAATCGCTGCGCACCACCAGCTCATGAGGTGTCTATTGATAGATATTTGATAGATATTTGACTCCTTGAAACGGATTAAAAATGAGGTAGTTTCGAAAAACTCTTTTATTTCAAAAACGGATCGGTACATTGTCCAAACTCAAAAAGTATGTGATATATTCCTCAACCACGTCAGTTATTTAGTTATGCTTGGTTTATGCCTTAAAATACCCAAAAATCATTTCCCGACGATACAGTTCTTTCAGTTCTGATAAAGGCCCTTAAAATAAAATTTTAAAATTAAAACCTTGTAATGCAGGATGATTTGCTATCGATGCTGGTAGCTGTAATGATGACGCAACAGTGTTCGCGTTAGCTGCTTCTCCTTCTTGAACTGCGATGGTCATGTTAGGCTCAGTAGATAATGTTGGGTTAAAAAACGATAACCCAAACTCTAATCCATCAACAGGTATATCTCGAACTTCCAATCCAAGATTTGGTCTGTTTTGCATGTACATCCCATCGGAGAGGTCCACTGTATCAAGAAAACTTTCTAATGCTATAACTACTCTGTTGGTAGCGCCATGTGACATCTGAGAGTCTGCGAGTGTTTCCGTGTCAAGATCCATAAGATTGTCAACAATTGAAACTACCATATTGGTAATCTAAACAAAACATTTAAAAATGCAGGTAATATCTTAAATACAATCCCATCATGAAATATTCGAGGGGCCCGCCACTAAACTTTTCGACGGCTCAAATGTCGGACTTTACCATGTTCACGGGCCACTTTCAAAATCGAACAGGCCTTGGGCATGTTGGGATTAGGTTTTGTTTGTTTGTTTGTTTTATTTCTTCTTTAACCTGGGACACTCAATCAGTTGAAAACACAATTAATCATCTGTTCTTCCTTGAGGCCCAGGGATCAATACAACATTTACATAACATAATTATTAAGGGTTTTTAAAATACTACATACATTCAAATACACGATAATATTGCAAATTTTGATAAATACAATGCTTACAAAATAAATCAAATTACAATGTGACTTTACAACATGTTTAAAATACTATAGGTATAGTCCATGATGGAATAAAGGGCAAAAACTTTATTCTTACTATATGGATGCAATATTAGTTAACTTCCACTTCGTATGTCGAGTTTATAATATCTATGCAAGTTTTAAACTTTAATTGAGGTATATAGCCTATTCAGAAAATGTAAACAATTAAATTAGCATAAATGTTCACAAATGAATTGTAAGCTTACCATAGCATCAGCCGTGTTTAAATCACTAAGTTTACTTAATATTGTTGCTACGTCATCCAGGCCTTCTGAACTAAACTCCATATCGTCCATTGAGGTTAGCCGCTCAACACGCTCTGTCACAAATGGAGCTACTTCTGGTGTGATGTCGCACTTTAATAATAATTTTTAAGAAATTCAGTTAGGTTGATCTTGGAACAGATACGAATTTATTTTAGTCAATGTTTTTGCTCCTCAGATGTAGTTACTGCAGGAACATTATGAGGAGTCATCGAATGTTGTCGATGATCCGAGTAGACAATAAAAGACAATCATAGGGTGTCAAACCCCTACAAATCAAATCAAATCAATTTCACATCTTATTCCGATTGTATCACCTTGTTGTTGTTAACGTGTGTGGTGTTGCACAACTGCGCCGATGTCGGTGGGGTAAGTGGGTGACTTAAAAAACATCTGGGTACAGACCTGGAGTAGTCCCTCAAGAAAGGCCCCACGAGTGTGTTACAACGACAAGCCACGCCGTAGGCTGACCGGGTGGATTGTCGTGCTAGCGCACTGGGTCCTTTTTGATGGACTACCCAGCACAAGACCAATGATGAGGAAACTCACACTATCACCAAATTGTTCCACTTTAGTAACGTCAGAGATCAAAATAAAACAGTCACTCGTACTTGAGTATAAATTGTGTGCGAGTATTTATGTGATGGTATTTGTTTCTGGGTAGAGAAGTGAGTGTAGGTCATGTCACAGCCATTATGAATGAAATACATTGGCTGCCGCTTCATGTTCGCATCATCATGGAAGACATGATCTTAATCTCCCACATAGTGTGTGTAGATTTCAACTTGTAACGTACCTCTTTTAATTCTTGCAGTTGTTCCATGGGACTACCTGTATCACAATTCAATCTAATGTCTGCACAGCTTAACTGTGGTGATGATATAAAGTCACCCAGACACTCGACTTGTCCTATTGGTTCAGAACCTTGACATAAAATAACAAAGCGTAAGTGTAAGTAAGTGAAGTGAATGGTTAAAAAAATCCAAAGTTGCTTATGGTCATAAAATATATTTTGTCTTGTGGTCTTGTTGGATGATATTTTAACTTACCACAAACACATGTGCCGTTGCTATAGATGACGTCATTGACTCTTCCGGAAGGAAAAACGAGGAACCCATATTCCGTTACGCATTCCAAGCGTTCACATATAGCTATGACAAAAATAATAAATCAATATTACTGAAGAAAGTCACAAGTAACTATAAAATGAAATCTATACATTAAATTAAAATAATTAGTAAAAAAACAGATCAAAACATGCTTTATTACTAGAGTTCTCATATCAAATCCAAACACACACAATAAGCGGTGACTGGCTGGTTGCTTCTTCTTGACTGAGCTGTGTCCAGTACTAGCATTGCTGTCTTCGCTGTAGTGTTGCCAATCAACAGGCATCACTACATACAGCTGATACAGCAAGTGCTAGTACTGGATACAGCTCTGTCAAGAAAAGCAACCAGCAAGTAAGGTTGCGAAACGTCAGTACTAATCGTGAGTACTTGGATTTGATATAAGAACTCTAATAATAATTTAGAAAATCCTGAGGAATCTCTTCAATGAGATCAAAACATGCTAATTGACCAGGTATTAAAGAATAGGAGGCAACCTTAACAGTGGCGTACCGTGGCCGCCCCAACCCCGGGGGGCTGAAGAAGAAACAATTTTGCCGCCCCTTCCTTAACAGCCCGAAAAGGTTGACCCAATTTTTTCACGGTCGTTTGAAAAAGTGAAAACAATTTTATGCTTTGTCAATTTTTTGCGCCCTTTTTTATTTGCTAATTCGTTTTGCCGCCCCCTTCGTTTTTGCCGCCCCTGTTTTTGCCGCCCCTTTTTCTTCCGCCGCCCCTTCGTTGTTGCCGCCCCCTACTTTGACCCCCAAAAAAAATACGCGCATGCTTAAGGGTGAAAATGACAAAACAATCGTCGATACGAAAGATAACACATTAGTATAGCGCAAAAGCAGAGATGAGGTACGCACACGCGAGCACCCCCGCATGCACACACATACACCTACAAACACCCGACTCGCGTGTGTCTAAGTTATAGTTTAGGACGGTGAAGTATCTCGTCAAGAACTGATATTCTTAATATGACTAGAAATAATAAATCATTGAAAAGAAATACGTACAATACAAATTGTGTAAAAAAACAAAAATGACAAGAACATTGACAAAGTAAACACGTTAGTTCTTACCAGTACTTTCAACAATAATGGAATCATCATCAAGAAACCCAGCAGAATTTCTGCCAATATCTACTAATGCAGAATGCAACATATCCCGAGCTTCAAGTTCACGAGTTGTTTCAGAGGTGAATATATTCATATTTGCTATAACACTGCCAGATGACAGGCGCTTAATTTGGACCATTGGCGGAGAATCTATACCAGGAAAATTCTGGAGTTCTGGTTCAACCTACATGATAACAGTACAGTCACAATACATCAAAACAGATCGTAATAATCAGAAAGTATCATATGAATTGCTCAATTTGTGGCTAAATTTAGAATAGTACCATGGTAAATTTATATTGCATAAGTGAAGTCATACTAGCAACTCTGACCGGACATCTGGCACCTCCCTCAACACTTAGACTAAAAAGGTACGTATATATATGCTACTTTATAAGTTGAGCTTGAGTGCTTTTTAAGTACGAGATAATAAAGAAGTATACTTAAAAGTATGCTTCTTTTATTATCTCGTTTAGCCAGATGGTAATGATGGTGAAGATGATGGACGATGATGATTTGATTGGATGGAAGTATATACTTTAGAAAATTTAGAACATCACTCACAAAACGTTGAATTTGCTTCACAACGAGCTTGAAATAGTCCGACTGCGAATCAGCTAGGCTTTCATTGTATGCCAACGTTGGGAATCTTGCTGAAGTTGGAAATGTAGATACGCCTGAAGAAATATAACGTTTGTCATGATTTAAAATGTATCTTAATTTTTTGTTTTAAGGGGGAATAATACCCTGATTTTCATCAGTACCCTCTTCTTTTTTCTTGCAAATTTATGAAGTACATAAATATGTTCATCACCTCATGTCCTGCACTTATAAAATATATCTACATACAAAGTGCTTTTTTAAAACCATTTTAGTAAGTCATTTTAGCCCTATATATATTTTGTTTACTGTATCCTAGTAACTCAGATGCTTGTTTCATAACAAACCATAATTTATTCTATTCAACATGTTCAAGTAGGGTACATGAATAGAATACATTAAATCCTTTGTTAAGTTAAGCTTACGGAAAACTACCCAATATGGTGGTATAGGTGACAAGAAATACAATTTTTTTCAACATTGCTGTAGTATGGTTGTGGTAACCTGTTACCTGTGGCTTAATTAAGTTTCAGTGAAATAATGTCGCAAGTTAAAAATACAAAATATAGCTCAACATTGAAAATAGAAGCATTTTAACCAGTTCCTTTTTGATAGTTGTGGAGCACCAAGTTCATGAAGTCATAAAAGAAATCAGGAACCACTTATTCCCATTTTACATATCAACTTTACTTCCCTAATGTGTTAGCAACACATACCCAAAATTTTAACGAAATCCGTTGATAGTAAGCTTTCCAAAACGAAGTGAATTTAAATCATCAGTGATGTACCACCTTTTGGCTTCTACTTTTAAAAGCATGTAAGCTACGTTGATACCGATGCCACCAATAAAACGAGAAGATTTGCCCCTTCATTTTGCATACCACTTTGTCCAATTTTTTTTTGTAATTTCTTCACAAAATGCAAAAAATGCAAAACAAATCAATGGGTGTAGTACCCCCTTAATGTTACAAATTTATATCGGAATTTGGATAAAGTGCCAATAACCTTAGTTAAATAATCATATTGAAATTATCCATACCTTCTGTTCGCACTGCTGCTACACTCGTACTTTCAGTCTCACCATTAACACCTTCCGCTTCACAGAAATAGTACCCTTGGTCTGACGGCGTAGCCATAGATATCCGGAGTCTATTCTGATTCTGTGCATCTATGATTGGGACGCTATCATGATACCATGTTACGCTGGCGGCGTTATCAAATTCACAGCTTAGAGTAACAGAGTTATACACTTGAACATCATGGGATGTCGGGTGCTCAACTACTTCTAGAACACCTACAAAAACACAAAGTATCATAAAGTATCTGTTTGCTAATTTCATTTACAAAACCCTTAATATAATTCTTAATCATCCGTGCTAATAAAACTTGTTCCTGGTGCCATAATGCACTATGCAAGTGCATCGTAACATTAAGATCATCTTGCCCAGATGTGTTTGAATAATACTTGACCACAAAGTAATGGAAGAAGATGCAAGATATATTCTACAATCGTATTTATTTTAGTACCCGCAATTTCAATTCGAATACAACTACTATTTTGTACGAGTTGTGTAAACTGTACATTCTAATAGATTGAGGTGGCTCAATCGTTATGTCGCTATACTAAAGTGTATTGGCGCTTGAGGATTCGAGTTCAAGCCCCGATGTAGTCCCTGTTCGAGAATTATTGAGCTAACTTGGAATTCCATTGGGCAATGATCTGATTATTTTCATGATTGCCGTAAGAGAAATCGGAGAGCTGATCCTGAATGCGAAGGTTTATTGTGGTATACATAGTATGTACGCATCTTAGCTGTAAATGGTTAATATAGTTTGTCATGTGCCACGTGGTCAGCGAATTCCTTTAAAGTGTGCCGAGGCTTGTGGGTTTTGCGTAGTGCAATATAAATCACAGCGCTTCTTTTTAATACAAACCTGCTGGTAATTCCTCTATGTCGCAGTTATTTCCAATAAACCCTTGTACGCATGTGCATCTATATCCTGATCCTGGTGGCTCTGATACTAGGTTACATTCACCTCTATTAGCACAGGGTTGCTCATCACATGGATCCGAGGGTTCTTAACAATGTAGAAAAAAGTGTAGAAAAAATAGGATTAGAAAGACACTGGTTTTAATTATATATCTCTAGATCCCAATATCACATTGTTACCATTGCAATTAATAATCATCGTGTTCTTATATTTCGAGCTTTAAATGTTGCATATTGGGTATAACATATCAAAATATTGTTCATATTTCTGACTGATCTTCGTCTTCCCGAGCTTTTTTATGAAGGGTCTTATACTAGGCTTATATACCACGAAAGCTCGATTATGTCTAGTGTAATTCGTTCTGCATCCTTACACCTTAAATGATAAAACTAGAATTGGTTCCATATTTTTCTATGCCCTATGCATCCCACGAACTTCATAATGGGGACAAAATTTAAACTTTGTTCTGTCATGTAATACCTCAAATAATGATCTTCTCATCCCATGGAATTTAAAAAAGTCAATTGTCATATTGTAATAGGATGCCTAGTTAAGGAGTTATAGAGTAAAGTAGGTCAAATGTCAATATCTCATGCACATAGGTCGATTTTCTACACCAATCCAATCGTAACTTGTCTCAATGCACTCCTTTAGGCAAACGATATAGGAAAATAAATTGTTTGAAAACTGCATTACCTCAAAATTGGATGAACTCATGAGTCAAAGATGCATGTACATCTATAGGTCGTTGATTGTATTAACTTTGAAGGGGAACATGACAATATGAATTGCACCAAATTTGAGAATGAAGTATATGTTTGAGATTTCTTATGAAATTTGAGATCAGTTTCGACGATATCGGACCATTTTTTAAATTTGACCTCTGTGCATGCATTTTTTGACATATGACCTATTCGATATTATAACCCCTGAACTAAGCACCGTAGAACAATATGACCATTTTAGAGGAACAATTTGAATTACATTACAACATGACAAGACCATTTTTGAGTTTTGGCCCCGTCATGACCGTCGACCCCTCGAGGGAATATAAAAAAATGAAACCAATTTTAATTTTATTATTTGAGGTGTAACGATGCCGAAATAACACCACAAGCACACATCGCTATTGTACTATCAAATATTTTGATAATGCAAATACCTGGGCAATTACGTCCATTGGAAGCTGTTATAGAAGTACCTGGACACATACATGTATGACTTCCAATCTCATTGACACATATTGCATTCTCGCCACAATTATTAAGTGTGTCATCATTGCATTCATTAATATCAAGACAGCGAGTGACTCCGCCAGTAGAAACATCTCTGTAACCGTTACGACATATGCAGGTGAAAGAGCCTATATTATTCTGACACAGGCTAACACTGGAACATGATCCACTGTCTAAGCATTCATTGACATCTAGATATTGAAATCAAGATATAAATATTCTATTGGAGAACAACATTGTCAATACCTACAAACATAATATAATGCATGTGATAGTGAAGATAAGAGTTTGAACAAAAATAGCAAAGTGTAAAATATATATTGAAGGTAAAAGTGCAGAGATCGAGTTACCCTTAAAATCCGCAATCACGTCAAGTGTTTTCACTAACTATGGTGTATTGGGCAAATTTACATGGTAACAAAAGTGATAACGTGTAACATTAAATATGAGAAAGGTAACATTAAAATGTTTGTACAATTCCACTATTTTTGCCTATCATCATTTAGATTGGCACAAAAACACGGGCAAAGACGCAATTGTTGGTCATTTTTTTCCTGGTATTTTGAGCCGTGTATACTCCCACCTTGCCCCGGACGGTACAACACTGGACATACATACTGGACAAGATGTCATTGAATTCAAAAGTGAATCAATATACACATGGGGGTTAAAGTTGTAAATTTGTACTTAGTGGGAATATACTCACCAACACAGGCTTGCCCATTGTATTGAAACCCTTGAGTACAAGTTATCGTCGGTTGCTCAGTTGTTGTGGATTTTCTCCTCGTTGTTATTTGTGTTTTACTTGTCATAAGATTCGGACCATCTGATTTAGTTCTAATCGACGGTGTAGGCGTGGACATATCTGATGCATTCTGATCTGTCTGTGGCGTCGGACTTGTGGCGGCTTCGCTAGATTTGCTAATGCTCGTGGAATCCGTCATTGTGATATCTGTTACAGCTGGGGTAAGTTCTGAAGCTGATGAAACTGACGTTCTGGCTGACGTCGCCATTTGAGGTGGTAAAGTTGTCGAAGGTATAGTTGTAACATCTTGCAAAATTATCAAACACGTCAGAAAATGATTAAATTAACGAACTCGTCTTGCCAAGAAATAGAATACCAGAAGTGTGCAATGGATATAATATAGAATGGCATAGAACGAAGAATGTCTTCAAAACAATATGTAAAATGGCAATGTATCATAAATGCTAGCGAGGTTAAGATTGACACGACGAGACCATATATATATATGTTAACTAATGGTCATTAGAATAAGACCACACATATAATAATAATAATAATAATAATAATAATAATAATAATAATAATAATAATAATAATAATAATAATAATAATAATAATAATAATAATAATAATAATACCATATTCAACCAATGTCACAACAAACGAACATTCCCCTATGTTTCCTGATGAATCAGCAGCCGTATAAGTCACCGTCGTTTCGCCACTTTCGAAGATACTGCCAGATGCGATATCAGACTGTGGTCTTTCTGTGATATCACCAGAGTTGTCCATTGCCGTGGCATCATCCCATGTTACCGTTGCCGTTGTCTGAGAGGGCTCAAATGACATTGTTATATCGGCAGGACAGGTCAAGATGGGTACCTCGGCGTCTTAAAGAAAGATTTCAAAAGATATTTATAACGCTTTTAAGCAACTATTTGATCATGATATGGTTATCCTCGCCAAATAAATATTGCTAAAACAAGTAAATCAACAGAACCCAAGAACAGAACCCAAGAATGCACCAAAAGTTACATAGGGCCTCTATTAAACATTTTGCACTATGTGTTCATTAGACAGGTTTTGAAACACATGTATACATGTTTGACAATACATCCTTACCTACCCCCCCCCACACACACACACCCCAACTTTATTCAACCCCTTACACCAATATTCAACACTTTACCGGACGTCTGGTTACAACACTTTGTCATATTGGCAATGCCTTTGCACCTTAACATACTCTATGACCAACTCTAAGCGCGAATCATTTGTAAATATATATATACCTAGTATTCTCACTGTGAATGAACAAGACGCGGTGTTCCCTTCTAAATCAATGGCATCGTATGTAACATCATGTGATCCAATCGGAAGACTAGAGCCAGGCTCTATGTTCGACTCTAATGTTACATCTTGGTTAGAATTATCAACCACATATGGGTCATCCCAGGTCATTACCGCAGTATTCAAACCACTCTCAGTTTGGAACTCTTGATCAGGTGGACATGTAATCTCAGGTGGTTCCATGTCTGTAAAGAATACCGGTATATCGATTTACAATGCAAGTATGCAAGATTGGACAACAATGTATATAAAAGCGTTATACAAGTTAAAATTTTAATCATTCGTAATATTATGATCATCGGGTGGCATCCTTTTCAAAATAATTATATCTAACACAAAATTGCTGCTGAAATTATATTAAATTTTTCTATGATCTTAAACTTTGAAATTATAATAACAAATGGTATGGTATTTATAATCAAATAAGCCCACAAGACGAATAAGTTGCTAACCTACCTATAACCTTTACAGTGAATACACAGAATCCTCTGTTACCAGAACTGTCTTTAGCGTAGTAAATATATGCCACTGATGGACCGATTGAGAAGAGTCGATTGCTAGGGATATCAGTTGAATACGGTGTGATTGATTCTCCTGAGTTATCAGTGACTGTGGGTGTGTCCCAGTCGTATCCAGCCGTAGAGCTACCTGGATCCGCTGTGAGTTCAACACTTTCCGGGCATGTGATTTGTGGTGCCTCATCATCTGATGGTAATAGACAAACAACCTGGTTTGAGAACTACTCACTTTGGGAAAATGCTTGGATTACGTCATATTTCTGTTACCTCAAACAAGGGGAAATAATTATGACTATCATCGAATTCTAATAATAAGCTTAATGTCACAATAGCTTTGTGATCTTTTGCTTAAGAGGAAAGGTTCGCCATACAACAGGGGCATGGCAGATAAACGTATGGATGTGTGAATTTAATGAGCTCTTCTACTAGTCGTGCACTGACTAAATTGTGTCATTTCAATACTTTGTGCTCAATTCTGCCAGTCATTTTTGTTAGCGAGTCAGCTATTGACACCTACCAGTTATTGTAACCTGGAAAGAACACGACGCACTATTATTATCGGCATCAACCGCCTGAAATTCAACAGTGTGAACTCCAATAGTGAATAAGCTACCAGATTGGGTTTCATCAGCCGTGGATACCTGCACCAGTTCATTCGAGTTATCTCTAACGACGACGTCGCTCCACGAGACTCTTGTTGATGGTTCACCTACATCTGCAGACTCATCTATGTCCGAAGGACAGGTCAATGTGGGTGCTTCAATATCTGATGGAAAATTAAATAATGCAATACGTTGTTGCAATTGTCATATAGAGTGGCTTCACAAGGAACAGCAGCTCTCTTGTTCTTTGTGCAGCCACACTATCTTTACGCAGCCACGAAAGTCAACTTTCGTGCAAAACCATCAGTGGAAGAAGTTTGCAACCTATAATTTGGTAGTTTGGTAGTGACGTCAATGCTTTTTCGCGGTTGCGTCACAAGCGTGCTGACAAAGCGATCTTGTACGCGAAAGTGTATGCTCTGCGTGATTAATTTTACGCGCGCGATTTACTACTGTGACCAGCGAAATACCCACACACACGTCACTACCAAACTTGAGGTGAACCAAATTATATGCGTATATGGAACGACGTTTTTGATCCACTGAATTTATGTGACAAATTCATGACATACATTGGTTAAGTATTGCACTTCGCCACTTCATCCGCTACAAGTAATTTCTCCATTTATACAAAATACAAAACAATACAGACAACGTCATACCTATACAATCGTTTGTATCCTTATCATACAAATATCCTGTTGACGGACAATCACACGAGAAACCACCTTGATATACGTCACAGAGTAAAATATCGACACATGGCTGCGAAATGACACCATCGGAGTCTATGCAACCTTGAAGAGTAAATAAGAAAAAAAGCAAATAAATTTTTGAATAGATATTCTTAAAGCTTTAACAGTTTGCTGCAATATGTTATAACAATCTTTGAGTTAGCGTGTGGCCATAGTCTCGAACCCGCAACCTCTAGTCCAATCCAACTTCAAGTAACTTACACTGCATAGGCTAATCAGGCCGTTTATAGCTGGTTCATGTCATCAGCTAAACAACTTATTGGTGAATCGTGAAGCCTCTGAAAGCATTTCAGATAAGTCTGTACAGAAATTGTTTATACAATACATTAATATACTTTTAAATACCTTCACATCGAGTGTCGTTGAAACCAGTAGGGCAGATACAGCCATAGCCATATAATACATTGATACAGATTGCTTCTGAGGGGCACGGGGATTCTATACAATCATTGGTATCTGAAAGAACAACGCACCAGATTGCAATTTACTGGTATGGATCAACAACACATTGAAAACCAAAAAAACACAAGAACGTTTTTATAATACTCTCAAAATTACAGAAAGGGTTGCCATAAAACGTTTAAATGTCGGGTTTTATAAAGGTTATAAAAAGTTGTTTAGCATTTTTAAAACACAAGTTTACAAAGAAAACAATGATAAATAATGTGGCTAATTAAATACACAAAATATAGTTAAATATTTTAAAAAGAAGTATTTTCACAATTTGGGTTTTTATTTTTCTCGGTTTTTTTTCTTTTTTTTTTTTTTTTTTTCACAGGTGGAGCTCTGCTAATGACCAAGTTCGTGAAGTCATAAAAGAAATCGGGAACCACTTTTTTCCATTTTATATATTAACATTATTTCTCCAATGTGTTAGCAACCCATTTCCAAAATTTGAATGAAATCCGTTGATAATAAGCTTTCCGAAATGTAGTGAATTTAAAGAAACGACAATGTGCTTGAATGTGTTAAAGAAATCAAAACACTAACAACAAAGATTTCCCTTTGGCTCAGTATAAAAAGATTACTAAAATAAAAATTCTTAGACATTTACTGTTAGACGCACAGTTTATTTTTTCCTGCGATATTTATAATAAATTTGACGGTGGCTATCTGCATGAAATTGGAGGACAGATTTTGCCAAAACATTTAGTATCCTTAAGTATCATGTATACATACCAGAGCAAGCATCGTTGGTGTCCGTGTAACCCTCTGGACAAAGACACTGGTGCCCGGTGTTTCCTATATCAGAACAATACGCTACCCCAGGACACAATGGATCACCATATTCTCTTGAGAACTGACAAGTTACCGCAGCTGTAGATACGAAACGAAATATGAAGATATTAAAATGTACTAAAGGATTGAGGCTTTATCTGTGCTTTAAATCTTTAGCAATTATTTACTTTGATTTTGTTGTTGAATTTTTGTAAGATGCAGAATTAGGTTTGGCAATTCACCAGATTTGTTATTGCTTGTTATGCGTTTGACTTGTTGTTGTAATGATTTTATCCAGATGTACTTGTGTGTGAATCAACAATGATGTGGGGTTTTTAAGTGACTTAAAAATCTTACTAATATCTTGCAACAACAAAGTTAAAGATGCATCGCCTTCTACTAAGGCAGAGGCAGAGTTACTAGCCACACAAGACATTTCTTTCCCATTGTGACTTTCAGTCGTCAACGTCTTGGTCAAGAGGGTGTTCACATTTTCAAGTCCAGTTTTACTCAATACAGTGACATCATCTGGGGTTTGTTCCTGACCATCAAACATCCACATTACATTGGCAGCTGGTTTGGTGGCATTAACAACACACTCAAACTCATATTCATCCCCAGGATGGTACAAACAGATGGGTGGATCGCCAGGTACAAGAGGTGTGTTTGCGTTAACAACTTTGAGCGACATCTGTGATGATCTAGGTGCAACTGTATGACCAGAAGTAAACATTGTATCATGTTTCATACTCTCCTAGAATATCATGGAATGCACTATGGAAAGTGCTAGAAAGTTACTTCAAACGAATCTTATATACACACCATTTCCTCTTTATCATGTGCATAGACTTTTTGCATCTTTTTATTCTCTTCTTTTCTTAAATGTTCTTTTCATCGATTCTCTTCTTCTGCTTCGTCACTCTTCTTTCTTTCTCTACTTTTTCATATCGGGCTCCTTTCTCTTCTTCTCTTTCTGTATGTTATGTATCATCTTCTTCTTTTCCGTCTCCTTCACATACTTCTTCCCGTTTCCCTCTATATACATCTACTTCAATCTGCTTCCACAAGACATTATCAAGATTGATAAAGAGAGACAAAAAATTACCATCCACGTCTAGTATTATTCCCGTAGAAACAGATGTAGTCGGATCATCATCACTCTCTGTGGAGCAAGTCAATCTCTTTCTGTTGTGAGCAGCAAAGTCTGCAGTGCCTATAGAATACTGGCTTTGATATATTTCTGTTGTGCAATCAGTTGTATTTTCAGTGTCATAGACAAGGGCCGTGTCACGACCTAATGTCCATGTAAATCGTGTACCCGAGTCAATTGGGTTGGTTGTCTGGCAGGTGTACCCATATTCCAAACCTTTGATTACTTTTATGACTTCCCCCGATGAGTGGACTTCTCCATCTTGAGACGAAATTTGAACCGATTCAGGCAAAACTGTTGTAACAGGAAACAAAATATGACTTTTTTAAAGATATGCTATGAGCCTGAGGTATATAAATGTGTGATTACATTTTCCCACAAAAAGAATTTGACATTGTATCTAAATGTTAGATCAATGATTTTCGGTTGAGAATTTATGGGATTGCAAATATGGGATATGGAATTGAAAAATTTGAACAGGCTGATAATAATACCCAGCCAGGAGTATATTTCATACCTGCTACCTTGATCATGGCTGAAGCCAAAGGTCTGACATTTTCATCGTTGGTGGTATCAAACCAACAGGCTAGCACTTTATTGCAATCTTCTTGAAGGACAACTTTATCAGGAACGCTAGACGTTAGGATGATATTCGGATCGTTATCCGAGAGGACTGAAGCTTTTGTAGCAGCAATAACGTCTTCATCAAGTGTCCAATACATCTCCGGAGACCTGCTGACACTGGAACTTATTGTACAAGAATAAGCTAACTCTTCACCGTTGCGAACTACTAGCTCATCAGCTGCCGAAATCATACTGCTGTATCCTGTTAAAAATAATTTACTAATAGTTGAATGAATTAATGTATGGAAGAATGCAAATAAATTCATATTGATATGATTAAGGAAAAGATTGTGCGTTACGATTTTGAGACGAATTCCTCCCCATGCACTATACTATTACGATTTTTCATACCAAACACGTTCAACGTAAAGGAACACAACGCTTCATTTCCCGCTTGGTCTGTAGCTGTATAAACAATGCTGTATTCGCCAACCGAAAATGAATTCCCGCTCTGAAAATCCATGTCCTGTGATAGAGAGGGGGAAAAATAAATAAAAGAAATTGTCAAATCAAACATATAAATTACCTTTAATGGGTTAAGATTCTTGTAGTTAATAAAGAAAAATTACATGAATTTGCACATCAACCTCCTGTTCATCATTATCATTTGCGGTAGGCTGTACCCACTCAACTATCGCTGATCCGTCAAGTGATTCTTGCAATACCTCAATGTCATCTGGACAATAGCTAAAGGTTGGTGCTTCATCATCTGAAAAGAGAAATCAAATTTCAAAGTGTTTGCGTCTTTTGACCCTACCCTCACATCCATGCTTTGTGTATTTTGCACACATTATACATCGATTACTCAACCTTGCCAACATTTGCGTTTCTACAACCCCCTACAACCTGACAACAACACTTTGCCGTCAATAGCAAATGGACGATGGATTGGTCAGTAAACATAGTTAACGATTTTGTGTGCTTATGAGGGGTTGTCTGAAAAAATATAATTTTCGGCGAATTTCGTGCTCTCTTATGTCAATGTAAGATTAGGTTATGTCACCTAATATATACTTCGTTGACAATCAAGCAGTAATGCTCTCAACTCTTGTCTTTATAATGTGAACTTTTAATGTTTATTTTGTCTTCTTACGCCCACATTTTGAATGTTAATGTACAGTTAAAAACAAACATTTTGTTTTGCAAATCCAACCCAGTTTCTGCTGCTGCATTAATTTCATTCAAATTTACCCGTAAGTTAATCTTTTTACCCATGAGTTAACGAACGCAAAAGCGCGTGAAATGGTAGTCTGTGTATTCCCTGTACCTACGAGACACGCATACTATGTCACGAGCCAAGTCTTTAAAAGATCTCTTAAACCGAAGAGTCTTTTTTTAAGTCAGACCTTAATCAATTATCTCCAGGGAGGGTAGGGGATGTACTATCTGATATTTTAAGAGGATATAAGAGAGAAGTCAAGTAACTATACTCTCTCTGGTAAGATGATGATGAAATGCGGGTCGCAGTTCACTTACCGGTACAGCTTAATCCATCTCCACTGAATCCTGCCTTACAGGTACAATCGAAACTGCCATGGGTGTTGCTACAAGCTGCGTTAGTATCACATGGACCATTCAGGCATTCATCAATATCTACAAAGGGGATAGGAGCGAACATCAACTAATTTGTATTAAGTAGAGAACAAGCTGGGTAATATCTGGAAGGGTTCTCTTAAAACCAGAACTCTCTTTACGAGCTTTATGTGGATCCTTGTATGGAAGGGGATGGATACTTTATCTAATATTTGTGACATGTCATGTCAAAAGCAGACACTTTTGGGCAGGTTATCAATTTCGAGGTTTTTACATATCTTAAATAAAGAGATATTTTGCTCCACAACGCCGTTTTCCTCAATGAAATCGGACATTCCTAAGCGAAGATATTTAGTTCGTAAGCTATGGTATTATAAAATAATAATTGAGATATCGGCCTTCAAAAATATTATTGACAATGTTGAGAGTAGGAAGTACCTTGAAAAATGTCTCAAAAAATTCAAGATGCCAGTTATATTCCGGTCTAAAACTATCAGACAATATTTTTAACATTAATAACATCACGAATTCGCAACAAACCCAAATTGTTAAAAAATCACCCGGGGCAGATTTTTGGCTATTTCTCCATTTACGATCCTGCCCAAAAGTGTCTGCTTTTGACATGACACGTCACATTTTAAGTAGGTATTAAGAGTTATTTTCACCCTTTTAGTTCGTTTAAGACCTCATTCGTTGAAATCGGTAAGGGATTAAGATAGGTTGATCCAAAAATCCCAAGAACGATGCAAGTTTCAGATCGTTCGATAGGATGCCCTATTGATTTGTACCCAATGCGCCCGGGACAAAGTGTTCTAGAACATGAGAACTAGCTCCATTCATTAAAGCATTAAAATGCAACTTTTCATTTCGTTTCTTACTTGGGTTTGTAATCACCGTTTGACTATTGTCTGTGTTTTGGATATACAGGGGTGAACATAATTGGAACCTTTTGCTGTCTGAATTCTTTGATGTGGAATGTACACATTGTCGCCCGCATCACATACTGTCGTACGTTTACTGTCAAAATTCTTTTGGAATACACTTGTTTCGTGTATATTGCTTTATACGTGTATACTTATTTTGTAGTAATTAATTATAAGAAAAGACTAATTTTGTTATGAAGTAATTTTCTATAAAATTACATCACGTTTTCCATCTTTACTAAAAGTCATAGATCTCTATTTGAAACACTTTTTTCCAAATCTGCTCCCGATTTTTGTCAGAGTATGGCGATCGCATTAGATATACAGCATTATGTAAAATTAGCATTTGAGATACGACAGTATGTGAAATTCAGTTGTGGGTGATCTTGTCCCAATGTTGCGCATACGACGCAAATAGGACACTATGTGAAAATGCGTATGTGAGCATAAGGCGATCGAATTAGATAGTGTTAGAGATACGACACAAATGCGACAGTATGTGAAACGTAACCCTACCCCAAGATAATTGGGGTAAACGTAATTACCTAAATAATAGCCCACTAATAGGCCACATTTGGATTTGAAATTTGGTGTATTTGTAGTACATAACAATATAAATACATGTGTCAAATATCTCTATGTCCTGAAGGAAATAGTAATCGCAGCAGGCACTGAATGCCCATATGCGATAATGTAACTTGGGAATGACAAATGAAGTCGGTCTTACGTCAATCTGTAACCAGCGCTAGAAATAAGGCGCGTCCTTGCGTCAAATACCCGTGAAAGTAGGCGCGGACCCGCAAATTTCCTATGGTACGGGTCCGCGTGACCCGTAAAAATTGAAACAAGCAATCCTACTTTTGTTGTTCCAATGGAAAATCTGGTTCACATAAAAAAAACGATATCAACTTTCAAGTAATTACGACTGCTATAATGTTAGTGCGTAAGCAGGAGTGCTTGCTATTGTTTCTATAGTCCACACAAACATTTAATACTTCATAATAGTCGGACCCTTGACAATTGGCGAGGACCCTGGAAATTTCAAAGGCAAGGGTCCGGACCCTTGGATTTTTTTCTTATTTCGAGGTATGTTACATACTGTATCATAGCTGCTGGCGAATCATCTAAACATTTGGAAGTATATCTTCTTAGTCGTATTTTTATGATTATTTTCAATCTATTATAATATTCAATTTACCAGCACAGTTAAATCCATCCCCACTGAATCCTGCATCACATGTACAATCGAAACTGCCAGGGCTGTTGCTACAAGAAGCATTGGCGTCACAGGGACTGGACAGGCACTCATCATCATCTAGAAAGAGATAAAGAACCAATATCAATCACATTTGTATGAAGTAGAGAACACTCACAGGCAAGTGTATGACAAGCTTATGTATGAATGATGCTCTATGAATTGAAATTTAAACATGATCAAGGATGAACAAAAACTCGCACTTGGTACCGAATGACTATTCATTAATATTGGAAAAGTAAATAGGTAAAAAGTTTATAAATGTTAACGATGACGCCTAGCATCAATTTATCCAAAACTTGTGTTTTACTGTTATATTTTCAACCTATATAAAAATTTTTTTATAAATTTTACCGGTACAGCTTAATCCATCCCCATTGAATCCTGCATTACAGGTACAATCGAAACTGTCAATGTTGTTGCTACAAGCTGCGTTAGAGTCACATGGACTTGACAAGCACTCATCATCGTCTAAAAAGATGATAAGAAACAATATTAACCAACTATGAAGTAAAGAACGGGGGGTAACATCTTACACGAAGAAGTACGTGACATAACAAGACATGCATCTGTTTTTGACATAATAAGTGACATAATAAGTTAACAGTACAAATGGTGCAAAAATGGAATAAATTCACGCGAAGCGCAAAAAGAAATTGCACTTTTGGGGCTAAAATGGCCAAATATGAGGTTAATTTGGTCAAAAAACCACATACATGCGTCAACATGGCGGGGAGGGATGATTGTATGGACCATCCATACGGATCTGTCTTTACGATGTCCTGACCTGGCCCGTGTGACAGGTTTTCAGTTGAACGTGATTTATAAGGGTCTTTATAGTGCTTTTCTCGCTTTTAATAAAATATTCATTTCTACCACGAAAATCTATTTCTGTACCGCATGGTAGCAAAATTCGACAACCATTACAACTGAGTTTGACCTGATTTTCCAGTCCGAGTTTGGAAGGTCACTTCGGGGTCACCAGGGTTATCTGAGGTCAAATTAGTACAAACTGTCGTATGGGCATGAAACTTGGTTGGTACAGTCACCATCAGCTAGGTAATCGAGACAGCCGAGAACTGACAAATACGGGTGACCGTTTAGTTCCTTTTATTATGCATGAAATAACAAATTACAAACTTGTCATTATTATTATCGGCCAGCTGAAAGTTTTGACAACTGGCCAATTATGGGCCAGCTGAAATGCTGGCGGGCCAGCTGAAAGTTATAACAACTGGCCCTGTGGGCCAGTTATTAAAAAAGGTAAGCCCTGGGCTTCACACCAAAGAAAATATTTTCATACTTTTCATACAGTGCAACTTTTCCAACAACTAAAACGAGCATTTTCTTGCTTGGAAAAAAAATCTAATCACTTCGTATCATTGTGCTTCCGGATTCAGGGACTAGTCACTCCAATTCATAATATCTTATTTTGGCCCTGTTTTGATCACTGTAAGTCGACAAACTTATACAATAAAATCTAAACAAAATTCTTTAAAAATAAATTTAAATGAGAATTAAAATCTCGTGATCAAAAAAAGTAAACAAATATATGAGTTCATCAGTAGTTTGACCAGCGTATAGTATATGTGGCAAATTATTTGAAACAAATATACTGCGCCAAGAAAGTATCCTTACACTTGGAAAAATAATCACAATTTCAATACTGAACCATATTGGGGTAAATTTGTTTTTGTAATAGATGCACTATACAAATCTACACATTATGACACCACATTGAATCCAATGTGACCTCAAGAAGTAAAGTTACAAGCACTGAATAGACGAAGTTCCAGTTTTAAAAGTGACAAATTGGCCTATACACGGCGCAAAAAAGATTCCAACAAGGGCAACAAAGAGACTACACAGTGTCTTCAAAGAAACTTTATTTAAAGCAGTAATAATTTCAGTTTTTACTTTCCATAACTTGCATTTTGATTGTCAGCTCTTTTGTTTCAGTTTTCTTTTGTTCCTTTTGTTTTAAATTAAAGGCACACACAAATTAGCCATTTACCACTCTTAAATCAAATGTCTTGTCCGTGGAGTTTTGAATAGGCCAGTGTGTCATTTTTAAAACTAGACCTTCGTCTAATCAAATGCTTGTAACTTTGCTTCTTGAAGTCATATTGGATTCAATGGGGTGTCAAATTGTGCCGGATTAGATAGTGCACCTATTAAACAAACAAATTTATCCCAATATGGTTCAGTTTTGAAATTGTAATTATTTTTCCAAGTGTAAGGATACTTTCTTGGAGCAGTATAGTATATATGGTACAAAATATACTAACCTGTGCATGTTACTCCATCGCCACTGTAACCGGCATTACATGCACATGTAAAGGAACCATCGGTATTGGTGCAAGCAGCATTTGCGTCACAGTTATCAGTATCGAACATACATTCATCCATATCTAAGTATTAAATTTATTACGTTAACAATTTTAAGGTACTCTGAAATATAATAATAGAATTAAAATTTAATAATGTTTAAATAAATTTGTTTTGCTTGCCATCAATCACAAGTATTGGTATGGACACAATTTGTTTTTAAATTTCAATTCACCATTTCCAAGAGGTACCGTAAAAATGGGGTCGGTCAAATATATTTTCGTACAGCAGCATTGTTTTTAGTCATATTTGGTGTCAATTTGTTAAGAAATATGTTTGGAAGAAATAATAGTCGCTCATGTGTAATTTCCTTGAAATTTACGAAAAAAGCAGGATTTGTGACCAAAAATCAGCCTTTTTTTACATTTTTTTCAGAAAAAATAAACATCGATATTTGTGAGCAAAGATGTGTGTTTGATTAATTTTGCAAGGTGTCAAATGTCACAAAAAAACAACAACTTGCCCATATTCAGCGTAGATCAATTTTTTTGATTTTTTTTCCTTCGTGGATTGTAATACTGTGACCAAAGTTGCCCCAAAGGCGGGGTAACTTTGGTCAGGTCATTTTTAACCCCTAGGGCACCGTTACAAAATTATTTAAAAATCTTTTTCAACTTCAAGGTGTAGAAGGGAACCCTAATGTCACAAAAAAGAGTTAATTAGAAATATAATTGGTTTTGTTTGGAAGCAGTGGTTTAAAAACTCTGAAAAGTGCCCAAAGTTACCCCATTTTACGGTAGTTTCACACACGTAGAGTATAGGGGACAATTATTTGAAATAAATAAAATGGTGATATGGTACACAGTGGATTAATAAGTCTATTTTATTTCATCGCCACTGTAGCCGCCATTACATGTACATGTTAAAAGACCGTCAGTACTGGCCAAAGCAGCATTTGACAACTTCAAACATTTTTTGATTGCTTACATCACAAGTACTCAATACTGGTACTGAAACAAAGTTGTTTTTAAAAACGTAGATCAGTAATAGCAACCGACATTATTAGACTACCAATTACAGCGAGCGAAATGTTGTGAGCAATCGGAGGAATCGAGACCGTGTGACCCCTACTTCCAAGAACCTGCGCACGCCACTGTATTGCATCTTTTTTGATTGATCAGATCACACCCTCTAAATTGCAATGATTTAAAAATAATTCCTTAAGGTTGTAATTAGGAACCAATATATTTTAGATTTGAAATTAATTAAAATTTAAATTAATTAATTAATCTGATATATTTGAATTTTAGATCTTGAAGATTTAATTTTAGATCTCTAAGATTTAATTTTATATCGAAATTTAGAGAGCAAGTATTGGTACTGAAACAAATTTGACCAGCGTATAGTACGTGACAATTATTTGAAATAAATAGAATAGTGCAGAATATACTGACCTGTGCATGTTTCTCCATCTCCACTGTAACCGGAATTACATTCACATGTGAAGGAACCATCGGTATTGGTGCAAGCAGCATTTGCGTGACAGATATGAGTACCCAACATACATTCATTCATATCTAAGTAATAAATTATTAGGTTAAGACATTGATTTGGA
Organism: Amphiura filiformis; assembly: GCF_039555335.1. Classification (NCBI taxonomy): domain Eukaryota; kingdom Metazoa; phylum Echinodermata; class Ophiuroidea; order Amphilepidida; family Amphiuridae; genus Amphiura; species Amphiura filiformis. Next base: position 15,138,477 of record NC_092638.1, read on the forward strand.
GGTACTCTGGAATATGAAACAGTTTTAATTCAATAATGTTTTAATAAATTGGCTTTGCTTGACAGCATAATGTATCAACTTTGATATCACATCACATGTATTGCTAGTAAAACTAATGTTTTGAAATTTAAATAAAAATGCACCATTTCCAAAAGGTAGTTTGACCCGCGACTGCGCAGAGGCTTGCACTCAGCTAACCAAAATCTTTTTGAAAAAACAATATCGCATACCGGTCATGGGGCGTGGGGGAAAGATCATTTGATGTGTCAGTTCCTTGTCTGTGGATTTCTGTGCTTCTTCTCCTTTGAATTGAACGTATAAATTGATCAGATCAAAAATATTGGTAAAAAAAAAAAGTTTTTAAATTTCGACAGAAATGCACCATTTCTATTAGGTAGTTTGATCCCGGGAGTTTGATTCGCGTATAGTATAGGTGACAATCAGTTGAACTAAATAGGATGACGATATGGTACAAAATATACCTGTGCATGTTACTCCATCTCCACTGTAACCGGCATTACATGCACATGTAAAGGAACCATCGGTATTGGTACAAGCAGCATTTGCGTGACAGTCATGAGTACCCAGCATACATTCATCCAAATCTAAGTAATAAATTGTTAGGTTAAAAAAATTGATTTAGAGGTACTCTGAAATATGATACAGTTTTACTTCAATAATGTTTAAATCAATTGGCTTTGCTTGACAACATAATAAATCTGCATTGATTGATCATATCCAAATATTGGTACTGACACAAATTTGTTTTGGAAATTCAATAGGAATGCACCATTTCCAAAATTTAAAAAAATATTTCTTGTACTCTGAAACATGATACAATTAAACCTCAGTAACTCTTTAATAAATTGGCTTTGTTTGGCAACTTCATCATTATTGATTGGTTACTTCCCAAATTATTGGTATTGATACAAATTTGTTTTGAAAACTTAAAGCAATCACAGTAGAAAATTAGGATAGGAATACAACATTTTCAAAAGGTAGTTTGACTAGCGTATAGGTTACAATTATTTGAAATAATATAAAATGCCAAAATGGTACAAAATAGACTAACCTGTGCATGTTACTCCATCTCCATTGTAACCGACTTTACAGGTACATGTGAATGAACCATCGGCATTGGTACAAGCAGCATTTGCGTCACAATTATGAGTATCCAAAGTACATTCTTCCAAATCTAAGTCATAAATTATTTGGTAATAAGTGGAATTTATGGTACGATCGAACGAAAAGTAAACCATTTCTTGTACTCTAAAACATGATACATTATGACTCAATAACTCTTGAATAAATTGGCTTTGCTCTACAATATAATGTATCAGTGGTGTGCGCCGGAAGTGGGAGCCCGGATTACGACCCCAGCCACTTTTATCAGTTATTCTGGGCAAATTTTTAGAGCACCAATTACAAAAATAAATGTTTTGAGCAGTTGGGGAATTGAGACACGTGCTACCTCCTTACTTTTGTAACCTGTATACGGCACTGTAATATGTCATTTTTGATTGATCTAATCACAAATATTGGTACTGGAACAAATTTGTTTTGAATTTGTATGAATGTATCGTTTCCAAAAGGTAGTGTGACTCGCGTGCGTATAGTAGTCGGGTATCTACCAGGCTTTAATGTGCATCCCCCCCAGGACTCTACCAAACCAACTTTTTTAGCTTCCTTTTATGGTCCTATAACACATTCAAGATGTTAACAAAAAATATTTCCCGGCACTCCGGCCATATTCAAGGTTATAGGTCAACACAGGGGTCAAATTTCAAAGTTGCTCAAATCTGGTTAACAAGCACACCAAATTATTCCTCTCATTGCAAGGATTCAGAAAAAGTATAGTTTGACCTACCTGCGACTTACCGTTCTTGAGTTATAAGCAAAAAGGTCAAATTTTGAGCGGTGGTCAGTTTTTTTTGCCACACAGGGGCCAAAAATTAAAAATGCTCCGATTTCAACGCAAATGGTCTCAAATTGCTCGTCATGCAAAAGCAAGTCAAAAAGGAATTGTTTGCACTGTCTAAAATGCTTCGTTATTGACAAAATTGGCCATAAAGGTCAATCCCCCATTACAGCCTATTGACCACAACCTATGTTGTGACGTTTCCTAGGTAACGAAACATCCTACATGGTTACAACTATTCCTTATTTGACTTATTTTTACATAACAAGCAATTTGAGACCAATTTCGTTCAAATCGGAGCATTTTTAATTTTTGGCCCCTGTGTGGCCAAAAAAACTGACCACCACCCAAAATTTGACCTTTTTGCTTATAACTCAAGAACGGTATGTCGCAGGTAGGTCAAACTATACTTTTTCTGAATCCTTGCAATGAGAGGAATAATTTGATGTGCTTGTTAACCAGATTTGAGCAACTTTGAAATTTGACCCCTGTGTTGACCTTTAACCTTGAATATGGCCGGAGTGCCGGGAAATATTTTTTGTTAACATCTTGAATGTGTTATAGGACCATAAAAGGAAGCTAAAAAAGTTGGTTTGGTAGAGTCCTGGGGGGGATGCACATTAAAACCTGGTAGATACCCGACTATAGTGTAAGAGACAAATATTTAAGATAAATAGAAAGACGATATGGTACAAAATAAACTAACCTTCGCATATTATCCCATCTCCATTGTAACCGGTATTACATGTACACGTGAAGAAACCATCATCATTGGTGCAAGCCGCATTTGCGTCACAGTTATGAGTACCCAAAGTACATTCATCCAAATCTTAATCCATAAGTTATCAGATTAACACAAAATTTCAGGTATGATCAAAAGAAAAGTTAAATCCAGTGTTGGATTTCCTCTATTAATGGTGACGCATGTGATAGAGACTACTTATTTTCTTTCACAACTGTCGTGATAAAAGTGTCTTTTTTCAATGTAGGCCTACCAATTGAGAATAGGGTAAACAAAACATGTGATAGGAATATGCAATCAATTCTTAAATATTACGGCTACTTGCATAGCAAAGTCGTCGATAAAGACTCATGTAAACAAACGCGATGGAGAGGCCCTGTGGGGCAGAAAGGGGGTGGACAACCCCGGGGGACAATGTCATCAATCGCAATGAAGGAACTTATTCGTTGAGTCATGTTTACGATCAGCTACTGCAAACAACTACACACCCTGGGGATGAGAGTAGGAGGACCAGAGGTGGTGCAGCGGCTGTATCGGCGCTTTAATGAACTCTTCCGCACGGAAGATAAAACGTCTAAAACGTGAGAAAATTTCTGGACAATGTACAACAAAATCTGATATTTAACATGGCTACTTTAGTTTTCACAAGGAACGACTCTCAATGTGCGACCGTTGAAGCAATTCATGTACTCCGATAATCACTGCAGGAATCAAGCAAACAGTTTTCATTGATCACTTCACATAATATTGGTACAAAAACCAATGTTTTGAAACCTTTTTGATAGGACTGTACCATTTCCAAACGTTACCTTGTCTTGGGCATAGGTTATAATTACTCTAAAGAATATATCGTACAAATTAGACTGACCTGTGCATAATACTCCATCTCCACTGTAACCGGAATTGCATTCACATGTGAATGATCCATCGTTATTGCCGCAATTAGCATTTGTGTCACAGTTATCAGTATTCAGGAAACATTCATCCAAATCTGAATCATAAATTTATTAGGTAAAAGCAAGGTTTTAGGGTATGATTGAAAGAAAAGTTTAAATATTTCTGGTACTCTGAAACATGATACAATTAAACCTCAATAACGCTTGATCACATCACATAAACGAATACTTAAGGTAGTACTAAATCCGTGAAAATTTTGTGACTAATTTTGCATTTTTCTCAAAAAATAACTACACACTGGTAACAAAAGTTATGCATATTATAGGGGCAAGGAATCCAATTACTTCACTGAAATTTCAGTGATTCAAGACAAGTGGTTCATTATATATGTTAAGAAATGAGGTACATTCTAGCGGTACCTCTTTTCTTATCATAATTATATAACGTACCGCTTGTCTTGAGTCACGGAAATTCCAGTGTAGTAACTGGATTCCTTGCCCCTATAATATACATAACTTTTGTTCCCAGTGTGTTATTATTTTTGAGAAAAATGCAAAAATAGTCACAAATTTATCAAGGGGTGTAGTACCACCTTAAGCGAATTTGTTTTGAATACACAATTTCCAAAAGGTAGTTTGACCAGCGTTATAATTTTAGGTTACAATTATTTGAAATACTGTAAGTAGAATGGCGATATGGCACAAAATCTACTAACCTGTGCATGTTACTCCATCCCCACTGTAACCTGTTTTACATTCACATGTAAAGGAACCATCGGTGTTGGTGCAAGCAGCATTTGCGTCACAGTTATGAGTACCCAATAAACATTCATTCAAATCTAAGTCATAAATTATTTGGTAAAAAAGGTTTTAAGGTATGATCTAAAAAAGTTTTAAATATATCTTGTACGCTTAAACATGATATTAATAAATCTAACAACGCCTGAATAAATCTAATTTGCTTAAAAATGCATCATTTTGAATTGATCACATCACATATATTGGTACTAAATCTTAATATGTTTTGAAAAGTTAAAGCAATCGAAGTACAAAATAGCAATGCATCATTTTCAAAAGGTAGTTTGACTCACGTATAGTATAGGTGACAACTATTTGAAATAAACGGTACAAAATAGACTAACCTGTACATGTTACTCCATCCCCACTGTAACCGGCATTACATGTACATGTGAATGAACCAATGGTATTGATGCAAGCAGCATTTGTATCACAGTGATCAGTACCCAATATACATTCATTAATGTCTGTACAAAATTTATAGAATAATATTGTGGCGGAAATGGATGTCGACGATAGAGGGCCTCCTTCAGTCACGTGGTTTCATTGGCTATATAAGCGGAGTGCAATAGCACTCTGGGCCAGTCTGTCTGTAGCCGTGAGTATGGTTGGTCGATGACTGGTCAATTAGCTCTCCCTATCTTCTAAGCATCCAAGCCGCCGCTCCGCTCCTGAATCCACTCCGATCTTGGATCAGCCCGAAGCCCAATAAAGGTGTTGAGCCAATTGATCTCATATCTGTGAGTGTGAGAGTGTTTCCTTTGCCAGTGTCAGGTACGATATGTTTCGTACACCTACTACATCATAGGCCTTACTTCGCTACCATATATACCGAAGGCCGGTTCCGCTACATTTGGTGGCAGCGGTGGGATTTTTATGACACTGGACTAGTATCAACATCTCAGGGATTGTAGGACGAGCAGGTAGAATGGCGTCCAACTTCGACGATGATCAAGATTGGATGGAGGATTTCCACAGCCAGGTGCAAGAGGAGGAAATCGAACGACTCCGGGAGCGTGATAAGCAGTTGGAGTTACAAGCAAAGGAAGCAGCGAAAAGGAGTTTGGATTTACAAGAGGAGATCAACTTACTGAGAGTGAATGGCGAAGACGAGAGGCAGATATTCGTTGATGAAATCAAACGCTTACGGACAAAATTAACTGAGAAACAAAAAGCAAGTGATTTAAGGCAACCAATGATTGAGCCACCGCCAGAGTTCTGCTCAGAAACAGTGTCTTCTGCTGAAAGAAATCCCCAGCAGCAGTACGGGGAGACGGTCAATGTCTCCGGAGGGGAGAGGCATGTTGCAGCTCGTGGCTCAGATGAGGCTGACCACGTGGAGTATGCAAGAGCATTAACTCCGGGAGAAGAGCAGGAGCAACGCAAATTTCAGGAGATGCAAACGATTCTCCTGAACAATATGCCAGACAAACGCAACCAAGGACAGTTGGACAAATCGAGTCACAAAAGGCATGAAAGGACACAAAAGATGCGTCGTGTAGCCCGATGGAAGATGTGAGCGTTATGATGGAATCAAGAATGGTTCATGAATTTGAAAGGCCACTGGGATTCAGAAGAGCAACGGCATCCGACCAAGATGTATTTATCCGGGAGCCGATGCAGATCAACAAATCTATGAAAGAAGAGCAGCTGACGCAAAGCTATGAAACTCCAGCGGTTCCATATGCATCAGCAAGTGTTAATTATGGACAAAGATCCCAAGTCGGAGACCGTCAGGATGCGGAGGTAGAACAAATGAAGTTGGAGTTGGAGAATTTGAAACAAGAAAGTAGGGAGCTCCGTCAAATGCTAACGGATCAGGTGCCATCCGACAGTCATAGGAAATATAAGAAACGGGCTCCGACATCACATCAAGTAGTCAGCGCAGAGGTCCGAAGGAAGGATGGAGGTGATATGACCCCGGGTAATGTCAGCATAGCACGACATAAAGGCAACATCAGAAGAGTCAAAGAAGAAATGTCGGATACAGAATCTGTCGACTCCGAAGAAGAGGAGCCACATCACAGCAGCGGACCATGGAGGTTAAGGCGAGAAGATGGCATAAAAGGAATGGATAAATTCCGGAGCCGAATGGAGCGGCCTAAGCAGAAACAAATTACGCCCGAAGCATTCAAAGGAGATGTGCCTCTACAGGAATACCTTAGCCAATTTGAGTCTGTCGCCACTTGGAACGGATGGACTGACAGCCAAAAGGCACAGCAATTATTTATGAGCCTTCGTGGTCGAGCCAGAGGTGTAATTCGACAGCAGGATGAGTGGAGAACAATTACTTATCAGGAGTTGGTAAAGCGCTTAGAAACCACATTCTCCGGCCAAGCAGAACTATACTTGGCACAGCTTCGTGGTCGCCAACAACAGCAACAAGAAAGTCTGCAAGATTTTGCACAAGCTGTTAGAAAACTAACAGATAATGCTTACGTCGGCATGGCAGAAGAAGCCAGGAACCGGATAGCACGAGACCACTTCATGGGTAACATGCGAGATAGGGAGATACGATCAGCGGTGCACCTCTCCCGTCCTACTTCTATGGAAGCAGCATTACAGACTGCATTAGAGACAGAGGCGTTTTTGACAACCGAAAAGCAAAAACAACCTACGAAGTTTGTGAAAAGTGTAGAGCAGAGTGATAGAGTATTAGAGGATCAGTTGAGGGAAGTCATTGGGTTGTTGAAGACCGTAGCAGAGGAGGCGTCAAAATCGGAGTCGAGCAAACAGTCGGAGTTTACTGAGAAAGGACAAGCGGCAGAAGCCCCACAAGCTCCTAACTACGGCAGAGGGAGCGGAAGGCGACGAGGAAGTGGTAGACAAGACCCAGGCAGAGGAAGAGGTTGCTACAGGTGTGGAGCATTGGATCATTACAAAGCAAGCTGTCCTCAAACGTTTCGCAGCTCGAGAGGAGGATGGAATCATCCGGGAAACGATTTTCGGCCCAACGTAGGAGCCCCGGAAGGGTCGAAATCAGTAGCGTGGGCTCCGGAAAACCAACAGTAAACAGAAATGCGACTACAAATCAACAGAAACCGTCAATAAACCCAACATCTGAAAATGTAGAACGTGGTCGCTCTCTAGTTGTAGAAGGACACATATCCAACTGCTCAGTAGAATACTTGGTGGACACGGGGACTACAGACACTATTATTTCCGTCCAGATGTATAACAGTATTCCGGTTGACTCAAGGCCTGCTCTTTTTCCCATGAAAGAGGCAGCAGAACAAGCAGATGGAAGTCCTCTAAAGTCTATAGGATGGGCATCAATGAACGTCCACATTGGACCCGTTTCTATGTTCACGCCAGTAGTAGTGGCCGAAATAACAAACGACGCTATGTTGGGTATGGATTTCATGTATATGTCAAAATGCACCATTGATCCATATAAGGAGCAGTTGAGATTCGGAGACAAGGTTGTGCAATGCAACGTTAAGACATCGAGTACACGCACATTTTGTGCCAAAGTCACCCTTCGTCAGAACATAACAATTCCTCCGGGGCATGAGATGCTCATACCTGGAAAAATTAATAAGACTCCGGGAATTGAAGGACTCGGAATCCTAGAACCGGGGAGCAGTAAACTTAAAGAAGCCGGAGCTGTGGTAGCAAGAGTGGTTGTAGACCTAGATACAACAAAATCTGATTACATACCCGTCAGAGTATTCAATCCAACCCTGTCAAACCTAACAGTAAAGAAGAATACAGCAATTGGAACAGTAAGCCCTGTAGTAGGTTGGGAGACTGTGAACAAGATAGACCAAGAAATAAATAAACAAAAGTCGGAGAAGAATGTACCAGAGCACCTGCAGACGTTGTATGAAGTGAGCGTACAGGAGTTACCAAAAGAGTACCACGCAGGAGTTGCGAATTTGCTGACGGAATATCAAGATGTATTTTCAACCGGAGATGGTGATCTTGGGAGAACCGGCATTGTCAAACATCGGATAAACACTGGTAATGCTCCACCAATCCGACAAAAGCCGAGACGACTCGCACCCGCTATGCAAGCAGAGGCTGACAAGCAAGTTAAAGACATGTTGAAGAGAGGGATAATTGAGCCATCCGAGAGCCCTTGGGCCTCTCCGATTGTTTTAGTCACAAAGAAAGATGGCTCCCGGAGATTCTGCTCCGATTATAGATTGCTTAATGAGGTAACTGTTAAAGACTCTTATCCGATTCCTCGTATTGAAGAAACATTGGAATCATTATCCGGAGCACAGTGGTTTTCAACACTAGACCTCGCCTCCGGATATTGGCAAGTGGAGTTAGATCAAGAAGCTAAGGAAAAATCAGCCTTTGTAGTGCGGGGAGGATTATACCAATGGACAGTTATGCCCTTCGGGTTATGTAATGCTCCATCGACTTTTGAAAGGCTCATGGAAAACATAATGGCAGGACTTCAATGGGAAAGTCTTCTGATCTACTTAGACGATGTGATAGTGTTCGGCAAGACAATAGAAGAAGAGTTAAACAGATTGAGGAGAGTGTTTCAAAAACTCAGACAAGCTAGTCTGAAACTAAAGCCTAAGAAATGTGTGTTATTCCAGAAGAGTGTGCTGTACCTTGGACACGTCGTGTCAAGAGATGGTATTGCTACAGATCCGGAGAAGATCCGAGTTATCCAGGAATGGGAAACTCCGAAATGCCTCAAAGATGTGCGTGCCTTCCTCGGCTTAGCATCTTACTACAGAAGGTATGTGAAGAGCTTCTGTGATATTGCCAGACCACTAAACCGCTTGACACAGAAGAACATCGCATTCAATTGGACAAATAGTTGCGAAGAGGCTTTCCTTGCATTGAAGCAGTGTTTAACAACAAGCCCTGTTTTAGCATATCCTACATACTCCGGCCAATTCACTCTTGACACGGACGCTAGTGCATACGGGATAGGAGCTGTGCTCTCCCAAGAACAGAACGGTCAGGAAAAGGTTATTGCTTATGCCAGCAGAACGCTCACGAGAGCTCAAAGGAATTACTGTGTCACACGAAGAGAGCTACTGGCAGTAGTCTTCTTTGTTCGGTACTTCAGACCGTACTTATATGGCAGACACTTTACGATCCGCACTGACCACGGATCACCCGTTGGCTTATCAACTTTCGAAATCCGGAGGGTCAAGTGGCTAGGTGGCTACAGATACTTGGAGAATACGACTATGAAATCATACATCGCGCCGGGAAGAGCCACCAAAACGCCGATTCTCTATCCAGAAAACCTTGCTCTCAATGTAATAGGAGCGACTCCGAGAGCGAAACCACTACTCCAATAGAGGAGGAGCCGGAGCCAAAGAGAGACATTACAATGTTGAATAAATCGTGTCAATTTCCCCCGGAGCAAAATAGCGCTCCGAACTCCGGAGAAGGACGACAAGAGAACAACCATCACCCGCAGCAATACGGTGATCATGACTCGACTAACACAATCAATGGGAGCCATTCCGGAGCAAGTCCGAGGATAGTACCAAAGAAACAGACATCCAGTAAAGCTGCTCCGAGGAATATCAGTGAACACACGGATCAAGTAAGTGCTACCGAGCGATCTGTTTCAGCCAGCTGTAATGACTCAGATCAAGTAGAAAGCTCAGCAGTTCCAAATACGCAGAAGCATGGAACAGCATCCGTTAGTAAAAACAGCTCCGGAACAGTGGAATTAACAGACAGTCAAGTAAACCAGACAAGAAAAGTAAGAGCCATATGTCCTGCACCAAAATGGACGAATGAAGAAATGAAGAATGCGCAGATCAATGATTCCGATTTGTCATGGCTTTGGACGGCCAAGGAATTAAACAAGAAACCGGAGTATGCAGTAGTATCACCATTGTCAAAAGCTGCTAAGGTCTATTATCTAGAATGGGACCGAATAGAGCTGAAAGAAGGTCAATTGTATCGACGATGGGAGTCTAATGATGGTAAAGTCATAAAGTGGCAGTTAATTATGCCAGAGAAGTACAAAGAGACTGTGCTTGAAGAATTGCACAACTCCAAAACAGCAGCGCATTTGGGAGTAAATAAAACCAGGAACAAGCTGAACGACAGGTTCTACTGGTTTGGAATTAGCAGTGACATTCGTTCTTGGCTCCGAAAATGTGATATTTGTGCCAAACGGAAATCACCTTCTACAAGAAGAAAAGCCAAGCTACAACAAGACATAGCAGGACATCCAGGACAGAGAATAGCCATGGATATCCTTGGTCCACTTCCCGTAACTCCGAAAGGTAATCGTTACATTCTTGTTGTCGGAGACTACTTTTCCAAATGGGTGGACGCATATCCTATACCGGATCAGGAAGCAGTCACCTGTGCCAATAAGTTAACACATGAGTGGATATGTCGGCACGGATGTCCGAGAATTCTTCACAGTGACCAAGGGAGAAACTTTGAAAGCAAAGTTATGGCAGAGGTATGTTCATTGCTTGGAATAGACAAAACACGGACCACTCCACTGAACCCCAAGTCAGATGGCTTCATAGAACGATTCAACAGAACTATGCTGAATACGATTGCAGTCCTGTTGGATCCACAGAGGCACCAACAGGATTGGGAAGAAGTTTTACCTTTCGCTCTTATGGCATACAGAAGCTCCGTGCAGGAATCAACCTCTGAAACACCACATGCTATGTTGTATGGAATGGAGATGGAACTCCCGATAGATTTAGCATCAACTCCGGTCGAGCCAGAAACAGATAAAGTGTTTAAGACAGATTATGCTCAAGCAATGCGGAACAATTTAAGAGCTGTACACGGCAGAGCTAGAGAAAACTTACAACAAGCAGCGAAGAGACAGAAAAGGAACTATGACAGAGGTATCATAACACAACCTATTCAAGTAGAGTCATTTGTATGGCTACATCAGGAAGTAAGGAAGAAAGGACGATGTCCAAAGCTCCAATTCAAGTGGGATGGACCCTACTTAGTTACAACTAAGTTATCTGATGTTGTATACAGAATACAGAAATCGCCACAGTCGAAGCCCAAAGTTGTTCACTTTGACAGACTCAAGCCATACGAAGGTGAACAATTAAGAAACTGGTTGAAAAATTTAAAAAAATGTGAATTTCAGGCTCCGACGCTCAGATATATTCAGCTCCGGAAATCCGGCGCACAGTTACTCTAAGCTATTATGGAGTCAGATGCTCCGACACTCAAATATATTCAGCTCCGGAAATCCGGCGCACAGTTACTCCAAGATATTAATGACTCATATGCTCCGGTGCTCAAATTATTTCAGGCTCCGGAAATCCGGAGCATAACTCAGTGGCTCCGAGATATGATAGGAAATCCCTATTCTGATAGAGGGCGTGCATCAAGAGTGTGACGTCACTCTGTAGTAAATATATTAAGACGCCACGCTGTTTTGACCTCAGTTGCTTCTTGGGTGTCAGACGTGCCGTACGATATTTCCAGTCCACAAGTAAAACACAGATGGTTCGCACAAAACATACAGCCCGAGTAAATCCTGAATACAGGCCACAGGGAACGCTGGCGACGTATTCACCCCGGCGAGAGGCGATGGAACCTAACCAAATACAATGCCCACAATGTGACCGGAGGTTCGCCCATAGACGCAACCTCTTGCGGCATCAGCGCAATTTCCATGGGCCGGTAACGTACAGATATGCTTGCCCATTCAGCCCGGCACGGTTGTTCTCGAGACGCTCGGATCTGAGAGTCCATTATACAGCCCAGCATCCGGAGGCGGATGTAGAAGAAGTAGAAGAGCTTGAGATGGCGGAAATATCAGGAACTCCCGCAGTAACTATTTCTTCAGCATCTCTTCAAGCCCAGTCAGCACAATCTGAGGGTACGAGTGAAATGGGGACGTCACCAAAGAAGAGAGCGCGTAAGTCCAAGACTCCGGCACCATGTACTACTACTAGTACTACAGCTACTACTACTACGGAGCAGCCAAGGGGGTACCGGGAGCCCCCGGAGCATCAGGACTTCTCCCAATGAGTCATCTTGCAGATGTTGGAGGGCGCAGGGGAAAACTGGTGCGAATTACAGAGACTATCACCAGAGAGTATACTTTTGAGTAAAACTTTGAACTGAAACCATGAGCTCCCAAAATTATGTATTACAGTAATTCATGTCATAATTGAGTGCCGCTGATATATTTAAATTGTTCATTTCCATTTTGTGCATTCCATTCATCTCATTTATCATCCGTCCACATATCACTACATACATTTATTCATCCCCATCTACACCTTTCTAATCATAACAGTATGTAATTTTACAATGTTCTAATTATTCTTGATCGATCATTGAAATAATTGAAAGTGGTACATTTCGGAGTCAGTTACATAGCATCGTTATAATGTATGCGTACCAAAAATATTTTAGCATGTTTAAAACAGGGTAAAGATGTATATAGCATATGTTATGATAACATATTACTGCATGACTTATTATGATTGTATAGACGTTACAATCTACAGTGTTCTTTATGTTGTAATATTTTGTAAAGTACTTATAGGAGCATGGCCATGCAGTTTGTTAAAACAACTAATCAGGTTAATTTTGTATAATTTTATGATTGCTTTTAAATGATAATAGCATACATTGTTTGCTCCGGATGGGGATTCGTCGGGTCGGAGGGGGAGTCTACCGGTGAGTGGTATGTGCACTAGCGAGGATCGTTAGCCTGTCATAGATGATCGATCTATGATGACTCCTCCTGTGCTCTTGCTTTTCACTGGCCGGCTCTTTTTTTGATGTGATGGCTCCGTGAAGGAGTAAATGGTTACTCCTATTATTTGTGTGTGCACTAAAATACACATGTAATCGTGGCAGTAAAACATTTTTATGATCATTGGTATTAGTACCGGAGCAATTATACAGTTCCTTTAAAGCGACTCCGGATTTGTAACTATAATGTCATACAGGTTACCAGCATATAATAATACATGCTGTGAAGTTATGTAGAACTGCTTTGTTTAACAATTCAATATCACAAAGCATGACAACAAGTAAGTTTAAAATTGATGATAATATGTTTTGGATATGCCAAATTACTTGTTGGATATATTTTGGGAAATTCAGTTAATTCTCCCACATATTTTTATATGTTATAAAGTGTTGAAGAGTATCTTTTAATATAAAGATGATAGTTTTAAAGGAAAACATCATTTACTCCGGATTTCGGACCCGGCGGAGCACCGATTGAATCCGGGAGCAATATGTATGAGCACCGGTGAGGGTAATGCACGATCATGGTTGATCGTTCCATGTTCGTATCCTCCCGCATGCTTTTGCATGTCGTTGTCTGGTTCTTTTGGTGGTCCTCGCTCCGAGTAGGCGTAAGTGATCAATCCTTCCCGAGTCGAAACGATTCAGTTGCGTGTGATTTGATCAGCTCTGAAATACAATCACCGCCCATTTTCCGCCCAGGCCCGACTATGTACGATCCGGGACGTATCGGTTTGGGGAGGGGAGTGTGTGGCGGAAATGGATGTCGACGATAGAGGGCCTCCTTCAGTCACGTGGTTTCATTGGCTATATAAGCGGAGTGCAATAGCACTCTGGGCCAGTCTGTCTGTAGCCGTGAGTATGGTTGGTCGATGACTGGTCAATTAGCTCTCCCTATCTTCTAAGCATCCAAGCCGCCGCTCTCCGCTCCTGAATCCACTCCGATCTTGGATCAGCCCGAAGCCCAATAAAGGTGTTGAGCCAATTGATCTCATATCTGTGAGTGTGAGAGTGTTTCCTTTGCCAGTGTCAGGTACGATATGTTTCGTACACCTACTACATCATAGGCCTTACTTCGCTACCATATATACCGAAGGCCGGTTCCGCTACAATATTTTGCTTTTCAAAATGGACTGATAAAATTTAAATAAATTTATGAAAAGGACAAAGTCAACCTACACATGTATTTACGACGAAATTGTGACAAGTCAACCAACATTCTTGAAGTCCTACTTCTCAGCCGTGTTCTAGGATTATGTTTTCAACCTACATTGAATATTTGACTGGATATTCATACATTATATTGGTGCATAAAATTATTAAAGACTTTAATTTCCGAACGGGTTGATGACACCATATGATTGAATCGCAATATAGGTTTGGATCTACAAACCAGGAAAAAAAGGTTGGCACACTTTGCCCGTCTTTTGGTATATCTCTTCCCCCGCTCCCCCAATTCAATGTTGGACCAAGCCATGTTGTCAACAGGTCCGTGAGACCTTCCAACATTGAAGGATGGGGAGTGGGGAAGGGTGAGATATAGGGGGGAGGCTGTACTTCACTTATATTGCATGCATGTTTCACTAGCCTCTCCAATTTTGATAGGGCACGCATTTCCATTGTTTAGTGCAAGTGTGCCAACTATTTTTTTCCTGGATTGTAGATCCTATTTGGGATATCAGATTGCTGCCCATGGAGGGCGGTGCGACGTCATAACATCATTCTATGTCGTCATTTAGGCAATCATGCGACGTAATCGCGTAATCCCTATTGCAGAAATCATTATATAAATATTATTTACCGGTACAGTTTAATCCATCTCCACTGAATCCTAAAATACAGGTGCATTCGAAACTATTTAGGTTGTTGCTACAAACTGCGTTATGGTCACATGGACTGGACAGGCACTCATCATCGTCTGGAAAAGGGTAAGAACCAATATTAACCGATTAGTATAATGTTAGAGAACACTTACGGGTAGTGGCTACGAATAATCTTTTTGTAAGTCCGACCTTGACATAGATCGCAGTTGGGATTGATTGCCAATATTCATTGATATCGGAAGAGTACGTGTAACAAGGCAAGAAAAAAACTGGACACATGTTGTCGACGAAGCAGCGACCAGTCATCCAAATAATGTTTTACGGTTGAAATTTCGATCTATGTGAATCTATTTTTCGTAATATTCACCGGTACAGCTTAATCCATCCCCACTGAATCCTGCATTACAGGTACAATCGACACTGCCAGGTGTGTTGCTACAAGTTGCGTTAGGGTCACACGGACTAGAGAGACACTCATCATTATCTAGAAAGATATAAGAACCAATGTTAAACACATTGTAAGACATAAAGAACACTCACGGGGTAATGTACTAACATTAAAGGTTTTCTAAAAACGAAAACATTTTTTCCCGACATATTCGGCCCAAATGTGATAAAATGATCTAACTCAAAGATAGACTTTCTACCAAATTAAAGCTGTGCTGAAAATTGTTGAAAAGCTTTAGTGTCCTTTTTTCTCTCTAAGAGTTCAGCTAATAAACATGTATCTTACTTAAGTTACTGGTTTTCAATAATTTAGAGCAGAATATTTTGCAGGCTTTGAGATCATTTTACCAAATTAGGGCCGCATTACATAAAGCAAAATATACTCTCTTAAATTTTAAAATATGCTTTCAAGGATGAATCAAGAGTCGAAGTTAGCATTGAATGTCGGAAAGGTAAATATACCATGAAAAGGACACACTTGCACACGTGTTGCCGACCATGCAGTGCCAAGTAATCTAAAATGTATGAAAGTCATCTTTTTAGTCGTATTTTACGGTTCTGTTTGCAATTTACCTGTACAGCTTAATCCATCCCCATTGAATCCTGCATTGCATGTACAGCCGAAACTACCAGGTGTATTGGTACAAGCTGCATTAGAGTCACACGGACTAGTCAGGCACTCATCAACGTCTAGAAAGAGAATAAGAACCAATATCAACAGGTTTTTATGAAGTATAGAACACTCTGGGTAGTGTCATGAAAGGTCTTCTTAAAGCAAGGACGTCTTTTGCAAGTCCCAGCTTTACGTGGCTCCGGGAGCGAATGGAATCAGCCGGGGGAATCAGCTTAAATTTTTAAGGGTGTATCAAGCTTGTGCATATATGCAATAAAGTATACAGTACATCTTTAATTTAGAATTGAAACAAATCTTCAAGGATGAGTCAAGAGTCGCAGTTGGCACTGAATGCCAAAATTCTTTAATATCGGAAAAGTAAATGTAACATGAAAAGAGCAAAATGGACACATGATGAAGAATCAGCGACAAGGCATACAAATATGTTTTACAGTTACAAATTTCAGTTTATATGAATCTATTTTCATCATATTCACCGACACAGCTTAATCCATCCCCACTGAATCCTGAATTACAGGTGCAATCGAAACTGTCAATGTTGTTGCTACAAACTCCGTTATGGTCACATGGACTAGAGAGACACTCATCGTCGTCTAGAAATGGTAAGAACAAATATTAACCGCTTAGTAAAGCGTAGAGAACACTCACGTGTAAATTTTTAAGTGTTTTCTTATAAAACGAATAATCTTTTTGGTAAGTCCGACCTTGAAACTCTGAGGACTGAAGGAGTATGCACTATCGAATATATTTATAGAGGATGTCAACTTGTCAATGAAGTAAATTATACTGGAGATGAACCAACAGTCACATTTGGCACTGAATGCCAATATTGATTAATATCGGGAAAGTACTTGTAACATGAAACAAACAAGAAAGGACACATGGCGACGAAGCAGCGACAAGTCATAGAAATATAGTTTACGTTAAAAATCCAATCTATATGAATCTATTTTCAACATATTCACCGGCACAGAGAAATCCATCTCCATTGAATCCTGCATTACAGGTACACTCGAAACTGCCGGGTGTGTTGCTACAAGTTGCGTTAGGGTCACATGGACTAGAGAGACACTCATCATCGTCTAGAAAGAGATAAGAACCAATGTTAAACACATTTGTATAACATAGAGAACACTTACGGGCTAATACAATTAAAGGTTTTCTTAAAAAGAAGATATTTTTGCAAGTCCGACCCAGTGCATGAAGCAAAATATACTCTCTGTGAAGATTAATATACCAGGAAAATGACACACTTGCACACGTGTTGCCGACCAAGCAGTGACAAGTCATCTCAAGTTTGTGAAGTTCATCTTCTTAGTCGTGTTTAGCGGTTCTGTTTGCAATTTACAAATATTATTTTCATAAACTTAACCGGTACAGCTTAATCCATCCCCATTAAATCCTGCATTACATGTACAGTCCCCAGGGGCACTCAACTTTAGAAGTGACGGGTATGTGCCTACCGGCGTCACGATGTAGGGCCTATCGGGTACAAAGCGTTATTCTAAAAAAGGGGGTCAATGGGTACAAACAAAAGGGGGTCATTGAGTATAAGATTTTAAAAAAAGGGTAATTGAGTAGAAAATTGTGAAAAAATTGAGCAAAATTTTGAAACTTTCAGCATTATTTTTTGGCATTTTGATGATGCTCTTCCAGAAAATCTAGAAAAAAGGGGGTCATTGGGTAGCCGCAACTGAAAAAGGGGTTGTCATCGGGTATTATCGAATTCAAAAGAGGCGGCCTATTGACAGGCACATACCGTCACTTCCAAAGTTGAGTGCCCCCCCGGGGGTACAGCCGAAACTACCAACTACCAGGTGTGTTGCTACAAATAGAATATTAAACAACCGATATCAACAGATTTTTGTGAAGTATAGAACACTCTGGGCAGTGTGATGAAGGGTTTTCTTAAAGCAAGTACTCCTTTTGCAAATCCACGTTTTACGCAACTCCGGGAGCGAATTGAATCAACTGACAATTTTAAAGGGTATCAAGCTTGTGCATAGGCAATAAAGTATACAGTACACTCTTTAAATTAGAATTGAAACATATCTTCAAGGATGAACCAAGAGTCGCAGTTGGCACTGAATGCCAAAATTGATTAATATCGGAAAAGTAAATGTAACATGAAAAGAGCAAAAATGGACACATGACGACGAAGCAGTGACAATTCATACAAATATGTTTTACGGTTACAAATTTCAATCTATATGAATCTATTTTCATCATATTCACCGACACAGCTTAATCCATCCCCACTGAATCCTGCATTACAGTTACACTCGAAACTACCAGGTGTGTTGCTACAAGTTGCATTAGGGTCACACAGACTAGAGAGACACTCATCATCGTCTAGAAAGAGATAAGAACCAATATTAAACATGTTTGTATAACATAGAGAACACTTACGGGCTAATATATTGAAATTAAAGGTTTTCTTAAAAAGAAGATTTTTTTGCAAGAATTTGATATCGGAAAGGTAAATATACCATGAAAAGGAGACACTTGCACACGTGTTGACGACGAAGCAGTGACAAGTCATTTAAAGTTCTTGAAGTGCAACTTCTTGATCGTGTTTTATTGATACATTTGCAATCTTCATAATGCTTCATAATATTATGTCTACAAAATTTACCGGTACAGTTTAATCCATCCCCATCGAATCCTGCATTACAGATACAATCGAAACTACCAGGTATGTTGCTACATGTTGCGTTAGAGTCACAGGGACCAGTAAAGCACTCATCAACGTCTAAAAAAAAAAAAAAAACCAATATCAATTAATTTGTATTAAGTAGAGAACACTCTGGGCAGTGTCACGAAGAGTTTTCTTAAAACAAGGTCTCCTAAACACTGTGCAAGTGTCTTTGACGCTGTTGTCTTCTCGTATTTTGATAAACAGACGTCTTATACTTCTTGTCCAGTTAGTCAAGAAGCTTAGTCAAGGAGTTTTTAAAAACGCAATATCTGTACACAATGCTAATCTTCCTGTTCCGTTTGTACCTAGTTTGGCAAATATCTGTTATGAAAAAGATTATTTCTCAATATTATTGCGTAATAATGGGCGTTACAATTAATTTTCTATTGTGGTCTAGTATCTAAAATGCCATTAAAACATTTCATTGTTTGACTTTAATAAAACAATATCTTAACAGAAGACCAGTAACTACACATCTTTGGAAGCTACCCAATATTGGGCATTCCAGTTGAAATACATACACCCCTTTTGGAAGGCATGACCTTAATCAAATGGGAACACCTGAATCTATGACTCCATTTCAAATCAATACCCTATGTGTGAGAGATTATTGTCATGTCTTTCACAAGGGTGTGTGAATTTCAACTGGAATAGGCTTTGTTATACTAAATTCATACAGCCTGTTGTTGTCCTATATAGATCAGTGTAGGAGTAGAACTATCTATGTTGTTTATCAGAAATCACGCATAATCCATATACCACACCCTGAATAAATCATTACAATAATTTAAAGTATGACCGAAAGAAGAGTTTATTTCTTGTATTCTGAAACTTGATACAATTTAAAGTCAATAACGCTTTAAGGGGTTTAACACCCCTGGGCCAATTTGTGCCTATTTTTGCATTTTTCTCAAAAATTATAGCGCATTGGTGACAAGTAAGATATGTATATTATAGGAGCAAGGATTACAACTACTGCACTGAAAATTCAGCAACTCAAGGCAAGTAGTTATTGATTTATTGATCAAATATTGGTTTTCCCTCATTTTTGACTGTAACTCCAGAACTGTTGTCTGTGTTGAAATAAACTTTCCAGTGCAGTAGTTGTAGTCCTTGCCCCTATAATATACATATCTTATTTGTCACCAATGCGCTATAATTTGTGAGAAAAATGCAAAAATAGGCACACAATTTGGCAGGGGTGTAGTACCCCTTAATATACCCAGCTATGTGTACCCTATGCGCCGTCTGCGTAGGGTACCCAATAAGCCAGATATTTCTCCCATCACATTATTGCGCAGTAATTGCAGTCTGCAATTCCAGCATTGCGTTTCATCTATTCATGGTGATATACCTATTAGTCTTTTTTTTTAGTCTTTTTAATCAATGTATCAATTAAGGATCGGGTGAACAAAAGATGTGATAGGAATAAGCAGAAACCATTCATAACATTTCTGGCTACTTAAAAGTTTTCACATTGTTTCTATTCTAGGAATGACTTTCAAGGTGCGAAAATTTGGTGCGTCCGTCGAAGAAATCCAGGTATTCCGATTATCACTGCTAGAGTGAGTCGCCGAGACAATTTGTATTGATCACACCACAAATATTGGAACTAAAACAAATTTGTTTCGAAAACTTAAAGCACTCATACTAGAATATTTCCATAGAAATTTACCATTTCCAAAAGGTAGCTTGGTTTGCGTATGTTACATTTAACTGAAATAATTTAGCATGGCGATATGACACCAAATATACTTACCTGTGCATGTTACTCCATCTCCACTGTAACCGGTATTACATGCACATGTGAAGGAACCAACGGTATTGGTGCAAGAAGCATTTGTGTCACAGTTATCAGTATCCAGAGTACATTCATCCAATTCTTAGTCATATATTATTTGGTAAGATCAAAAGAAAAGTTTAAATATTTCTTGTAACAAATTGGCTTTGCTCAACAACATAATTTATTGATCATTTTGATTGATCACAGCACAAATATTGGTACTGAAACTAATTTGTTTGAAAAATTAAAACAATATAGCAGAACGGTTTGATCGGATTGCACCATTTCCAACGGGTAGATGGACTCGGGTAAAATAAATGTGACTTAGGGGCTGTGTAATAATTATGAGCCCCCGGGCGGGGTAAAATTTGCAAACGGCTCGCCAAAAATCGCTTGCCCCCCCTCGGACCGCCAAAAATTCTCCCCCCCCTTGGACCACCAAAATTCTTCTTTGCCCCTCCCCCAACATGCTAAATTTTTGGGATCCCAATTTGCAAACCTTAAATGGTCTAGCTGTATGTTGCGAGCGGAGCGAGCAGTAAAATTTGCATATTCAAGCATTTCCGTACGTAACTGTTTTCCTAAGCCTTTTTAGAGCGTTTTATTAAAAAGGCGCCCCATGAATATGTGCCAAAAATCGCTTGCCCCCTCCCCCTCTCGGCTTGAAAAAAAATGCTTGCCCCCCCCCCTTTCGGGTCGCCAAAAAATTTCTTTTTACCCTCCCCCAGGGCTCATAATTATTGAACAGCCCCTTATTATTTGAAATATACAAAATAGACTAACCTGTGCATGTTACTCCATCTCCACTGTAACCGGCATTACATGTACATATGAAGGAACCATTGGTATTGGTGCAAGAAGCATTTGTGTCACAGTTATCAGTACTCAAAGTACAATCATTGATATCTACACAAAAATATATAAAATATATAAAATCAGATTATTCTTTTTCAAAATTGATGAGAAATTTGCATCGATTTATTCGGTTCAAATGAAGTATAAATCAATGAATGTAATAAAATCTTTTTACAGAACACCATATTTTGAGTACGTACATCTGACTTCGATGAAGAATGAACACTCTGCCTCTAATCCAACACTATCAACTACGTGATATGTTATACGCTGTTGTACAGTCCCTGTCAGAAACAAGGTGTCTCTAGGAGGAATGACAGTAACCTGAATAAAAAGGCATATTAATCAGTGTTATTATAATTCTGAATGATATACAAGATCAAAATATCACATCTGGAATAACAGATAGTAGTACAATTCTAGTTTACCCTGTGCACCATGTGTTTTAGTGTTAGGGTTAGGGTTGGGGTTGGGGTTGGGGTTAGGGTATACCAGAATTATTCCGATTTTATACCTGAAATCTGTCACTGTTATCGCTTATAGTCGGCTCTGGGTAATCCACCACTATATAACCGTCTACTTCAGAAGTATACTCTGTATAGTTAACGCAGTTCGTAATGGCGGGTTCTTCGTCATCAACTGTAACGGTAGCAGAAAATATTTAGGAATGAGAAGAATTAGATTGAGATATCATGTGAATCAATGACACAAGTATGCCGCTTATTTTTTGGTTTGATATTTATATGTCTATCAAGATAATTTCTTTAGCCACTAGATAAGCGAAGTGAAGATATGGCCAATTATGTAACCTAGTCATAAAACCACTTGGGCCAGTTTTGTCCGAGTATAACAAATAAATAGAGTTGAACCAGGTGCTCTTCTAGGATCTGTGTTTGAACAATGGGGTATTCAAAGTGGTAAAAATAATTACATAATAGAATATCTCCTTGAGATTTTGAAAGTCACAACTAAGCACTAACATAACAACCTCGTTTACTAGGAATCGTGGCTGCAGCTCAACAACTTCAACCCCAATTCACGTTGGAAGAGCGTATTTTTATGGTTGTGACATTCGGTAGCACATGGAGTCAAGCTGAAACCATAAGATGGTTTATAGTCTTCCATCAAGGCATACAAATACGTATAACTATGAGAACTTTTGAACCCAAGCTAGTAAAGAAACCAACTAAACGTCTTCTTTTAGCCAAGATATCACTGACTGTATTGCATATAACATTTGTGCCATAACTCTTTTAGTTTTTTCCTGAGAAGTCAAAATGCATAAATAAATTTTATTGCTACACCCTGTACAACGTATTCTTATATTCTTGCTTAATTGACTTAGTGATCATGCATACAGAGAGTAGATATGTGAGTGGACACTACGAATGAGCCGTAAACTCGGTAAGTGTGAAGGTAGTATTCATAGCTATCTCAATTCAGTGCGACAAGTATCTCATCAAACACTGTTTAAATCAATCAATAATACTATTGCTGAAGAGGATAATAAGCATCTACCTATTTCTATAGAATAGTTCTTGTCTTTCTTTGCTTTGGCTTAATCCTGTTCAAGTGGAACAGGATTAACAAAGCATCGCATTTTGTCTTGGTATGTATAATTAACAATGAGAGGACATTCCTGAACCTCGTTGACTTGGGGATGATTTGAAATGACCGCCAATTATGACTTTTTGATATTTATTACCAGAAAAGTGGGAAAAGAGACACACGTAGAACCGATAAAAGGTACAATTTTATTGAAGGAACAGAGTTAAACAAACCATAACCCCACTTCTGGATATCGTTTGAAGTCAAATCATATACCATTTTAAAGCTTATGATATATATTTTCTAAACACGAAATAAAACAAAATTGACCGGGCCGACTTTACGGCTGATTCGTGGTGTCCAGTCACATATGAGAGTGCACTATATTCACGTGGTTTCTTTTCCAACGCAAAAATATCACAAGTTTTGGTGGTTTGCGAGCACTATCGACTGATTACATAACTTATTTATAGGTTTTTCTATGCAATCGCCTCGATCCATTAGCAGCGATTAGTGCATATTGAAAGTACTTGCAATAGTAGCCTGATGAGTTCAATGAACTACGCCCTGAAACCGACGGAGTTTTACCTCTCTATACATTTAACAAACAAAATAGAAGAAGGCCAACCCATATGACCTTCTGTAGTGACATATGTGGCCGTACACTACGAATTAGCCGTAAAGTCAATTTTGTTTTATTTCGTGTTTAGAAAATATGCATCATAAGCTTTAAATGGTATATCATTTGATTTCAAACGATATCCAGAAGAAGGGTTATGGTTTGTTGAACTCTGCTCCTTCAACAAAATGGTACTTTTTTCGGGGTTATGGTTTGTTTAACTCTGTTCCTTCAATAAAATTGTACCTTTTATCGGTTCTACATGTGTCTCTTTCTCCACATTGCTGGTAATAAATATCAAACAGTCATAATTGGCGGTTATTTCAAATCATCCCCTGTAAACGAGGCTCAGGAATGTCCTCTCATTGTTAATTGTTGGTTATACATACCTAGACAAAATACAATGCATTGTAACCCACCACTTGAACAGGATTTAGCCAAAGCAAACAAAGACTAGAGCTATTTAAGGATTCTATAGAAATAGCTGGAAGTTTATTATTCTCTTCAGCAATCGGATTATTGATTGGTTTAAACGGTGTAAATGAGATACATGTCGAACCAAATTGAGGTTACCTATGAATACGACCTTCAATTTGCCGACTTTACGGCTCATTCGTAGTGTACGGCCACATATTATATGAGTTTAATATCGTAAAGATAAGTATTCGTTTGTGCATATAAATTGCACATTGAAGATACATTGAAAATATTAGTCATTAGTCATTATAGTTTAAACAAGAAGTGGGATTTTGACATATGTTATATACATGGAATAAAACGACTAATAAATTCTTCCATCATAGCGTCAGGTCAATGGTTCATTATATCCCGTATGTTTCTCTGAATTCATTAATATTTGAGACCAATTTTGCTACTCATTTATATGTACACATGCGGATCTGTTTTCTTTTCTGCACAGGGACTGACGGGGTGGTACTAATTTAATACTTTTAAAAGGTATTTTTAGTACAATGGCTCTCCATACACAAATTAACAAACACAATCGAGGGATAATCCATCCATGCAAATGAGTAAGTGTCACCCCTGTGATGCATACTTTACCGGGATACTTTAATGGTCTGGTTATTAAAGTTTTAATTATTCAATTTTCGAGACAAATGTTGGTAATTATTGAAGGAAACGATTATTTAAGGTGTAAAACGAAAAAAGAAACATTTTTAAACACGAGCTGCCAAACCTCACCTTTCATTTCTAAAGTACTAATACACGTTGCTGTATTCCCAGACGCATCGTATGCCGTATACGCGATAGTTTGATTAAACTCAACGGATATAAGGGTGTCTTCTGATGAATTACTTGTTACCTGTATAATAATAATAATAATAATAATAATAATAATAATAATAATAATAATAATAATAATAATAATAATAATAATAATAATAATAATAATAATAATAATAATAATAATAATAATAATAATAATAATAATAATAATAATAATAATAATAATAATAATAATAATAATAATAATAATAATAATAATAATAATAATAATAATAATAATAATAATAATAATAATAACATAAAAAATTCTTTTTAATGTTTATGCATCCAAAAAAAACCCGTCTGAAAACAACCTGTTGAACGATTACTTTTTGGAACGTTGTACTAAAAGTAATTCACAAAGCACAAACAACTACGGTACATTTGACAAAAACACTCCGCATATGAAATTATATGAAAAACTATTTGCATTACGTGATTCAAAATCAATTTTGACCACATTGATTTATAGGTTAATGAACGCGTATTACTTATTGCTCGAGAAATTAGACAAAATAATGCACTTGTGCTGATGTTGATGGCCGGTATTCACAAAAGAAGACTAACTTTAGTCCTGGATTATCGCTAGTCCGGGACTAGTTAGTCCTGGTCTAAGGATGATCCACGGACCAGGACTAATTGGTATTCACAAAAGCTGGACTAACAAGTCCAGGCCTAACTCGCGATCTGAAAGTTAATCCGCGGACTAACTTTTCAGATTGCGCGTTAGGCCTGGACTAACGCGAGATCTAAAGGTCAATCCACGGACTAATTGAACTGCACATGCGCAACAGCGTCGTCAGAGGCCGCACATCATCGATCGCGTTTTTTTTTTTATGGTAGCTCGATAAGGATGTAACAAGAAATCAATCTTGAAACACCCTGTTTACTGTTATACATTAATACATATAAGTATTATTTTTATGTATGTGTTTATATTTATTTATGTGTTTTCTTTCTTTATAGGCTATTTAAAACATTTTTAAAGTAGGCCAACGGGATTTTGAAAGAACGGCTGCCAAAACAAATAGTTACATTAAACAAGTAAAGGTAGGCCCTGCGTTTATACAGTAGGCCTATTTAGTAGCATGGATAGTAATAGTAGGCTTTGTATAGCGTATATAGGCCCCCTATATAGCGTATATAAAAGTGAAGGGCGGAGGGGCAGTAACAGAGGAGTTATTGCCAGAAAGAGCGGATCCAGGTTTGACAAATTTTACCTGCTCGTGCTTCGCTCACCCCAATTTTCACGGCAAATTCGACTATAGGGCCTACTGGCAATTCTGAGATGAGCTCGAGGGATATGATCGATCGGAGTTGTAAAATTTTGCAACAGTTTTATCAAAATTGCCTGGTCAAAGTGAAAACATTCACCTTTTTGAATATTTTGTGAACATTTCAGAGCAAAAACACCTTTTTAAATCGATTTCGCGAAACCCTCGAATGCTTTTTTGGACAGGAACACGTAGGGCCTACAACTAGTCCCGAAACCGAGTTAAAATAAGCATTTCGAGCAATATTGCGTGCATGATAAATAATTGGATATACATTATGCACATTTATTTTACTTGATTTAGACGAAGAACACCTTTTTGCACCATTCTGAGAATTTGTTTTGAAAAATGAAACTTTTTTGTGCGTCCCAGAAATCATCCCATATTTTACAAAATTTCCGACGAGCATTAATAACGGCAGATAATCATACACGGGAGTACAGGGACCGTGGGAACTGGATTCGCTCCTGGTTATTGCCCGTAATGTAATAGTCTACTGCAGGCAGTGCCGCCGACAAGGAGGGTTGGGGGGGGGGGGTGTTACCCCCGGGCCCGGGGTCCTAGGGGGCCCCGTAAAAAATAAAGAAAGCATACCTTAATGGGTCCATAAAAGCAAATAAAAGATACCTCAGGGGGCCGTAAAAAGGGCCCGTGCGATCATTTTATCCCCGGACCCGTACCGGTAATGGCTCTCGGCGGCACTGACTGCAGGAAGAAAAGGGCCTTCTCGTGGTTTGAAGATCCCAAGGGGAGCGTATATTGCAGTCAAGCGGCTCTTGGCCCTTACCCCATCTCCCCTCCACCTGCTCATCAAATTTTCAATAGACATACAAGTGGAATGTCTACATTTAACCGGGACATTTAAAAAACTATTATTTTCTGGTTGTGCAATAATTATGAGCTCTGGGGGAGGGTAACATGGGGGGGTGATATTTTGGTCAGCTGAAAGGGGGCACAAGCTATTTTTGGCAAGACATAAGGGGAAGAGGAAAGCGAGTTTTGCCACACATTCATGGGGCACCTTTTTTTAATAAAACGCTGATAAAACGCTGTAAAAAGTCTTAGGAAAACAGTACGAAAACGCTTAAATATGCCAATTCCAAATATTTGGCATATGCATTGGGGGGATTTTGGCAGAGCGCGGGGCGGTTATTTCTTGATCTGCCATTTGGAAATCCCCGGCTCAGAATTATTGCATAGCCCGGCTAAGGACAAAATTCAAAGTAGGCCCTAACCATCATCATGAAAACTTATTGCCAGCCCTGCCTTAATTAAATAATAAGATGTGTAACAAAATACCATTGCATATAAACATGATAAACAACGGCTTAGAACCAGAACTGCGTATGTCCAAAATAGATGTTTTGTTTTGCAATGATGAGTTCAAAAACTTTCTGATAAATAGAATTTCAGCAAAAAAAAGTTGTTTTGAAATATAGGGACAGAACACTTCTGTCAATTTTGTCATACGTCAAATAACGACTTCTGGTTAGTCCCCTCGGTAATATTCATAAAGGTGAAATATATTAAATTAATATTATGTTACCCAACTTACCAAAATTCAAATGACCATAAACACACACCCACACATAAGTTATTATGGTTTTCATTTTTTTCTCTTAATTTTTTATTATTATTTTTTCTCTGTTTTTAACATGTTTACCAGGAACATCAATATCTTAAATTTTACAGGAATGTCTCTAAGTATCGATTTTGCTGATGATAATATTAGTATCAATATATAAGGTCACTGTGGGGCCAAAACTTAAAAATAGTCCCATCATGTTGTTATGTATCTCAAATTGTTCCACTCATCACAGGGAATAAAAAAGTCAATGGTCATATTCTTCTTAGTTCAGGAGTTATAAGGTCAAATTACTCCCTTGGGGATCGTTCACAAACACTTGTAAGGGGGGGCTGATGCAAAAGGGGGGCCCTGAAATTTTGGACCCTCCTAAGGGGGGGCCCTGAAAAAATGACCACAAATTTTCCTGGAAAAATTGAGGTTATATGCTTTTCTATGGGGTTGACCCATAATTTTCATGTCAAAAAGGGGGCCCTGAAATTTTCGAGGTCTGTAAAGGGGGGGGCCCAAAAAATTTTTGTTTTTTTTTTTTTTTGCATCAGGCCCCCCCCTTACAAGTGTTTGTGAACGGTAACGGTCCCTTATTATACGAAATCTCAAACATATACTTAATTCACAATTTTGGTACAAATTTTCATAGTCATGTCCCCGTTCAGAGTTTATGCAGTTATACATTTCTCAAACGAATTGTTTTCCTATACTATTTTGTTTGCCCAGAGGAGTATTTTGAGACAAGTTGTGATTAAATCGGTGCACTTTGAAAATTTGGCGACTGTGCATGTGATATTTGACCTTTGACCTATTTTACTCTATAACTCCTGAACTAACCATTAGTTCAGAATGACAGTTGCCTTTTTTTTTATTCCAAGCAATGAGAGGAACAAACAATTTGAGGGATGGATTGCAACATGATATAACAAATTTGAATTTTGGCCCCATGACCCTTCATGGGAAGCACAGGGGGCATAAAAAATGGAGAACCAATTCTAGTCTTATCAGTTGAGGCATAAGGATGCAAAAAAACATTGGTTCCACTAATCATAATGTAGCAAAACTAGATCCCAAATATTTATTACCCAATAGCGCCCTGTACTACCATGGCGAAAACAGACAAAATGTTCACTGAGTAACTACACTGCATTTTGGGCAGCTAAAGAATAATAAACAAATGTCAACAAGAAAAGAGGTTACGGTTATCTGCTTTGGCTTAATAAATAACAATATCAATAATAACAACTTCAAACTTTAAACTGCCACCATAGAAAGTTGCATTAAAATATACAAATTCAAATTGTATTAATAATTAAATAACAAACATTTTTCACGCACTTGAAATGAAGAGGCATGATTATGCTGATTTACTGGAATGGTCCAGAAAAATGTTCACTGCAACTTTGCAATCTATATCAAATTTAGTGGTTCTTTAACATTTTATGTATCATTTGCATGTACATTGATTTCCTTTAAAAACATTCACAGAAGAGATCTTGCACAAACATCTTTAGTCATCCAACTGGAGGTGTCAAATATTACTACTCATCATGCTTGAAGATACCTGTAACAGGAAAGAAAGAAATAGAGTAGTTAAAAACTCATAATATTGGGGCTCTTTCTAAACAGGACAAATTTCAGGCCCAAAATTTCACTGACATTATGATAAATATATGAGTTTTCTTCTGGTACCAAATCTCTATTTTGATAGGATAAAGTGGGAGGGGAAATGAGGCTGTCAATCTGGCTATGTACACCCCTTTAAATAAACTGAGTCATCACTTGGGATTTTGAGAATAAACCTGAAGTTGGAGTCATTTGGGATTTAAAACTTGAGTCAAGTGACAAATCCCAAAATGATGAGCCGAGTCCGAGTTGAGTCGTTAAGTCTCGGGAAATTACAACATGTTACAATGTGATTGTAGGTTTCAATTCATGTAAATTTCCAGTTTTCTCAAAACTTACTATGAAATTGAAAGAATTTACATCTCATTAAAATATCAAAATTTTATGGATTTTATGGTTCTTACAAGTAACATTGATATTAAACATGTTAAAAGAAACTCACCATTTATAGATTTATGCTAAGGCTGTAATTTCTTGCTTTCTGTTCAACCAATGTCTCACGGCACATCTGAAACAACTGAAAACAAAATAGCAACATTTTAGAAATAGGTATCATCTTCAAACATTTTGAACACAAAATTAACATTTTTCCTGTGATGAAAACCAAGTTTCAAACAGTTTGTCATGAAATTTAACTTGGAATTCAGACATGTTATTATAAAAGTTTATAACCAAATAACCAGTATATCATCATGGTACTACCAAGCTCAATTTTAAATATTGGGCTAAGCCATTGGGCAAAGTCACACACCACCTGTTGAAGATTTAGACATATCTTCCACAGGGGAGTATAATTTCAAATGGAATTAGCACATTAACCAACACTATTTGACACTCACTCTCCTTCTATGGAAGATTCATACTGACTCAAATGGAATTCAAATGGAGCTGCCTAATGTGTTCATTCCATTTGAAAATCTTCCACAGGGCAGTGTGGATTTTAAATGGAATAGCCCAATATTACTGTGGGTGGGGTGTGCATCCTCACAGGTGATGTTGAAAAGGTGACTATGCTGGTATGGGGTGGGCATTTGGAGTGGGGTGTGGCTTAGTGTACAGTGGACTGTGCATGAGTCTATGTTGGTTTCAAATCATGCAAATTTCCAGATTTCTCAAAATTTAAAGAATTGACATCCTTTTATCATGTTTCCATTGTTCTTACATTGTATTAAACATGTTAAAAAAGACTCACCATTTATAGATTTAGGTTATGGCTCAGGCCGTAATTTCCAGTTTTCAGTGCAACCAAACCAATGTAGCTTTCAGTACAACCAATGTCTTACACCTCAGAAACAACTGAAAACAAAAAAATAAAATAGATACCATCAAATATTTGAACATTTGTCCTATCATGAAAACTTACTTGGTAGCACTAGCAAGTTTTCTCCTGTTTTTCCATGAAATTGAACTTGTAATTGAGACATTTTGTTATTGTAAGTTGAAATAAACCAAATTACCAGTAATATTGGGCTAAGCCATTTAAAGTCCACACTCCCCCTGTAAAAGATTTTGAAAAATTGAAACTCGCACTCCCTCAGATGCTGAATCTTTATCAGAGGGTGTATGGAATTCAATGGAGCTGCCTAATGCACACATTCTATTTAAAATTCATATTCTCCTTGTCAGTGGCGGCGCTTGTTGTGGGTATGCACTCGAAGTTATTGTGGGTATACACTTGCGTGCGCAAAGTTATTGTGGGTACGCACTCGTGTGCGCAAGTGTACATGCGAGTATGTACAAGCGTGTGTGAGCGTAATTACACACGAACCGCATATTTGGCCATTTTAACCTCAAAAGTGCAAATTTGTGCGCGCTTTGTGCGAATTTATTCCACCAAATATGCTAGATTCACTATACTTCAAGAAATTTGAATATGCCACTACGAAATCCAGCAGAATCTTCAGCGGTCTGAGATTTGGCACTGTTTTAGCATAAACAAGGTTCTGATTGGCCAAATCAATCATTTAATACATCAACACCTCATTCACCGGTCAAGCAAGGTAACAAGTCATGACCGGTAGTCTATCTTGTGCGCAATCTTAATCCCGCTGGATGTTTACACACACGTAGAAGGGCGATTTGTGCATACGCTGGTGACTAAACCGCGTGAATGCATTGATTCGAGTCTGCCACCACTAAATCCAACATGGCATAACCATACACTTGAGATGAAACACAGTATAGTTCTTTTTACGGGAACTTGAGATAATCAGCAAGAGCACTCGGACACTGCTGAAGGCAGCTAGCTGTTTCGCATGTGCATCTGGGAGCTAGGACCACTTTCTGTGCACCCCCACAGGACCAAACCAAACCAACTTTTTTAGGTTCCTGAGATGACCCCAAAACATAATCAGGATGTTCCCAAAAATATAAACTGGCCCCAAGGGGGGTAAAAGGTCATCGAACTTTGCATATAGGGTCAAAATTTCAAATTGTGTTGAAAACCATTCCAATGTATTCCCCTAATCACAAGGATTCAGAAAATGTATAGTTTGACCTATCTAGGACGTATTGTTCATGAGTTATAACCAAAAAGGTCAAAGGTCACATTTTTGCTCTATAGGGGTCGAAAACAACAAAGTGCTCCGATTTTGCCAAAAGAGGTGTCAAATTGTTCGTTTTGGTTAAACAAATCAAATAAGGATAGGATTGTAATATCTTGGATGCTTACGTTACCTAGGTAACACAGCAAAATAGGTCAAGTAGGCCCTACCATTGAGGCTGTGTTACCTAGGTAACGAAACATCCAAGATGGTGCAATCCTATACTTATTTGATTTGTTTCATCAAAACGAACATTTTGATACCTCTTTTGGCAAAATCGGAGCACTTTGATGTTTTCGAAAAAAAAAAAAAAAAAAACGTGACCTTTGACCTTTTTGGGTTTCAACACAATTTGAGCAAGTTTGAAATTTTGACCATATGCAAAGTTCGATGACCTTTTACCCCCCTTGGGGCCAGTTTATATTTTTGGGAACATCCTGATTATGTTTTGGGGTCATCTCAGGAACCTAAAAAAGTTGGTTTGGTTTGGTCCTGTGGGGGGTGCACAGAAAGTGGCCCTAGCTCCCCGAGTAAGCATGTGCGTGTGTACGCCAGCTGCACTTTGAGCAAACACTTAAGATTTGTAGCTGCGCCCAATGAAATGGGCACTTACGTCACTGCCACATTAGGGTGGATAAAGCCTGGGTGATCACTACTGTACCAGCACTGCTTTATATGGCTTTATACCATCAGTTAAAAAATCAACCAGGCGAATGTAACATTCGCGCCGACAACAAGAGCTACCAATCACAGAAGCGTGACGGCATCGCGTAGGCGTGTGCATTGCCATAACGCGCAGCTTATACACGCACACGCGCTCAGAAGTCATTGTTGCGCGTCCGGAGTCATTGTGAGTTATTAATGACCTCGCAATTAGTGCGCGGTCAGGCAATCAATTTCTTTCGATTGGATTACAGGCTTCGCGTATGAATTTCTAGCAGCCAATCACAAGCATGCATGCATGCAGCATGGCCACGATATCGCAGCACAATGCGAAGAAAGTTCAACTTTCATCCCCGACAAAATTTCCACCACATGATGAGAATTTTCACCGTCGAGCATGCAAGCTTGTAAAAACCTGGCTGCTCAGATTTCATAGAACTAGAAGTATCGCAGCATCAGCGATGTCATCGCACCGCACTGCGACATGGATGGAGTCTAAATCAGACTGTACCCTAGTTTGCTATTGCTAGTTAACCTAACCATGTTATGATGTCCTTCTGATCGCCGTGATCCAGTGTTTACCTTTACTTGTTTATACATGTATTATGTAGGCTAGCATTTCAGATACATGTATTATGTAGGCTAGCATTTCAGTATGGCAAATACATCAGGACATATACCTACGTACATGCGTAAGCTTACGTGGCATGAAAATTTAAGGTTGAAAATAGCTCTGGTTACGGCATACCTGGCTACTAATTCACGTCTATGCTTCATTACTTTGCAGACCACAGTCTCCGTTAAATCTTACACGAACGAAAATATACAAAATGCATTTTTAGATGGAAAAATTGGGCATTTTACCCGAGTAATGTGGCGGTAGGTATGTCAAAATTCCAATTAATTACGGGCATTAATAAAGCACTTCCGGGAACTGTTGATGGGCGGGGCGTTACTAATTTACATGTTAATGATGTTTCGTCACAGATGATGTCCTTTAATGTTTTAATTCGTTTTTTAAATAAAAAAAATGAACAAATAATCACAATACTCACCGGAAATTTCAGCCTTTCTTGTAGTTTCGCGGCCCGATTCCCGGTTTGGTGAACGAAACTCGGCCTATAAACTTATTTACGTAGGTTCCAAGGTGACCTTTCATAACATTTACAAAGCTGCTGTAAGTTTTAAAGTTCTGATCACTTTGTTTGCCCCTGACAGTATTTTTATTCAACAAAATGCTTAAAAAAGTGCCCAAAACTGCTATTTCACAGCCACCGGTCACCGCTTAGTCCACAAGTTAAACCTGCCCTCTCAGTGGACTAAATTTGGTGCCGTTTTTGCATCATTTTAGTCCAGGACTAAGCCTAGTCCACTTTTGTGAATACCAAATAACTTTAGTCCTGGACTAAACCTCCGATTTAGTCCAGGACTAAAGTTAGTCTCCTTTTGTGAATACCGGCCGATGCGTCTAATGCACGAGCCCCGATTGCACAATATACACAATCAATGCATGTTTCGTACTTTTCTAACAGCTTTTCTGATTGGCTGCTTTGATATAAGAGTGTATGAAATATAGATCAATCAAGATGTGGATAATTTCATTACCTGATATTGCCCGCTGTTGTCGGTGATGGCAAGTAACGTGTTATTTACAGCCACCGTGGTGTCAGAGGAAAGAACAAACTGAACGAAATGCTCACAGTTACCTATTACTGGAGGCTCCGTGTCATCTATTATAAAACAATATCGGAAATACAGTAGTTTGACGTCGTTTAAAGTAGCCGGTGTGCTTATTTATTGTACCACACTCCTTTTATGTAGAGTGCGAAAATCTCAAATGTGATGAAGAGGAGTGTTAATTATTAAAGAGTTAAGCATCAGTTGCTCACTTATGGTGAAGTACAGAAATAACATACTTACTCAACGAACATGTGTTTCCAAAAAGTCCAGTACCACATGCACATTTACCCCCTGTGAACTTACACAATCCACTGACACTAATACACGATCCATCTGAAAAGTTGAAGAGTTTTCGTTAGACTATTAACGTACAAAATAATTAATTAAACTTATATATTTCAAACTTAGTTATAAAATGTTCATAAGCGTCCATAAAAATCAAATTGAACTTAAAGTTCGATAGATTATGTATAATATGATTTAATTATGGAATCAATATTGGAAAATATTTAGTATGCTGTTTTAACTAAAATCAGGAATTGTTGTAAAACTGGTGAAAGAAAACATTTCAAATTTCTACGGAGGTTATCAACCTCACTCATGCGTGACCATATAATCTCAATAAAACGATGTGAATCAAACCTGGTTCATATTGTTCTGCTATAGCCTCAATAGAGTATTCTCGTTCCCCTACGCCTGCATTGATGTCCAGTATTTGATTTACCACTAAACTTCCATAAAGATTTCCACCAAGCCAACGAACACGATAACTACCTCCGTAGTTACGGGTTAAAGCAGAAATTCCAAATGACCATCCTATGACGTCACCAGGTTGTACCCTAATACGCTCAGCTTCTGGAACATTATACGTTACTGGTATGTGTTGAGCTCCAACTGGTATGTCATTAATGCCTATAATTTGAAATGCAGTATCACTTCCTGGTATTGGTCTCCATACGATAGCTGTGAATGGATTGTTTCTCCCATAATAACGCCATGATGTAACTTGCCCATAACATTGAAACTGTTGATCAGGAGATACCATTGTCCAGCCTGCCGTGGCAAAGCCACCACGATTAACTACTGGCCATCCTGGTTTACAAACTAAAATAATAATGAGTAAACAATGAGAACAAAAAAAAACAATGAAGAGAGTAAACATTGAACCTAATTCCTATATATCCATCCAATATTATCCGATGATTACCGTGTATAAAATTCAACCCTATATAGACGGTATTCATACCCCCATCGCCTTTGAAAAATCGACCAGTCACTTTTAGCTTTACCTTCACTTTTGCAGCTTGGCAAAACAATAGGGTATACACGACCTACTAATATACACGACTCTGTTGGCGAATTTCGGCATATTAATATCAAGAAAATTCTGACTTTTAGACATTTAACAATGTTTGGGCATATTGTAGCTGACTGAGAGTTACACTTTTGTAGTTTCCACTGCAAAATTTCGTTAATTATGATTTTAAATTTGCTCGTGCTTAAATGCACGAGCAAACGACCATTTTCAATGGGATAGCCTAGGACCACTGTCCTAGTGCATGTATATATACATGTAAGCCAAATAATTAAGGTACCAGTTACGTTCACCCCCTATATATCCTAAACAAAGATCTATATGTCATAATTGGAACCAGCAGCCAATATCCGCATCCTTTAGCTCGAATTTAAGACCTCATTCATTGAAATTGTTTAAGAAATAAAGACACGACGATCCAAAAACCCAATGAAGATATATTAAAGTTGCAGTTTGGAACATTGCACGTCCTATTGATTTGTACACAAAGCGTTCGCGAACAAGAGAACTAACGCTGCGCTTTCATTGATTAGCACGAAAAACTAGCATCGTGCTTTCATTGATAAGAACACAAAAGTGCAACTTTTTATTTCGTATCTTCATTAGGTTTTGGATCACCGTTTCTTTCATTCTCAACCAATTTGAACAAATAAGGTCTTAAATCGGAACTACAGGCATCGGATGCATGTTTTAATTTTGATGCATTTGTCTTTATTTAGGATAATTACAGGGGTGAAAACAACTGCTACCTTAATTCTTTTGATTACTGTAGTAATGCAATCGCTGTGTGGTAATCAGTATTGTAACGAGTCGTACTTGACTCAAGGCCAAAATCACCTTTTACCCGAACTCACACGAATGCACAACACAAATACACTGTTTGATTAAGCTAACATAATCTAAGTCTTTAATTGAAAACAAAGTATGCTTGGTACATATAACAACAATATTCACTAAAATCACACAATCAGTTTTACTCTATCGGTACTTAACCAGCGGTCTTCTTGTTGGTGATTCTAGAGTTCTTGCAATGTTCTGGACGACTGATGTAATATGTGACCGTACAGCACGAATGAGCCGTAAATGTCCTCAATTGTATTCTGAGTTACAGTGTAAAATGGGCATGAAGGTCGTATTCATAGGTACCTCAATTTGGTGCTACGTGTACCTCATTTAATGAGATACACGTAGCACCAAATTGAAATACCTATGAATATGACCTTCATGCCCATTTTACACTGTAACTCAGAATACAATTGAGGACATTTACGGCTCATTCGTGCTGTACGGTCACATATATCCTTATTCACTTGTCCTGCGAAAATCAGCGAAGTCCATAGTACACTTGCATTTATAAATCCTTGCGTATAAAATCCTCATACGAAAATGATGATGCTTCCTCCAATCTCCTTTGCGCTGCTATCTCCACAAATATATCTCCTTACGCTGCTTTCTCCACAAATATATCTCCTTGCGCTGCTTTCTCCAAAAATGGTGTTTCTTTCACCAATCACTCTTTTCCCAGGGAACAGGTTTCTTTAACACAGCTCCGCTGTTTTTTGACAGATGCGTGGCCTTCACAAACCCAGCAAACTCCAGCAATTTGACAGAAGAACTTTTAATCCTTTGATGAGGAAGAGCACTTTTGTGTGCTCGCTGTCTTCTTCGTTGCTGTATTAAAATTAGCTCAATTATTGGCTATATAAACTGGTTAAAATGCACTTCTTTTTTGAAGCACGAAGACCATCACACACATGTGGAGTTTCTCTATCTCCCACGGCATTCTGTAAAGTCCCAACAAAAGCCTCCAGCTTTTTATATCAGTACTCATGCAAAAAACCCATCATCTATTAATAAACCATTACTTCGATCACATTTTCACACCATTGCTGCAATCTTGGGATTTCCCAATATTAATTATACACATTCACCTTTCACATTACATCAATTCCTGGGGGGGTTTCTGACTATGGTGCAATATACTGAACTGGGGATTTCCAAGTTCCAAACATAGATCTGACTTTGTTTACAATAATTTGGGGGAATACCAAAATGACTTTCCACACCATTGTCTTGCACGTACAAGGGGGTTTCCCATCTCATGAAATACTTTCAGCTTGTAAACAAAGTTAAATAATTAAATTAAATCAAATTACTCAGGGCACATCACAGTATTCTCCAGCATTTCGCCATAAATGTATTCAAGTAATGAATAGAGAACTCGATAACGTCCCATGATATGAGATGGTTACAGCTCGCACTGCCCTCACACACCGACATCACCTGGTTAATAATTACATTGTAAAGCAGAGACACTAAAATGAATAACCGGGATCGATACACGTGAATGTGTTATGCACGATTTGATATTCAGACAATAAATCTTTGGATACCGGTGTAAAAAATGATGATTATCTCCCGTAATTTTTTTATTCTAAAGAAGCCATACTTTTATGCTTGCACTTGAATATATGTGTTGAAAGGATATGATAGTCGTTAGCTTGCGTATTGAGAAAGAACCGTGCGTATTCACCTCAAAAACTGACAAAAATTCTGATTTTATATGTGCCGAACTATAGCGCAGCGTAGGCCACTCGTGGAGGCAGTCTAAAAGCAGATGACCTCATGGCGTATACCATGCTCACTGACCGTACAGAGGTCAGTCACCAGGCTATTGTCAATAGCCTTAGTCTGATGTCCCTCGTCGGAACAGGTCGGAACAAAATAGCCATGCGTGGCTGTGGATTCAACCTACCATGGCGATTTCTGCCATGAACATATCGGGGCGATGACACTGTGCCAGTCTTCACCAAGCTGACACAACCCCGGGGCACTCAGGCCAATTTCTACAAACTTTTACGTCTTTCAAGAAATACTTTTTCGTAAGACTTGGGTCTTGACAATCTGTTTTGGACGATACAATATTTACTCTAGAACTAAATTTTCCGAAATATCCTGGTCGTGGTGATTTTTTTAAAAAGAATATCACCTCCAGAGCTGTCCGTATGGACACGGAAAACACTGTGACAATACGTAGTGTATTGTCACGGTGAAGACCGTGCTTGGAAGAGTATGCTGTATGCTAGCATACGTATTGTCAGAGTGTATACCGTTGTCAAAATACCACGTACTTTAGTACAGTAATAAAGCCCTCTGTTGGTCATAATTACGTATTTTCAACGTAGTGAAGAAATATTTGAGATAATATGCGACGCCATAGAATATAAAAAGCAGAATATTGGTATGTTAAAAATCAAAATGAGGAATGGGGCTGGCTGGGGGTGGCTACGGGGCGTTATCTCAAAAGACAATATTGCTAAGACAATATTGTTCAAGGTCGCGCCGCAGGCTTATAAAAACAATGTTGCTCCAAAAACAATAGCAAACAAGCTTAAACTATAAATTAGCCCCCGATAGAGGGCAGGGCCTGAAGAATGAGGGAAATTATGGGGTAGTAGTAGGCCTATGAAATGGGTGACGAGCTGTCCGTAAATATAACAGAATTTTCGTTATCAGTTCGTCATCCTTAAGGTTACTCTTGCTTTCTTGACCTGCGGGGCCCTTATATTGGGGTCCCACTTGGAGTGTTTAGTCGTCGTATGGAAGTCTCCGGCCTCGGGCCTTCCGGCCCTGCGGCCTTGATGTTTTTAGTTGATACTGGGCCCCAGCATCAACAAACAACAATGAGTAACCTTAAGGGTGACGGGCTGTCTCTAATTTGTTTTTAAAAAAATTAACCTTAATGTTAAAACATTGAGTAACCTTAATGTAACGACCTTGAAATGTAACTTCTAAAAATACTAGTTTTTATATTCTATAGTGTTATATTACCTAAAATATTTCTTCACTACGTTGAAAATACGTTTTAAAGTGAATTATAACCAACAGAGGGCGCTATTACTGTACTATTACTGTACTAAATACGTGGTATTTTGACAACGTTATACACCGTGACCATACGTATGCTAGCATACAGCATACTCTTCCAAGCACGGTCTTCACCGTGACAATACACTACGTATTGTCACGGTGTTTTCCATGTACAATATGTGTGTATTGGGTCAGGAAGATCAGCTCACCGGCCGGATTTAACGATGATGAAATTGGAAA
Organism: Amphiura filiformis; assembly: GCF_039555335.1. Taxonomy (NCBI): domain Eukaryota; kingdom Metazoa; phylum Echinodermata; class Ophiuroidea; order Amphilepidida; family Amphiuridae; genus Amphiura; species Amphiura filiformis. The sequence continues at coordinate 15,178,006 of NC_092638.1, forward strand.
TGAAACTAGACCGCGGGAAGTCCCAAGGTCGGAACAGAATGGCTGCTATGCCTGTGAAACCTGTGGAAAAGAGTGGCCCTCAAGCCGCAGCCGGGCAGCACATCAAGCCCATTGTAGGAAAGCGCAGGAGGAAGTAACTTGAGCAATGCCTCTAAGTCTGCACTCCGACGAGTCAATCAGGAAATGGACAGGTACATAACCACAGAGCCAACCTGAAAGATGATTACTTCCTACATCAGAAGAAGGACCAGCTGGACATCAAGAAAGTCTGTGGCAAGATGGAATATAAACCGAGATTAAATCTACCCAAATCTGGTGACAAAAGGGCATGGAATGAGTTAGATAATGAACTGTCAGAAGCATTGGAATCACTCCCTATTTACAAAGACCCAACAGTAGAGCTAGAAAGAAGAGAAAAATTTATTTACAACTTCCTAGAAGAAAAATATGGTGCCAAACATCCACCCAAAGCAAAAGATCAGAAGAAAGTGCAAAAGTCTCGCTAACAGAAAAGATTTCGCAAAATGAAACAAGATCTTAAGAAAAAACTCAAGAAAGCAATGAAAGACAACAAATCAGACCATTAAATACTGAAAGTGAACCAAGAGTTCCTGAAAGCAATGAGACTTCATAACAAGATCAGGAAAATGGAGCTCAAAGAGAAAGGAAAAAGAGAAGTCAGCGACATGCACAGGAGGCGTTTAATAAAAACCCTCACCAGTACGCTAAGAAGCTCTTTGACCCCAAAGCATCGCAAGGAGCACCATACTTCTCCAGAGATGTAGCGAATAAGTATTTCAGCACAACTTATCAAGACAAAAAGCGAGATTACCGATACAATCCCTTGAGAGGCATTCCAAAACCTGCAGCTCCAAGGCACCAACTGTCGGAAGATTCGCCATCCATGGCAGAACTTGAGGAAGCAATACTGAGAAAGAGGAATAAATCTGCTCCAGGAACCAATGCCATCCCATACCTGATACCATGGTATCCTCAGAAGAGTTTGGAAGAAGGGCAAAATCCCCCTGTCATGGAGAATTGGAGAAGCAGTTCTGATACCAAAAGAGGATGATACACCAAGGCCAGAACTGTTTAGAAGCATAACTTTGACAAATGTTAGCGGGAAGATGTTCTTCCAAGTGTTTGCAAATCACCTGTTGTCCTATATGACAAAAAATGGCTATATTGGTTGCGTTGAACACACTCAAGCCCTGATGCCCGGCCCTGATGGAGACCCTCCTTGATGCTAAACAGAATGCTCGTGAGATTGTTGTAGCATGGCTGGACCTGGCTAATGCATATGGTTCGGTTGCTCATAACCTGATCCAATTTGCACTGGAATGATACAACGTCCCATCTACCACTCGTGAGCTAATCTTTAACTACTATGACGAGTCCGATATGGTGTCGAGTCCAAACTGAAGACTCTCCTAGAGAGAGTAAACAATGACCACGTCAACAGTATCGCTAAGATGTGGATATATGAAAACCACATTGTGAGCAGGATATCTTGGGAATTCATCATCTACTGCTTCCCAGTGTCATTCGCCCAAAATCTTCAAGCTGTGGCTACACGCGACCTCAAGAGATGGGCAAGCCTGCCGAAATGCGCCAACACCTCTATTTTCTACAGAAAGAGAGTTAACAAGGGCCTTCAACTGAAAGCTTTAACAACGCATTTCAAATGTATGCAGTTGGTGAAGTACCACATCATGAAATGATGGACGAGGAGACACAGTTCATCTATGGTCACATAGAGCAGAGGCAGAGAGGAAAGAAACGTGAAAAGGAATGGTGTGAAAGAGCTACATGAAAGAGAAAGTCATCTTTTTATCTACGAGCTATGCAGAGGGCAACATGGTCGCCAGGGCCTGGGCTTCATCAAGAAGCGCCAAGAGCAGATGTCTAAGCAAGAGCATAGGAGCACGCTATCATCCATTACTAAAGATGTCTCAGAAGAGCACCTACTTGTCTCCTTATATGGAATGGCAAAACAAGGTCGCTTCCTCGGATGGGAAACAGCCATGCACATGGACACAAGATGGAATAGTCTCCTCTACTCCTGGTCACCTGAGATGCTGAAATTTTACCTCAACTCAATCCAAGACACACTACCCTCACCTGCCAACTTGAAGACCTGGAACAAACACCCACTAGATCAGTGTACTCTCTGTGGCTACAACTGCTGCACAATGCTGCACATATTCAACTGCTGCCAGTACTCTCTTAAAACAGGCCGTTACAACTGGAGACATGACATGGTACTCCGAGAGATAGTCCACCAACTAGTTCCTGCTGTTTTGAAAGCTAGATTTGGGACAGTAGGCGACGGAGATCAACAGAAAGTTACCGGCATTTCATTCAGAACTGAGACTGGAATGAAATACAGAAATGTAGCATGGCACAGAACCCAGAAAGACAACATCATCCAAAGCTGTGAGGACTGGCAAGTAGTGTGGGATGAAGACAATCGCCCAGCTATGTTCCCTCCAGAGATAGTGACAACATCGAAAAGGCCAGACATAACTGTCTACTTGCCATCAGACAAGCAAGGCATCATAATTGAACTCACAGTACCTGCTGAGGAGAACTTAGCACAGGCCAACCTCAGAAAGAAAATGAAGTATGAAGATGGGAACTTAAATACTTCCCAGTAGAGGTGGGAACAAGAGGATTCATAAACAACACACTTCGAACCTGCTTCAAGTTGTTTGGCCTCACAAACAAAGAAACCGAAAAGGCACTGGATACTGTGGCGAGAACAACATTAAGAGCAACATACACTCTATGGCTTGCACGCAACAACAGACACTTTGGAAACTGGGAATTGGTGAACCGTCCGTATATGCCACCACTCGACCTACCTGAAGTTGAATAAATGACCAAGCTCTACTTCCCTACATAGGACCAGGATCCTGTGACCAGCCTAACCTCTAATGGAACTTGCACACATCAAGATGTTACAGCAGTGCAAATCCTGCCCTGCAGATCCATGACAAAGGGTTTGCTTGGTATTGGGGGTTAAGTTTGGCACGTTGGTTTCAACACCTTATACCGACAGTTACTGGTCTGAAAGAAGTGAGTTACCTCTACTGTAATGTGATTTCCTGATGTCAACAGTTGCTGCACTGGAGAGGGGGGATTCCCGGGAACAAAGCGCTCAACCAACCACCGCCCGTCCCAAGTCGGGGGCAGTGCAGCAGAATGTTAGATTGATGAAACAGGATTTATAATATGTCTACCTGGGCTTGATACAGCAAACAACAACTTGCTTCATCTGTACACGTCTTTAAAAAAACGTCGATTGCAGATCAAGCCAGGAAACAGCCACTCTACGGCTATGGAATTTCACTCCTATATTTCGAAATCAATTTCAACCAACAGTATCTCATCATAATATTGGCGTTCACCAAATAGCGCGCAACAATTATTGTTCATGTTGTTAGGGTTTTTTTTGACAGAAAGTCGAGTTTTGCTAATAGAGTCGTGTGTACTTTATTTACTTTCAATGTTGTATTTTCGAATTCTTCAGTCAGTAGCACGGCTCAGCTTCAGATTTATTGAATTGGCAAGTTTGATACCATAAAAATGGTTTATCGTCATAATGACGAACATATCCAACATGAACATTTAAATGCACAAATTTCAATTAAATATGATAAACTTACACTGGACATCAATATCATTCGTACAGTTGTTTCCAAGATATTCAGTGCCGTTTACACAAGATCCAGTCGCAAAGTCACAAATTCCATCGCAACCAAAACAAGATTCATCCGAATAGTCTAAATCAATACACAACACAATACAATACAATACAACACAACACAACACAACACAGAGCAAGGCGTCATTAATGTTTTGTACAAAAATTGTTTTGCTTGCATGCCCTCCACCGACCGACCTAAAATTGGCCAAAATCAGGGTTGGCTCTTTTCAACAAAAAAATTTGAAAAAAATGTTAGTTTATATTTTTGAGGTTTTTTTATTACTTCGTCTGCGTGTAAATTTCATTTTAAATCTAAATTTGGCCAACAACGTTTTGTTAAGAAGAAAATCATCACCGTAAACTCATATAACATTTCACAATTTATTATAACTGGCCATTCCTACATCCATGTTATGCCTGTAAGTATTTAGTCACCCCTAATTGAATCTATTTCTATGGTGTGTCATGCGTATTGGACGGTCTGAAGTATCGATTTATCTTTCCACATGACCCATGCCCATTGCCTAGCCTATGCAGTAGTGTGTCATTTAAAAAATATTCCGACCTACCGACCCACCCCAAAAATCCCACTGGAGGGCAAGCAAACAATTTTTTTGTTTTGGTCTAATAAGGGTAATCGAAGTAGCAAAACTAATTGCCATTTCGAATTATGTTAAACGTCGATGTAACGCTATTACATATTGCTATTTTGTATAGGGTTATGGTGGATAATTAAAACACTCAGGCGGTCTATGAGCTATGTCCAATCCAAAAGTAACTTATGAACAGTCCATTAGTCATTTTAAACCTTATCTAGGACATTCACTGTGATGCTGATACTCTTGCAAAACAATCAATCAACCTGACATAATTCCACTCCTACCCCCTCGTCGAGATATCATAGAAAATTAAGCGGATACTCACCAGATCCAACAGGCACAATTCTAATGTAAAATCCAGTCCCCAAGTCTTCATCATAAAATTCATTGTAAATATCATCAAAGCCACGATACGAGCTGCTACTGCGAATGGTTGAAGATAAACGCAACGTACCCGATGTTTCGATTTGAAAATAATCTGGCTCCCCGCTTTGGCAGTTTAAACTTCCTAATTCTGTCTGGGATTCCTCGTCGATGATTCTGAGGTCTACGTTACAATCGTATGCATCAAAATATCGCTTGAGCCGAAAGATTTCTACTAAAAAAGCTTCAGTCTGATTTGATATAAAAATTTCACATGGCGTGTTCAAAGAATGGTGCAATATTTCCGTGAAACCGTCAACTTCTATCAATTCAGGTGATTGGTCCAAGCATACCGGTTTTAAATGGAACAGGCTATCGGAAAATAAAGCAACCTTTTCCTTTTGAACCACACGCAAAGGACTCCCCAATGTTTCTTGAATGAACACGTTGCTAAATATCACAGGTACAAACACGACATGGTTCAATAGTATTCCGTCTGTTGCGCAGCTGGACACTGTTGTTTCACTCAAAGTCAATTGTGTAGTAGGATTGTCAATAAAGATGCCAAACGATGCACAGTCGATAACTGACAGGTGCTCAATCTTGGGGGAAACATGACGCAATAACAACCCTGGGCTGTTCTTCTTGTGTAATTGTCCAGCACCAATGATGTCAACATATTGGAGAATCGAGTCAGCTTGATGTAGATTTGAATTTCCAATAATTCGAACTCCACCCCAGAAGCCCGTGTGCCCTGTGCTTATTGTTTCAGTTCGATTAAGTGGACTACACTCCAAGATTAAGTTATGCCTATCAAAATCAGTGTCACCAGAGATGCAAAAGTAACACGGATAAAGGTGGTAATTTTGGCAATCTGCAAGTTTTTCTTCATGTCCATTGCACTGGATGTTGCTATGGTACCAATAGTGCATCTGCAGACTTCTTCTCTGTAAATTCAATTCGTAAGCGTAATAACTTCCAACTGGTGGTCCTAGTCCGAGTTGACGACACGCTACTTCAGACTCTTCCTGTTCCCAATAGTATGTTTGTAGATAAACAGGCAGCCACAGTCCTCGGGCATATATTTCCAACCTTCCATACCATGATGACGGTCCGTCAGTAAGACGTAGGTCACCATATATGGTCGGATCATTGTCACCAATATCCATGGGCCAATCAACATCTACAGCTGGTTTAAACTTTATTCGGTTCTCTTTACTTCCCAGCGCTTTTAATTGACCAAGAATGAGAAGACCTACATGCGGTTGGAACTGAATTTCAGTACCTGCTTCGATAGTAAGGGTGGTGTTATCCATAACTGTTACATCTGCAGTAGCTAAATATGGTCCATTTGCAGCTGTCAAAACGATATTGTCGTAAATCCGTCCACCAAAAATCGACACTTGGTTACTTCTATAATTACTCTCCGTTGTTAAATTTGACGGATCAGATAAAAAGGGTTCAAAGGATACGAGCGGCCTGTCGTTCCAATCATTGAAATCAAAGATTTTAGAAATGATTTCAGCCTTGTCGAGAGAATGCCATTGGTTGAATCTGGCGTTAACCGTGTCGTGGATATCTAATAATGGATATGGGTGTGGGCATAGTTCAAAAGGATACTCTACGTTGTTAAAAACGTTGTAGTGCAAAATTGTATTTTCAATTCCAGTGGAAATTGCGCAATTTAAATCATCATCATCATCCGTCGAGGGTTTGTTATCTTGGAAGATGTTACCTTCAAGAACATGAGAGAGTTGATTTGTAGCGGCAGAGGTTAGAGGTTTGGCGTCGAATATGTCAACAATATGGACTCCCGTGTTGTTCCAAAAAGTATTATTAAAAATATTACAATGTGACACGGTATTTGGAATATGTATAGCTGTTTGTTTATTATGTTCAAACAAATTATTGTTGACAATAATAGACGCGCCTTCCAATTGAGAACCGCCAGCACGAATAGCGTTTCCATTTTCAAGAAACCAACAATCGTCTATACTGTAGTACTTTCCATATCCAAAACTATACTGATTGACCTGAGTTACATGGATGGCTATGTCATAGTTATGAAAAAAGCAGTTAGATATATTCCACAATTCAGCATCACCTTGGTTTTGGCTTTGATATGCATCTCCCGTAGATGCTATCCATACAGCTGATCTGCTTTCACTATGACCATGAAATTGTGAGTTTTCAATTGTTCCCTGAAATCTGTGATGATCATCCGGTTGCAAATATTCATTCCGATGATACTGTATAGCTTGTACATAATTGACAAATGTGCAATTACTAGCAATCAAATACTGAAGATATTCAAGATTGGCATATGTATATATGTCCCAATTAGAGTATACTTCTATTGCCATCTGGCCTCCCGTGTCAGCACCGAAATAGCAGTTTTCAAAAATGTAAATCCTCTGCCATTGAACAGTCTGTGGGATATCGAAGTAAATATACCAATATTCATCATGATAAATTCTCACTGGATACTCGTAATTGATAAATGTACAATTTCTAACAACAAATTCATTCCGTACCACATCTGACGTTTGATACTCACTGGTGTAGAAACCAAATTCAAATATATCATTTTGTAAGTTGACAGTGATAGCTCTTTCCGGTGAAAAGTCACTCCTGAAATCACAATTTTCAAATACTAAAGAATATCTAGGGAAAGGATCATAAATGGTGTCTGAATCGTCATAATGGTCTCCAAATGAATCTTTTGAGTAATAAATAGAAACTGCGTCACCAAACTTTTGCATAAATTTACAGTTTCTGATGATCCATGTGTTGGTGTCTTGTTGTGAAGATATGCCATGACCATAAGAGTGACTCGTGATGGTAATTGAATTATGTCCATACATGGAACTGAATTCCGAATCTTCTACAAGTATTGTGTTTAAATTACTTTGTATACCATTTGAGCTGCCATAAAAATCACCATAAGAATAACCACGAATACCGATATCGTAAGATTGAATGTCACAATTTGTAACAATCAATTGAGTCTGAAGTTCGTCAAGATGTTCGTGAATTCCCGTATTAACAGAAATCGCGTACTGTCCATCCGAGAATTGAGAATTCTCTATAACATCAGAAACTGATCCGTTGATTGGATTATTTTCATATGAATAAATATCTCGATCGATATCTATACCATAACTACAGCCCTGAAATATACAACCGTCAACATAAACATCGTCTTGGAAATCGAGTATCGATCCAAAGTTATCCAGATGTACACGTATAGATATCGCCTGGTAGTCTGCACTAAACTGTGATTGCTCAATTCTTACTGACCGATGAAATATTCCATCATTTGCCGCTGCATCCCTCAGTTTAGTGAAGCTAATTCCGTTATTGTAATTCTCCATTACGGAGTTTGTGATTATCCATAATCTGTCCGACCTCAGAGTAAGACTTTCGTCGACTTTGATGGCTGTAGATCGACTAATATTGCTTTGAAAATCCGTGTTGCTGATCACGTTTGGCTGGTCCTGAATAAAACTTTCGGTGGCTTGTATTCCGAACTCTACATCCATAAAAGATGCATCGGTAATAAGCAGTTGAAAATTCACACAACGTGAAAAATGAAATCCATTTTCCGAATTTACAACTTGAGAATTGCGAATAGATATCAGCTTTGAGCTTTGGGAAGATGAAATCACGTTTCCTTCTGTAAAAAATAACAAAAAAGCGGGCAATAAATATTTATGTGGATAACATACCAATATTGCAAATAATGTTAATAATGTTTTACAATCAGGTCCGCCGTGCTCTATTCCGTGTGATGTGATGTACCGTTCTCAAGTTATAGGCAAAAAGGTCAAAGGTCAAATTTTGCGCTCCACGTGGGTCAACTTCAAAAAAATGCACCGATCGCTTTAAAAATGGTCTCAATTTGTTCGTCCTTAAGAATAATTTGCCATATCCTGGATGTTTCGCTACCTAGGTAGCAAGCTAAAAGTGGTCAATGACCATTGAACTCTATTGGCCATGACCCATTTTTCGATGTTACCTATATAATTAAACATCCTAAACAACGAACAATTTGAGACCATTTTGGTTAAAATCAGAAATTTTTTAGCTTTTGACCTCTGTGAAGCCTTGACTTTTTGGCTTTCTGAAATACATAGTAGTGAAAAACATTGTTGCAATTAGTGGTGAGTCAAAAGCCACTTTGACTGGACTACTAACCATCGTCTCCGGTAAGCAGGCGTTAAAAACGTAATTTCGACCATAAGTATTGATTATTGCAGAAAATGAATCGTCCCCCGTACATGCTGTAAGAACTCTTTTTTCCTATGAAATCAGACATGTTGTATACAGAAAATGTGTTGATGTATAAATTTATCTCATTTCATGCAGCAAGCCCTTATAACTAATATTATTATCGCATTAGTTTCAAATCTGAATTATTGTTATTTTAACTTACCATTGATGTCCGCTACTACAACTACATATCTTGCGTCATTGTAAGACTGGCGTCGAATAGTAACTTCATCGCCATTGGAAATAATGCTTCGTTGATATTTGTATGGTTGTTCTCCATCGATGTAGAGTGTTGTATTACCATATTCCTCGACGGCTACGGATGTGTCAGGATCTATCAGTAAAACGGCAACTCCAAGACGGTTTCCTGCGGAGGACGTGATGATATCGGTACAAGTGTGATAATGTTCAGCTTGAGGTGGAGGGAAGACAAGTACGAAATCATCTGCATTCGCTGTGCGACTTCCGTTGCATGTATCAACAATTTGGTCCATGTCTACGTATTTGACGAAATCGGATTGCAGCAAAGGGACACCATTATCGTCACCTAGTTTCAACGCGTTAAAACAATGGTCAATGTCGATGGTTTCAAGGGAAATCCCATTCACGATGTTTGAAAATCTGACTCCAACTTCCTCTGGCTCTAGAAATTCTTTGTCTGGATTACATGACGTTACGTTGATGCCAATGAAATTGTTATCGTAAAATGGTGCAGGAATAAGAACTTCCATCCCAACGAGTGCGGGTGATTCGATGCTAATGTTTTCAAACATATGATGGTGCATATGTACCAGAATTGCTTCACGCCCGATGATACCGACATTGGTTTTCCACTGCAGCTTATAACCAGCGTCTCGTATTACTACGTTGCTCAATATGCTTTGAGATTTCCCTAATGGAAAGAAGAGGCCACCCCACTCCGGTTTGCGACATTCTATAGCTACATCCATTGAATGATCACCACATATCCCAATTCCTTCATCGATATCACAAAGCTGAAGATTTGATTCGGTACCTGTACACGATACTTGATGATTCCATATCTGCCCTGTGCCTTGAGATACTGATAAATAATGACTGTTTACCACACCATAAAAGCCAAGTTGAAAACAAGCAACCATCGCATTTTCAAAGGTCCAATCGTTGCCACATACTGTGTGCCATGCGTCATTGACGAATAATTCTAGTCTTCCATTCCATTGGTTGATGCCATCTACGAGTCGTATTGCAGGCTCGTTATGTTGATATGGTACCAAGCTTATTTGATTCTCAATATTACCTTCCGCAACAAGTTTGCCCTTTACGAACAAAGACGTGTATGGTGCGAAATGAATGGTCACACCAGGTTGAATTACAAGTTGTCCATCGTCAGGTACGATAATATCGCGATCGGTAGTGTAATCTGTACCAGACAAGTAGAATGTTTCATTGACTACGCCACCAATGATATTATTTCTTTGAAACGCTAGATTTTCCCTGGGTGAATCGTCAGAGACCACATTACTTCCATCAGAGGAAAGGAGGTAAGGAAAATAGTCAATAGTTCCAAATTCATATCTATCTGAAAAATCATAGATTCTTTCTTGAATTTGAACTTCGTCAGTAGTTCCCCACCAATTTCCAGTGGCGTTGACATTCTGGCCATGATGTTCTCCTACAACCATAAGTTCCGTCGGAAACAGCAGATTATTGAATACATTTCCGATAACCAGGGCTGATGGGTTGTTAAAGATGACCGTTGCAACTTTTAGGATATGATTCAAATGTGCCAAATATATCCGTGGCTCATTCGCTGTAAAAGTGTTACCTGATACTTGGAATAGTCCTTGAAAACTGTCGTATTGATCATTGAATCGAATGTCCAGAACACTGAAGCTGTTTCTATTTTCTTCGAAAATGTTATTTGTTATGTACGTTTCAGTAAAACCACCTACGAATTGTTCGAAATTTACACTGATACCGTAGTTCGTATTTCCAATAACGTTGTTTTCTTTGACGGTCGTAAACAGGTCGCCAGATGAATTACAGAAGTTTTCATAAGTTAGACTGACGCCTCCTTCCGAATTCCAAGACATGCAGCAATTTTCAAGGACAACCTGCTGACTAGATGATCCACACTGAGTCACTAGAATACCATTTGCGCCATTATCCGACACAGAAGAGCTTCTTATCGATAGATGAGTGGCGTGATTCGGAGTACCTTCAATCCCAATGCTTATTCCGTGAAATGTGTTGTTTAGGAAAGAACATTCATCAATGTCAACCTTGTTAAAATCTGTTACAACATCTATTCCCGATTGTCCGTTGTTTTCGCTGACAGTGTTTCCCATTATTAGTTCACCGTAGCTTTCACCCAATATTAGACCATTTTCTCCATTGCCAGCCAGAAACGAATCTGTTATCAGCAGCTTACGATTTGACATAGATACGTCTAATCCGTTGAGGGCATTATTTGTTACATGGACGTTGTTAAGCGCGAGATCGTAATCGACACCTGTAGTAAAAAAATGAAAAACACAAGGAAAATTTCTTGACGCGGAATTGTTGTGCATTGTTTTACAACAGATATTTCTTCATTATTATAAAAATTTATAAACACATACCTTACAAAACGAAAATCCACTCTTTTTTTGTGATTATATATAAAGCAATAAAAATAATATGAATAGCATACATTGCATAGCATATATGCTAAATGATCATAATAATAAGTTCCATTGCTGAACAAAAAAAGTATGCTTGAATGAGGGGGCAGGAGATACATTCAACAGTTCATAGCAGTGGCAAACAAACTTTAACAGGGGCAAAATTGCACAACTGACTTCACAGGGAAAGATGAGCATAGCGCTTGAACACTTTGCAGGTTCAATGCTAAAATGGGCCGAAAGCGGTTAATTTAAACCTACAACAGGCTAAAAGGAAGGTGAAAATCATATTCTGTTGTCGCCACTAATGTATACACACACTGGCCAAAAGTATTGCAACATTGCTGAAAGTTGACCATTAATCCAAAATTCACATTATGTGCTAATATCAATTTTCTTTGCATAAAATAAGTAAAATTAGGCTAATCAATTAATCGTATTTCGGTGCTTACAGTGGCTGAAAGATGGAAACCCGTTTGCATGCAGTTACGAAACTTTAGTCCACAAAATGTCTAGATACCTTTAGACTGGTCCTCCAAATGATTTATTTGCTTGATGCAAAGTATCAACAAAATGGTTGTGGGAGAATGATTCGTGGATGTGTCGGATCACCAACTTTTGAAGACAAATGCCCTTCAAGGTCGGGGGAACTCGAAAAGAGGCTACTCCATACGGCACTGGATGACCTTGAATTACACCATTGTCTTTTGTGTGGTGATTACATGTTTAAATGCAATCGTGTCCTTTATGAAGTAGCCGCGTGACCTTATTAATACAATTGAAATTCCAGAGTCCCCCATTCCTTGCAAGACGTCGGCCATATTCATGATATTTGACTGTTATTTCCGTCCAAGCACCACTTCCGTCCATCCTTGTTTCGAAACCATTTTCCTGATACTTTTACTTGTATTTTAAAATACATAGATGAACAGCGAGTAAAGTTCAAACAGTCATTCAATGCAATGAATACATTGAGATTTATTTCAATATTTCGACGTGACGTGAAGACGCGCATCATCTTCAAGAGAACTCCGGAGAGATGTCAACTCCGTCACAACATCTCTAGAGTTCTCCTAATGTGGAAGTGTGTCGTCAACTCACAATATTGGGGTAAATCTCAATTACACTTTACTTGCTTAAATTTTGTATTGCTAACCCAATTGAACTTGAAGGAGAAAAGGTTAATTATAACAAATGTTTTGACAAAAGCTGATATTAAAAGGAAAAAATCTTACTGGATTGAATCGTGATCAAGAGCGTTAAACTTGGTATGGAAAACGCTGACTCTGGTACCTCAATGCTCATCGCATTTGTTGTACTGCTGATTGGATGCCCATAAACATCTTCAATACCACGAGTCGATATCAAGTCGTCTTGAGTTGTGCTGTAACCGTTCCAGAAGTTTAGTAATGTATAACTGTATGGATCAATGCCAGACACAATGTAAACTGTTATCGTACTGCCAGGTGGCGACTGCAAGACCTGGAAAACAAAGGTGTTAACTTGTAAGAGCATAGTTTCATTTGCACATGCGCCGTTCTATATTTTGTAAGACGAATTAACTCTCTCTTCAAATAGAAGCACACGCATACATCTGTATGGTAGGAATATTCAAAGGCACCCAATTTAAGGAAGGTATTATCAACAATCGTTTTCTAATCATCAGAATAACAAGCTATTATATCTTTTGATAAGTCCAGACCGGCCCATATTTCGCCTGACTAAAACTCGGACTACAAATAAATTTAAAAAACGCTAAATGGCATACGCGGAATTCAGTGCAAGTAAGTAAATACTGCTTTTCAATGCCTGTGTATACAACACCTACCCTTTGATATTGTTCATTAATTTCCATGCTTACGTACCTGAAAGCATTCGTAACGATCCACTTCAACATCTCTTTGGTCATAATACAATACCACGTTCTCTGTGAGATTATATTGGAAGCTGCAAAATCTATGTCGTGGAATGTTCGTTGTATCTGGCAAGACGAAACTGGTAGCGATACCATCTTCATCGTTACCGTCGACTACACTTCGCTCCATATGCAACCTGCCGATACCATTTGATGTAAAAAGAAAGTCCAGATCCAGCGTTGTTGGAAATTTCACAATCTACAACTTCTGCTGTCATTGCGATATCCTGCCAATCCACAGCATCACCATAGTTGTCACTGACACAGACATTGCTGAGAACTGGTGCAACATGTATCGCAGACAACGCCGGACCTGCTCCTTCAACGAAAGACGAAGAAGGCTCTCCGACGAAGAAAGCTCCAGCAAATTTAACATCGACGTAGCTCATCATGGACGCAGAGCGCGTAGTTACGATAAAATCTACGTATTCTCTAACAACATCAGCGTCAGATGCCCATTCAATACCAGACCAGGAATATGGATATCCTTCTGTCGTTGATGGGACAGAAGCAATAAAAGTAATTCGTTGAAGATCTAAGCCTATAGCTTGTAGCGAGCCTTGAATAAGCATACCAACACCAGGATTAAACCTGAGTTCAGCTCCTGGTTCAACTGTTAGAGTCACATTGTAATCGACAACGATGTTGTCTGTGACACTATATGGACTATTAGAGAGAGGTAAAGTTGTATCAGCTGTAATAGTGCCACCTATTTGTGTCTGACAGCTGGCGTAGGAAGCAATACTCAAGCACGTGAGCCAGAAGATCACGTCTGCTTGAAAGTGCCCCATGTTGACAGCGCCGAACACGATCGCGGACGCTCGCGTGGCGAGCCTTATAGGTGTCAAGGTCTAGCCTGTATGGAATAAATAACATTAAGAATAATATAAATTATTACTCAAATTAAGAACCAGTAAAGCGTTTGATTTGTCACTGAAAATAACAAGAAAAAAGTATTCACAAGACTTCACTACTCTACCCCTTATTCCAGAAAAAGATATCACTAATCCTGTTTTGCCAAATGAATCATAACTTACAAAAATATTAACATTTGACTTTTATTGCCAGTTAACTACATGATTAGGATTTAACTATGTTTCATTTGACAAAACAAGATTTTTTTAATTCCAAAAAATTAGTGTATTTTTATGGAAACAGGAGTAGCCATAATTTGCAGTATAGGTCTATAGCCTAAGCATAATAATATCCAAAACAAGAATTATGCGATGCATAATTGAGTGGCTCAATATAAAAATGACCTATCCCACATGTGGGTTATTTTGAGAAAACTGAATATTTTATGAATTTTCATTACAACTCATTACAATTTCATTTTTTAAAACTGATTTTTCAAATTTTCATAATGATGTTTCATGTTTGTATGTTTGTAATAATCACCCAAAAATCAAAAAATCAAAATTATTACAAAAAGAGGAGGATTGGAGGAAAAGGCTGGAAGACCAAAAAGGCCTGAAAGCTAGCCTTTCCCTAAACTCAAATAAAATACCAAAACAAAGGAACGAAGCCCATTATTATTCATTGATAATTTCGGGCAAAATATGCAAATACGCTCATTAATATCTATAAATATCCAGATAAAACCCTAACACATAGCTATACAGCACCAAAGGTCGTCACACTGTACCACCTTGCCAAGTTTGAAGTTCGTAAACTCATGCGTTATGGAGGAGGAATGCATTAAGGATATTCCGGACTGCCGGACGGATGGGCGGACGACCTACTATCCATCTATGTTATAACATAAGCTACACACAACACATGTATATATATAATACAGAGAGAGAGAGAGAGCTTAATGTGTACATTTCTTGGGCGAAATGCTAGGTCACTAATGGAAACTAATGAGCCTTAGGAAGTGTAAAAAGTGTAAACCTGTCATTTCTATTCGCTATCGTAGACATGACGTCATATTGGTGACCCCGGAGCGTTACCATAGCGACTGGATCGTGCTTTCATGAGAACCGCAATGGCGATGTCAATGTATGGAATTTATTTATCAAATTTTTTAATTACCAGTCATGTTTATGACCTCATGATTTCAGAAGGAAAACATCTTGCAAAAGCTTACTAGGCAATGAAACCCATAAGAAATGGCTAATTGATTTTCAAACAGCAGAACATCAAAGATAGCGTTGTTATATGCAACCGGTTGATCTATCTCTACGGAAGTAGTTGTAACCTCGGCAGGAAGTGACGTCGGACTACGACAGCGAATTGTTGTACTCCTGGCTATACCCCAGAATTGAGTTATCGTCAACAGCACTAATCCTAACCGTAACCACAATTCTTTGGAAACAAAGTAATTGTGCTCCTGGACCACTGTTTGGTGGCGATAACTCAATTAATTAATTAGCCTAATCTGATTTCATGATTTTCATAGGCGTAGATCCCGGGGTGATAAATCACCCCAATATTTTGTCAGGGGGATGATCCATACAATCATCCCCTCCCAATGTTGACGCCTGATAATGGGTTTCTGACCAAAATAACCTCATATTTGCCCATTTTAGCCCCAAAAAGCGCTTATCCCCCCATATCAAAATGAAATCTACGCCACTGATGATTTTCGTTTCGGTGTAAGCCAAGGGTGTACATCGCCCGCCAAAACCGGTAAGAATGATCTGTTAATAGCAGTGATTGAGCCTTGGAATCCTCAAAACAACGTATTTTAATTGGCCCTAAAATTTTATTTTCATCTTCAATAGATATCATTCAAAGACCAACTGGACTAGTATAAAATTAGTATGTGTATGGTTGTACTTGATTTGGCCATATGGCTGCTCTTCCGAATCGAATCCCCTTGCATTCCATATTATTTAAAGGTGAAAACTATCTTCGTGAATATAATTCTTTTAAAGGAAGTACTGCATGTACAGATAAATAGTCACGCGCGCCATTTCTTAATATATCGGAACCTAAAACTGACATGCATTGATAATAAGCTGGCAGCACTGGTGCATAATGCTGCCTTGTTTTCTTATTATTTATCGCTTTTCAACCATGGATATATGAAACTTATTAACAATGATAATGCAATGCAAAAGTATATTCAATAGAAGTTTTGATGATTCAAGTTTAGGTCTCTATTCAGATACATTAACGACAAGTTTACGACAATGCTGAATACAACAACAACGGTGTTTGCTGCCAACAAAATTGTATGTGACATTGTTCTTTTTGAACTTTGTTACTCAATTTTCAACTTATTCCAACCAATCTACGTGCAAAAATCATACTATGTTCTGATAGAGTAAATAAACCTAAGTGGCGATCTTTGTAGAACAGAAATTCCAATGACTATACAGAATAAACCATGCTGCATAACGGCATTTTTCCTTTTCATCCCATAAGATTCAGACTCATATTTAACAATATTATACAACAATAACATGCTTTTACAATGCAGAGCATGAGAAAACTAGTAATAAAATCCAGATCCGTTTAAAAAAATTAAAAAAACATACCATACTATTTAAATAGATAAGTTTTCAAATTATATTTAAAAATAGTCAATGATGCTTAAACACATAATCATGTGAAAACTTATTCTAGAGTTTAGGTGCTGGACAACAGAAAACACTATGTGACCATAAGATTTTGTTCTAAAAAGGACCAAGTATTAAGTATTTGTACAAAGTACGATATTTGTAAATAAAGTGGTATCATTTTACATTGTGGACATGAAATAATATTTAATAAGTTAAGTTAAGTAGATAAGTGACATGTTGGATCCAATCAGATAAAAGGAGGCAATTTTGAAACTTTACTTGAATTCCCCATCAGCTTACTCAGTAACTGAGCAAACTTATGATGAAGCCTGACATTCTAAGGGTACAAGGTCCCTGTTTTTGCATTATATCCCGGGGGGGGAACTTACTAAAAATGGGTGACGGGGATGTGCGGCCACATTAACCCCCATTTTTCAACGCGCTCTCACGCAATGACCCCCTTTATGTTTACTGAACTCCCTCTCACCCATTGACCCCCTTGTTTGTTTTCTTGTCACCAAAATACCCCCCTTTTTTTCAAAAATTTTGGGGAAAATTCTGATAATCTCTCACTGAATGACCCCATTTTTTTATTATTTTTTTTTAATGTTTTTAATTTTTGTATCAACTTTGTCCCAAAAATGTTCCCAGTCTCACAGAATGACACCCTTTTTGGTCAGATTTTCCCCAGTCTCACGGAAAGACCCCATTTTTTAGAACCTTCTCACTAAATTAGGCCCCCCTTTTTCGGTGTCTAGGCTCTCACCCCCAAAATTTTTGAAAAAAGGGGGGTATTTTGGTGACAAGAAAACAAACAAGGGGGTCAATGGGTGAGAGGGAGTTCAGTAAACATAAAGGGGGTCATTGCGTGAGAGCGCGTTGAAAAATGGGGGTTAATGTGGCCGCACATCCCCGTCACCCATTTTTAGTACTTAACTAGGGGCGTTTAGTAACATTCTTATATTTTAAGAACGGTATGGTCAATTTTCAAAATTCAGAAAGTATGTGATAGCTGATTCATTCATCAACCACCAGTTGCATTTAGTTGTGGCGTTAAAATACCCAAACAATTACGTTTCCGAATATACATTTCTTTCAGGGACACCCTGTGCTCTACGATAGTGGAGAAACATTAATATCTATAAATGTTTCACTGTGTAGTTGTCCTACAGGGTGACTTTTTACTCTGTAGTCATATGGCGGTGTATAAAAGTAGTTCTACGGGAACTTCTTTTTAAACTGTGTAGTCCAATAATGGGGGGATAACTGTAATGGTGTGTAGACCCAGCAAACACAAAACGTTTTCGACATCATTCGGAAAAGGTTATAAAATGTTGTCAGAAAACGTTTAAATGTCGGGTTATATAAAGGGTATAAAAACGTTTTAATAACATTCCAAAAACATTTTTGAAAACATGATACAAAACATTCTAAACAGAATGTTATTTTGGGGTTGAAAAAATATTTTGCGAAAAATGTTTGCCCAAAATATTTGCAATAACGTTTTAGAAACGTTTTTATGACCTTTATATAACCCGACATTTAAATGTTATTAAAACGTTTTGAAGAAAACATTTTAAGAACATTTCTGTGTTTGCTGGGGGCAAATATTTTAACATAATATTATTGACGTGTTGGCAAAATATTTGGCAAAAATGTTTGCAAAAATAGTTTACAATAACATTTTTGAAAGCATTTTAGAAATATTGCTGTAGTGTGTTTTTATACAAAACGTTTTAAAACGTTTTCATGACCTTTATATAACCCGACATTTTAATATCATTAAAACGTTTTTACCTAAACCAAAAGCCAAAATATAACTTATTTAAAACGTTTTAAAAACGTTTTTGTGTTTGCTGGGGAGATGTGTGAATGCCAGAGAAACGCAGTTCGTGTAGAATTGTGGCACTCATTTAATGTTTATAACGAAATAAAGTAAGTTTATAGCATTAATACAATATCAAAGAATTTTTAAGGCACAGAATACATTAATATATGATTATTATTGCAGTGAATGTCAAAATATAAGTTATAACAAGTAAGCGGAAAAGTGTGCTGAGGCTTGTGGATCAACGTCGAGGCGTTGTGCCTGTGCGTAGCGCACTATAAATCAATCACTGCGCTTCTTTTTAAGCAAAAATGATTTAGGCTGAAAATGGCAAATAATGCATTTATACAGCGCAGGTATAGAAAACAGCATGTCAGAATCTATCAATGCGTTTTATATAGAACAAATATAGTCTACACAGATATAAACAGGCAGGCAGACAGACAGACAGACAGACAGACAGACAAAACAGTCCAGAAAATAAGGAATGATACAGCAAAATGCCAAACTACTTGTGTGGGGGTGTACAGTATTCGTATTCTTTTACATTGGTAAATAACGTCCTGGTAATATATCGTGTCAAAAGCGCAGAAGAATTGTTCATACCGTTACGGTTGGCAACATATTATTAATATACTCTTCGAAATTGAATAGCGCTGTAGAACAAAAGTTCACGAGAATGAAGATCCGGGTTCATTTGAGGTAGTTAGCTAGTTGTATCTTGCAAGTTGTATCATACCTATTTTCAGTTGTAATTATATTTATCCTGATATTCTGAGTATTTATTTATTTGTTAAATTGTCTGTTTACCTATTTACCTTTCTTAATTATTTTTACAAATTCATTTCCAATATGACCCTAAACCTTACATAGGTTTTTTTTTGTTAAACATAGAAATATCCAGTGATACCAAAATAAGTACCAACATCCCATACATAATGTCGCTATGGTATCATAATGCTCGTGCGCTCTCGCAATAAATAAGGAAATTCTAGCTATAGTCTGTCTCGTCTGAAGTTGAGATAGTAGAGAGGCCACTTTGTGGCTACTTAGAGTCCTGTGCATCAGTTTTGGACAAAGGTGCCAGTCGGGGAACTTAGAATTAATCGTCAGAGTGTCCTCTATCTGTTACCCGGCTGGCAATTCTGAAACAATCGAATTTTCTTGAGTTGGAAACGTTAAAGAGGATAATGAGCATGCGCAGATCGTAAAATTTCAGATGATATATGGCAACGCTTAATTCGTAGTGGCAATGAAGCGTACCTTTTTATCGTATACGGGCGTGTGCTTAGCCTGGGTCGCTTGGCCTATCTCGAACAAAATCGTGGCTGTTAAGGGCTGGGGTATGAACGTTTGGACAGTATTTATTTTGGGACATTAGAGCACATCAGACATATCGAATTGCATTCTGAATACGAAGAATGTCATTCTGATATCAAATAATTTTGATTTTTGAAATTCGCAATTTAATACACATTTTATGGCAAATCATTAAAATTGATATTTTTGATATTTAACAGTACTTGAAGTAAACTTTATAAATCTGATGATTTATACTTAAAGTGTATGTAGGTGGGATGAAAAGCCGACGATCAATTGAAAATTTTGACCTTTCGTATTGAAGATATGGATTTTTTTTCCCCAAAACACCAAAAAAGTTAGGTCTTTTTGGGAAAAAATCCATATCTTCAATATGAAAGGTCAAAATTTTCAATTGACGTCGGCTTTTCCCTCCTGCTACATACACTTTAAGAATATATCATTAGATTTATATAATTTACTTCGAGGACTGTTATATATCAAAATATCAAATTTTTATAATTTGTCATAAAATTTGTATTATATTGTGATTTTAAAAATGAAAATTATTTGATAACTGTAAGAAATTCTGCAGAGCGACGATGCAGGTAGATAGGTCTGACGTGCTGTCCGGCCCAACAAAAAATACAATAGAAACGCAATAAACGCTCATTTTGGATCCCTTAAAGAACTAGTGGATTCGCCCTACTATCACTGCAATTTTTGACATGAAGATATAGGGACGATGACGCTGTGCGAAACTATGAAGCAATGTATTGCTGTAGTTAAAATCTGTTGGGGTGTGATAGTGCACCCCGGGAGTGCACCCCAAAACCCAGTATAAATTCTGTTTTATCACTCTTTTTCGCGAACCCCTACGATATGTTATAAAAGTCACATGACATGGTAACAATGAGCAAAAAAGGGCAATGGTAAGATTCTCGCAAGCCACGCGGAGTTCCCGGGTTCGAATTACATTATTTTAGCAAATAACTATTTTGCATTACGCGGCTAAAACGGGGAACGGGTTATAGCGTCTGTACTCCCTTTGCCCCAACGAGACTCCGGGTTCGAGCAACGGCTCTTCCCAGGCGGTTTTATGTACATTTTTGGATATTGCTCCATATAATATTGAATATTGTCGCTGTGATACAATATAGAAAGTGTGGAATTACGGTAAGGGGACGAACAACAAAACTCTATCCTAAAGATACTAACGGGCAAACCAAGTAGAGTCAGGCTTTTTAATGACCCTCAAACATTGTTAAAATCACTTATTAATGTAGAAAACTATAGGGCTTCACTGACCCCTAATCTCGTTGTTTGATGGGTGGGCTTACCCCAGGTGTGGTAGGCTAAAACTTGTATCACTAAAATGTAGTTTTGCCAAACAGCTCAATCCTACTCTCTATTTGATGAGCTGATTGGGAATAATTCTCAAATTTGTAATTTTGGTTAATGTTTTAATCAAAACGACTCAAACTCGACGTTTTACCATTTTTAGTGCTATAACAATTAAGAACATCCGGATGTGCCTACATTTGCTTGGGAATATTACCTTGTGAAGACCAGAGTCAGGGCATAATCCGTGTGCAAACCAGGATTTGCGAATAGTTTTCAAATTGTGTCAAAATGTTTATAATTAGATAATTAGTGATTTTATATATCATATAACTATTCTTTTCACAATCATCATCAAACATATAATAACAATGACAGGCATACATAGGCCTATGTTTTGAGGGAAAGATTGAAAACTGTTGAAATGTCTGATGTTGACAAATTAAGTCCCCGAGAATACTTTACATGAATTTTGTATGAATCCTTTCTATTTAATTTTTTCTCGAGTGATCTTCTTCCCATCCCAAAATAAGAAATGCCATTCTTTGTTCATCAAAGTTTTCATCAAAAAAAACCATTGGAGTTGTTAAAATGAAGAAACAAATGTCTGCTTACCTTATTGCCGTATCGTCTTATTATTTTCCTGGTCTACGAAGTGCAAATAATATCCTTGAATGATCCGGGCCGCGATGTGCCGCACACATTATCACATTCACTCACACCGAGTGTGAGCTCTGTTTGCCGACTACGACAATCGTCGAGTAAACCATTCAACAGTGATAATACGATTATGACCCATATGACCTGATCAATTCAAAACTTCAGTTTTGTACGAAAACAAAGATTTTTACACAATTGTTGTTTTTCTTATCCGCATTTACTATCCGTTACCACACAGACAGGAACTAGTTTATTAATATGTTGACAATATTGATTTGTAGAACGTTTTTTTTTTCTTCAAAATTCTCGAAGTACTTTACATAGTTAAAACCAATTAGAAACAAATATATAAAACAAAAGCATAGTGGTACATATTATACATCCAAAAACAAATTGCAACAAGATGTAACGAAGAAAATAATACTGAGACTTAAAAAAGTCTGCCAATTAATTAGAATAAAGCAAAAGAATATCACACAAAGGCTGGTAAACACAAACTATTAAAGTCAAAATAACTTTATAGACCATTCCTAATCGTATTCTTTCCTGCAGTTGTTAGGGGAACATCGATATGACAGATATCACGTGATTACTTCGTTATTTTATAATCAAGTGATCCCATGTGTGTCCTCACTTTTGTTATTTTATCAATGTTGTTTTGGCGGTCTTTTTGAGCTACTTACATCAAACATGTTTTATTTAGGTATACCTTTTTTCTTCAATTGACCACACTACAATTATAATCAAAATAAGCATTAAGGGGGTATTACACCCCTTGCCAATTTTGTGCCTATTTTTGCATTTTGTTCAAAAATTATAGCGCATTGGTGACAAGTAAGATATGCATATTATAGGGCAAGGACTACAACTACTGCACTGAAAATTCAGCAACTCAAGGCAAGTAGTTATTGATTTATTGATCAAATATTGGTTTTCCCTCATTTTTGACTGTAACTCCACAACTGTTGTCTCTGTTGAAATAAAATTTCCAGTGCAGTAGTTGCAGTCCTTGCCCCTATAATATACATATCTTACTTGTCACCAATGTGCTATAATTTTTGAGAAAAATGCAAAAAATAGGCAAAAATTGAACAGGGTGTAGTACCCCTTAATCATATCAATAACAAGGTAAAGTAATAAATATTATATAAATATTAAACTAAAGATATGAGTCGGCAAACAAAAGCAATTTAAAAATATTTTTAAAGAGGTGTGATTTCAGCTTCTCCTTGATCCCTGATTTTTTTTTAAATTAAGGCCAAATATCAAAATCGCTCCATCATTATTTAATCACGTACCACGTTACTATATTTCCATAAATTACGTTCCTACATATCCACCACAAGTCTGTGACGTCATTTCTCATTTCATCAATGGGCACTTTTAACAAAATGTTATTTATTAGTTTTTCTTCTTTTTCTTCCGTAATTCTTCATCCTCCTACTCAACTTCTTCATATTCTTCATATATCTACGCTTAGCTTTCTCAATCTCTTGGTAGAATGGTAGGCCTTGGCCTTGTATGTAGAAATTCTTGCACGATTCGGTTGCTTCCTTGTGTAACATTGACAATTCAAAGCATTCATTGTCGAAGAAGTAACGAAGATCTTGATTAAGACACGACTCAAGGAAACGGCGAAGTAGCAGGATGTGACTGAGAGGAATGAAAAAAGCACAGTGATTTAGTGCGCTACGCACAGGCACAACGCCTCTAGAGACGTTGATCCACAAGCCTCAGCACACTTTACAGGTTGTCGCTGACCACTACGGCCCCACATAAACAATATTCATTGAGTCAGATATTTTAAGGGAGCACTTCTAGGGAGTACACCCTGTCTAATGTTGTGCCTATTTTTGCATTTTTCTCAAAAATTATAGCGCATTGGTGACAAGTAAGATGTGTATATAATAGGGGCAAGGATTACAACTACTGCACTGGCAATTTTATTTCAACAGAGACAACAGTTGTGGAGTTACAGTCAAAAATGAAGGAAAACCAATATTTGATCAATAAATCAATAACTACTTGCCTTGAGGTGCTGAATTTTCAGTAGAGTATTTGTAGCCCTTGCCCCTATAATATACATACATATCTTACTTGTCACCAATGCGCTATAATTTTTTGAGAAAAATGCAAAAATAGGCACAAAATTGGCCAGGGGTGTAGTACCCCCTTAATTACAGTAATGGATGCAAGTAATTATTTGAAACGAAAGTACCAAGAATTGTCCTTTAAGAAATCCCCTCCTTTTAAGTTCCATTAAGGGCTCTGTCAACCTTTGCAAAGTATTTTTGGTACCTGAGAGTACACAGATACACCAAATTACACGGAATGTCATTCTGATATCAAATAATTTATATTTGTTTGAAATTCGCGATATAGTACAAATTTTATAGCAAATTTTTAATATTGCCATAATTTCTATTCCCATAAAATGTGGTATTATATTGCAAATTTCAAAAGAATAACGATGACACACAAGAAGAATGGTAAATGAGATCCCAAAGCTTGATAACATGTCATTTCCGACCTATTTCGTTTTGATATAATTATTATTGGTCTTAAAGCCTTAATGTACGATCTTTTTTAATTTTTAGATTTTTCTTTTTTTCTTCCAAAATGTAAAGTAGTTAATATGCAATCATTATGAAAGTTCCCAATACATTTGGACGCGAAAAACATTGGAAATTTGCAAAGAAACAACATCATAAACTTTACCTTAAGCACTCGCAATATCTCGCACTTTTTGGATTAGGACGACGAGTGCGGCCTCAGAGTTAGTCTCCTACGCGGCCAGTTTGGTTACGCTCCATCCACATGTGTGGAGGGAGCGTAACCAAATTGGCTTCGTAGGAGACTAAGATTTGCGATCGTTATTATTATGATAATATGTTGGACCAACAGAAAAACATCCCCTTTTATTACAAATAGGGCGAATTTGACAGTTTGCTCACAGATGTAAGTTGGAACATGTGTAAGTATTACAAATATGCCAAAAAATCGGGTTTGAAAAAAATAAAGTTATATTCGGAAAAAAGATCGTACATTAAGGCTTTAACTCACGAACCTTACGACCTATGAAAATATAAATGCGATCATTGGGTTCCGTAACTCATTTCCTATAAGATCAATGTTTTAATATTAAAAAGTACTCTGCAGTTTGTTTCAATTTAAGAGGCTAAACCTGGAAATATATGGCTGCTGCCATCCCAATTCATGCGGGAACAAGGCTGTCGAATTCTAAAACCATGTTTAACACGTGAACATGGTGAACGCAAGACGTCGACTCTGCAACGTTTACACAATATTTATTATACCAGTTGCGATATTTTATAAATATAGGCTTTTATTACCGAGCATATTCTTATTTATCATGTTTGTGTTAGTAAATTATTTAGGCAAAGTATTTTCCTGGAAATCACTAGATGATGTTGTCAATTAGAAATGGAACTTAGTACAAAAAAAAAAAAACGTTTCCAAACATACGTTACAGGAGCAGTAAAGTCCGTCAAAAAATCGTCCACCATGTGATGTAAATCATCCGGCTCCGGCAGTATGTCAGGTGAGTTGCTTCTCTGCAGTCTTTCCATCTCATCACCTGCAAGTATGGAAGAAAGTTTTATAAACAGAGACGCGAACATATAGGAAATGATGCAATACTCTTCTGGCGCATGCAATGGTATTCTATGAATGGCCAAGTGGACCAAAAAACGTGTAAGATTATACGTGTAACCTTACACGTGTAAGATGGCATCTTACGCGTGTAAGATTGCATCTTATACGTGTAAGATCGTATCTTATACGTCTTAGAATCTAGCGGGATGCTTAAATTGACGAATCATATATAAAGAACCCATATTTAAACCCCAAACAACCTATCATCTTACACGTATTCATCTTCGACCAATGAAATCTCACCATAGCATTTCTTATACGCGTAAGAATTGCCTATTAGGGATGGACGGTATTCCGATTTGACTGGTACGACGAGTGTCGAATAATCTCAGCCTCGATATCGATCTGCACCGCGGTAGTTTGCGCAAACGTGATTATTTTAGCATCACCTCTTGAAATGTAATTGATATGAGTATTAATTAACTCCAGATAACTGAAAAAAGTAGCCAAACAGTGAGGTAACTTCCTGACAGAGATTCGTCATAAAATACACGACATTGTAGCGCTCATACAAATTAAGAAAACACCTCGTTTACGATTTTGGTGATGAGCTCTCCTTATCATCGGTACGCTGCCAATAATATCACGTATCGTCCATCACTAAAATCTAAATCTTACACGTATAAGAAGTCGTGGGTGTTACAAATCACAAAACGTCTTTACATATTATTGGTTGAAGTTTGTTACGCGTGAGATGATTGGTTGTTTGTGATTTCTTACTCTGTGATTCGTCAATTCAAAAATCCCGCTTCATTCTTACACGTATAAGATGCAATCTTACGCGTATAAGATGCAACCTTACACGTGTAAGATGCAATCTTACACGTGTAACCTTACACGTTTATCTTACGCGTTTTTTGAACCACTTGGCCATTCATAGTATTCAGGCTATTTCGAAATGATTGGTACCCATCAATTTTGATATTTATTGAAAAGCTTGCCTCTTCCAAATGCAACATTGAATACTCTTAAAATGTCATGAATGTATAGTTTATGACTTGTTGTACAATTAATATACAAATCATTTGGATTATTTACATCTAGGATGGAAACATGAAACCTTACTGCTTTCTCATTGTAGACGAAGCAAAGTTACTCTGAACACTTGGCTTCATCAGACACAAGAAATTTAGTAACCCATGCCATCTTTCCTTCACACCACAAATGCTGTACTCATTTTGGAGTCTTCATATGTCGTGTCCATCCACTGTTATATGAGTAGTCAAGTTAGCTCAATCGATAAGGCGTTCGACTATGGTGCGAGAGGTTGCGGGTTCGAACTCTGGCGGTGCCTTGTACGATTTCGTGGAAAAATTACAAGGAACTTACTGCTAATTGTCTCGTTGTAACCCGTACGAAACTCGGGGAGCTGATCCTGGTTGCGAAGGTTATTTGTGGAATGTGTGCCCTCTTTCAGCGGCAAAGTCCCTGATTTGTTGTTAAATGGTTTATGGAATTATGGGCCGTAGTGGTCAGCGACAACCTGTAAAGTGTGCTGAGGCTTGTGCATAAGTGGCACAGTTGTAATTTTACCCTTTCGCTGTTAACTAAACATATCTCGAGATTAAAACAAGCAAATTGAACAGAACAAACGACATTTGAGAGCTAAGACTACGCCCTTGACGTTCATGTAAGCATCATGTCACAACGGTTATTTTGTTATTGCCATAGAGGGCACTTTTCACTTGCACAATTTTTTTGAGACAGGCTGTAGTAATCCTGATAGGAAAATATGAACTGAATGTGAACTAAATTGGGTTTTGGCCCAGAGACTCCATTTGTATTTCTTGTGTCTCCATCCGACATCTAATTGTACATGTTGTATATGCTCCTACCTGTCCCCTTAATTTCAAGGGCTACCGTTCCACAGATTATCATATCTCATCGTCTGCAGAACATGTACTGACCACCACACCCACCTGTATACAACAGAATACTCACTTGTGGGTAAGCTTTTATAGTAATAAATAATTGGGTGAAGAAAGTTGGCAGCTTCTGCTTCACTTCCAGAACCTGTACCACGATCCAATCTGAAAACATCCTTGCCAGGACCTGGAACAAAAACGCAACATACAATGAACAGACCCGTAGCCAGGATTTATTTGAGGGTACGGAGCTAAAAAAAGTGAATCTTTAGTTATTTTATCCTTCAAAAATGACGGATGTCAAGTTTTTTACAGAAAAAACAGACCTTTTGCGAATGTTTCCTTCTTTGTACGTTATTTAGAGAAAAAAGCGGAACCTTTGTAATTGATGTCGGACTGACTGTTTTGGTATTTGGAAACTTTGTACCCACGGTGTCTTTTATCACACGATTTAGGATTACACATAAAATGGGCAAAAAAAACTAATCATATTTTCATGGCTTAACGTTACTCTATTTTATTGGCGTTCCTTTTAAGTGATGAAAGTGATGTTTTCACATTAGAGAGAGAGGGAGAATAAGATAAATTTCCTTTTTGGAATTTCAGATGCAAGCTGCTTTCATTCCAAACGTAACAGCGCACAGTACTTCGAGTGATTGTAGTGAATCATTCAATAAATTATTGAAATTGGTTGAATTGTATTAACCTTAAATGAATAACAGCATCATATTCTTGACAAGACCTTATCATGTAACACCATAATTTACAAACCAATTTGGTACCTAGTAGCTCTAAACTGATTAAATCTCGTTGAAAACTATTACAAGGAGTTTACCTGAGAAATCATGACCATACTCTAGCGAGACCACAAAAACACTGCTAGCATCATGTCCACAAACCTCTTGAAGTTGGTGCAGCAGTTTAACAGGGAATTCCTCCACATAAACATATTCTGTACCACTGCTAAACAAAATAGTAAAAAATATTAACATGATTATGATACACCATAACAACCGGGCCTGTAGTGTATAGTCCTTCAAGCTAAAGTACAATTGACATTACACAATTATTTCAACTTTCACACCAACATTGCAACCAGTATGACTAGCCTTATTGTGTTTGCTAATATCACTTCTGCTTATTCCGGTACTATATTGCTGAAAAGCATTCAAAGGCAAATGTCACTAATATTACTTTTTTGGTACATGTGATTGTTACCAACAATAAAGTGCGTACATATCGCCAACAATTCTGTATACGGTGTTCGGCTCTCTTGTGACCCCAAATGCTTGTAACCAAATGTTAGTAACAAGAGGGCGTCTATACAAGTTTTAACAGCCTGAATTTGATTTTTTTAAACAGGATAAACATGCTGTTTGAAATTAATTGTTTTTCAGTACTTCCCAAATTTTATGATTGCAAAACAAAAAAAATATTCGGTAGATTAAAGACCACTACATGCTTTGCATATATCATGGCTTCTGATTCTTTGCGTGTGGAAATTCTTTGCGTGCACTTTGCATGAATCGCGGGACAGCCTTACAAAACTGCAATTTTCAACGTTCACCGTGCGTTACCCAGAGCTTTTGCATCAAAGATGCCAATCACAATCTCATTTTATACAGGCAATTAACCATGAACAATCTGTGCGCATAGGCGTAGATCCCGGGGGATGGCGGATAAATCCCCCAATATTTCGCCAAGGGGGTGGTCCATACAAGCATCCCCTCATGTTGCCGCCTGTATGCGGGTTTCTGACCAAATTAACCTCAAATTTGGCCATTTTAGCCCGAAAAGTGCAAACTTCGCGCGAATATATTCCACTTTTACACCTTATTCCGTCAGTTTAGCTTCATTATGGTTATTTTTTCGCGCGCATTTGTGGCATAGACTTATTTTGTCGCCAAAAGGGACTGGATTCACTATACTTCAAGAATTTTTCCGATCTCATCCCCCTAATGTCAAAAAGAAAGCTACACCACTGTCTGTGCGTATGAACCGCACGTACAAATGAAGTCAAATTTTCACACCTCACTGTTGCGGTATTATGCTTTCTCACAAACAAGTTGGACTTTTCTTCGTATGTTTAAACGGACAATTTTTGTACATTTTGTTGCTCACACGTTCATTTCGTAAGGACATAATTTTCAATACTGGATAAATAATCAAACTGCCTCCGTCACAGGAGGATGATTTTGAAACAAAAACGGGTTTGGAAATCGCAATCTCTCTAGTATCTGGATTTACTATATCATAATACTAATTATGGCGTCCGTCCGTCCGTCCGTCCGTACCTCTGTCCGCGCGCTATCGCGTCGCGCGGAGCGCTTTCGCTGAGTCCGCGCGCTATTGCTTCGCGCGGAGCGCTTGCGTTGAGTCCGCGCGCTATCGCGTGCGCGCGGATCGCTTTCGCTTTAGCTTTCGGCAACAATAGGCCTAACAGCATCTCATCGGACCAATAGGCCTATTTTAAACACATATTTCAATACGGAACGCGTGCATAGTAGAACATGACTATTTCCGGGGTCATCCAGAATGGTTAACATTAAAATAATCAGTTATGGTAAGGCATTATAACCCGTTATATAGGCGTTATTGCGTTTACTAATTTCGGGGTATTTTCGGGATACTCCTTGGATCCTCCTATAGGCGCTAGGCCTATAGGCCTATCAGGGAAGGTATATTGGTAACGGGTGTTGGGCAAGAACTGCCCGACCCGAGAACCGCGAAATCTAGTGTTATATATTATTAGGTAATCCCGATATCTCATTGGTCAATTGCGTTGGCGTTCGTGTACGGTATTTTAACTACTTTCCTGCGTGCCCGTAATTACACACAATGAAGTGGCAACATCGACCGCGCCCCAACTACCACATGATATCATCAGGACATACCTCGAATTCAGAAAATTCGATATGTCTGATGTACTCTCATGTCCCACAAAAATAATGTGCAAACGTTGCTCTCCGATAACTTACTTTTTCAAAATGATAACATCAACCAAGATACCAAACATCTGATATATTCCGGAAGCCTCGTTCAGACGTTTGATTATATTGTTGAGCAATTCTGTAATTGGTTGTCTTATGGATGGCCAAGCAACTTGATGGTAACGCCATTCCAGTATTCTATGCAAAACACGAGCTGTAGATTCGTAGAAAAATATAATATAAACTCAACCCAGAAAGTATCGAAACGATTATAGATGGTCAGATATATCGGGAACTGGAATATATAGCAAAAACCTATTTAATTTATATAAAGCGCAGCTTTCTCCTGCGCATTTTGATACCTCTTTTGTTGCACTACGATATCATTTGGTTGAGTTATGGGCGCTTGAGTGGCTTCAAGTCGGATATTGAAAGTTGCACTTAACTTCTATTCAAGCCATTGCCGTAAAAAGTAGAAATTAGCGTGATTTGGGGGGTTTTGCCTCGACCCTACTCCTAACTTTGATACTAACCAGTTTAAGGAAACTCTCCGACACGAACTCATGCAAGTCCTATGCAACTAAACGGTGAAATTATGGTTAGATTTCATACTTAATGCTATATATGCTATAAACAGAGGCACAACTGGATTCGTTTGCAGTGAATCAGTTTACTCTTTCTTCGCATTTATGCCACAAACTTACTTGTATAACGGAATCCATGAATGAACCCGCCAGCTGATTTCCTGAAATCTAGTGAATGTGTATTAGTACCAGCGAAGAATAAACCAGGAACTGAAGCAGCCTCGTAGTCATGCTTGATACGTGGATACTTTGGTGAAACAGCTGAATGAGTTCTGCTACGCCGAGGTGTATGAAATATCTTTACAATTTGACTGAAACAAACACATCACAAAAAGTAATTACTGAAAATAACTCAATATCTATGTATCAAAATGTATTCAAAACTGCTACAACAAATTAAAACCGTTTTTCTTAAAGCTAAATCCATTGTTTTGTTTTAATCAGTCAAGTTAGCTCAATCGATAAGTCGTTCAACTATGGTGCAAGAGGTTGCGAGTTCGAACCCTGGTGGTACCTAGTACGCTCTCGTGGAAAAAAATGAGTTAGCATGAAATTCCCCTGGACTGCTAATTTGTCTCGTTGTAACCCGTATGAAACTCGGGGAGCTGATCCTGGTTGCGAAGGTTATTTGTGGAATGTCTAGGGTGTGCGCTCTTGAAGCAGCAAAGTCCCTGAATTGTTTTTAATGGTTTATGGAATGATGTGGGCCGTAGTATTAAGCGACAACCTGTTAAGCGTGCTGAGGCTTGCGGATTAACGTCTAGGCGTTGTGCCTGTGCGTAGCGCACTATAAATCACTGCGCTTTTTTTTTTTTCCTTTTTTTTTTAAATCAAAGTGTAATACAAGACCAGATTATATTCCAAATGTTAAAATTTAGACAAATGAAGTGGATACCTGCAATATTGTCAAACTAAAAGAGTGACAGGAATTAGTTTATGTCAAACCGTCGGCTGTATTCCATAGTGGCGTATAGTGATTTTTGGTCATTTTTTTTAAAAATTGGCACATATGTTTTTAATGTTCTTTTTCATTTTTCCAAGTCTCATCAGTCAAAACTAGCTAATTAATAAGTAATTAATTAATTAAATGTGTCGTATAGCTACAAAGTGATATTTTGTGTTTTCCATAGTGGCGTAGGCCTATCGACCATACGCCACTTTTTATAAACATTTTATAATTATGAAATATCGGCAAAAATGAAAAACATTGTATGTCATAGTGGCGTACACGTATCGGACCTATACAAACGACGAAAAGTAACGCCATAGGAATTACACGGCGACCGAGGTGGCGTAAGGTTAACGTTAGGTTAGGGTATTGCGTTTTGTTTGTTTTCCATAGTGACGTATAGTTTTGTGCTTTTTATTTTCAGTTTGCCAGCAATAGTATGTATTTATTACATTTAAAAAATATATAACAATAAAATCGAGTTGTAGTTTACTACAGATATTTCACATCATTTACAAAATATAATGAATGTCTGATTTACACAACTCGATTTTAAATTGGCATTTCTTCAAACCCGATTTTCCCGAAAAGTTGTTTATTCGCGGCGCCCCACTATACGCCACTATGGAATACAGACGACAAAACATGTGTTTAATAGCCATCATATTAATTTGGTATATTTTGGATTCTTAACATTTCAAGCATAAGTTAGGCACATCCGTCCATGACATTTTGCCGCTCCATTGGCAAATGATAACGAGAAAATAGGCAGCTAATAACGGCCTTTTCAAAAGCAATATTACAATTTATTTTTGAATCTAAATAACATTCTGCAATCTGTATACTATAATATCTCAAAAACACAAGTTTGATTTGCCTCTTTCTTTTTGTTCCTCATCATATTCGTTCCTCTTTCCTTCTTGTA
Organism: Amphiura filiformis; assembly: GCF_039555335.1. Taxonomy (NCBI): domain Eukaryota; kingdom Metazoa; phylum Echinodermata; class Ophiuroidea; order Amphilepidida; family Amphiuridae; genus Amphiura; species Amphiura filiformis. The sequence continues at coordinate 15,211,074 of NC_092638.1, forward strand.
AATGAAATATGTGGCACACGTTTAGCTTTTTTTATTTAAAAAAAATACTTTGAAATCTTACCTGTCAAATAAATCAAAGTCAAACTTAAATCCAAGGCATTTTATGATCTTATCATATGGATTTCTCAGGGAAAAATTGTCGGGCAACTTAGGCCAAAGGTCAAATATATCTACGTGATCCTCATCATATTCGTAGCGCTCAGTAACATTGAACTTGTTAAAGCTTCCTCCATTTCCTGAGTATGCCGCTTTCTTCATGGCTTCCACATCTTCCGGATCTGCTAGGCCAAGAACAAGTTTGCCATCGTTTCGTTTGACCACCATGAAGTTTGACACATCGCCACCTTCGATTACACCATCCAATGATTTCAGCATATAGGTGTCCAGGAGACCATTGTTTATTGCTCTGTGAGTGTGATAAGCACAAGGGAGTTTCGGACCAAAATAGTGTAAATATTATTTGTGACGTCCTGCTCTCACGAAATGAGGGTAAAGCCGCAAGTTGGTAGTTTCGAGACATCCTGGCTGCTGAGTTTATGTTTTTGATTGCTGTGCACCTACCAGCCAGTGTAGTATGTCCTTTGTGAATGACCCATTGTGCCCCCATTTACAAAGGACATACAGACATACCATTGGCTTGAACAGATGCGTGTGAAACAAAGAACACCAACGCAGCAGCTAGGACGTCTCAAAACTACCAACTTTAGCGACTTTACGCTCATTTCGTGGTTACAGGTCACATTTATAAAAAGGATTGATGGAAATAAACAGTAACAGTCTATAGTAAAATACGAGGGGCGGTCAAAAAATTCGTAGAACTCGGTATGCTACTTTGTCGCACGGTTTTGAGTTTGGTCTCATTTGAAAGCTCCATGAATTCACTGGTACTACCAAAAGTGAATACAGGGTCATCATAGCAATTCCTGCGGATGGTGGTGAAAACTCAAATGAAATTTAACAATGTACAGTTGCTGTAAATGGCAATGAAGTCCTTGATATTCAACAGCAAGGAAATGGTTCTTAGCGTTCAAGCATGGAATGCGTGTCCTTGAAGATTATTCAAGGTCCAAAAGACTTGCTGACGTCACCATTAATGAGATACAGGCTGGTACACTGACATCGGTAATAAATAAAAAACCAAACAAAAAAGATGAGATAGCCACAAAGTTTAACAACTCTGATGAAAGTGTTTAAAATAAAATCAATTAAAATTTGGGTATTCCAGTGTGTCTTCTAGATGGAGGGCCGTGAATCTTCATGCAAAAAAATGATGCCAGTTGACTTAATCGGGTACACACCTGCTATACACCTAGAATAAGGACAGATACAAGTTTCATATGAATTTAGCTAAAGGTGATAAGACATACATTAATCACTGGAATTATGAGTCCATTCAGTGGAAGTACCTGGATCTCCCACCACTAAGAAGATCATCACTCGGTCACATAGGTCAAGGTCTTCATCGCTGCTTTCTGAGATTCAGGGAGAGTCTTGATGACAGATCATTTGCCAAATGAAAGTATAATAATAGGCACATATCATACAATTTTGATTGCAAAATTGAGGCAAGCTATCAAGAAGAAGGTTGATGGTAGGAATGGGCCTGTTCTCGGAGTGTGTCCTCTGCATTATTCTCAGTTTGGCAAGCTGCCATTCACGACAGAGAGATCAGATAACTAAAACAACCATATTGTGGTCTAGACAGGCCCCCAGTTAGCGAAAAATATTTTATAATTTTAAGTCCTACCTTCATTATATCAGGTTTGATGGTGATCAAAACTGGTGAGCCTTCACTGAAGAATGGCTCGTGGAGCAATCGGAAGACTTCCATTTAGATGACATAGAATGTTTTAAGGACAATTGAGATGGGTGCATTAATGTATGCAATGACCACGTTCAAAAGTGATAATTTGGCTAGTACTCTTTCAAGTACCTTGTTCTACGAACTTATTGACCGCCCCTCGTACTTTGCAGCATAAAAAGTTTAAAAGATGTACTTCATTCTACGATTTAACAAATTTTCTGGGGGTAGGTAGATATAAACGCTAAAAGAGATCAAGTACACAAGTGAATGGAAACAAAAATCCGGTGCTTGAACCAACAGGTATGTCAGCTGAGTGCCATCTGTTTTAAGATGAAATCAAAACTCGACCACCGGTTGACCACCGGTTACCGGCGTTTGAACTGCGTTTCATTGTATAGAACAATAGAAACCGGCTCCAATCGGACGGAACCGAGTTTTGATTTCATCCCTGAAGAAACACGCATACCTTAGATCACCAACATAATGTGTCTCCCATGCAAGACGTACTCGATCCCTTCCAACTACATGAATTAAGTTAGTAACCCCCATGATGTGATCCGCAGTCTCAAAGGCTGAATTCCCGTTGCCCAAAATGAGCACAGTCTTCCCATTGTAGTCATTGGTATCCAGTGGCATGTCCTCGTAGCTTTCAGTATATTCTTCACCAATGATAGGTGGGTTGTTAGTTTGGGCTAAACCAGTACAGACTATAAGGTATCTGAAACAAAAGTAATTTTACACCTGCTTGATTCGACAGTATTCATCGACTCCAAAGCATAGACGTAAACCCTGACGTGGAGTGTCGGATGGGGTGCGGCCGTGGGAGTCATTTCTCCCGGGGTATTTCTCTCAATATTTGATGACGGTGGTGGCCCATTGTGGAAGGTTATTATTGTGTATGCCAAAAATTTAGATTTTCTCTCAGTAAATAACACTTTTGCCATGAATATTTACATTTTATATATGCATTCGTTTACAGTGAACATTCAACAGCAATTCAGAGCGTCTCCAGACTTCTCCGTAGTCCACTTGCCCATTTTGCATACTCTGGCTATTACATTTAAGCATAAAACTCTGATTTATATTGATTTGTGTGCAACTGATAGATTTTCACATCTGTATCTGATCATTCCAGTCACCGCACTCCCTCTGTTTGTTAGCTTCCCAAGTGGACTACTGACTTTGCCTTGCGGTTAAGATTTTTAACACGGGACTCTATGGAGAGTTAGGCCAATTTCTGGCCTAACTAAAATTGGCCATGATGTAATGCATCTTTAAATGGATCTGCCTTGTATTTGGTCGCCCATATCTCGCTATGGTTTAAATCTTCCGGGCCCGCGCCATTACCATTAACTACACCGTACATAACTATCTGTGGTATTTGCGGCGCTTGTGTTGACGCGAAAGTTAATCTCTCATCAAACATCTAGCGCGTCTTGTACTATACCATGCTTAGTACTTGTGGTTAATGGACTGATAAACAAGTATGCTTGACAGTGTGTTTTTAGAGAGCAAAGTTCCGGGCAAAGTTCTGCTTAAAATTCAAAGTCCATAGTCGGATTTTCGTGGTTCGCTATCAATAAACTGTTCAGTATTAAAGTGAGCCATTATAAATATGCAAGATAATGTTGCATTCAATTACTTTTATTGTCACTAATCATCTGATATTCTTAATTCTTTATGACCATTTTACTATTGAATGCTTTAATTTTAATAAACATCAGTATAATTTCGAAATGGGTTCATCATGACTAATAATAACATATTTTTAATAAAATTCAACTATGGCATAGTCTAGAGCGTCTCTGGCAGTCATTTCTTCCGGGCCTTTAAACAAAGCTCTGGCCACATGTACGACGCGTCATAAGGCACTCGTCTTCAAGGATTACACACGGACCTCCTTTCCATCCATGTCAACAAAAACATTTCTCCACTGTTCAGAGCCATAATAATTCTACTACCTGATTAACAATTGCTTTATTTACCCCGTATCTATTTCATTTCAACGAGGTCTGCAACAAGGACACTCCTTCAGTACGTAGGCAAGGATTCAGCTTCTCATTCTACTTGGGTGGGGTGAACCAAGTTTATAGTTTTTACCCAAGAAAGCACATCAATTTGGAAGCAGCACAAAATGCAGGCCCTTGATGATGCAGGCTTACAAATAGTAGGGTCAGCTGCAAACACATGTGTCCATTAAATACCCGTACATTACTACATTCTATAAACATTTCGATTAAATTCCAGACAAACCACAGCCAGACCAGAACAACTTTAACATACCTGCAGATAGCTATTTCGTGATTGGTCAACTTTAACATACCTGCAGATATAGTCATTTCGTGATTGGTCAACTTTAACATACCTGCAAATATAACTATTTCGTGATTGGTCGTCCATAATGAAATGTTCTGTCATATCTTCATCACTTGCCACACGTTGAATGTTACCAATATTCGTGTTGTATTGTATGTTGATGTTAAGCTTTTTGGCATAGTCGCTTAGATAGCGGACGTAATCATCTGCATCTGGGAAGAACTCCTTTGAATAGAGTCTGAAAAAGGAGAGAAAAGAGAAAACTATAGAGGGCATTATTGCACACAAATACGGCTGCATGTTTATAGAGAGCTCTTAATACTATACGAAATATGTACTTTTGAGTGCTCGAGTTTCGTATTGGCTCCGGATCATGTGATATTGAGCTGCTAGTTTGTTGGGAACAAGTCCAACAACTCCGGTTATTAAATTATACCCAACAATGCTCAACAACAGCTGCCGATGTGAAACTGCTTGTCACAAACTAACTTATAGCCATGATAGAATCAATAGTATCTGCTAGTTATAGTCCGTCAACTCAGGAGTACAAAGCAAAATGCGCGCATTTACACACGCATTGCACTGAAATAATTATTCTCATAACTCCATTTTCAGAGGTCTATTTACTTTGGGTCTTTTTATCTTTTCAGTTTCCGTAAGTCTATTGTTCAGATACGAAAACGCAAGTGATTCAGTAAGTTTACTGTAATCTGACTTCATTGTTAACTTTGAAGTACCAATCAGCTTATTTCAATAGAGGCAGATGGCTATGTCAATAAAAGCGGGAGAGACAAGACCGATGTTTTAATGGTCTAGCGCCCTCTCGTCTTTGCATTGCTAAATTGATCTACATTAATTTGACACTAAACGTTGAAAATAAGCCCTTAAATCACAAAAGGTCCGCTTATGAGCCTGTCGCGCCCTAATGCACTTGTGCAGGGCCATAGTGTCGGCCTCCCCTCGTATCAATGTGTCTATCTTCCTATTTTGCCTCCCCCCCCCGTGATCAGTCTCCCCACTCCCTCCCCGGTCCCTACTCTCTCCTCTGGAGCTTTCTCTTTCTAGTCTTTCCGTCTCTTCCTCTCCTCTCTTTCTTCCTCACCCCTCCCACTCTCACCTGTTCAGTTTCAAGTATCTCCCTCCCTTCCCCTCCCTTGCGAAATTTATCAGTATAATCCATGACTGAAAATAAGCTCTGCAAAAATAAACATTTAAAATAAACCCGAGTCTTGCATATAGGCCCAACCAATTATCAGATTAGCTTGCCATTGGTACGAATAAATAGAATACATTATCTTTGCTCCAATGCAATTCTTTTGTATTGCATTTCAATATAAACATGATAAAACATGACTACCAAATCACCACTTGTCCGCGCCTCATTGGGAGATATTTGACTATTTCAGACGCTCGTTTCATCGCCAATATGAAAGACTTTTGCTTATAACTTGGCAACATGGTTAGTATATATATATATTTCAATGCAAGACAATTTTTACGAGGCACTTACGTCTAGGCGTAAGTGCATATACACCAACCTCAAGTCAATTGAAGCCGTACAATTTACCGCGAATTTAGGAGCGTAAAATTTAGACTCTTTTTTTGTCTAGATTAGCACCCAACTCAAGGTTTTATGTAAAAAATCAAAATAACTTACCAAAACGAAAACTGAAATTCACGAGCTTCAAATTTTCAGTAACTAACAAAAGGCTAGAATAAAAGATTGGTCACCCCTGGGAGACTACCACTTCAGAATAACAATGACTTACAAAAACTGATACGGATACGGAAACAGAAACTGAAAAGATAAAACGACTGTTTGTACTTCTGAGTTGACAGACTATAGCATGCCTATTACCAATAGGAGACACCCTCTCCATGGCCGGCCATCCCACATCCACCTATAAAGTAAAGGAATGGTCGAGAAATTTCACGATTGAAAATCTTTGGTAACCCTGTTACTAGCCTGTTAAGATCCAGGAAGAGCACATCCACGACAACTAAAGAACCGACGGAGAGACTAAGCAACATCCAGACCCGGGCATCCAGAGGTCAAAAAATGCATGGGAATATCATCAGCCGAACTCCGGACACAACGGTAAAGATGGCAATATCACATTTACCTCCACACTGGGTTGGTCGCTCGAAAGTGTCAATGATTTCTACACCACACTGACTCTACAATCTCTAAATATTGACGGGGATTGTTGCACGAAACATTAAACAACGCATCGCATACTACTTGAAAAATCCTGTTCCCACTGAGGACCTGGCCCTCAGAATTATGTTGGTAGAGGATGAATTTCATTTAGTTTCAGTAAAAGAAACGATAAGAAAGGTCTTACTTCCACGCGTCGTCTGCGTGGTTTACTTCGCGAGGTTGCCGAAGTAAACCACGCAGACGCGTAAACCACGCAAACGCGCCGGACGCGTGTTGTTAATCGGTGATGAACAACGGTGAAACATGATGAATCCCTTTCCATAACGAAAACAAGCTAAAGATCGTATAATTCGCATGATTATTTCATGAGGAATGTCAGTTAGGCCTAATCATTGACAGTCAGCCTTACAAAAAGATCGATGATTTCTGTTGATAGCAGCAATAAAACTGAATAAAACGGCAATCTTTATCCGATACTTCCAAAATACTGAATTTAACTTGTAAGCGTGATACGCATACAGATTCCAGACATGACGAATTTTACTCGCTCACGCGTAACGCGGATGCGCGCTTGCGTATACGCTAACTGTAAAAGTGTTGATTCATCACGGATTAACAACGGTTGGCTCCTGTACAAAAGTATAGGAAGAGTTGTTGAAATAACTAGGCTATAGTACATACTTACTTCATTTGCAGACTGTTATCATCACTAATCAATGAGTTCCAATCGTGTCGTAAATTGAACTCCTTGTTCGTCTTTCCTGTGTGAAACTTGTTGATGCTGATCAATTTTCTGTGTCTTGGATATTTCACAAAGAATGCCCCGCTGGTATTGGCACGTTCAAATATGATATAATCGCGATTGGCCCGCTGTAGGAAATACCCCATCTGTAAACCACTGGGACCTGCTCCTATGATGCAGTAATCTTTTCTTGGGGTTGTAGTTGGAAAGTCTCTGGCAAGATTTGGGGAATCATGTGCATTATTTACAGCGTCGCTGGTAAGAGAAGCTGAGATAACACAATGCAGAATGCAAAGAATAACTAGCGGGAGACGAAATAAATGCAGGGCCATGATGATTTAAATACGTATGTAGAAATGTGGTGTTGAATCTATGGAATCTAGTTGTTGACAACGTTCTGCTCCACCTATTTCGTTGTTTAATGGCCGCCACGTTTTAAAAGTGACCTATTGATACAAATGAATGTGATAGATACGCAAATTATTTATAATTATATTATTTACAAAGAGAAAGGAAAAAATCACCATCAATCTCAAAGACAAGGGTAACATTATATTGCGAAAACAAAAGGCGCAAATGCATAGATACGACAAAGAAAAACACCCAACGTCAACATGTGGGTACAGAAAATTGTATCTCCACACACCAGTGTTGATGCTGACTTGGTTCTCCGATTTCATGAAGTTACTTTTTTCTATATGTGTTTGGCATATCAAATCCTTGGTCTTAAAGTGCTTGGTTGCTATGATGCAGTGTAATTTGTTCAGCATTTGTTGATTGGAATTCCCGTAGAATGTTTCTATCTACATCCTAATGTCGTCGACAATTGCGTATTAACTCCCTATTTCAGTTCGGGGGCACTCATAATTCACGGACGTCTCTGATATCAAATACTCTTGAAGCGTCATGTCACATAACAGTATCATATTTTTCAGAGACGTCTCATAAATCACATACTCCCTAGTTTCAAAACCCAGTCACAAACGATATTAGTAATTTTGGTGAACGTGCCAGCGCAGTTATCAGGGTTGTAGCTAGCCCAATTTGAGTGCCTGCTAATTTTACTATCCAATTCATGAATTAGAGTGCAGACTCGGGTACTCTTGGGATTTTTTTACTTCAAAACATTTGATTTTGTCCATTGCAATCTAAGTGTGTTCTGGGACCATTTGTCAGAATTTGCACAGATAGATATGTTTGCACAGGTAGATATTTGCTAAACATAGGAAAGCTTATTCTAATACACTCAGCTAGCTTCGTTCCGATGTGCTGCATCGAGTGCCCAGCTGTCAACAAAGCTCGACGTATGTGATATCACAGACCCCCGTATGTGAAATCACTGACCCGTCTTTGAAATCAGAGACGTCCGTGAATTACGAGTGCCCCCCTTATATATTAAGCCTTAAAAATGGACGGACCACCGTCAGCACATTGACGACTGGAAAAGAAAATGAGAAAAACTAAAGAATGTACACTCTTCAAAACACTCAACTTGAGTAAAATCTCATACCTCAACCAATTGAGTAGAAAATTACTCACTTTGAGTAAATAATACCCAACATTGAGTTCATATTTAATAATACCCTCAATGTCGAATACTATTTATCAATATAGTCTCAATGTCAGACATTATTTCCTCAATTTGTTGAGTTGTGAACTTTTTACTCAAGTTATTTTAAGAGTGAATCTAATGTCTATAATGGCTGACAGATATCTGGGGTCTAATAAAGGACGATCTAATAAATGACAACTTCACAGCAGACGCAAAACGTTTTTAAAATGTTTTAAATATGTTATAAATATTTGAGCTTTTGGTAATGGTAAAAACATTTTAATAACATTTTGATAACATTTAAAAATGTCTGGGTTATATAAAGGTCATGAAAACGTTTTTTTATTTTAAAAGATTTTATATGAAAACACACTACAAAAACATTTTAAAATGTTTTCAAAACGTTATTGTAAACATTTATTGCCGTATAAGTATATATCTCCTCCTTATGGTAGCTCAGAAGATGAAGATGAAGATAGCCAAACAGACAGAGGGGACAATAATCTGCCTCATGTCTAATCTACCACAAGAATTCACGGTTGTTTGATGACATGAAGATATGTATTCATTTTAAGCAAATATGAATACTGATGGCGCTATTTATCCTAAATCTTGTTTGCATCTTTACAAGGGGTAGACATTTGTATAATAGTCCGGCTGCAAACTATTGTTTTATTTGGTTAGATGGTTTTGCCAGTTAAAGTGTTTTTCTTTGCTGATTATTAATCTATAGGTGGTACAAAATGAGATTATGGGGGATGTAGAATTGTCACCCCTGGGCAATCCAAGATTTCCAAGGTCAAAGTTTATACAGGGGGTCAAAATTCAAAATTGCACAGTTTTTTAAAACCCATACCAAATTGGTCCTCTGATCCTCAGGATTCAGAAAAAGTATAGTTTGACCCACCTCCGACTTATCGTTTCGGAGTTATAAGCCAAAAGGTCAAAGGTTAACTTTGAAGAAGCACAGGGGCTGAAAGAGATACAATGCTCCAATTGTGATGAAAATGGTCTTAAATTGTTGGCACTGTTATCTCAATCGAATAAAGAATAGTTATAACCCACTGTAATGACTTGTTTCCTAGGTAAGCATTCAGAGAAGTACCAGTAGGTCAATATCAGTAGGACTCAATTGACAATGGCATATTTTGATGTGTTACCATGGCAACAAGTCATTCTTGGTAGTTCAAACTATTCATTATTCTAGTTGTGGTACAGAAAGACCAATTTGAGACCATTTTCAGCAAAATTGGAGCATTTTTCAATTTCAACCCCTGTGGAGTTCTCTATTTAACCTTTGACCTCTTTGCTTATAACTCCACAACGACAAGTCGTAGGTATGTGAAACTATATATTTTCTGAATCCTTATGGCAAGAGGAATAATTTGACATAAGTTTGGACAACATTGGACAAGTTTATAATTTTGACCCCTGTATAAACTTTGACCTTGGATATCTCGAATTGCCCAGGGGTGACAATTTTACATCCCTCGGAATCTCATTTTGTACCACCCATAGAACAATAATCCAGAAACAAAAACACTTTAACTGGCAAAACCAACCTACCTTGGTCTGCCACCGGACTATAATGGTATAAAAACATAAAAATGAGTAATATATAGCAAGGAAATTTTGAAACTACCTTTTATCATGGAATGATTGGAATGATTTATCTTATTGGGCTAAATTAAATTTTAAATATATGTAAATAGCGCCCTCAATTTGCATACAAATATACAGTTTATAGAATGAAAATTACCATAAAAAGGCAGAAAAGATGACAATTTTGTTAAAGAAGAGAAAATCTAAGTTAAAAATAGTTAAAAAACATATTTGTATATTAGTGTGATAGCTGTTGCTGTTGGTATTGGAAAGGTCTAGAATTGAAAATTATGTCATGTTTTGTTAGAAAAATTAATAAATGATCACATCAAACAACCGTAAATTGTCTACCAATAATAGAATGGGCAGTACTCTGGCGGATGTCTAATCTACCACAAGAATGGCCCACCAATAATGAATACAGAAGGGACAATAATATTATTTGAAGATGTCAAAACCACAAGAATTGTCTACCAATAATGAAGACAAAAGGGACAATAGTATAGCGGATGTCTATTCTACCACAAGAATGGCCTACCAATAATGAAGACGGAAGGGACAATAATCTAGCGGATGTCTAATTTACCACAAGAATGGTCTACCAACACTGCAAATCCCTGGCTGTTTAAACATTTTAGGCGTTTAGCCAATTTTTATTATTATTATTTTCTACATGTACCTTTTCAGGAAAAGGTTTCATATTTTGAAACCAATTCTCCTACACATCACAAGTCCAAAATAATATCAACGCCGTCCGTCCCTTTGAATTTGTATCTAAACGCATCTTAAATACGTATATCCGTCCTAAATACTCAAAATGCTACCGGTTAGCTCAGCTACATGTTTAGATATCAATTTTCAACCTTTATAATATTAACACAAGCTAAATCTAATGTCTAATCTGCCACAAGAAGAACCAATAATGAAGACAGAAGGGACGATTATCTGGCGGATGTCTATTCTACCACAAGAATCTGGCGGATGTCTATTCTACCACAAGAATGGCCTACCAATAATGAAGACATAAGGGACGATTATCTGGCGGATGTCTATTCTACCACAAGAATGGCCTACCAATAATGCAGACAGAAGGGACAATAATCTGGCGGATGTCTAATCTACCACAAGAATGGCCTACCAATAATGAAGACATAAGGGACGATAATCTGGCGGATGTCTAATCTACCACAAGAATTGCCTACCAATAATGAAGACAGAAGGGACAATAATCTGGCGGATGTCTAATCTGCCACAAGAATGACCTACCAATAATGAAGACATAAGGGACAATAATCTGGCGGATGTCTATTCTACCACAAGAATGGCCTACCCAATAATGAAGACAGAAGGGACGATTATCTGGCGGATGTCTAATCTGCCACCCACCAGAATGGCCTACCAATAATAAAGACATAAGGGACGATTATCTCGCGGATGTCTATTCTACCACAAGAATGGCCTACCAATAATGAAGACATAAGGGACAATAATCTGGCGGATGTCTATTCTACCACAAGAATGGCCTACCCAATAATGAAGACAGAAGGGACGATTATCTGGCGGATGTCTAATCTGCCACCCACAAGAATGGCCTACCAATAATAAAGACATAAGGGACGATTATCTCGCGGATGTCTATTCTACCACAAGAATGGCCTACCAATAATGAAGACATAAGGGACAATAATCTGGCGGATGTCTATTCTACCACAAGAATGGCCTACCCAATAATGAAGACAGAAGGGACGATTATCTGGCGGATGTCTAATCTGCCACAAGAATGGCCTACCAATAATGAAGACATAAGGGACGATTATCTGGCGGATGTCTATTCTACCACAAGAATGGCCTACCAATAATGAAGACATAAGGGACAATAATCTGGCGGATGTCTATTCTACCACAAGAATGGCCTACCCAATAATGAAGACAGAAGGGACGATTATCAGGCGGATGTCTAATCTGCCACAAGAATGGCCTACCAATAATGAAGACATAAGGGACGATTATCTGGCGGATGTCTATTCTACCACAAGAATGGCCTACCAATAATGAAGACATAAGGGACAATAATCTGGCGGATGTCTATTCTGCCACAAGAATGGCCTACCAATAATGAAGACAGAAGGGACGATTATCTGGCGGATGTCTATTCTACCATAAGAATGGCCTACCAATAATGAAGACATAAGGGACAATAATAAATCTGGCGGATGTCTATTCTACCACAAGAATGGCCTACCAATAATGAAGACAGAAGGGACGATTATCTGGCGGATGTCTATTCTACCACAAGAATTGCCTACCAATAATGAAGACAGAAGGGACGATTATCTGGCGGATGTCTATTCTACCACAAGAATGGCCTACCAATAATGAAGACAGAAGGGACAATAATCTGGCGGATGTCTATTCTACCACAAGAATGGCCTACCAATAATGAAGACAGAAGGGACGATTATCTGGCGGATGTCTATTCTACCACAAGAATTGCCTACCAATAATGAAGACAGAAGGGACGATTATCTGGCGGATGTCTATTCTACCACAATAATGGCCTACCAATAATGAAGACAGAAGGGACGATTATCTGGCGGATGTCTATTCTACTACAAGAATGGCCTACCAATAATGAAAACACAAGGGACAATAATCTGGCGGATGTCTATTCTACCACAAGAATGGCCTACCAATAATGAAGATGGAAGAGACAATAATGCAAGTTATTCCCTCGTTTAAGTTCTACTGCTTTCTTTACTCAAATTAAAATATTTATTACATACAGTACCGCATCGGCGATTAATAAATACTTACCGTCGTTTTACCTTTTCAGTTTCTGTTTCCGTATCCGTATCCGTTTTCGTAAGTCAATGTTATTCTGAAGTGGTAGCCTCCCCGTCTTTTTTCAGTTACTAATAATTTGAAGCAAATGAATTTCAGTTTTCGTTTTGGTAAGTTATGGTAATTTCTGACATGAAACTTTGAGATGAGAGGGTTGGTGCTAATCTAGACAAAAGAAGAGTCAACATTTTACGGCCCTAAATTCGCGGTTAGTTGTACAGCTAGCCGCTTCAATTGACTTGCGTTTGGTGTATATCCACTTACGCCTAGGCTTGAGTGGCTCGTAAAAATAGTCTAGCATTAAAATATATACTAACCATGTTGCCAAGTTATAAGCAAAAGTCTTTCATATTGGCGATGAAACGAGCGTCTGAAATAGCCAAATATATTCCAATGAGGCGCGTACAAGTGGCGATTTGGTAATCATGTTTTGAAGTGAATAACAAAAGAATTGCATTGGAGCAAAGATATTTATTCTATTCATTCGTAACAATGGCAAGCTAATCTGATAATTGATTAGGCCTATATGCAAGACTCGAGTTTATTTTAAATGTTTATTTTTGCAGAGCTTATTTTCAGTCATGGATCATACTGAAAATTTTCGCAAAGAGGGAGGGGGATACTTGAGACTGAACAAGTGAGTGGGAGGGGACGAGGAAGAAAGAGAGGAGAGGGAGAGACGGAAAGAGAAGGGACCGGGGAGGGAGTGGGAAGACTGATCATTCGGAGGGGGGAGGAGGAATCAAAACAGGGAGGTAGACATTGATACGATTTAAGGGCTTATTTTCAACGTTTTTACAGAAAAAGGTGGACCTTTTCATTCGAATTGGCGTTTTGTCATATTAATGTGAATCAATTTAACAACACAAGAGGGCGCTAGACCATTAAAAACACCAGTGTTCCATAATCTATTCTCTCCCGCCTTTATAGACACAGGCATTCACCTCTGTTGATTGATACTTCAAAGTTAACAATGAAGTCAAATTACAGTAAACTTACTTAATCCCTTGCGTTTTCGTAACAATACACTTACGGAGACTGAAAAGATAAAACGACCCTTAGATTGGAATGTTCCATGACTGTGTCCTCTAAGCTTACTTGAATTCAGCTATCACTGGTCAGCGTTTGGTGACCATAGGCGTAGATCAGGGGTTAACCCCCACCCCACCACAATATTTTGACAGGGAGGGATGTTCCATACAATCATCCCCATTGTGGACGTCTGTGCCTGTATGTGGGTTTCTAAATATGGGTTGCAGATTTATTCCATGCCACTTTTGCACCATATTTCAACAGTTTACCATTAACTTATTCTGTCACCAAAGGGTGCTGGATTCTCACTATACTTCAAGATTTTTTTCCAATCCCATCCCCCATGCACCCCGCACTTATCATCGACCAACATGGCCAACTTGACGTGCCTACCTTCTGGATGCATACAGACTTACCAATGCGACCGCGAACATCGCGATCGCGCAAATACATAATAATATGGAAAAAGGAAAGATATAGAATACAAGAAACAAGGGGAGAGAAAAAATATGAAAAACAGAGAGAGGGGCATAAGCAAATTGACTCTGGCAACGTTGCGAAATTTATGACTTCCACTCCACCCCATCTTTTCCAGTCTAGAGCCAGTGCCTTTTTGATGACAAGCAACCCGACCAAATAATTTTTCACCCTGATGTGGCAGTGACGTCAGGACCGACATTTTATTGGGCGTGGCTTTAAATCGCTAGCGTTCGATCAAAGCTCTGGCATACATACGCATGCGCTTAAAGTTACTACTACATCAGGATGAAAATTAGTATACACCACATTTTCACCGTTTTTAAACCAATTCTTTACCGACTGTTATAATAATAGATTTCCCGTGTGAATTTTGTCGCCGTGTCTTCCCTGCACAAATACACACGAATATACACTATAAGCCGATTTATAGATGAATAGGTATGATTTTATTTCTCAGAATTATAACATTAAACCGCATGATTTCATCTTTTTTAATCTTTGTCTTTTTAATCTAATTATAATAGATATACATATGTTTTTTCTACATATCCTTTAAAGTTTGAAATGAAATAAGTGCAGCTATTCAGAAGTGCAGCTTTCCAATCCTGATTCTGCATAACCTTCATCAGTATAACAATAATAGCCATCATCATGGAACTCGCATGGGCTGTAGCAGTCGTTGCCTGCATCTGAGCGGCCATAGATTTTGGCTCGACGCTGCAGCTGAGAAAGGGCCGGATGTCCATATGCATCTACGTTGACTTGCCAAGGCAGTGCAACCAACATCATTATTGCCAACATCAGCAGAACGTTTTGTGAAAGTACAGCCATGCTGAAACGCAATTAAAATGTAGGAATCATGCTATTAATTACATGGAAGATATTGATATACTAAGTGAATTCCACATCAAACAATTAGACTAGAGCGGCAGGGTTGGGGAAGTGGTGCGTTTTACTGTACGCGCTCTGCTTGATCATTGTTATTGGAAATGTGCGCAAAACGTTCTGCAGGTGTTGGATATGATGATTTTCTTTAGTTCAATTCAGTTCTATGTCATCACATTACAGTTATGTAAGTAATTACCAGACGACGGTGGACTAAATTATTCACTGTGGCAACAGCCAATATCGTAAACAAAACAGACAATATGACGGCAACACTGCCTGGACATTGGACGCCCCGTGTCGAGTTGTGTTTTTAGCTCTATTGGCCCCGTTACAGAAAAAAAATGCACAAAATATATTTCTCAGTGAATGTATAAATTTTCACATAAAAATAAATATTTTTGGATTCAAAATGAATGTGAAGAAAAAAAATTATAGCCGGGAGTGAGCGGGACTCGATCTCAGGACCCTGTGCACCGCAGGCGACAACTGTTACCATTACACCACGCTAACCGTGATACACAATGGGGGAAATTTTAGGTATATATCATAAACATAGCGTGCGTTATTCATACAAAACATTCAAAAAACAGTACTTACAATGAGGTTCACTGGCGAACCTCAACGGATTTAGACTGATAAAATAGTGCTTAATAACATACGTACAGTTTTGGAATAATTTGAGACATTTTTGTGTTTACGTGTAAAACCAATGACGACGTCAAAATTCAGCCAATCTTGGCCGGCCCCCCTGGTAATTACAATGATTATAAAACCTATAGGATGCTAAGTGCATAAATCATAAAACACGCCAACAAATCAAATTTTGGTTGTTGTTTTTGGAGTTAACCGGTGGAGTCCATCAGAATAAAAAAGATAAGAACTGCTGAAAAAAAAACGAGAACGAGAAATATAATGAGATGGTGGTATATCGTCACAGTTCTTCTCGAACTGTGACCTGGGTCCCGACATTTAACCCTTGGCAGTGTCATCCTTCTGGAGATACCCGCCGCACCTCAACCGTGATCAGGCCTCAAAATTCCGAAAGACTGTTAAAACTTTAAAGGGCATATCTATTGCAAAAACAAGTTTAACTCCATTCAAAGAAAATATCATTTACAGCGGAGTGCACGCCCGTACAATTATACAATATTTATGCACGGCTAGTAATTTACTAACGTTTGCTCTGAATACTTCTCACTATCAAGGAGTGTATATGAAACTCGTATAAAAGCCGCAAAAACACGTGGTTTGCCATTTTAAGAAACAACCTCTCAGAAGAAAATCGTTCCGAATAACTTACATGTCTATCGCCACCTCCCATCGCTAGAAATATTAAAGAAACACGTATTATATACAAGTTGTCCCAATAAGATCTTATGGAGAATATTTGTGGAAAAACAGTGTAACCTATGGGGTATTTTTAAACCTGCACCGTAAAGAGAAATAATCAAGCTTTAATACAAATCTTATTTCGCTTCAACCGGTGACTTAGAATAAAAGATATGCTTCAGCAAATTAAGGGGTAAAAATCGAATTGGGGGAGATATCCGTTTCTGCATGGACCGATTTGCACTCTCAGAAATACATTTATCAAAAGTGTTATTATTCGATAATTATAGACAAGTTTGTGGTTTTGGAAAGAATTAAACAAGGAATCTACGTCTGAACTCAGATTTGGTTTTAAATGTTACGAATGAAACAATCATTATGAAAATAAGCACCAAAATTTAATGCTCGCTAGAAAAGGTTTGAAAATTACGATCCCAAAGGTTGGCCTATTCAAAGGCGGTGAAAGATGTTTGGCATATCAAGGATGAACAAGAAATTTTGGCACAGATCACATCGTGTCGTCTCAAAATAGTAATAATCCCTTTCAAACTTAACTTGTGGTTGATGACAGTAATATAGCTTGCAATGAATTCTGGAATTATATTGTTTTAATCAATCTCTGTTTTAGTCAGTGTTTTGCCACGCCGTTTGGAAATGTTACCCTGCCCGAGTGAGCACTCCCACTTTGGAGGTGACGCGTATGTATAGGTCTGTTAAAAACCCCATTTTCAGCGTCACTGCCACCCAAAGACCCCATATTTTTTACGAACACATGCTCTGTCACCCGAAGACCCCTTATTTTTCCATTTGATCTGTCACCCAAAGACCTTTATTTTTCTATTTGAACAGCAACTTTCATTATCACTGATTTTGCCATTTAAATAAGGTTATGCTCTCAGCTCACCCAATGACCCCATATTTTTTACATTTTGCTCTCACCGAATGCCCTTTAATGCGAAAGTGTCAGCCCTACACCTATATCCATTTCATAGTGAATTGCCCCGCCCCCCCCTGGTACCCTCCCAATGTACATGGTGTCTGCTGCAGCGTTAAAGCTAATCATAATGAGGCACCATTATGTTATGTGCAATATGTACTTCATTCAGAACAGTTTTATTTGGTACCAAAAATTATTATAGCCCTATATAATTTAGATATAATACAGCGGCTTTTCTTTTTGATAGGGTTGGAAAAAAAAATGTTTCGAAGTATTGTGAATCCAGCATCTATATATTGGCGGGCGGTAGAGTAAGTTTATGGTACAAATGTTGCCATATTGAAATGTTTTCATAGTTTTTAGCAGTTTTTAGGCTAAAATGGCCAAATATGAGGTTATTTGGTTAGAAACCCGCATACAGCCCGGTTAGTAATTACATTATACAATATACAGCAGAGACACTGAAATGAATACCCGGGATCGATACACGATTTGATATTCAGACGATAAATCTTTGGGGTAGAAAATGATGAATATCTCCTGTAATTTATTTAGTCTAAAGAAGCCAGACTTTGTTCCTTGCACTTGAATATATGTGTTGAACGGATATGATAGTTGTTTGCTTGCGTCTTGAGAAAAAAACCGTGCGTCTTGAACTCAAAAACTGACAAAAATTCTGATTTTATAATTGCCGAGCTATAGCGCAAGGTAGGCTAGCTACACTCACTCAACCAGATGTCCGATTTTGATGTTATTTGCATCAAAATGTAGCATTCATAAACTGCCGGTAAATCATGTAAAAAACTTCCAATTGAAAATTGCCGACATGTGACTCATTCCCCTTGATCATGTCACATAATTAATAAGCATTTAATATAACAACATTAACCATAATATAATTTTATCATTACTTAAACTATGATCTTAACCTTTTTGATAATTACCTTGTCCAGTTGTGATTATGTGGGTTCGGAAACAGAAGCTTACGGTGTGAGCTAAAACGGTGGACAGGAACAAAATGATAATTACTGGAAATGTCGTTTCGTTTTATTCTTTTTGCTTTATTGCATTGAGGAGCGCCGCATTCGGTCGTTCCCCGGCGGCGGACGGTGGGCATGACGTCACTCTCAATATATCATTTCGTCGCATTGGTTGTTTTTGCCGGGATTTGGTTTGTTCCATTTCACGCCCTCTGGATATAACGCTTACTGTTGCACTCAATGGGAATCACAACACATGACATAAATTAAATATCTCTTTCAAAAGTTCGATTTTTTTTATCAGGGGAAGTTATTTAATAAGTTGGCTATTATATAATTCTTCAATATCTTTCTTAGCGATCTTCCAAAAATATTTGATGCTAATTGCGCTCCAGTGAGTCTTAACAACTCATCTCTCAGCTGTCTCATGTATGCTGATGATCTAATCATTTTATCTGAAAGTGCAAATGGCCTTCAACACGCCCTTGATAAATTGCACGATTATTGCAGAAAGTGGAAACTGTTAGTTAACATTGACAAATCAAATGTTATGATATTCAATAAAGGTGGTCATGTTTTGAAATGTTGTAAATTTTATTATGGTAATTGTTACATCAACATAACTAATGAATATTGCTATTTGGGTATCATTTTTGTACCATCTGGTTCATTTACAAAAGCAATGACTAGACTTAAAGACAAAGCAATGAAAGCATATTATAAAATTAGGGATAATTTTATAAGCGACTCCTATAAATGTAGTATGAAATTATTCCAGACCCTCATCCAACCAATCCTTAGCTATGGATGTGAGGTTTGGGCACCATATTTGTTAAACAAACTGAACGACTCAAACTTTCTTACAACATGTGATAAACTTCCAAGTGAATCTATTCACATTAAGGTTTGCAAAATTATACTCGGAGTTCATAAAAAATCCACTAACAATGCAGTAAGCGGCGAACTAGGTAGTTTTCCACTGCTCACAACTATGCTTTCTTTATCTGTAAAATACTGGTGGAAGCTTAACGAAAAATGTATGAATGGTAATGATTCTCTTGTAATCCAAGCACTTGTAGATAACAGAAAGTTACTGTGTACTAATAATTTCACATGGTCGACAGGTATAAAAAACATATTTAGCCTTAACAATAGGATGGATATTTGGGATAAACCAAATACGATCACCGCTTCCAATTTTAATGAAATTATTGTATCTAAACGTTTATATAGCAATCTTTGGGTTAATCGTATTATTTTAGTCCTAAACTCAGAACATATTGTACATTCAAAAATTCTTTCAGTACAGAAAATTATGTTATTATCGCTAAAAGATCTTCCAGAGCTGCATTCTGTAAATTAAGAATAAGCGCACATAATCTCATGATCGAAAAGGGGCGTCACTTCTCTCCAAAAATTAATCCAGAGAATAGAATTTGTACACTTTGTAATTTAAATAAGGTGGAGGATGAATTTCATTTTGTAATGATATGTCCTTTCTATACCAACCCTCGCCAAGATTTATTATCTACAATATATGAAATGTATGATATAGATGGTATGGCAGACACTGACATTTTCAAACTTATAATGAGTGCAAGTGATTTTGACAGTATTACTTCAATATCGAAATTCGTCAAGTCAGCTTTTGATTCACGTGCGAACAGGGACTTATAGATAATAACGAAGTTCCCCTTTGGGCTTACAACAGCGACCCCTGTTATATTTTCATTCCAGGGCTCAATGCACCGTGGATCTGAGCGTCACTATTAGTATTGTCTATTATTATTAAGACTATCATTTATATTTCTTTTATAATTGTAAATATTTGTACTTGTAACTTGTAAGTTTAAGATTACAACTTCAATTGTAAATATTTGTATTTGTAACTTCAATATTGGGCTATTCCAGAAAATAGATGCACACCCCCTATAGAGGAGTTCGGATATCCGGACTTTTTGTCCAGTCGTGACTGTTGGAAATCCAGACTTTTAAAGTGCCCAAAGGCAAAAAAATCCGGCAGAAAAATAGTTCAAAATCAGAAATCCTCAATTTGAGAGCTAATTTTCAACATTTCCGTGATTTTTCCTTCATTTGATTGGATTTCCAAGCTTTTTCCAGTAACATTGGCAACTGGAATTCCAGTCGTTTTCAGAAAGCAGACTTGGAAATCCGGACATTTCTTTGATTGAAAATTTACTCCTCTATAGGGGGTGTGCACCTATTTTCTGGAATAGCCCATTAACTATACCAGTTTGTTTGGTGAATGTTAGTAAAATAGTGATTAATTATAATTATTGGAATTTGGAAGTTAATTAACTTTTAGATATAAAATCTACAGAAATAACACCATACAAAATCGCTTGTTTGTCAGTGTGTTTCAATAGGCCCTATCTAACAATAATATCGTCTCTGACGCCATATGGCGATATAATAAAGAGCCTACTCGTGGCTGTATGAAGCAATAAAATTTTATTGGCAATAATTCGCTTTCTGACTTTAAAATCCTTCATATCAATTTGTAAGCGCTCTTTATTAAAAGTCATAGTTCATTGAATTTACAAGCGTATGACAAAACAGGCGAAAATGGTAACATTTTGCACAAGATATGCAATTCACTGAATTTAAAGAGAATTGTATATGGACAATATGAGTGTGCTTTTTCATTTAATGACGTGAAATTTGAAAAATATTGTAAGGAACACTTGAGGTTTTGACTTTTAAAATCTACATTTTGGTCAAAAACTGTGCTTGGATAGGTAGTTTTCAACAGATTTTCCACATTTGCCTTGCTATAACATTGAATATTGTGTTGTCTGTTGACCTCGTGACGAAAAGTGTTTTAGGGGGAAGTGTTAGCTTTCGTTTGATATTTAAAAAATCTGATTGGATGAAGGGAACACTTGAGGTTTCAACAAAAACCAATCAAAGAGGCCCATTTTTAGCTAGAAGCTTCACAGCCCCTACATTGCTATGCACTCAACCGTGTAGTGTAATCAAAGACTGTGGTGGAGACATTCACTGCTTGTTGTTCTCTGCTTGGAAACTCTCGGGACGAAAATGTGTGCTCATGTGTATCGAGGTGGAAACTGAGCGCATGATGGTTTGTAAGAGAATCGTTTTTGTATAGAAACCTTTCCATATGTTTTAGCTCTCATTAGGCTCGTAAGGGAAATAAAAAGTCTGCATACGGGTATGACCGTATACAGAAAATTAATAATTTTTCATAAAATTTATATTATATCGCGAATTTCAAAAAATCTAAATTATTTGATATCAGAAGGATATACCTCGAATTCAAAATGTAATTCGACATGTCTGATGTGCTCTCAGGTTCCACAAAAAATACTGTGCAAACGTTGCTATCCGATTCCTTAACTGCTGCGTGTATTAAACTTACTAGGTTATCGTCTACTTTTATGCATTTATTGTCAAATTAGGCCTATTTCCGAAAAATTTCTGTCGGGCGTGTAACTTTTTAGAGTTACACGCCCAACTGGCTAGTGCCAAAAAAGTTAAGATCGAGCCCTGCTTATTTTGACTGTTGTAGTATTGTTACGAGTCGTACTTGACTCAAGGCCAAAATCACCTTTTACCCGAACTCACACGAATGTACAACACAAATACACTGTTTGATTAAGCTAACAAAATCTAAGTCTTTAATTGAAAACAAAGTATGATTGGTACATATAACAACAATTGCATATAATAAAATCACACAATCACAGTTTTATTCTATCAGTATACTTAACCAGCGGTTTTCTTGTTGGTGATCCTAGAGTTCTTCCAATGTTGGCATATCATTGAAATAACAAAGAAATAAAAGAGCCCTAAGATACTGCCCTGAGGCACCCCACATGTTATGGTAAGGGGATCAAACTCAACCCTATTGATGTTAACAATATGAAAGATAAGAATGGAACCAAGGCGTTGATTTTACAAACAAACAAGTTATTGCACAGAATTTGGTGGTCTACACTATCGATCGCCTTCAGGGTGTCCAATAAGACATCCCTGTGTAGAAACCGGAGGCTGTTTGTTTTCTAATATGATCTTGCAACTGAATGAGGTATGTGTCAGTTGAGTAAGATCCCCTAAAACCAGACTGAAATTGATAAAGAAGCTTTATTTCAACCAAGTAATTGTTCAATTGAGTAAAAACTGCTTTCTCTAAAATCTTTGAAACAACAGAAAGAATACTCACTGGCCTGTAATTGCCGGCATCAAGCCCGCCTTTCTTTTTGTAAATTGGAATAACTTTTGCAAGTTTCATTTCATTTGGAAAAATGCCAGATCTCAAGGAAAAATTAACTATACTAGTTCACCCGTAGCTGTGAGAGTACCTGATGGCAATTCTGTTTGACCCCTGATGACCCTTTTAACTTTTTGACATGTTCCTGTCACATTGAGGATTCTTTTCACCACTTTTAAGCCCAATTGGACATACTGTAATGTTTGACCACATATGACCTTTGACTTCGAGTGACCTCGGTTTGAGTTTATTCAAGTGCTCCAGTGATATGGAGAATTACTTTCACCAAGTTTAAGCCAAATAGGGCGAAGTTTAAAATTTAGCCCCTGGATGATCTTTGACCTTGGATGAACTCGATTGTATTTTTTACGTGTTACGCTCATACAAAGGATTCCACCCACCAAATTTAAGCTTAATCGTACAAAGTTTGAAATTTGAACCCTCCGTATTGACCTTTGACCTCGGTTGACCATTATTTAATTTCGCGCATACATTCCCCTCGTATCAAGGATTCCACCAACCAAGTTTGGGCCCGATCGGGCAAAGTTTAAATTTAGCCCCTCAGTGACCTTTGACCTCGGTTGACCTCGATTTTGCTTCGCGCATATATTCCCCTCGTATCAAAGATTCCACCCACCAACTTTAAGCCCGATCGGACAACGTTTGAAATTCAAAAAGAATTTGTAGCAATGAATTCTGGGTAGACATTGCGGTGTTTACTGATCACAGATGTTGTGAAATTTTCTGACAGCTTGGACAGGTGGACTTCTTTTTATGCAGTTAGCTTATGTAATTGACTGCTTCATGCTATCCTTTTGAGGGAATCATTTACATTTTCCCCCCTAGATGACCTTTGACCTCGAGGGGCCCTTTGAAAACCACCCGGTCAACAGGCTTTTCCCGACACCTATCCATATCCGAAATATCGGATACGCATAGCCAGCCGGACACACAGACAGACACCCAGACTTCGCTGGTTATTTAGTATAGTAGATAAGTGATGTAACCTTGAATTACCTCCGCCTCCGGTACTTTGACTTATGTCCAGACTTTGAATCGCATTCGTAATACTAGCACGATACTCTAGCCTTCTTGAACATTACTAAATATTACTGAATTGATAATAAGAACATAAATAATGTAAAAGCTGAATTTGGTGTACTTAGCCATTTTATTTTTTCCAGTGAAATGCTGGTGGTTGTGAACAAGAATTTGTAAGTAATAAAAAGCGTTTGCATCAATTTAGATCATTCAAAAACTGCAATTTTTTATTACGTTTTGGAGCTTTTTATTACGTTTTTATGATCATCGCTATCTATTGCAATAAAAGCTGATTTCTAACTTTACGATCTTTTAATAACGTGGACTTCAATTTTTATTAATACTATTCTACAGGAAGTCACGTATCGCAATATGTCAATAGATATATCAGGAAAGTCTTTCCTGGATATATGGTCGAATCCAACCAAAAGTGTCCACGGGTCAAAAATAAAAGTCCAAAATAAAAATGTCTCCACAATTTTTTCCTTTTGCCCATTGATTGAAGGCATGTTGGCCTTATAGGAACCAAAAGTGCCATTACTAATCTTGAAAAATAAATCCAGGACGTGTGATAGTAAATGTGACATCATAACCCAAAGTTACGTACGAATACCACTAGGATGCTTTCACTATCGCAATACGAATCAACCTAAAACAAATGGGATATTCCCATTAATGCTTTTTCATGTAAAGTAGACCACAGGGTGTCAGGAAAATGCTAGCTCAACCAGAAAATATTTGTTTTCATTTTTATAACGCGATCAATATGATCTTATTCAATTTATGCTAGTTTATTTTCGAAAATGAAGTTTAGGTCAGTTTCTGTATTTTATTTATCAAATGAGTATGAATCAATTTACATATTGTATAAGAAAGAGTGGGATATCTGTTTTCAGGAATATTAGGAACTATACGCATACACCTAACGCTTTATAAAATGATAGCTGAAGAAACCCGGATATTCGTAGGTAACATGATCGATTTAACCATATCTATATTGAGTTTAGAGGTTCAGATTTTGTTATTATGTTAATGAATGAATACAATGGTAGTATTTAGATCTGTTTCAGATGGTACGTCCAAATGAATAAATGTTATTACCTTAGATCAAATTTGTTGATGCTTTTAGCAAGATTTTGAACACTTCATTTTGATATACAAGTAGTTAAACAGCAAATTTACATAATAAATAATTGTTGAATGAATCCGTATATGGGTAATAATATTGTCCGGGGGTACCGCTTAAAGGTTTTGACAATTAATTTCCATTGGTAGGGACACTTCATTACACATGTGATGTATTATGCTGTATTCGTAAGTAACATTTCAGTATTTGTAGGTAAGAATTAGACTTTTGGTGGATATCGCAATCAAATCTTCATTTTATAAAGCACTTTGAATGTATTATTTTCTTTATGTGCGTTTATTGATACTAGAGACCCTGTCATGTATTGATAATGTCGGTTCACAGCGGTTGAATGAATGAGGATTGAAGTAAGAAACAAAGAAACTAAAGTGACTTTAATTTGCTTAATTGCACACAAATCGCTTAAAACCGTTATTACAGACTTGTGAAGTCCATCTTGGAGTCAGTTACGTCTTGTGGCCTTTCGTTTGAGGGCAACTACAATTTGCTTTATACCAGGGTTCATTACTGTGTTGTCTAGATCATGAAACAATGAGATCAGTCGTTTTTGTCCATGGTATTCGTAGGTAACCTTAGCGAAAACGTCAAAAGTTACCTTCGAATAAATCAATTTGGACACAAATTACTCACAAACCAGAAGGTCGGTAAACGTTTAAAATGAAGCACACATGCCAGCTGACAAATCCAAGTATTTATCCCCTTCTAATTTTCATCGAATCTGATTTTTCTTTCAAATGAGCAGACCGGCGTCTATTTCAGTACATATTTTCAACAATTAAGCCGTATTCAGTTTTGCATGGCAGCCATGTATATATGTGAATTCGCAACTTTCATTGACATATAATTTGATAGCGAACGTACAGGCCTTCTTTATGTACCAATATGGGCATTGGCATGAATGGCGGTGTTTTACAGTAGGGTCATGATGTCAAATTGTATTTGTAGGCAACATTCGGCTACCGAAATCTACCTACGAATACTTACTTATTTTGTTAATATCTCAGAAATTGTTAAATACAGGCTATTGAAACTTGGTAGTATTTACTGGCCGACTCTGAAATTAACCTCCAAACTCTAGTCGACAAAGTACACAATGAAAGCATGAAGTTTGGTCTGACCATAAACATCGCTAAAACCGAAGTCCAGGTGATTGGTAGAGAAACAGCAAAAGCCACCATATCCATTGGAAATTCCATCCTTGAGCAGGTGGAATCATTCATCTATCTAGGTGGAGTGATCACTGAAAAGGCAAGCAGCGAGAAGGACATCAAAAGGAGAATTGGCTTGGCCATGGGCATCATGCAAAAACTCAACCCCATCTGGAAATCCAAAGACATATCCACCATAACAAAATTGGAATTGTACAAAGTACTGGTGCTTTCTATAGCAACCTATTCCTCTGAAGCCTGGACAATCAAAAAACGTGATGAGCAGCGACTTCTGGTATTTAAAATGGCTTGTCTCAGACAAATCCTGGGTGTTACTAGAAGGGACAGGATTAGGAACACCTCAATCAGAGACACCCTTGATTACCAGTGCACTGTAATGAACAAGATCCGTGCAAAACAGCTGTCCTACTATGGCCATGTGAAAAGAATGCCTCCATCCAGATATCCAAAAATCGTATTAGAAGGAAGAATCCCAGGAAACGACCTAAAGGAAGACCCCAATGCGCTGGATGGACAACATCAAAGCAAACTGCAGTGCAGTGGGAATCCAATCCGTAGTAGAAGCCGGTCGGATGGCAAACAACAGAGCCGAGTGGCGAAGCATAGTGGCTAGGCAGCTATCTCCAGGACCTACCTGTGTCATGGGAGGAAAGCTTTAAGTGAAGTTAAGTAAGTGAAGTATTAAAGAGTGTATTACCCTGCACCTATTACTTAAATATAATTTACTATTCTCTCAGTTTGTGGAAATGACAGAGCTTTTAACATGTATTCGGAGGTAATGCATATTTTTTACCAAACCTACCTTTGTGCCATTTAGAATTTCTGGCAGCTAAACACAATAATAAAGAAGTCTGAATGCAATGCATTTCAGTATTGGACATATCAAAGCTTGTATCAATCGCGCATTTATTAGTGATTTCCATTTTTTAAAGATATATCTAGTGCTATGAAAAATTGTATTCGTAGGTAATGTAAAAAAATACCACTCAAAAAATTATCACAAACAATTCATAATTATGTACAAATATGTGAAAAATTGAACAGGCAATCTTTGAATACACACCTTTCAGGAAATCAATTTAGATTCAATCCAATGACTGCTTTTCATAACTGATGTAGATGTTTTTAAAAATACCTTAAGAAATATTTTGAAAAATGGGTCAAAATAGCATGTTTTTGGGTCTCTGTGTCTAAGTTTTTTACAGAAGGGGGTCTTATTATATATGGCGCAAAGCGTATGATCAAGGCATTTAAACACAATACAAAAACTAAAGCCAATTGTGTAATAATCCTAACCCTAACCGCCTAAGGGCTTTTGGCGACGGGAAGGGAAAGAAGGAAGGAATAAAGAGAGAAAAGAAGGAAAGAAGTTGTTTGCTCTGGGTGGGATTCGAACCCGAGACCCCTCGCATGCCAGGCACTGGGTCGGCGACACTTTGCTACTGGTCTTGGGAATCGCTGGCCAGCGAAACCGTGCCTATATATCACTTAGGGCGATTGCG
This sequence comes from Amphiura filiformis, assembly GCF_039555335.1. Classification (NCBI taxonomy): domain Eukaryota; kingdom Metazoa; phylum Echinodermata; class Ophiuroidea; order Amphilepidida; family Amphiuridae; genus Amphiura; species Amphiura filiformis. The sequence continues at coordinate 15,238,849 of NC_092638.1, forward strand.
TCATCACACCACGTGGGATGCATGCACGAACAGCGCATATATCAAGTAGTATTTTGTAGTATACCGTCCTGTTATGGCCCTGAACATGCCGTGAACACTTTTCGTTGGATTCGATCATATGCATACGTTGTTTTTGAAAACCTGTAACACAAGTTACAAACTCGATACAATGAATATGTGGTGCGATCAAGCAAAATCAGTCGGAGCTCGGAAATAATTATTAAATTTTCAATTTCTTATAGGATAGTAAAAATCATTTATTTTAGAGAGCTGGATTTTGCAGAAAACCCCATTGAAATTGAACAACCAGTTCGAAAGATATCAGCAATTAAAGAAATTTCTAAACAAGAGGAAACAAAAAGAAATACAGGTAGTTTGGCTATATCTCATAATCAATCAGCGCCACGAGCAGGAAAATTTGCATATTAAAGCGTTTCCGTACTGTTTTCCTAAGCCTTTTCAGAGCGTTTTATTTAAAAGGTGCCCCATGAATGTGTGCCAAAAATCGCTTGCCCCCCCCCCTCTCGGATGGCCAAAAATTGCTTCCCCCACCCCTGTCGACTCGCCAAAATTTCTTGCCCCCCTCCCAATTTTACCCTCCCCCAGGGCTCATAATTATTGCACCGCCCCTAAGACATTTTGATATACAGTAAAAACTAGTCAATATTTTCCCTTGTTTTAAAGTTTGGAACACAGACTGATTAGTTATGCATCAAGTGAGATGGTTTTTGTTGCTTCCTTTTATCATATACACTGAGAAATATAGCAATTTATGACATTTTCGGCCACACATAAGTGGAAAATGCTAGACATTGTTAGTCCAGCCGAACTTCGGCTGGACTCTTGTATTTCAGCCGTTTCTTGTATTAGACTGGACATATGTGTAAAAAGGATATGATAGTCGTTAGCTTGCGTATTGAGAAAGATTGAGAAAAAAACTGACAAAAATTCTGATTTTATATGTGCCGAACTATAGCGCAGCGTATAGCTGCACTCACTCGTGGAGGCATTCTAAAAGCAAATGACCTCATGGCGTATACATCTACATCTACATAAATACTCAACAAAGTTGCATGAAAGCAATATCTAGTTGAGGTGATCAAAGGCGCCAGTTGAATTCAACATGGCTATACAAAACTGAAGGAAAAAAACCTTGAAATTAGATATTATTAATACAACTCTTGAAGCAGTCAACTGATTTGGCAATATACACGGAAGGAGGTAGGGCGTTCCATTCTATGATTGTCCGGGGGAAGAAACTATATTTGTAGGTGTTTATGTGAGGTGTCATAACTCTAAACCTTTGGGGATGGTATTGACGAGTTTTAACTGTCTGTGCTTGAACATATTCAGGAATGGGTATTGCAATTTCACCATTTTGAATTTTATACATTGTTGTTAATCTATGTTGTCTTCTTCGCTGCTCAAGGGAAGGTCACTCCAGATTTTGAAGGATACTAGTGACCGTGCCTTCTGTTCTCCGGTAATTGTTGGATACAAACCGAGCTGCCCTGCGCTGTATTGCATGCTCACTCACACACAGAGAGGTCAGTTACCAGGCTATTGTCAGTAGCCTTATAGTCGGATGTCCCTCGGCTCATTATGCGTCTCAAAACTATTAAACAGGTCGGAACAAAAATGGCCATGCGTGGCTGTGGATTCAACCTACCATGACGATTTCTGCCATGAAGATATCGGGGCGATGAAATCTACACGGGGGCCCGTATGCAATGCAGGGCCATTCCAATTAATGATTTGAAATACACGCTAAATGGTACTTGTCTTATAATTTAGAGGTTTAAACCTTTGATCACAACACAAAAATTTGCGTACCTGGAATTTTCAGTCGACACTTCAACTTTCATCAGCATACTGGCAACCCAATTCAGAGGTCAGCGACCTTTCGGACACTTGACCCCAAAATCGGGTCGTACACTCTAGGTAGCTTGTATCGGCCCCGTCTCTGTTCAGCGATGGCTGGTTCACTCTGATATAGATGGCCTCCTTCACACCACGCTCAAAATATCTGGGTTCCTTGTCCAGAATTTGAACTTTGTCCAAGTCTATGTGATGGCCGGGAGACTCGATGTGAATATGTTGTCTTGTTGTTTTTTCTTTCTTTCCACACTTGCATTGTGTAATCTCTTCTTAATCCAGCCGAACTTCGGCTGAAGTCGTGGATTTCAGCAGTTTCTTGTATTTCGGCTGGACTTTTGTAAGAAAGATTTTTTACCGGGACTATGACAAATTTAGTGTTGTGCACCTGGTGAAATCTGCACGGGAGCCCGTATGCAATGCAGGGGCATACCATTAATGATTTGAAATACATGTGCACGTTAAATGATACTTGTCTTGTCGTTTCTTCTTTCTTTCCACACTTGCATTGTGCTCTATTACTCGCATGCTTTCTTCATTTTCGACCAAACTATGCCACAAGCATCACTGCCCTGCCATTTGTACCACAAACTTCTTTTGTTGCCAATAGGTGCTGGATTCAATATACTTCCCCCGTGTCGCCCAGTGCGACGAAGGTGTTGACGCGCTTTCAAACCCAAACAGCATGACCGATGCCTGCCCCTCATTTATTTTTTGCCCACGCCCCCCAAAAAAAAAATGAAAATGTCTAGTTACGCCACTGCTTAGCGTACATATCTTTCATGAAATAACTTCGTGGTCAGCAAATATCATTCAGGGTCAAATAATAATTCAGTAAATATTTCAGCAGTTTCTTTCCTCTTCTTAGTCTAGCCGATCTCGGTTTTCTTTCTTTCCTCCTTTCTTTCTTTCCTCCTTTCTTTCTTTCTTTCCTTCTTTCTTTCCTCCTTTCCTTCTTTCCTCCTTTCTTTCTTTCTTTCTTTCTTTCTTTCTTAGTCTAGCGGATCTCGGCTAGACTCTAGTATTTCAGCAGTTTCTTTCCTCTTCTTAGTCTAGCCGATCTCGGTTTTCTTTCTTTCCTCCTTTCTTTCTTTCCTCCTTTCTTTCTTTCCTCCTTTCTTTCTTTCCTTCTTTCTTTCCTCCTTTCCTTCTTTCTTTCTTTCTTTTTTTCTTTCTTAGTCTAGCGGATTTCAGCAGTTTCTTTCCTCTTCTTAGTCTAGCCGATCTCGGTTTTTAATTCTAAAGTTGTAAATTAGTCGATCTCGGCTAGACTCTTGTATTTCAGCAGTTTCTTTCTTCTTCTTAGTCTAGCCGATCTCAGCAGTTTCTTTCTTTAATGCGGGCCATACACGATCAAAATATTGATCAATATTGGGGACCCTAGATGTAGGAGTGGATACAAAATCTACCATTGTGCGTGTTCAATGGTAGATTTTGTATCCACTCTTGTATCTAGGGTCTTTGATATTGATCAATAAGATTGACCATGTATGGGCCGCATTACACACCAATTTTTTTCATACAGGTTTTTTCTTTACTTAGCTTGGGAATTTACACCCACCAACCTAGGTCCTGTTTTTCTATACGTTTCATCTTTCTTTATTTCTTCTTCTTCTGGCAACAAACTTCAAAATGCTTCTCATCCTACATGTTACACCCTACAATTAGGCCACAAAAAAGAAATTGTTTGATTGGCGTTACATAAAAAAATAGGGTAGGTAGGTCGGGATTTTTTTTTTAATTTTAAAGTTGAGTGGCCCAGTATAAAAACGGCCCACGGCACATTTTTCGTCATTGGGAGAAATCGGCACTGTAAATGTACGAATGTTCAATAAAATACATAAGAAATTTGATGCTTAAAAGATTAAATTGACAACATTCCCGAGTTACATTCATGATGTGTTATGTTTGTATGGATGACCTTTGGTGACCTTTGACATTTTTCAACAGCGCCCTCTATTTTTCACAAATGTGCCATGGGCCGTTTTTATACTGGGCCACTCAATTGCTTTAGATAGGCTTTGGAACTTTTTTTCTTCTTTTGTTTTTAATTTATTTGCAAAAAATAAAAGAAAATGTCTAGGGTCAAGGAGCCCCTTTTCTACCACAATTCAGCCCGATCATGGGCCAAAATAGTGTAATGTACCATATTTTTGCGCGCTACTCGCACACATTGTACAGATAGAGCCATTTCCATCCTGATAATGGGCAAAAATAGTGTTTACGCGCGCAAGTAAAGCCTTTTTTGGAAGCTCGAAGACATACAGTCTCTATGTGTTGTATGATGCAACTGTAATTTTTGAACAGGTAGGAAAGATAGGAAGCGACTTTATGGTTGCTTTGCTTGTATTGATGGTCCAACTTGTTTTTCAGGAAGTGCCAGCTATCTATATTTCTTTTTAACGCAAACTTTTGCCTTTGGTTAATATTTAAGTTACAGGTCGATAATCCGAAGGGTCATTAGTAAAAAAACCTAAACTTCACCCTAACCCTGATCTTTAACAGCCTTAACCCAAAACATAACCCTAAATCTGAAAATGCATAACCATATAAACATTATGCAAACCCTAACCCTAATCTTACTCCTAACCCGAATTCTAACCTAAAATGTCCTAAACCCTAACTTTAACCCTATGACCCTGTGGGCTGTTCCCAATACTAGTATATAAATCTCTCGCGTTTGACGGTTGGTTGATTAACATGTAAATCTCGCGCGCATAACGGGGTAAATGTTGGTAATATATTTAAAATAGGAGACATGCAAATTGTGTTCATTAAAATGGGACAGACTTAAGGGGGTACTACACCCCTGACGAATTTTGTGCCTCTTTTTGCATTTTTCTCAAAAATTATAACGCATTGTTGCCAAGTAAGATATGTATATTATAGGGGCAAGGACTACAACTACTGCACTGGAAATTCAGCAACTCAAGGCGTGTAGTTATTGATTTATTGATTAAATATTGGTTTTCCCTCATTTTTGACTGTAACTCCACAACAGTTGTCTGTGTTGAAATAAAATGTTCAGTGCAGTAGTTGTAGTCCTTGCCCCTATAATATATATATATCTTACTTGTCACCAATGCGCTATACTTAGTGAGAAAAATGCAAAAATAGGCACAAAATTGGCCAGGGGTGTAGTACCCCCTTAACAAAAACACCAAAATGGGCATTTGGCTTCCTAATATCATAAAATGACAGATAGGTTAAAGGTCATTCAGATATAGAAAAATGAAAGTGCTTAAGGCCCGGTCACACTATGACGGACGATAAGCAACGAAAGGTGACGAACGGGAAAATCACAAAATGTTGACGGCAATGCGACGGCAAAAAGAGGAAAAACAAGATTCGCTGACGAGTGGGAACGACCTTCAGCGACAACACGACGGCAAGGGACGAAAGGCTGCGGCAGGAAACGGAGACTTGCGCCCAAAACCGGACGTTGTCTGGGCGGCGAGTGACGATGTCTCGACGGAGCCCGACAACAAGCAACGAGATCGGACGGCTGGCAGCGGATTTGCTTGCGGCAAGGAACGGCAGCTGACGGTGGATTGCGGCGATGATGACGTGACTCAGCGGCCGACATCAAAGCCTGTGTGTGTGCGGGTCGTATAGTCCACTTTGGCGTTTCCACTCTTCACAACGTTCTGATCATCCACTCAAAAATATCAATGATAATCAAAAATATTAACATCAATATATCAACAATAATCAAAAATATTAAAATCAATATCAATAATAATCCAAATTATTATATCAATATCAATAATAATCAAAAATATTAACATCAATATATGAATAATGATCAAAACTATTATCATCAATTAATAATAATCAAAAATGTTAATATCAGTATCAATAATAATCAAAAATATTAACATCAATATCAATAATAATAAAATATCAATATGAATAATAATCAAAAATATTAACATCAATATCAATAATAATCAGAAATATTAACATTTTTGATTATTATTGATATTTCTTTTTATATGAACTTCAAAATTGCATCGTGCCGGACAGTCTATTGAAATCAATAACGTCAAAATAATGTCAAAAATCGCACAAAAAGGTTAAAATCGTGGACCATCGTTTAAAAATCGTAACCCATCGCAGACCACCGTTTCAATGCCGCAGGTACTCGCAATCGACTCGCCATCAAAAGTCAACATCCGTCACCCTCCGGCCAAAATTCGTAAGTCACTGTCGCACCAAGATCGTTACAATTTCGTTACTTGCCACAATGTGTCGTCAGTGTTCGAGATGTGACGTTACTTGCCGTTGTTTTTTCGTCAATTGTCGTTGATAACGACTACACACGAAATTGTGACGACCTCAAAACTATGGATGGCGGAAACCTTTAAAATACGCCTAAGAATACGCCTAAGAATACGCCTAACCTTAGACGTCTAAGATGCAATCTTAGACGTCTAAGATGCATTCTTAGTAGGCGTCTAAGATGCAATCTTAGGCGTCTAAGAAATTCGCGGTAGACTTAAATCAACGAATCACAGGACTAGAAATCCCAAACAACCAATCATCTTAGGCGTATTCAATTATTGACCAATGAAATCTTAGACGCCTAAGATTGTACACGCCTAAGAATTCTTACACGTCTAAGATTGACCATTTGACCGTGACTAGTGATGGACGGTATCGCAAATTCGATCAAAACGTACAACGGACGCTGTGCGTTAGAGAATATTTCGAACAATGGCTGGGTGGCGTGTTTTTAATAAACTCCTTTTCTCTCCATAGCCACCCGCGTCAATCCCAAAGAGAAAGGGGTGATGGGATGGGAGGGATAACACGTATGCTATGACTGAGCCAAAATACACAGTTAAGAGACCTCGATACCTCCATTCAACAAGAAAATTAACCTGACGGTGTAGGGTATGATGTGTTTATATCCAATACGTTCAGAGGTCAAGTTATTACTGCACACACATTATAAGGTCAACCAACTATGTCTTTGTAATTCGAACAGCGTGTGACATATTTTCGCCAAGGTCAAATCGTCTTTTATATTATTGAAGGGATCAGATATGCATAATTTCAGTCCGCAAAGTGCAAGAAGACAAGAGGTCAAATTTTCCATGTTAAAAATAGAATCATGGAGGTATATAAATATATGCTAGGCATGTTTGTTCCTCTTTGTTGTTTGTGTATTAATTTTCATCATCATCATCATCATCATCATCATCATCATCATCATCATCATCATCATCATCATATCATCATCGTCGTCGTCGTCGTCGCCGTCATCATGCTCATCAACATTAATACCTGACTACTACTAGCCACACCAAAACAGCACACCAAACCAACGAAAATAAAATCAAACCAATTCGTCGTCCGTATTCCATAGTGGCGTATAGTGGGGTGCCGCGAATAAACAACTTTTCGAGAAAATCGGGTTTGAAGAAATGCCAATTTAAAATCGAGTTGTGTAAATCAGACATTCATTATATTTTGTAAATGATGTGAAATTTCTGTAGTAAACTAAATAGATTTTATTGTTATATATTTTTCAAAAGAAATAAATACATACTATTGCTGGCAAACTGACAATAAAACTATACGTCACTATGGAAAACGAACAAAACGCAATACCCTAACCTTACGTTAACCGTACGCCACCTCGGTCGCCGTGTAATCCCTATGGCGTTACTTTTCGTCGTTCGTATTCCATAGTGGCGTATAGGTCCGATACGCGTACGCCACTATGACATACGATGTTTTTCATTTTGCCGATATTTCATAATTATAAAATGTGTATAAAAAGTGGCGTATGGTCGATACGCCACTATGGAATACAAAAATGTCACTTTGTAACTATACGCCACATTTAATTAATTAATTACTAACTAATTAGCTAATTATGACTGATGAGACTTAGAAAAAATGAAAGAGAACATCATTAAAAACATATGTGCCAATTTTCAAAAAAAATGACCAAAAATCACTATACGCCACTATGGAATACAGCCGACGAATTAATCAATTTTGCTGCAAGTCCTCAGAGAAAACCACATTGGTGATACCGTCCATCACTAAAATATCAATCTTAGACGTGTAAGAATTCTTAGGCGTGTAAAATCTTAGGCGTCTAAGATTTCATTGGTCAATAATTGAATACGCCTAAGATGATTGGTTGTTTGGGATTTCTGGTCCTGTGATTCGTTGATTTAAGTCTACCGCGAATTTCTTAGACGCCTAAGATTGCATCTTAGACGCCTAAGAATGTATCTTAGACGTCTAAGATTGCATCTTAGACGTCTAAGGTTAGGCGTATTCTTAGGCGTATTCTTAGGCGTATTTTGAAGGTTTCCGCCATCCATACAAAACGACTAAAGACGGCTTCGTACGGCATGGAAACGTCACAGAAATGAGGGTATCGGTCTCCAACGAAATCTGAACGGAATCACAACTACTACTTTTGCCGTCACAAAATTTTCAACATGTTGAAAATTTGCCGACGAACGCGACGAATAATTTCGGCCGTCTGCGGTCGCTTTAGAACGGATTCGTCAGCGACAACTAACGGCTACATACGATGAGTGACGGTAAATTCAAAATTGCAATTCGCAGCTTAACGTCGCTTGCCGTTCACCCCTATTCGTCATAGTGTGACCGGGCCTTTAGACTGTGTTTAAACTCCACTAATGGAGTGGGTTTATATTCTCGATAATTGTAAAATTGCGAAAATCCAAAGAAAATAACAACCCCGTCAGATCCCCGATTCCAAGATAATCAGGCTTGGTAAGAGAGAATGTCACTGTTTCCGAGATTCGGTCCATCTTGTTTGTTTTTCACTTGTAGCTATTTGTTCACGTTGCTCTGTAATTAGCCAAGTGAAAATGACGCTTTTGAGGAAATACAGTTTCGAACAGTCCAAACCAGGGTCCAAACACCAAACACGATTCACAAGGAGATCCTGTTGCTCGTTTTCGTCATAGCCGTCCAAATTTCTTCCAATCCAAGCGAAATAGAAGTAATTAAAGACACAGTCGCTAAAATATCGAATGATAATGTAAAGTTTTCTGTGAATTCATAAATCAAGCCTGTTGAAAGAATGGGAAGACAGATTATTATATAGACAGAATCGAAATCAAATACACCCAATGTGGTCTTTATCAGTGGGGTAGCAGGGTCAGTTGTCTAAAGGGGGGGAGGAGATTTAAAAACTAGAGCGGTTACCGCACCATAGCTGAACCATCGGGCTTCTGCAGTATAATGTGGTATACCACTATCACCCGGGGGTTATACCTTGTGATTTCGAGATACAGACCCACAATAGGAATATTAACCCGAGTTTTATAAGGAGTGTCACCCCGGTGGGAAAATTTTATTTATTATAGTCTCTATTTTTTCTCATTCATTTAACACCACTCGGGGTCATATCTTCGTGGCATTTCAAGGTATGTCCATTTCAGACCAAAAGGCGAGTCCGTATTAAAATAAGTAACATACCAGTACACAGGCTGATACTATTTCATGGTTCAGCATAAATCCTTGTGGGTATCAATTTGGCCGTGTGTTACACGAGTGTGTCATATTTTAATTATCAAGCATTTGTTTTAGCCAAAAGGATCAAGACTAAATACTTTAATTTGCTTTGTTTCTTATTTACCTGTAATAAACCCACTTAATATGGTAGCACCGCCACAGAATAAATGAAACACGGCAACTACATTATAGTACTGATCTTCATCGGCGACATCTTTACTTATGATATAAATTTCTGCCCCGAGAGCGCCATTTGAAATACCAAACAAAGTTGACATCAAACTCATTCCCATAGGCCTGGTAAATACAGTTGTTAATGATAGTGATAGAGCTCCCAAAAAGGATGATGTATGCATTATATGTTTATACGTAATCCTTCTTGATCTATGAAGTAATGGCATGAGCATTCTGATAACCATCATTCCTACCCCTCCACAGCTTGCCACTACTGAAGATTCATGTAAAGAAGACCCATTTGAAACAGCCAATGATACAATATAGATCATCCATCCGTTTAGGGTATATGAGTATACCATTCCTGGGAACAGAACTCGAGCGAGATATGGAACATTGGTCAGCAAACCCGGTATTCTAAAGGATCCTTTGCTAGTGTCCATTCCCACGGAATCGACAGGTTTACTCATTAATGGTTCGTTTTCCTCTTTGTCCAAATCACAAGGACTTGTTGCGGGTAAAAGAACACCAAATGGAATGGTATGGAGGCCAATTCCACTGATCAGTAATAAAGCACCACGCCAACCGTAACTGGACAGCAACATTTGCGTAACTATTGGCATGATTGTGATCCCAAATGCAGTTGCACATGTGTATATACTAACAGCTGCCGTGTAGTATTTATCGAAATACTGTGGAACAACTCCTATCATGAGGGTGTCTTGAAGAAGAAGGAAACCTGCAAAGAGAGAGGAAAAATGATAAGCCATTGGCTACATACACGTAATGTCTACAACAACCATAAAGTTTTCAAAATGAGTTAACCATTAAGAAAATTCATTTTAAGAACACATTGCATAAACCCTCCTTATATCAGTAGACTATCAGTTTCTCAATTTGATCCTTATGTGTCATCGAGTTAGTCATGTAATGCGGGACAGCGGTATATCATAGGAATATGCTGCATAGGGCAAATCAGCTTGAAATTACCCTCTCCTTTTCACACTAGTGAAACGTTATACTTGAGGTATTTTGGTTACACCATTTTCAAACAAGTTATCACCACTTTTGGTAAAATGAATCATGGTATATTCTGACTTGTAACGTAAGCCTAATAACATGAATAGGGAAAAATAAATGATAAAAGAGAACAAACGATAGGAATTACAAACATCGACGATAATCGAGAAAACCCAAGTTTATCGGCAAAAAAACAGGTTTCACGGTTGATAAACTTGGTTTATCAAAAACTATGACAATCAAATTCGCAAAACCTGGTTTTTCGATAGAAAAACCAGGTTTATCAAATCGAAAAATCAAGTTTATCGATTCGATTGTCATAGTTTTTGATAAACTTGGTTTATCAGCCGAAAAACCAAGTTTATCAACAAACTTTGACAGTCGAATTGATAAACCTGGTTTTTCGATTTGAAAACCCAGGTTTTTTGATTGAAAAACCAGGTTTATCGACGAAAAACCAGGTTTTTTGATTGAAAAACCAGGTTTATCGACGGAAAAACCAGGTTTTTCTGTTCTTTTGTGCAATATACTTGTCATAGACGGCTATATCGTCGTGATATTCGTTTATGACTAACCACAAAATACCAAAAACTGGGACCACAAAATATTAGGCACATATGGCCAGCTATATACCATTTTCCAACCTGATGTGGCAGTGATGTCAAGCGCCGAGGCGTGCGTGTGTACGCCATGCAGCCCTTTGAGCGAACACTAGCGATTTGAAGCTGCGCCCAATGATATGCGCACTGATGTCACTGCCACATGAGGGTGAAAATGGTATAGTCGAGGAAGCGTTATTGATATGATGATGCACACCGACACCGCCTGGCTAATAATTATTTGGTGCAGAAGGGACACTAAAATGAATACACGGGATCGATACACGTGAATTGCTATGCACGATTTTGATATCAGACGAAAATCTTCTGATACCGGGTTAGAAAATGATGAATATCTCCCGTCATGATTTTTTCTCAAGAAACCAGATTTGGTCTCATAAACTTGGAAATACGTGTTGAACAGATATGATAGTCGCTAGAATGCGCTTTGAAAATTGGCCGTGCGCTTTGAACTCAAAATTTGACCATTTTATATTGCGTTGGTCCTGTTATGGACTACAGCGTGCAGCGTGTAGTACAGCTGCACTCACTGTAGGCAGTATAAAGTCGATGACCATTGACCTCAATGGGGTATACAAGCAATCACGCACAACCAAGATCGATTACCCGGCTATTGTGAGTAGCCTTAGTTATGTCCCTCGACTAATTATTAGTTTAAAAGAGCTTTAAAGGTTTGAACCAAATGGCTAATCGTGGCTGTGGATTTAACCTACCATGGCGATTCCTGCCATGAAGATATAGGGTCGAAGACACTGTGTGATGTACCGTAATGATATAAGAATCTTAAAGAACTTCTACCGTTGTAGTGCTGTAAGAAGTGACCTACTCCAACCAATTTGATATTTCATTATTACATACAGAGCCTTGCATTTGAAAATGGATCAATGTCGTTACATCTATTCGCTATCGTAGACATTACGTCATATTGGTGACCCCGGGGCGTTACCATAGCGACTGGATCACGCTTTCATGAGAACCGCGATATCAATGTATGGAATTTATTTATCAATTTTTTAAATTATCAGTCATATTTAAGCCCTGAAACTTCGTGATTTCAGAAGGAAAACATCTTACAAAAACTTACTAGGCAGTGAAACCCATAAGATATGGCTAAAACTTGATTTTCAAACAGCAGAACACCGACGTGTACAGCGTAGATAGCGTTGTTATGCAACCGCTTGATCCATCACTACGGAAGTAGTTTTGACCTCGGCAGGAAGTGACGTTTATATAATTACACAGTTACCTGAAAGAAGTACTCCAACGAAAAATACCGGTACACTTGATGCACATGCGCAGACTATGAAGCCAACAGTGAAGATTATACTACATGCCATAGCTACAGCTCTTGGACCAAATTTGTTTGTTAAGACATTGGTGAAAAGACCTGGGAAGATATAATATGTTGGCCTTTCTTAGTTTCTTAGTTAACATTTTGACATGGGTCAGCAATTTTCTCCCCATAAGTTTTTTCCGTTTTCTACTTTTTAAATTCCGTTTTGTCATATGTCACTTTCCGTGTTTTCCCGTTTTCTTGTGGCTTTCCGTGTTTTGTCCGTTTTACCATGTTTTGTCCGATTTACAAGAAATTTAATAAAGATATATGACAAATTTGCGGCACTTTTTACACATTCAGTTTATTAAAACCAACAACAGACACAGATTTTGTTTATTTTTCTTACTCATGTTTTTATTTTTTTATTTAAATTTTAATTATGCACTTTTTTTCAACTGGCAACTACATGAAATCCTGTTTTTCGTTTTCTACCTCCGGTTCCGTGAAATTCGTCCGAAATTTATTACTCTAAAGTAGATCTCTCATTGTGAAAATATGGCACAGTTGTCATTTTGGGTGGACAAGTCATCATGTAGGTTTAATCTTTCTTTATTGCGGAAAACCATTTCAATGACCAGCACTGCGCCCACATTGACCCCCATTTTTCAACTCCCTCTCATCCCACGTTGTTTGATGGCATGTGGAACTGTATTCATTTGTAAGCAAAGTTGAACATTGATGGCGCTATTTATCTAAAATCTTGTTTGCAACTTAACAAGGTGCAGACATTTAACCATCAGAAGAATAATTAACAAATACCAACGGAATTTTCAAAGAAACTTTTATCATGAAATGAAAGGAAAAACTCATAATATTGGGTTAAATTGAATTTAAAATATATGTAAATAGCGCCCTCAATTTCAACACACATATACAATTTAGAGAATAAAAATCACCACAAAAAGGCAGAAAAAGATATAAAAAAATTGTTAAACAAAGGGAAATCTGTGTTTAAAATGGCTTTAAAATATATGTGTAGGCTACATGTATGTTAGTATGATGCGGTAGCTGTTGGTAATGTCCAGATCTAGAATTGAAAATTGTAGAATGATCATGATAATTAATTAGAAAAATTAATAATCAAACAACCGTGACCCAATGACCCCCGGTGTGCTGCCGGGAAAAGTACAGAGGCACTAGAATGCAAACCAACCATAAAAGAAGATCTACGATATTTACCTTTGCGCTTCTGCATCTAATCACGTCAACAAATTTAAAAAAAAGAGTATGAGACAAAGGTATATTTGGAAAATCAAATTCTTTAAAACTTACGTATAACATAAAATGTCATCCCTTTCAAGCACTAATGCAAAAAGAACATGTAAATGTTTTTTGTAAATGTGACTAATTTCTAATGGAATTACCGACATTTATACAGCGTGATATTGGTAGTCTACGGTGTTTTTATTAATGATAATCATCATGATCATGTAATATATTGATTTCTCAGTGTATTTCCGAAGAAATCATCAAAAAACTGCCGAATTAGTCTCAAATATGGTATACCATATTTGAGACTAATTCGGCAGTTTTTTGATGATTTCTTCGGTAATATACCGATTTGGAACGCCAAATTTCAATATGTTTATGAGAAAGATATGAGCTTTCATCTGATACCAAATTCAGCATTTTGATGAGGTAAAGTGGGGGATGAGATTGTCAATCAGGGGTTATTTTAAGGGTTATTAAGCCTTAGTCGCACTTACCAACAGTGAAACCCCATGCCACCATCAATGACACGCAGGAACCAACGATCCACGTATCAGTTGAAAGCTGCTCCTCTAACTCTGGTAGTAAGACACCAAAACTTTTGATACATCCGAACGTAAAGAATACAGTAAACGTTACTCCAGCCAACACTATCCAGGATTTGAAGGTGTCTTTTTCAGCCATTCTAAACGAACTGATTTGCAAAGCGTATCCTCAATATGTTTATCACTTTCTCTGTAACACCAGTAACACTGGGATATATGAGCTATGAGCTATTATACAAATATTAACTGTCTATGAGTGTGATGGCCGAAATATAATCACGAGGTGAAAGATGGATTGTTCCATTTCACGAGCCGGAACGGCGAGTTGAATGGAAAAATACAAAATTCATATTAGTACAGAGGCACTAGAATGAAAACAAACCATAAAAGAAGATTTACGATATTTACCTTTGTACTTCTGCAACTAATCACGTCAAAAAAATGAAAAAGAGTATGAGACAAAGAATTACATTTAAGGGTTATTACGCCTTATAGTCGCACTTACCAACAGTGAAACCCCATGCCACCATCAATGACACGCAGGAACCAACGATCCACGTATCAGTTGAAAGCTGCTCCTCTAACTCTGGTAGTAAGACACCAAAACTTTTGATACCTCCGAATGTAAAGAATACAGTAAACGTTACTCCAGCCAACACTATCCAGGATTTGAAGGTGTCTTTTGCAGCCATTCTAAACGAACTGATTTGTGAAGCGTATACTCAATATGTTTATCACTATCTCTATAGCATCGGGATCTATGAGCTATACTCTGCTATCTGTGTAGTACTGTCACATGTGAGTTATTCTCTTTGCAATTTATCGTTATTATAGCTCGTTGTTTTCATACATGAGGCCAATATGTGACCTTCTACCACGAAATGAGGATAAAATCGCAATTTGGTAGTTTCGAGACTGCGTTGGTGTTCTTTTGTTTCACACGCACCTGTAGTATGTCTGTATGTACTTTGTGAATGTGAGCACATGGGCCATTCACGAAGGACATACCTCGACAAACAAAGAACATCAACTCAGTCAGCCAGGATGTCTCGATCGAAACGACCAACTTGCGACTTTACGCTTATTTTGTGGTCGCAGGTTACATCTAATGTAGCTATTTGAAAGGTTTTGGCTATAATCAGTTAACATTTTGAGAACAATCCAGTAATCCGAAGGTTCATTAGTCCACAAAGGATTAAAGTTTGGGTTTATGGCATTTTACGAGGGTAATTCAGATAGTTCTACAGTGCAACAGGCCTGGCATAAATGCCCAAAACTGACATTTTGGACAGATTGACATGACACGTAATCTAATATCTAGACGCAACGTTCCCGGAACCACCGCTAGGTGGCAGCACACGACGAAAGCTTTGATGGAACACCTTAATTACGTTCATATGGAAAAACCAGGTAATGCTCTGAGATGCCCGAGATATCTATGATGTAGCCGCAATTTTGACATTGTAGCGCCGCATGGAGTGCCTTAGAATGGTTTCAAAAGGTTTGGAAACGCTGATAAATATACAAAACAGCATAAATCTGGGCCAAAAAAGTGCATTTAATCGACAGATCTAATAGACCCGTGACGTCTGCGTGACGTCACGGGTCTATATATGTACAGGTAGCCGGGTATAGCCCCTTCATCTGGCCAGACGCCACCAACGGCATCTATCTCTAGTTCCGAAAAACTCTGGATTAAAGAGAAAGATGTCACTTACATGTTTTGATCAAACTCTGAAGTTGCAAAATATGACACGTTTTCGTACATTTTCATATAATTAGGAAATGTATGAAAAAAATGAATTTATTTTTTTATCGTCAAAAGTAAATATGTTATAAGAATCAAACTTACAAGAAAGACTGACTCTTGTCAAATCCTACAATTCTGTCAGAGAAAATCTGAATTAATTTTTTTATTAATGGACATAATAATTGATTAATTAATAAAAAATTTTTTTTAATGATTTACCATAATTCCAAACATGTCAAGCAATATGTCAAATTAAAGCTAATGAAATGATTTATAAATTGGTTAGAGCACATTTTGCATAAAGGAATTAGGATTTTAGTTACAAAATTCCAAACATTCTATTCCAATTTTTGCTATACACGCACAGGAGCTGTACTTTTAAAATCCGCGCATAATCAATTATGAGTCTTTCATTCCAAGACTTCCAGTGCTCCCTGTAGCATTATGGAGTGACCAGGTCCTATAGTGTGATGGTTTTGTAGCAGATGACAGTGCTCATTCAAGCTTATCAAGGTCAGTTAGTAGCTACTTGCTGAATGGCTGGGCATTATCAGCTATCAAAGAGATGCCTTATGCAGCTGCCATTCATAGTAAACCCAAAAGTGATATAAGGAAAAAGCTGTGCATGTTGGTACTTCATTGTTTGAATTCTTATATGTTGAAACATTTTTATGCGTAGTGTATATTGTTCATAAATTATATATCTTTAAATTTTGGGCATTTATGCTCTGTTGTACTGTATCTCCATCTCATCTCTGTCATTCTACGTGCCAGAAAATTGTAACTACCCATAATTATATTCTTAAGTCTTGGCTACACAATAAATATTATTAGATTAAGGTTGGTCTGAACCCTGGAAATATGGAAACTTTCGAGCCTCATAACTTCTAAATTATTGGTCCAAAGTATATAAAAGTATACATATTTAGAATGGCAAAGACTTGATAAGTTCATCTGTGAGGTCAAATTTGGGCCAAAATGGCACTTTTTTTAAAATCCAAAAATAATGGTTTTTGGCCCACTTCTTTTCGTGCATCGTAACAAAAAATTCTTGAGCCAAAATTATTTTTTATTAATTTTAAAAACTAGATCAAAATATCTAGGACCCGTTTTTCATTTTTTTTTGAATTTCGACCAACTTTGAGAAATATGCGCCAAAAATGGTCAAAAAATGCTGATTTTTCAAAAAAATCATAAAAAAGCCAGATTTTGGCCCAAATTTCAAATATTTTTGGTGAAATTGGTCGAAATTCAAAAAATGAAAAAACGGGTCCCAGATATTTTGATCTAGTTTTTAAAAATTAATAAAAAAAAAATTTTGGCCCAAGAATTTTTTTGTTACGATGCATGAAAAGAAGTGGGCCAAAACCATTATTTTGGGATTTGGGGCTAAAAGTGCCATTTTGGCCCAAATTTAACCTCACAGATGAACTTATCAAGTCTTTGCCATTCTAAATATGTATACTTTTATATACTTTAGACCAACAATTTAAAAGTTATGAGGCCCGAAATTTTCCATAATTCCAGGGTTCAGACCAACCTTAAAATGTGATTTTTGGTTGTTATGATGTGTTGGTTAAAGTGAACACAGATTTGTTACATCGGAAAAGGTCTGAAAAGAAAGGGTAAATTTGATTACATCTATGTGGAAATCATTACAGACTTTTTTTCTGAAAATAATTAAATTGCTTTATTTCTGTTCAAATAAATTAATCAATTTCTAATGTTTGCAGATAAAACAGTTTTGCACAACAACCCGATACATGTTCAGAATAGCCTTCATTGACCCTTTTCCATAGGTTGTTGACTTCGATCGGTTGAGCAATTGTTGGTTCAAGTCGTATTAATTGGTTCATAAGTTGAAATCAAATAAGTCGTATGCACAGTTTTTGTATTTTGTAAGTATATATTAACAAACTGTTCATTGTATTCCCATGTCAAGATGCATCCATTGCTTCAATAAGGACGTAATTGGCTAATTGCGAATTACCCTTAAACGTGGTCTAGTCGACAGCTGCCTATTTTCACCAACATGTGTTTTCTTCTCATATAAAACGTGTTTCATTTTGTTTCAAAGTCCGAAGGCAACTCAAATAGGAACAAAATATTTATCCTCGGTAAGCAGTTGGACAACCGCATCTTTAAAACATTGTATCACACACATAAACAGTTTAAGCCACACCAAACACTTCGTATAATCAGAGAAGATGGTATAATATACTCGTCCGTTCGAAAGACAAGCGAGAACATCGGACTGTGTTTACGAAATCCCTTGCCTCAACTGTTCAACTGTGATAAATCATATATTGGAGAAACATCGAGACCTTTTGGTACGCGACTCAAAGAACACAAAACGAAAGCTGATAAAGCTTCAAAGAAAGCATTCACCAGAGCGCAAAGACAGGTCTCCGTTACGGGGAGGAGAACAAATCTGCTATCACAGACCACGTGGCTGAGCAAAACCATTAAATCGGATGGGAGGAAGATAGGGAACAGAACAGAAAGAGGAAACACATAAAAGAACCCATCTGGATATGAACGAGGGGCCAAAACACTCAACAAAGACGTGGAGAACTATATACCTTCTTCCGCATATTTACGACCAAGTCCTAACAGCGTCATCTAAGCCAGCTCCATTATCGGAAGCAGCCGGCGATGTGCAGGAATTGGTCAGTCAATTTGAAAAAGTGCTAAGTCTTAGCATGAAACTGTCATTGAGGTACGTAACATCAACCCAAATATTTTGGTTTGTATAAAAGAACTATGAAATATCGGTTCCTAAACTGTTTCTATATGCATCAGGCAATATGAAATGTGGTTTTCAACTGCATATGTTAAGCACGGATTTTCAATTGCCACTGCACGGAATTTTAATCTCACTGCACGGACGTGCCAGGAGGCACGTTAAAATAGCCCCTGTTTGTGCCGATTTGATTTGTAAAATATTGAGAAATTCATTGTTATGGCGCTTGTTATCAATGATTTAAATATATCGCTCCGCGGTCTTTCTCTCATCGACGTCGAATCTTCGTATTTGACGGCCCGCTATTGAAGGGATAACATCGCACTAGCGTACTCAATCCATATGTTGTGATACTTTGTTGATTTGATGATGCGGAATTAAAGATTATTGTGAAGTTAAATTTTGTTATCCGTCTATTTCTGTTCGTGTATTCAGCGAGTTTTCCCCGTGAAACTTTGAGATCCATCGGCCATCTATTAGTAGGGATGACCATCAAAATTTTGGTGGTTAAATTGTCAAAATCTGTCAAATACCTTTCGAATTATGAATTTTCAAAGTTTCCCATTCTGACTGGTCATTGGAACGAAATAAAATGACAAAGTCCACAAATAGCAATGGGAGCAAAATTGGTATAAGCATATATTTACCTTTTATATTTCTTTATTTTAATATATATGCAAACATGAAACAAGCATATTGTGAAAGTATCAAAGGGTTTCTTATGAAATGGCACTTTACTAGTCAATAGCATAAATTATTTCTTCAAACCGAGGCACTGAAATCATGCTTTTAGAAAACATTTGTGACAGTACAGCTCGAATGAGCCGTAAATTCCCTTAATTGTATTTTGAGTTACAGTGTAAAATGTGTACGAAGGTCGTATGCATTGGTAACTTAAGCTGGCGCGACATCTGTCTCATTTTGATAGTCACAACACCAATCAATAATCCTATTATTGAAAAGGATAATAAGCTTCTACCTTAGATGGCAATAGAATTTTTAATAGCTCTGGTCTTTGTTTGCTTTGGCTAAATCCTGTTCAAGTGGCGGGTTACCAGGCATTGTATTTTGTATAGGTATGTATAACCAGAGAAGATGAGAAAAGAGGAGATGGCTCGCTCACCTCTTCAAAGTGCAGACGTGAGTTGCCGACTATTCATCTAAATCGGCTCAAATCGATTGGATCAGGTCAATCTCGATAGTCTAAATCGTTAATACGCATGCGTGAACACAGTATCGTGAACGCGGAAATACAAACTGTTGTTGTTCAAGTGTTTTAGTTTTATTATAAAGAACCAGCTCTGAAAGAACGCAATGGGGTCGAAATGGGACGATTTTTATGGGAGGAGTTTTTGATGATGATACAGAAATCCCCTCGGACCCACAGTTTGAAGACCCCCCCCAATTTACAAGGAGGCCTCCCCGGCTCATAAATTATTGCACAGCGAGTCACGTAACATACAAATTCAAATGAAATATTTCAACTATTTAAAACGTTAAATTACAATATAAATTCTTCAAATGTTATTAACGTTGGAATAAAGGGGCTATCGATATATCATTTTCTTCAGAAGGGGGTGTCTCAAATTTGCAAAATGTTGGCGCCAATAAAATTGCGACCCCCCCCCCCCCATTTCGGCAGCAAAAAATGTATGACCCCCCCCCCCTATTTTTCTTTCAAAAAATGTATGACCCTCTCCTCGTATAGGGACCCCCTTCCAAAGAAAATGATAGCACCGAAAACATATATTTTTTCCAATATTTTTGTTTAAAAATAGGCCAGTTCTCCGAGGCAAATGTGTCATTGCAAAACCAGCGACTCATTTTCTCTGGCAAAAACAAATGCACACAGCAGCTACGAGAAATACTTGGCCTAAAAATAACAATTAATTATTTTAGAGAATCATGAAATATTATTAAATATAAAATATAGGCCTAGGCAATTTAAACCCGGCATCATTGCCCGGCCCAGAAATTACTTAAAACGTGCGTTATATACCATGTTTACTTCAGAGAATACTGAAAATTAATAAAATTCTATTTTTGATTCATGAAATTCTATTTTTCCACACTACACTGTCAGCAGCTCATTCAAAATTGCTGTAGAAATGTCGTTGTTGCACATCCATGCATCACTGATATTGCATACGTTGCTATGGCATGCAAGATAAACTTACACAGCCCAAATTCGATCGGGAAATGTCTTGTGCACAAAACATTGCAAAATTTTCGGCTGTGACCTCAAAAATATGAAAAACATGCTTCATTTCAAAATTAATTTTCAAGAATATACGCAAAGGTTCGCCGAAACCGATTGTTCAGAAATAAACTAAAGTCTGCACAAAAAGAAACTCAGCTGTTATAAATACGCCTATAGATTCAGAACTATGAATTGTTTTCACAATATTTCAACATAGTGAGAAGGACTCGATGATTTATTTACACGCATTTTGATACCCCATTTGTCCAATGCCGTTCAATATTGACAACACAGCAGAGCTTTTAAAGAAAAATAGCCAAATTTAAAAGTTGCAGTTTACAGCCATCAATGGTTATTACACAAGCATGTGACACGTAAACCCGCCATTATCTTCGCGCTAAACTTCAAATCAATACAAATAGCTGCAACTTTTAAATTCGGGTATTTTTCTTTCAAAACGCTGCTGTGTTCTTAATATTGGACCAAATTGAACAAATGGGGTATCAAAATGCGCGTAAATAAATCCTCCTCCTTTTTATGTTAAAATAATGTGAAAATAATTATTAGTTCTGAAGCTATAGGCGTATTTATAACAGCTGAGTTTCTTTTTGTGCATACAACTTTCACTTTCAGGAGGTTACAGGAAATGTAAGATCGAATTTTCTCAAAAAAACACATTTTTGACCTCGAAAATTTAACCAATTATTATCTCTATAATATCCTCTACTTCAATCTTTCATAACTGACCGAAAATATGGCCGATTTGGGTGCAATTTTGGTCAAAATATTCAGCAAATTGTATATTTTTACGGCAAGTTCAATATCGAAAACAAACGGCCAAAGGTCACCCTGGTATAGCTGTATCAAAAGAAGGCTCTGTCACCATGTTTCCAGCGGGGGCCAAACGTAGTACTTCCGTTTTTGAAATCGTTTCTCCAGTAAGCGATCAGCGGAATCGATTGACCATGGATGCGGCAACCCAGGTCTGCAAAAAGGGAAGCTCAAGTGGGGTGTGAGGTGGATTGTACAATAGTTGCGTGAATGCCAATAATTGCGGTAATCGGCTTAAAATCCGCGAGCCATCTCCTCTTTTCTCATCTTCTCTGGTATAACCAACAATTAACAATGAGAGAACTTTCTTGAACCTCGTTGATTTGATATGACCGCCAATCACGACTGTTTGATATTTATTGTCAGCAATGTGGAAAAAGAGACACACGTAGAAACGAAAAAAGCTACCATTTTGTTGAAGGAGCAAAGTTCAACAAACCATAACCCGCTACTGGATATCGTTTGAAGTCAAATAATATACCATTTTAAAGCTTATGATGTATATTTTCTAAATACGAAATAAAACAATTTTGACCGAAATGGCCTAAATGGCACAAAATCAAAAGTCCAGGTGAACTTTTTTTTCCACAACAATATAGGCCTACACTACACATAAAAATACTACTACAAGGGATTTTCAACATAGAAATCCAAACAATCAAGTACCAACATGCACAGCTTTGTCCTGATATCACTTTTGGGGTTTTAACAAAATGTTTAACCTCTAGATGTTTAATCTCTTTGATAGCTGATAATGCCCAGCCATTCAGCAAGTGGCTAATACCTGACCTTGATAGGCTTGAATGAACACTGTCATCTGCTACAAAACCATCACACTCTAGGACCTGGTCACTCCATAATGCTACAGGGAGCACAGTACTTTAACAATGGAGTGAAAGACTCATTATTGATTAGGCGCGTATTTTAAAAGTACAGCTCCTGTGCGAGTATAGCAGCAAGTCAGTGTCCAATTCCTTCTGTTAGTGACTTGTTGAAAATGATTTTCAATGGATATAAAATTTCAGTGGCAACCAATTTTACCACGTCAGACATTATTAGATCATAACCTGGACTTTTTCTATTACCTAAGTTGTTAATAATCTTCAGGATTTCATTTTCGTCTGTCGGTTTGAAAAAACAACTAGAGTTGCAACTATTAGTTAGATACTCATCAAAATTTTTACCTTGGTGTTTTATAGAGGCAGCTAGTGTAGGTCCAATGCTGGCAAAGAATTCATTGAATTTGTTTGCTACTTTTGATGGATCATTATAAGTTTCATTGTCACTTACAAACTTTTGAGAAGATGTCTTTTTTGGACATCTGAGTACAGAATTCAGAATTTTCCATGTATTTCTCATATTTTACCTTTCTTTGTCCAGTTGTGAACTGAAATAATTTTGTTTTGCCCTCCTCAATAAGGAGTTTAACTTGTTACGATACATTTTATATTTATGTACATTCGCATCAGTAGGTTTTTGGATTTGTTTTTTGAACAACATGTTCTTTCTACGAATACATTTTAGTAGAGAATATGTTAATGTTTTGTACACTCATATCCCTAATTTCGATGACAAAATCTTTGGTATTTTTTACCATAAACACTTAAGTTTGTAGATACAAATATAGGAAGATGGTCACTTATATCAGTTAGAATAATGCCAGATGTTTGATTTGCATAATTGTTGGTAAAAAAGTTATCAATCAGAGTTGCTGATTTTCTAGTTATCCGAGTCGGTTTAGTTATACTAGGGTATAGAGAATATGATGTTATAACATCCACAAATTCACCAGTTGGTTTATGAACATCATCATTGAGTAGGTTTATATTAAAATCACCCATTATATATAGGAGCTTATTTTCCTGACCTGTTATTTTACATAATGCAGCATCTATATATTTATTAAATTCATCAATAGTTTGGTCAGGTGGTCTATATACTACACCAACTACAATGTTTTGCGAATTACTTTTTTCAATTTCTATAAACAACGATTCAGTATACTTCAAATGATTTAGATCATTAATATCATGTCTAACATTATAAGCAATATTTTCATCAACATACATAGATACACCACCGCCTCTCTTGTCATTTCTATTACACAATTCGAGGTTATATCCTCTTAGATGATAGTAATCATGAGGCTTTTCTTTCAACCAAGTTTCAACCAGTCCAATGATTTGAAAGTTGACATCAATTTCTGAGAGTAATTCCTTTAATGCATCAAAGTTTTTAGTCAAACTTCTTACATTGCTACAAAGTAATGATAAATTGCTGTTTTTTATACCGGCTGTTTCTTTTAGGTTGTCTGTGGAAAAATATTGTGTGTTATTATTACAATCATTTACTTCAAATGCATCATGTCACAGCTTGTCACAATGCTGTCAGAGGGTTGGTACTGTCTCGTCTAGATTACGCCAATTCGCTTTTACTAGGTGCACGTGCGAAAGATCTTATGCGTTTGCAGCGCCTCCAAAATAAAGCTGCGCGCCTGGTTTTTAGTTGTGGATGGGACCAGCCCTCTGCCAGCTTACTTGACGAGCTTCATTGGCTTCCAGTTAAACAAAGGGTTCATTTCAAATTACTTCTGTACATTTTCAAATGCATAAATGCTCATGCTCCAGGTTACCTGACTGATCTAATTCATCTCTTGAATAGTAGTGTTGCGCTTGGTCTCAAATCTCGGCTTCGTTTCTCATCTGATCTCACCCGCCTTTGGTTTCCTCTCTCTTTTAGAAAGGCTGGGGATGCTTCATTTGCCATAGGTGCTCCCAAAATATGGAATGAGCTCCCTACTGAGATCAGAGAGGCGGAGTCGGTGTCTGGGTTCAAGCGCATGCTCAAAACGCATCTTTATCCAGATTAGTATTGCTGCTTGTTTTGTATATTTTATTCAATTGTTGTAATTGCTTTGTATAATTTGCTTGAATTGATATTGTATATGTTTTCTTGTAAGGCGCTCTGTGCTTTGTGGAGCGCCATATAAATGTTTTATAATAATAATAATAATAATAATCATCATTATCAAAAGGATTGTATTTCATGTTATCATGTTATCGAAATGGGATTTCATATATTCAGTATCAGCCGACATGTCCTCAAAACACCTATACAATTCAAGTTGGAATTCACGTTCATCAGTAAAATGATTAAAAGGCAGTGTCAAATTTTCATTACAACTGGAGCAATGCCAATATTTTGTATAGTCATTGCTTCTGAATTCCTTTGCAGATAGGTCACTGCAACATTTGTAAACATATTTCTTACATAAATTGCAAATTAACTTTCTGATTTCTTTTTACAAGATGGGAGCATATAGCACATAAACAAGACATAAATAAATAAAACAACAAACAAATAAAGTAAAAATAATATATAAAGCAATAACCTAGTTATGCTGTAAACACAGCAAAATATTAGGGTTATACTTAGATATTACTAAGCTTGCATGTCAATATTATAAAGAACATATTTATAAAGAACATATTTATCAAAAACAATTAAGACACATATCGATGTTGAATGATGCAGTATTTGACTTTGAACATGACCAATTTATAGAATAAAGGTACTAGATTCATAAAATCTGTATATTGAGGACATACATGAATTGTATACAAGCATACATGAAAAAAAAACAATTTAAGAGATTACAATTGCATCTTTAGAGTCATTTGGAACCGTTATGTAATCATATCATTTTGTAACCAACTGAACATGGATTGCTAACGGGAACATTAATGTATATCATAAACATGGATCAGTGTAGATACAACAAGATATCATTTAGAATTGTCATGAGATAATATATCAACAAAATTGTAAATCCGTTGTACATGTTAACCTACAAGGGTTTGAAGGAATTGAAGATATAGTTATCATTAGTGGAATCAGCAAAGATTCAAATATACCAGCCACATAATTGTATATTAAAAAATATACATAAATTTAAAGTATTAAAAACAACAACATAGATATCATTTTGAACCGTGATTTATTCATAGACCGTGTCAGGCATATGAAATAGGGTGGTTATATGGATACAACAAATAAACCATGCCGATGTCATCATGTAACTATTATAACATAGAATGGTATACATCATAGATTCATATATCATGCACATACTCCATATTGTGTGTATTTTAAAGCAAACATGAGTCTGCAGATACCTGAACAACAAAGATATCACTGTAAAACCAGTCAATGATTCATGTTTACACACATTGTATAATATCAACAAACAGAAATTTTAAGAACAAAGACATAATTATACATAATACCCATTGCATCAACATCAACCAACAGTCAATCAATGATTTTGCATCTAATAAACACACTGTACATACAGGCAATGATTTGTAGATACAGCAGAGATAACTTTTCTTAAACCCAACATGGATTCATGTATCAGGACATTGTATTGCTTGCATTTGAACAAGATTGGAAATATACAACATACATATAATTTAGAACCAACATAGATTCATACATCAGGCATACAACATACAAAAAATTAGTAGAAACACTGTGGATACCATTGTGAAATGCAACTTGGATCCATAATATGAATCCTATTTTATATATCAAATACTCGATTTATATCAGATACAACCAAGATATCATTTGATGGAATAAACATGGATTCGCATGATTAAGTACCTTGAATATAATAACGTACATGAACTTGTAAATAAAACATTATCATTTTGGAATCAACGTGTCATTTATAAACTGGGAACATTTTACATACCGGATACAGTATTTTTGTAACCATTCACACAAGAAATATTAGAAACAACATGGAAGATCAATTTTGGAATCAACGTGGACTCATACATCATCACTTCACATATCATTTATAAAATATAGGTCCTAATACACCTAAATGGCCAATGACGTAATTATATCATCCAACATGAATTTATGGAACAACAAATTCATATATTTGCAGTAACAACATAATTATTATTATAGAACAAACATGGATTCATGCATCATACATATTGAATACAGTAAAACATGCATTCGCAGATACACGTAGGCCTACAATAAAGATATCATTGAGGATCATGTTTGGACTCATATACCAGACACATTATATCAACATCCATATAGACCCATTGCATCAACATCCATAAATATGAAGATATCTATCATATCATGGACACCCTTGAACATAGATCAGGCACATTTATAATAATCATGAGTATGTAGATATGGCATGGGATAAGACAAGCAAGTAATACAATGATTGTGTCTTAAACACAATGTATATATACAGGCAAGGATTTGTAGATGCAACAGAGACAACTTTTCTTAGGACCAACATGGATTCATATTATATTGCTTATATTTGCACAAAATTGGAATTATACAAGATACATATCATTGAAACCAACATAGATTCATACATCATGCATAGGCCTACAGAATATATAAATTAATAGTTGAAACACTGTGGATACCAGTATGAAATGCATTTGGACCCATATATTATGACTCGCACTTTATGTATCAATATTTACGAGGGCAGTCAGTATGTTTTAAGAGTTGACTCGTGACGTCATTTGTGGATCGTTTTCATTGCATTTCTCAATTATTACATAAACACTGTACCTTTGTCTTTCAAACAACACATGTAAAAATTCTATCACACACATGATTACGTAACAGCATTAGCATCAAATCAATGGTCTAGAGTCACCTGGTGAAATTGAGGCGTTTTTGTTAAGGGAAATAAGAGGCTGAAATGAGGTATTGTTGTATTTTCTATATTTTCTCGGGAATTAAAGAATGGAGAATGCTGCCTTTTGGAACAGTAATAGAACACAAACTACCAGTTCATTAAAGCATGTTTGTTGGGCTGTAAAGGTTTTAGTTTATTTAAAATGCGTGGTCAAATATGTCTTATTTTTGACAAAAACAAGGCCTTTCTTTCTTTAAATATCTTGATATTGCCAAAAATAGCAAACGTGGAAATTTAAATGTTTTTGCCAGTTCTGTTGACTAATCTCCAAACATTTAAACGGGAGTCTCCCTAGAAAGTATTTGAATCCGTTATTAAAATATAACTGTTATTGTACCATTGTTACATTTATACAAAAAGTAGTGGTACAAAGAGAGAGGCCATCGTTTGAATGGGAAATTTATTTTTAAAACTTTTCTGTTGATTTCAGGTTGAGATCATCCATAAAAATTCATATGAATATTCAAATTACAATTTTCACACCATTTTGTAATATTTTAGGCCCTATTTACATGGAATTTAGCCATTTTCGTGCATTTCCACCATGTTGTATCGGTCATCCCACCTGCGCATGCGCAGATTGTTGTTTCATTTGCAACAGTTATCATCGCACTGAGTACCAGCTCTCACACGTGACCAGTCATTATATTTTGGTCTGTTTCATTTTGGAGATAATTAATGTCATATGTAATAACTGCTTTTTCATTTTCGCCATTTTTGCCGAATAATTTTGCTTCCATTCAAGCCCTAAAGTTGTTGAAGTTTCCAGACGTCCCATTTCACCAAAGTTTAATGGCCAGTCTCATATTTTACCAAATGCAAACGGAGGACCCATTGTTTATTCCTGCCCAAAACTAGCCATATGCACCTTGTACTTTTGCTGTTTTCGGACATTGTACACACGTGTTTTTCTGTAATTTAAAAGGCCCGCCTTTTTGCGTGATTTGGCAGTGTCCCTAGTATATTGATTTTATGCTAATGCTGTTACGTAATCATGTGTA
The DNA here is from genome assembly GCF_039555335.1 of Amphiura filiformis. Lineage (NCBI taxonomy): Eukaryota > Metazoa > Echinodermata > Ophiuroidea > Amphilepidida > Amphiuridae > Amphiura > Amphiura filiformis. Next base: position 15,267,417 of record NC_092638.1, read on the forward strand.
TGATATAATTTTTACATGTGTTGTTTGAAAGACAAAGGTACAGTGTTTATGTAATCATTGAGAAATGCCATGAAAACAATCCACATATGACGTCACGAGTCAACTCTTAAAACATACTGACTGCCCCTCGTATATATGATTTATATCAGATACAACCAAGATATCATTTGATGGAATAAACATGGATTCGCATATTGAATATAATAACGTACATGAATATGTAGATATGTTGGTACTTGATTGTTTGGATTCCTATGTTAAAAATCCCTTGTAGTAGTATTTTTTTTTTTTGTGTAGTATAATTTATATTGTTGTGGAAAAAAGTTCACTTGGACTTTTGATTTTGTGCCATTTCAGCCATTTTGGATGATTTTTAGCAAATGTTTTCTAAAAGCATGATTTCAGTTCCTCGGTTTGAAGAAATAATTTATGCTATTGACTAGTAAAGTGCCATTTCATAAGAAACCCCTTTGATACTTGCACAATATGCTTGTTTCATGTTTGCATATATATTAAAATAAAGAAATATAAAAAGGTAAATATATGCTTATACCAATTTTGCTCCCATTGGACTTTGTCATTTTATTTCGTTCCAATGACCGGTCAGAATGGGAAACTTTGAAAATTCATAATTCGAAAAGTTTTTGACCGATTTTGACCATGTAACCACCAAAATACTTCTGCTGACGAGTTCTTTCCAGAAAACAATCTTTTGTAGCAATAGGGGCAACATGAAAATTTGATGGTCATCCCTATTATAATATCATTGATGACCATAAAAGCGGGTGCATGGATTTCAACTGGAATAGCACATTGTCAATTTCTACAAACATGTGGTTTGGTCACATGTCACTCAATTTGTACATATTATGATAAGAGTCACTGTGTTTTGATGTGGTTTGGTCACATGTCACTCAATTTGTACATATTATGATAAGAGTCACTGTGTTTTGATGTGGTTTGGTCAAATGTCACTCAATTTGTACATATTATGATAAGAGTCACTGTGTTTTGATGTGGTTTGGTCACATGTCACTCAATTTGTACATATTATGATAAGAGTCACTGTGTTTTGATGTGGTTTGGTCAAATGTCACTCAATTTGTACATATTATGATAAGAGTCACTGTGTTTTGATGTGGTTTGGTCAAATGTCACTCAATTTCTACATTATGATAAGAGTCACTGTGTTTTGATGTGGTTTGGTCACATGTCACTCAATTTGTACATATTATGATAAGAGTCACTGTGTTTTGATGTGGTTTGGTCAAATGTCACTCAATTTGTACATATTATGATAAGAGTCACTGTGTTTTGATGTGGTTTGGTCAAATGTCACTCAATTTCTACATTATGATAAGAGTCACTGTGGATAGGAGTTAGCAGTAGGTCACAGACCGGTGCCACCGATTTAACATGGCAGCAGTTACTAGTGATCGCCTGATATTTTTCTGCAATGGTATCAAGGTATGTTTATAATTATCAAAAAAATACTTTTAGTAACGTTTTATTATCTTGCATGATTTAAAAAAAAAACAAGTTCAGGACTACTAAATGCTATTTTAAGCAGGTACATTACTCGCATTCATTTCATACGATTCAGTGCATTGCCTAATACATCAAATGCTCACTCTTATGGAACCAGATCAAGTGAATCCAATTTCATTGTTCCTAGGGTAAAAGGTATTGCTTCAAACACATTCTACTACAAAGCCATTTTGGACTGGAATGAACTCCCATCAAACATCAAGGGATTTCCTACCAAGTCTGCTTTTAAACAAAGTGTCAAACATCTGGCCAGCAACTCTCTCAGTCAAGAGATGTCTGATTTCACGTTGTAGGCATTTCTTGTTTCCCCGTTTGTTCTCTCATCTTTTCTTGGGGCCCCATCGGAAATAAGCTTGCCTTTTCTGCGGGCTTGTCATTTTTTTGTCTGTGTGTCCTGATCTTAAATGGCTTTGTGGCTGATTTAATTAAGCTTTAATTAATTTGTCACATTGATGTGCTTTGTAATGATTTTTCTGTCTCTATAATTTGGTTTTTTTTATTCTTATGATCTTGCCAAATAAAAAACAAACAAACAAATACTGTAGGTACTAGGCTAAAATCACTTGTTGTTGTTTTTTAGATTATTGAACCAAGCCCGGACCCTGATTTACCTTTGCTAGCATATCTACGCAACAATTGTATCCTTTTCATCAAAACTATAGAAATAGGTCTTTCTTTTTTCTTTCTTTTTTTTGGAAGCAGTCGTTATGTTTTAATTTGTACTCGATTCTGAATACCAAAACGCAATTGGAACGGATTGGCAGAATCAGGCATTGGCGCCGATATACTTTGTTTTCTCCGTGACTTGAAATTTAAAATTTTAGTTTTATATTTAGGTGCACACATCATAAGTGTCGGCTTTGGCACTTGCTATCTTTGTTTTCGGACCCCTACCGTTGTTCCAGAGGCTATTTTATCGTACCTCCTGGCACGTTCGTGCAGTGAGAATAAAAATCCGTGCATTGAGAATTAACAATTCGTGCTTAAAATATATAATGACCAGAAACTTAAAGCAGTTCCAATGCAAACACACAACGTTTTCTGTCAAAAGCGTTTTACAGAAAACGTTTTTAAAAATGTCGGGTTATATAGATGGCATAAAACACGTTAATGGTTTCAGGATCTTTATATAATCATCATGCAGTCATTGTTAACTACATGTATGCACACAACACAGGGGCACTCACAATAGGCAATTGAACCCTACTGGTAGCGCTGTGTTGTAGCTATTGGGAATGAACTAGTTAGCATCATATATCAAAAAGTATAAAAGCTATGATTTTAGTACTTGCTCTATGTTTCAATTACTTATTCTTTTCCAAATATCTGAATCTTCAACCCGGTACAAGCTTTAACAACGGGGGAACATACATTTTTATTAAAAAGAAATCCTACCATCTATCCAAACTCGCCGTGTTATTCCAGTGCACATTTTGCTTCACCGGGCAGCCCTGGCTTGGTCATAGTTGGAAGATTGGTGTCATAAAACCGTCATAGGTACAAATTTACCTGTCAATCAAGTATGGCTTATTCTCTACATGTCAATCTTTAAATAATTGGCATAGTCCTTATAATAACGGTGGTCCGCCTTGATGAGTAAATGACAGCAAACAGCTGCCTTTCAGTGAAAAATACCCCAAAACTCGGTCAGTGGAGCTCCGCTCGTACATGTCAATAGCGTCATTATCGATTGGATTAGTCGTCCGTAGCGGACAATTCGGTCGCTCATTGGATTAATATTATCAGGTGGTAATAAATTTGCATTGGACAATAGATTACTATATAATGGTTTAGTACTGCATATATCGGTTTCATCTTCAATAAGCGGGTTTATGGCTGAAAAGGTCACGGTGAATTTGCCGTGGACAAAACTGCACTATGTCCAACATTTATTTAAAAAAACGCGTTGAAAACTAATGTGTGTTTGCTGGTTTCTCCTAAAAGCAAGACTGATCGAGTAAAAAATCTACGCAAAAGGTTTAATTAGTGGTAATCAGTCAAACATTCATATTTGCGAGAAAAAAATCAAGCTAATATTGCCTTACAACGACTCTGGCAACGCCCTTTCTTTCCAATTTTTCTATCACTCAGGACTTGGGATAAGCGGATGCGCAACAGCTGTTGGGCCAAAGCGGTACAATGTGTATTTTATGCAAGTTGGCGGAGTTTGTAATCGTTTTTGCATTCTTATTAACATTTGTAAACCATAATATTATAAATTTATAACTCTATATCAGAAAACCAGCTGCAGTGTACTTTCATGCAGGTACTAATATTACAATTCAATTATTAAATGGATTGACATTTTAAATGAAAATCTATCTTTCTAAATAAAACCAAAGATTTTATTTTCTGATTTTAATCAATTTGTAATTTTATGAAATTGTAGGCAATGTGCGCATTTTATGCAACTTTGCACAGTTTTTATTCATTTTTGCATTCTGATTAACATTCTTTTTAATCGTTAAATGCCCATTCAGTGATTTTCTCATCCGGAGGATCGTAAAAATTATCAAAATTAAGATTTTGGCATCTGCTAGTGGTGAACTCAAAAGCCGTGTATATTTTAAGACAAAATAAGACATTTACATGAATCTGTAATTTCTCTACTTAAAGCCATATTATAACATTTCTGTAAAAATAGATTAGTATTTATTTTCCATAAAATGTTAGCTTTTACTGTCAGATATATCCCCTTTTAATTTTGAGCCGAACAAGTGAGGTATAGCATAGAAAATTGGAATTTACTACTAGCGCCCATGCATGTTACTCCCGCGGTTGTAATACGGTACGATCCTCTGGGTGTGTGTGTATGTGTATCCCGCACGCCGTGTAAGTACACTGCATACGTGTTCGACGAATATTTCCATCGTAATAATAAAACGCCGGTTCCATCGTTTTATTCAAAATCTCGGATTTTGACAAAACTACAGCACCTAAAGTGTTGATTTTTGCAGAGTATCTTTATTGACTAAAATACATTACAATCGTGTAAAAAACAGAATTTAAATTTTTTTTGAAGGCGTTCTCCTCATCAAATGTTATAATATGGCTTTAAGTAGAGACATTAGCAACATCTATTTTAATGGGACTTCAACTTTGTCAATAATGCTGTTTCCTTGTTTTGTCCAAATGTTTCATTTCAGAATTTATTTTATACTTTCGCTGGGATCACTGAACGGGACTTTAACTATGCCTTAGTTAACCTGTGGGGTATCGCAAAACACATCATCATCATCTCCCCCCCGGGTGTACAGAGTTTTACTTTTAAGCAATTTAAAAACAATTTTAGTTTTTTTACACTTGCGCTTAGCCCTAGAACTCTGGCCATAGTATCCGTTTTACTTCCACTAGGGCCAGAGGCACTTACATTGAAAAAATTGTTGGAGATGCTTGAACGATCCAGTACAAAAAATCAATGCTTGATCGAACCAATACAAATGTGTGTCAGGTCACTAATTAACATGATAAAACCCACTTGAGAACACACAATCGCCAGTCATTTCTAAAGACGCATTTATACTCAATCGCTTTTGCAGAAATCTGAATCGCACGCATGATCAGTGTACTAAATCGCCGTCGTATTTACCTGCTGAGCATGCGCATGAATCGCTGTTTTTCAAAAGCGACACGTAGGCCTATATTGACACCCTCTGTCGGTCAAGGATTCAGTCTGATGATGAGCAACCCATGGGTATAAACACAGCTTTACACAATGACTAATTTACATAGGCACAAATGTACCGTTACTCAGCCAAACATGGCAGAGTAGGTCCCGGATGACGGTACATGTTCCTATCTCCTCAACGTTATACCTTTCCAACAAGGAAAGAGATACGAAAAGTGAACGTCTACTTGCGCTGGGATCACTGAATGGGACTTTAACTAGCTCGAGATACTCTAGCTAAAATACAGGTTTACATTTACTATCTTACATTATCTTGCTGTATTTCAGCTAGAGCTCCAAACGACAAGCTTCCGGGTTTTTTTTTTTGATCAATACTGTTACGTAAGATGAAGAAGAAACCCGCCTCGGTGCCCGCCCTACTCATTATTTCATTGTACTTATTGCAATTTGCCTCACACATTACGTAATCAACACAAAGCTTTTGTGAGGATTAGTGAGTGGATAAGAAATTGACAGTGGAGGATACGAAGGACACGCCGATTGTTAGTTGTCAATCATGAATTGCCGCAACGTATTAATATTTTACTGCATGGCATTCCGCAAACACCAAGACAAATTATGCCGTATTTTTCCAAAGATCATCTCATATGAAGTAAGCTGAATGCGATCTGTACTTTTGTAACATTCCGATCGCTTTTGATCACCTATTATCGGCGAATTTGCTTGAAAACACGTGAGTTCATGTTGTGTAAACATAATTAGCATAGACACAAATGAAATTACGATGCAATACAATGCAATTTGAATGCGCAGCAGATCTATAGAAATAACGTTGCCCGGTTTTATGCAGAATTAGACCCTGTCTGACTTTAACTGACAATCTGACATTACTGAAGAAAAAAATATTGCTTTATATTTGACCTAGAAAATGAATTACATAACACGACTATGCATAACAATAGAAGCTGGTCAGTGGCATAGTGAGTGGTTTGTATTTATTGATGAATTATGTAATACCAGGGACCGTGTATAAAGGGACTGGAAACGGGATTATTGATAGCTATTGTCAAGCTATTGTTATCAGATTATCTTTCACGACCTTCGATTGTATGCGAGTTGCGCCGAGGGCGCGATGTTTGAATTTTATTATTTACTAATGTTGCTCTACAAAATATCAAAAACACATCAAAGTATTCCAATATCTTTTTAAGTTATGACAAATTGTGTATAATGTCTATCCTTTGTCGAAAATAATTTCTGTGTAGCATCGAGAATCATTTACATAGGATTTTAGAGACAAAATGTGATAATTTTGTGGAGATACAGAATGCTAGAACAAACAAAATTATATTTTTTTGTGGAATGTGTACACCGTACGCTTGGTATTCCTACTGATTTCGATACTGAAATAATTCTTAAGGTTAGCCGAGAGTTTTTCATGCGCTTGATTTCAGAGGGCGTAAGTTCATAACAGAAACAGCCATGCAGAAAATGAACAAGCGTACTGGGACGTAGGCCTACTTACAATAGAATATTGATCCACGGTCAAGACATGAAACTTGGCTTAGCTCGTGCCCGAAGCTCGTGAGTCGGGGGCGGGCGGGGGGTTACATGAGGGGCGACATGCCGGGTCGGATGCCGAGGGAGGGGTACAAGCCATTTTCGGCAATTTTCATAAGGATTTTATAAATTTTAAAATTGATTGGGGCACTTCGTCAAGCTACGCCCTGGAAAATGTGTTGATTTTGAATTTATAGCCTTGATATCTTTGATGAAATAAATCAATGCTGCTATTCCCCTGATTACAATGTAATAGGGTACAACAATAACATCAACAACAATATCAAAAAGCAATTATTTGCAAATCGAATTTTATTTATTTTAGCAGGCCTACAAATTTCTGAATTATATAAAGTGAAAAACAATCAATCACGATTCACTGCAGTCAGCGAATCAATCAAATAAAACTAAAAAGAAAGGAGCAAGAAAGAATAAAGAAATAGTGAAAAGAGAAAGAAAGAGAGAGAGAAAGAAAAGAACGAAAAGAAAGGAAGAAAGAAAAAGAAAGGAAGAAAGAAATGAAAGGAAAAAAAAAAAAAAAAGAAAAAGAGAAAGAAAAGAGGAAAGAAAGGAAGTAAAAATGAGAAAAAAGGAAAGAAAATTCAGCCACATGGGGACTCGAACCCACAAAAATTGTTTATAACAGATTCCCAGTCCAACGCTCTATCCACTGGACCATACATCAGCTTACGCAATTTCTTATTCTCGAAGCGGATATGTAACTATAATTTGATGTTAATTACTTGATTACAATCGCGTCCGCACAATGGCTCTTGAAATTTTGAACGAACTGATGGAGGAAAAACCTCGTTTTTTGCAATACTAGCTTCAATTTGGAGTGAAAATCAAATGGGATAGGAATTGGCAGAATGTTGAGAAATAATGTAGGTATTCAGATGTCTAAATTAACGGCCCGTTATCAAGATATCGATAATTTCACAAAACAGTTTTTTCTCAGACAAGATTCTCGAAAATGTTCCCCCAAAACGGGCTTTTTAAATTTGATCGGTACTGTATTTGGTTCTTCCCCATGGCAACATTATTTCTTTAATCGATTTGTAGTACAATACAAAAAGGAAAACAATCACTCGGCGTGGTTTTATACGGAGCGAACATTTGAAAAAAAACTGCATGGAACGTGTTTTTGATCTTGTGAACATGGTGCGTAAAAATGATTTAAACGAAGGATTTTCAAACGGATTCTAATTTTTTATAAACACACAAAAATAATGTAAAGATACATCCATGCACCAACATTTGACTCACTGCGATATTTGATTGCTGAGAAAACGCGGTTTTAGAGAACAACTTTATACGTCTTTTATACGTTTTTTATACGTTTCTTCGTGTAACCTTAAGATGATGTTCTTTGAAGATTTATGTTGGCATTTCTAGAGTCTGTCATTATACTAGCAAACATGTAGGCTCATTTCGCAATATACAAGACAAGCCAAGCACAGTGTTGTAACTGTGCTTGGATTCGTACTAGGGTCTATTGATCAACGTATTATTCATGCTTGCTCAACTGAGGATAAATTGTAAACCAGCAACTCGCATGGTACAATGGATGGAAGGCGTTTCCAGTCCCTCCATACAAGGTCCCTGGTAATACTAGCATAGATGATCTATGATAATAGTTTGTTATCAGTATAATTTCTTGAGTGGACTGGCGAGACACAGTGACATCGCCCCGATATCTTCATAGTAGAAATCGCCATGGTAGGTTGAATCCACAGCCACACATGGCTATTTTATTCCGACCTTATGAGATGCATATTATTAGCGAAGTGACCTGACTAAGGCTATGACAATAGACGGGGTAATTGATTTCTCGCTGTGTCAGCAAGCTTGTATACGACATTGCGGTCAATGGTTAATATACTGTCTCCACTTGAGTGAGTGCCGCTATAGCCTGCTGCGCGCTGTAGTCCATAGGCCTACAGGACCAACGCAATATAAAATTGAGAGTTTTGGTCAAATTTTGAGTTCAAAGCGCACGGCCAATTTTTAAAGCGCACGCTAACGACTATAATATCTGTTCAACACGTATTTTCAAGTGTATGAGACCACATCTGGTTTCTTGAGAAAAATTCATTTACGGGAGATATTCATCATTTTCTAAGCCAGTATCCGAAGATTTTCGTCTGATATCAAAATCGTGCATAGCAATTCACGTGTATCGATCCCGTGTATTCATTTTAATGTCTCTGCTGCACCAAATAATTATTAGCCAGGCGATGTCGGTGTGCGAGACTGGCGGTAGACTGGCGAGTTATTATCGTCTTATAAAACCAAATGCTTATTTCATACTAAAACCGTAGTGAGGTTGCAATACAGGCTACAATTTAGCTGTGAAAGTAATTAAATTAGCTTTCTTCAAATTAGCATAACATTTAAATGGTTTTATAAGTTATACTAATAGAGCAATCGAATTTTATTATTTTCTTGAACTTGGAAAAATCCTAATTCAACTTCTTCACACTTGTGAATTGTTTTGAATCAGTCTTGCAAAAACTATTTGCAGTTCAGTACTTAAATAGGTCAGTTTGAAATGAATGAGCATCGAGCAGATTTATTCACACAAAAGAATTGAACCATCCTGTATGTTTGAGAGGGCGGGTTAGTCAGGAGGGTGAAAGTGCATAGGAAAAATGCCAGGAACTACGTCACGCTATTGTTCGACTAAGGCTACATCATTTTTAACGCATGCGTGTTCGTCAATACAGCTTTAGTCTCCTCCACCTTCGCAACACGGTACGTGGAGTGACTGGATTCACACTGACGGCGGAGGAGAATACTAGCTGGTCAGACAATTTAAATCTATCAAGCATATAATACCTGAACAATCACCGTCATTTCATCGATTTACTACAGAATATATTGTATACACAAAATATAATTTTAAAATTGTAAACCTGTTAACTTATATATTTGTGTACTTAAGTATAAGGACACGTGAATAAAATCATGTAGAAGACAAAATGGCCGCTAATCCGCCTATTGTCTAGACCTAGGCTACATCTTCCGGTTTGGTTATGTAACCTAGGATGCTTATCCTTCGTATCGATCCCTGGGTTAGTGTAGTGGTCTTCTCAATCGCTTCTCACCACTGTGGCCGGGGTTCAATTCCCCGGGTCAATTCCCCGCGTTGCAATATGTGAGTTTGGCTGGCGATCCATGTTCGTCCTCGCAGGTTTTTCTCCGGGTGCTCCGGTTTTCTCCTGCATCTAAAATCGGACCTCTTCCCATATCCCTGTCCTATGAGCACTAATGGGCTTAGCCTGGCTTCGGCCGAATGTTATAAATAAATGAATAAATATGTACAGGTTAGGTTTTTCACTCGGAACATTTCATTACCATGCACAGTGTCAACACCCTGTATTATAAATATTTTTTCCATACAGCTCTATACTCCGTTGAAATCAATATTCTATTATTGACACAGATAAAGAAAGTTTACATATGCATTGTGTTATAGGACTTGCACCTGGAACTTAACTGAATGGGCTAAACGTATTCCTCTATACCTATAAAGTATAATTGTAATTCTCAAAATTAAATATATCACAATTTTTACTTTGATTTCAAAATCTTTACTTATAAAATGCAGTAAAAGATATCCACAGCAAGCTGCAAGGCCCCGCTAATTAGTGTATTGCTTTTCGAGTTAGTGTACTGGAAACAAAACCCTGGTTTTACCTGAAAACAAAACGATTTTTCGTGTAATAGAAACATCATATGGGGTACTAGAGCATGCACAAATCGTAATAATGTGTAGAATATAGAAACTCTGTGTACGTATCTCATATGATAGTCATGGTATGCTTAGCCTGAGTCGCTCGGCCTATCTCGAACAAAATCGCCATGCGTAGCTCTTAAAAATCGAGAGGATTCGCTGTACTATCACGGCAATTTTTGACACGAAGATATAGGGATGATGACGATGTGCCATGTTTACCTAGATAATGCAGCAAAGTTGTCAAGGTCAATAGGCTTAAATGGGGGTTGGAAATATCCTAGATAGTGAAAGTATTTTCTCATTACTGGTGGACACACGATAATTCGCCCAATAAAGCCAGTTCCAAAAATTACTTAAGTACATGCCCTATGGAGAAACCAATTCTTTTGTTGTCCATTCACCCATGTAATAATAGCAATCTGATTTCATTATAACAGAAACACATACTCATCATTTTCCTTTATTGTGGATGAGTAACCAAATGTTGACATAACTATAAATTGGATATCCACCACAATAGAATATCTGCTGGCATTTATTTATCTTCTTAACTCCTCAACAATGGTTACTGACCTTAGTCAATGGACTAAATCTACAGAACTTATCCATGGCAACTCATGGCAAGCTCTTTGAGCTGTGTGAAGGATCAAGAATATTTTCTAAGTTATTGTTGGGCCAACTATCGAGTGACCACCGAGTAATGATTTCAATTGTTATATCAAAACGAACATTTTAACACCTCTTTCCTCTATTACAATCGGAACATTTTCATGTTTTTGACCTCATATGGCTTAAATTTGACCTATGACCCTTTTGGTAATAAATCAAGAACGGTACGTCCTATAGCTAGGTTTAATTTTGGAATTTGACCCTGTATAAATTTTAATGAATCTTTTCCCGCCTAAAGCTACTCCGGTTCAATTGGTAGTATGCATGTATACCCCATGCATGTATACCCCATGATGTACATCCCACTATACATCCGATAGTAGTGAAGCTTTACCCATTTGGGAGATTTGATGAACCCAAATATTTGTCAGGATATTTGCCGAATGGCTCATCGCGCCAAATTGTTACTTTCAAAAACCCCCTTTTTTCTAATTTCGCGGACACGGATGTATCCCTATTGCCGTGATTTCCTGGTCCGCTCTGACACACAAAAATTCCCCTTTTCCACGATATTTAGACCACGCATTCATTACCCACTTTTGTGTCAAGGATTGAATATTTTTTGTTACTGGGACATTTGCGCGCGAAGCCCATGAAAATGTTTTCAATTTTATACTATTTCAGCAGAAATGAAGGTGAATTTTGCAAATTTTATTTTGCGAGCGCGCAAAATTGTGCAATTTTACCATTGTTACGAGCCGTAATGACTCAAGGCCAAAATCACATTTTACCCGAATTCACACGAATGTCAACTGCACTGTATACTTGTATTTATATATATCTTTTACGTATAAAATTCACACACAAAAATGGTGCTCCTTTCTCCAAATACTAATAACTCCTTGCGCCATTCTCCAAACACTTAACTCCTTGCGCAGTTCTCCAAACACTTACCTCCTTGCGCAGACGACAATCTCCACAAATGGTGTTCCTTTCATCGATCACTCTCTTTCTCCAGGAAACAAGCATCTTTCTGCACTGCTCCACTTTATTGGCAGATGTGTTGTTTTATACACCAGACTCCAGCAAGTCTCTCTTGTTTTATAAACCAGACTCCAGCAAGTCTCTCAAAATCTCCTGCGTTGCTGTTTTATAATAGCACATTATTGGCTGTACAAACTTGTTTTAATTGTACCTCTTTTGAAGCACGACGACCAACACATGGTGAGCTTACAAACTCTCTTCATATGCCTGCCTAGAGCAAACTCAGGTGCTTTCACCTTTATACTCACAATCTATTAATAGACCATTCGGTCACATTGACTTCCTGGGGATTCCCAAAATGATGTCATATTCACTTTACAATCTTGTGGATTTCCCAAATTGTGCAACACAATGAACATTCTAGAAAAGCAGGGGAATTAATCTGCAAGAAATTGTTTGCACATAAACATTATGTAGCCACCGGTTTACAATGGTATAAAAATCTCAACTTTTTTTTTAGACAAGTGAGGGATGATGCTGTGGATCACGAAATGACCTTTTAAGTGGGCTTAATATCCTTTAAATGGTTTGTGTGTTCGGTAGACTCCATAACTACTCATACAGTATGATAAAAAACACAATTTGGTAAGAGCATAAACAGAGAAACAATTTTAACAATCTAAAAATCCCTGGAGGGGAGAGGTTACTAATACCACATTACCCTCGGTGAGATCCACAGCATCTCACTCTCGAAACTTCGGGCAGGGTATAAATACATGTGCCAATAAAACCCGTATCCTGCTATGTTTCCTTAAGTTTTGAGACAGTACAACTTACTGGAAGCAAGGAAGGATGTGGAGTTGGAGCTTGCGGAGCATGCACTGTGATGATATCATCTGTAGATCCAGACATCAATACACCAGATATACAGTAAGATGTTGTTCATAAGTCATAACTCAATTCCCACCTCTTCATCGTAAATTCAGTGACGTATCGTGAGTCATTCGATTGAGGAGTGTCACCAAGCATGATTGAGGGCCTATCACACTGGCCGTTTTCTGGCAATTCACCCCAATTGGGAGACGTGCCCTCCGTGCCCCTATGACACTCCCAACGACACTACGTCACTGTAAATCATTCAATGTTTGATCAGCTAAAGGGAAGACTTTTTTCCTGGGTAGGTTGGTTCTCATGTGATATTGGTTTTTGTAGGTCATATTAAAGGACCTGTAGTAGGGCTACACCGACTAGTTACAGGTTTTCAAGATTTTGAAGGTTTCAATGTCGAACCTAAATTAACTATAGTCTGTATAGCTAACCCTAACTATTACCCTTACCATAACCCAGCCTTAACTCTAGCTAACCGTATTTCAAATGCGAGACAACGATACGTACGTAGCGAATCTTCGACAAAGCTGACGGTAACACGACTTTGACTACTGGGACAACAATAGCATGCATGTAATGAATTTTGTGATATTGTTTTCCCAATGTTTTAGTCATTTGGCAGTGAACGCTTGTTTGTATCCTGTATGTGCCGTCCACGGTAAGGCGGTTACCACAGTAGAAGGTATTGGCAGTACCAGGACTAAGCTACATGCGGTACAGGTAAGATTGTCAAATATATAATTCATTCATATTTTTTGTGTGTTTACCGAAGACAAAGTGTTTTTCACATAATATGCGAAAGTCAAGGAACCGAGTTTAAAGCCCAAGTCTATGTCACTTTGACAAGAATTCAATTTTGCCCAGCCATGCTACGTACATTTTTCGTACAGACAGTCAGAGTTCACACCACTCTTCACCATACATAAATTCGCCCAGTCATATTTCCCAAATATGAAATTTAAAAAAAAAAGTTTGGCAGAGGTGGGCCTCAAACCCACGCCGCAGCTGCATA